>NC_069504.1:1059612029-1060344529 GCF_027579735.1 Bombina bombina | reverse complement strand
CCTAGTTAAAATAAATACAAATTTACCTGTAAAATAAACCCTAACCTAAGTTACAATTATACCTAACACTACACTATAATTAAACTAATGACCTAAACTACCTACAATTAATTACAATTAAATTAAATAAACTAAATTACGGAAAAAAAAACACTAAATTACAGAAAATAAAAAAAGAATTACAAGAATTTTAAACTAATTACACCTAATCTAATCCCCCTAATAAAATAAAAAAGCCCCCCAAAATAATAAAATTCCCTACCCTATACTAAATTACAAATAGCCCTTAAAATGGCCTTTTGCGGGGCATTGCCCCAAAGTAATCAGCTCTTTCACCTGTAAAAAAAAATACAATACCCCCCCAACATTAAAACCCACCACCCACACACCCAACCCTACTCTAAAACCCACCCAATTCCCTCTTAAAAAACCTAACACTACCCCCTTGAAGATCACCTTACCTTGAGACGTCTTCACCCAGCCGGGCACAAGTGGTCCTCCAGAGGATCCGAAGTCTTCATCCTATCCGGCCAGAAGAGGACATCCAGACCGGCAGGCTTCATCCAGGCGGCATCTTCTATCTTCATCCTTCTGGAGCGGAGCGGGTCCATCTTCAAGACATCCGACGCGGAGCATCCTCTTCATCTGACGGCCGGCGACTGAATGACTGGTCCTTTAAGTGACGTCATCCAAGATGGCATCCCTTGAATTCCGATTGGCTGATAGAATGATAGGATTCTATCAGCCAATCAGAATTCAAGGGACGCCATCTTGGATAACGTCATTTAAAGGAAATTCATTCTTCGTTAGGACTTCGTTTGAAGAGGATGCTCCGCGTCGGATGGATTGAAGATGGACCCGGTCCGCTCCAGAAGGATGAAGATAGAAGATGCCGTCTGGATGAAGATTTCTACCATCTGGAGGACCTCTTCTGCCCCGATCAGATGAAGACATCTGCCATATGGAGGACCACTTGTGCCCGGCTGAGTGAAGACGGCTCAAGGTAGGGTGATCTTCAGGGGGTTAGAGTTAGGTTTTTTAAGGGGGGATTGGGTGGGTTTTAGAGTAGGGGTGTGTGGGTGGTGGGTTGTAATGTTGGGGGGGGTATTGTATTTTTTTTACAGGTAAAAGAGCTGATTACTTTGGGGCAATGCCCCGCAAAAGGCCCTTTTAAGGGCTATTTGTAATTTAGTATAGGGTAGGGAATTTTTTTTATTTTGGGGGGCTTTTTTATTTTATTAGGGGGATTAGATTAGGTGTAATTAGTTTAAAATTCTTGTAATTTTTTTTTCTTGTGCTAATCTAGCCGCTTTGTAATAATCCATTAAATTAGGGGCTCCCTCTCCGCCCAACGATTTATGTATGTTTATTATTAGTTTTGATGATTTATTTCCCCTAATAAAGGAGAGCAATTCCACTTGCATTTTTTCTATATCTGATCTGACAATCTTAATAGGTAAGGCTCTGAATAAGTATAGAATTTGTGGGAGGATGTTCATATTTAAATAGTGTTTGCGATGCGGGAGTGTGGCGGTTTAGGGGTTAATATATTTGTTATAGTGGCGGCGATGTCCGGTTTGGCAGATTAGGGGTTAAAAAATGTATTTTAGTGTTTGCATGTGGGGGGGCCTCGGTTTAGTGGTTAATAGGTAGTTTATGGGTGTTTGTGTACTTTTTAGCACTTTAGTTAAGAGTTTTATGCTACGGCGTTGTAGTGTAAAACTCGTAACTACTGACTTTTAAATGCGGTATCAGGCTTGACAGGAGAGGGTCTACGGCTCACTTTTGGTTAGACTCGTAATACCGGCGTTATGCAAGTCCCATTGAAAATATAGGATACGCAATTGACGTAAGTGGATTTGCGGTATTCCGAGTCTGGCCAAAAAAGTGAGCAGTGAGCCTGTCATTTCAAGACTCGTAATACCAGCGGGCGTTAAAAAGCAGCATTGGGGCCTCTCAACGCTGCTTTTTAACCCTAAAGCACAACTCGTAATCTGGCCGACAGTGAGTGAATATGTTTATGAATTAATATTCCAGATTTGTTATCCCATTTTTACTATGTAACTCACAGCTGAATAATTATTAATTTTATTTTATATATATTTTATATTCACATATAGACACATAAATATATATGTATATGCTTTTATACATATATATTTTATATACACATACAAACACATAAATATATATGCTTTTATACATATATATATTATATACACATATAGACACATAAATATATATGTATATGCTTTTATACATATATATTTTATATACACATACAAACACATAAATATATATGTATATGCTTTTATACATATATATATATTATATACACATATAGACACATAACTATATATGTATATGCTTTTATACATATATATTTTATATACACATACAAACACATAAATATATATGTATATGCTTTTATACATATATATTTTATATAAACATATAAACACATAAATATATATGTATATGCTTTTATACATATATATTTTATATACACATATAAACACATAAATATATATGTATATGCTTTTATACATATATATTTTATATACACATACAAACACATAAATATATATGTATATGCTTTTATACATATATATATTATATACACATATAGACACATAAATATATATGTATATGCTTTTATACATATATATTTTATATACACATACAAACACATAAATATATATGTATATGCTTTTATACATATATATTTTATATACACATACAAACACATAAATATATATGTATATGCTTTTATACATATATATTTTATATAAACATATAAACACATAAATATATATGTATATGCTTTTATACATATATATTTTATATAAACATATAAACACATAAATATATATGAGAATTCTGAGGAAGAACAGCACTCCTGAGATAGAACAGATTTCCATGTCTGCTCATTTTTAATGCAACTCAAGGTGCGCGTTCCTTTAGCACACTATGCCCCTTCACAGAGAAAATATATACTAAAGCATATGAGTCTGACCCTGCCCAATGACAGGCCAGCGCCGAAATACCAGGCAATTCTTCTCTGAACAAGGGAAGCAACAACCCAAAACTATATAGGTATATGCTTTAATACATATATATTTTATATACACATATAAACACATAAATATATAGGTATATGTTTTTATACATATATATTTTATATACACATATAAACACATAAATATATAGGTATATGCTTTTATACATATATATTTTATATACACATATAAACACATAACTATATATGTATATGCTTTTATACATATATATTTTATATACACATATAAACACATAAATATACATGTATATGCTTTTATACATATATATTTTATATACACATATAAACACATAAATATATAGGTATATGTTTTTATACATATATATTTTATATACACATATAAACACATAAATATATAGGTATATGTTTTTATACATATATATTTTATATACACATATAAACACATAAATATATAGGTATATGTTTTTATACATATATATTTTATATACACATATAAACACATAAATATATAGGTATATGTTTTTATACATATATATTTTATATACACATATAAACACATAAATATATAGGTATATGTTTTTATACATATATATTTTATATACACATATAAACACATAAATATATAGGTATATGCTTTTATACATATATATTTTATATACACATATAAACACATAAATATATAGGTATATGTTTTTATACATATATATTTTATATACACATATAAACACATAAATATATAGGTATATGTTTTTATACATATATATTTTATATACACATATAAACACATAAATATATAGGTATATGCTTTTATACATATATATTTTATATACACATATAAACACATAAATATATAGGTATATGTTTTTATACATATATTTTTTATATACACATATAAACACATAAATATATAGGTATATGCTTTTATACATATATATTTTATATACACATATAGACACATAAATATATAGGTATATGTTTTTATACATATATTTTTTATATACACATATAAAGATAACAAACTTTTAGTACAGGTGGGAATGCCACAGGTTAAATCAGCTATTTCAAATGCCAAGACTAGGGTAAAGGAGCTACTTGTTAGTAATGTAATACACTCCAGCAGGTAAAATGGATCATGGGGATCATGGGGAGACTTTTTGGGAAAAACTACCCCTTTAAAGAGATGGGAAACTTGAAAAAAAAAAAGTCTCATGATTCAGATAGAGCACACAATTTTAATCAACTTTCAATTTTAAACATCTTTCTTTTGTTGAAAAGCAGAGCCTTAAGCTTAGGAGCTGGCCCATTTCTAGAGCACAATATGGCAGCAGTTTTGCAAGAATATTATCCATTTGCAAGAGCCCTATATGACAGCACTATTTCCTGCCATGCCTACATAAGTGTCTCTTCAACAGAATATCATGAGAATGAAGCAAATATGATAATAATAGAAGTAAATTGGAAACTTTTTAAAAAGCGTGTGCTCTGTCTGAATCTCAAAATAAATTTCCCTTTAATGTTCTTAGAAAAAATTGGGGACTTACCAGCCTGATGCAAATTAATTTATGTTTAAATATTTTTATTAAAGTATTCATAGATTTTATGGTACATATACATCATAGTTTGTGTATCAAATTCCAGAACAAAGATACGAGAAAGAAAACCTGCTAAAGATCCACTAACAACATTGCGGCCCTACCTATCCAGTCTTGGCCACCCCTCATCTCTTAACTAGTAATGTCCATACAGCTTGTTCAGAGAGGTGAAGAATCTCAAATTCGTGGATCTCGACAATCCATATTTCTAACATCAATTCTCTGTATCTATGATGTAACTCAGTACAATTTACCCTTACTAGCCTACGAATAATGCTAGTAAATACAAGTGTTTGGGGTGAAGGGGGAGGGGGGGAGGAACATTAATGGGGACATTGACAATGAAACTTTTACATATTGTTCATTCATCAATATATTATTCCATGATGCATAACCAAGCTGAGATATTAGGGAGTGTTCATTTAGTTAACTCCTCCCTACCAATCCAATAGTACCAAATCTTATTGACTAGTTATCTATTGTTTAGTATCCTAGATGCGGATTAATACATATTATAGGTGTGTTGCACTTTGTTATATATTTCTGACCTTGGAGGGGTACCTGACTTCCAGTATTTCGCAATGCAGGTTCTAGTAACTGTGCAGAGGATTTTAATTAAGATGTTGAGGTGTTTGTTGTATGTGTCAATGTATTTGTGAAGCAGAGTTTAAACTCCTCACCAATTAGTTGGCCAATGAGAGAGGATAGACGTCTCCACACTACCCGGACTTAGGCACATTCCCACCATATATGTTTGTATGATCACACCTCCCTGCATCCTCTATAACACAGTCTATTTCCCTGTTGGTACATATGTAAAGTTTTCAGTGGTGTCAGATACCATCTGAAGATAGTTTTCATAGAGTTTTCCTTTAGATCTATACTCAGTAGGCCTTTGTCAGCAGACTGAAATAAACGCTCCCAATCTTGTATTTCCCTAGATATATTTAGGTCTTTTTCCCATGCTATCATTATGGGGGATTTAGTTTTGTTTGGGGAGGATTGTATGGCTAAATATAGTCTGGATATGGAATGTTTGGTTCGGTGAGGGCTGTTGCTAAAGATTTCTAAAACAGTGGGTGCTCCACTCGGGGATTTCTTTAAGGATGATTGAAGGGAGAAACCCAATTGAAGATACAGATACCAGCGCAGTCTCAATGGTTTTAATCTTGTTTGTAGTTGACAGAATTGTATCATCTTTCTATTTTCTAAGATGTCTGCTACCCTATATAGCCCTTTGTTTTCCCATTTTTTGACCTGTATTCAGAGGTCACTAGGAAGTAAGTATCTGAGTAGGGTTGATATTGAGTACTCTCATAGAAGATCTTTTTTTTCCGCTACCGTCGTCCATGTATTTAATGTGAGTTCTAAGGTTAAAGGTTTAGAGGCGTCTTTACTAGTTTGTGAACGATGTGTATCCCATAGGATTGAGTCCGGGTCACCCCACCCTTCTATCTCTGCTTCAAGTGAAGGCCAAATAACCTCTTCTGATCTTTTCAGAATCATACACCGAGATTACGAGTTTGGCGTTAGCCTTAAAAAGTAGCGTTGAGAGGTCCCAACGCTGCTTTTTACCTAACGCTGGTATTACGAGTCTGACAGGTACAGGCTCACCGCTCACTTTTCTTCCACGACTCGAGGCAAATCCCCTTACGTCAATTGCGTATCCTATCCTTTTAATGGGATTTTCCTAACGCTTGGAAGAAGTAAGCGGTAGACCCTCTCCTCTCAATACTTTGACCACATTTAAAAGTCAGTAGTTAAGAGTTTTATGGGCTAACACCGTAACATAAAAATATTAACTAAAGTGCTAACAAGTACACTAACACCCATAAACTACCTAATAATCCCTAAACTGAGCCCCCCCCCACATCACAAACACTAAAATAAAGGTTTTTAACCCCTAATCTGCCGACCGGACATTGCCGCCACCTACATTATACCTATGAACCCCTAATCTGCTGCCCCTAACATCATCAACACCTACATTATATTTATTAACCCCTAATCTGCTGTCCCCAATGTCGCCGACACCTACCGACATTTATTGACCCCTTATCTTCCGACCCCAACGTCGCTGCTACTATAATAAATTTATTAACCCCTAAACCTAAGTCTAACCCTAAGTCTAACCCCCCTAACTTAAATATAATTTAAATCCGAAACTAATTTAACATAATTAAATAAATTAATCCTATTTAAAACTAAATACTTACCGATAAAATAAACCCTAAGCTAGCTACAATATATTTAATACTTACATTGTAGCTTAGGATTTATATTTATTTTACAGGCAACTTTGTATTTATTTTAACTAGGTACAATAATTATTAAATAGTTAATTACTATTTAATAACTACCTAGCTAAAATAAGTACAAAATTACCTGTAAAATAAATCCTAACCTAAGTTACAATTACACCTAACACTAGACTATCATTAAATAAATTACCTAAACCACCTACAATTATTTACAATTAAATAAAATAAACTAAATTACTAAAAAAAAAATACACTAAATTACAGAAAAAAAAAGAATTACAAGAATTTTAAACTAATTACACCTAATCTAATCCCCCTAATAAAATAAAAAAGCCCCCCAAAATAAAAAAAAATCCCTACCCTATACTAAATTACAAATAGCCCTTAAAAGGGCCTTTTGAGGGGCATTGCCCCAAAGTAATCAGCTATTTTACCTGTAAAAAAAATACAATACTCCCCCCAACATTACAACCCACCACCCACACACCCCTACTCTAAAACCCACCCTATCCCCCCTTAAAAAAACCTAACTCTAACCCCCTGAAGATCACCCTACCTTGAGCAGTCTTCACCCAGCCGGGCACAAGTGGTCCTCCATACGGCAGAAGTCTTCATCCAATTGGGGCAGAAGAGGTCCTCCAGACGGTAGAAATCTTCATCCAGGCAGCATCTTCTATCTTCATCCTTCCGGAGCGGGTCCATCTTCAATCCAGACGACGCGGAGCATCCTCTTCAAACGAAGTCCTAACGAAGAATGAAGGTTCCTTTAAATGACGTCATCCATGATGGCGTCCCTTGAATTCCGATTGGCTGATAGAATCCTATCAGCCAATCGGAATTAAGGTAGGAAAAATCCTATTGGCTGATGCAATCAGCCAATAGAATTGAGCTTGCATTCTATTGGCTGATTATATACACCGTATAGGTGAAACTGTGAATTTACCTGTATTAAGTCGTTTGCTGTGGGGGTCCAGCTACCACTTGGAGGGCTTGTGGAGAGTGGTCCGGTCAGCATCGAATTATCTATATGCCTATTTTATCTGGAATCTTGTAAGTGTTATCCTATTTGTGTGTCAGTATTACTGTTGTTGAATAAACTCACTTGAATCCGGATGCGCTCTTTGTTCTTTCTTCCATGATACACTAGTCTACCTAGCCAAGAAAAATTGTAATTCCTCTAATCTGTTTGAATAATGGGGTATAATTACATTTATATAATAGGTGAGTTTCTGTTGGGAGGAATATTCCTAGGTATTTAAGCGTGTGTTTCACCCATTTAACATCGAAATTTAGTTCTAGCAATTTCAGGGTTTGGTGAGGGATTGCTATAGGTAGAACCTCGCACTTGTCTGCGTTTATCTTGTAACCCGAAATTGAAGAGAAGGTGTCTAATATCCCATATAGATTAGGGAGAGATATAAGTGGCTTAGTGATAGTTAGCAATATGTCATCCACGAAGAGGGCTTATCTGTATTCCGATTTCGCTAATCTAACTCCCGCGATGTCTGGGTGTGCTCTAATTCTAGCTGCTAGTAGCTCAATACAATGGGCAAATAGTAGTGGCGATAGATGGCAACCCTGTCTGGTGCCATTTAGTATTTGGAAAATTTTGGATTTATAACCCGCCGAGGCTACCTGAGCCCTGGGGAGTGAGTATATTGCCTGCAAAGCTGTCATGAACGGGCCATCAAAACCCATCCTCCCTAGGGCTGTGGACATATATTTCCAATAAATTCTGTCAAACGTCTTCTCCGCTTCCAACAAGATTAGCAGAGAAGGAGTCGCAACTTATCTAGGCAATTAATTAGGTTAGTCATCCTTTGAATATTATCTAGGGCTTCCATATTGTTTATAAATCCCACCTGATCAGGGTGAACCAGGTGGGGCATAATTGGTTTAAAACAGTTAGAAAAGATTTTTATAAAGATTTTCAGGTCCTGATTAATTAGTGAGATTGGGCGATAATTATGACATTTTTTTATGGTCTTCATCCAGTTTAGGGATTACCACTATTTTTGCTTGTAATAGCTCTGGTGGAGCAGGGTTGCCCTCCATAATATGATTGCAAAATTTAGTGAGGTGTGGGGTTAGTGTCGATTTGAATAATTTATAATATTCCCCTGTGAATCCGTCCGGGCCTGCTGCCTTGCCTGATTTGAGGTCTCTGACAGCTCCCATCACTTCCGTATTGGATACAGGAGCAGGGACTCCATTTCTGTGTTGTGAATTACCTTTTTCCCGTCGTATAATTTACCATAATATGTAGCAAAAGTGTCAACTATTTCTTGTGGATGTGAGGTTGTATTTCCCTGGTCTGTTTCAATCAAGGGGATTGCCGAAGCTCTACATCTCTCTCTGATTTTATAAGCCATGTATTTATCTGGTATGTTTGCAAAAACAAAGTATTGTCATTTTAATCTTTGGATAGCTCTAGTTGCTTGTGAGTTTATGCATTAATTTAAAGGGACAGTCTACTCCAGAATTGTTATTGTTTAAAAAGATAGATAATCCCTTTATTACCCATTCCCCTGTTTTGCATAACCAACACGGTTATATTAATATACTTTTTACCTGTGATTATTTTATAGCTAAGCCTCTGCAGACTGCCCCCTTATTTCAGTTCTTTTGACATACTTTCATTTAGCCAATCAGTGCCCTCTCACTTGTTAATCCACGGGGCGTGGTCACAATGTTATTTGTATGGCACACATGAACTTATGCCCTCTAGCTGTGAAAAACTGCCAAATGCATTGAAATAAGGGGAGGCCTTCAAGGTTTTAGAAATTAGCATATGAGCCTACCTAGGTTTAGCTTTCAACTAAGATTACCAAAAGAACAAAGCACATTTGATGGTAAAAGTGAATTAGAAAGTTGTTTAAAATTGCATTCCCTATCTGAATCATAAACGTTTGATTTTGACTAGACTGTCGCTTTCAGTCCAGGCTATTGACAGTGAATCAATGTAAACAGAGCCAGCAGAAGAATTTACACTCCTGGTGCGGTGTAGAAGAGATAATTAATAAAATAATTATCCATTGTTCTCTCTAAGTATTGAGCTTTGGTTTACAAATAGATGTAAGATAAGGAAGCAAATGGGTGTACACAAAGTGATAACATAATGAGATATTATTTTACATACACACATCTGTATTAAAGTTGGTAAACCAATCTACACAGCATAAGGAAATGTGTCAGTAAATGTTGTTATAAAGGGATTATAACCCTGAGACCTGGGGTGTGAGAATATTTTGCTGGAATAATGTGTGTGTATGTATGTATGTATATGTGTATATGTATATATATATATATATATATATATATATATATATATATATATATATATATATATATATATACACACACACATACATACAGTATATATATGTATATATATATATATATACACACACCAAACTACCAATAGCCATTTAAACAACCTTTTGTAAGTTAAATGGCTATTTTACCTAAAAAAAATTAACAATTACCCCCTAACAGTAAATCCCCCACCCAACCAATCCCCCAAAATAAAAAACTAAGTCTAAAAAAACCTAAGCTACCCATTGCCCCTAAAAGGGCATTTGAATGGGCATTGCCCTTAAAAGGGCAATCAGCTCTTTAGCGCCATTTAAAAAATAAAAAAAAGCCCTAATCTAAAAAATAAAAAAAAAATCTGTCGGTGAAGGTCTTCTTCCAGACGGCTCCATCATTTTCTATCTTCATCTGGAGCGAAGGCGGCGCAGAGCGGAGGTGCGGAGAGGTCTTCCCTGATGCGTGGATCCGGACCGATGGTCCTCATCGGCATGGAGGCTTCTCTTCATCCGACCTCCGTTGTACACTAAAAATTGAATGGAAGGTACCACATTGGGGGGTACCTTGCATTCCTATATATCCTATTGGTTGATTTAAAAATTACAGCCAATAGGAATGCAAGGTACCCCAATAAAAATGGGGTACCTTGCATTCAATCTTCAGTGTGCGGCTGATGATCGCATGAAGAGGAGCCTCCACGCCGCTGAGGACAGCCACCGCTGAGAAACGCCACTCCGGATCCGCACGTCAGGGAAGCCAGCTCCGCTCCGCGCTGCCTTCGCTCCGGATGAAGATAGAAGATGATGAAGCCACCTGGAAGAAGACCTCTGCCGGTCTTCAGGAATGGTGAGTACCTATTTTGTGCTTAGTCTTAGGTTTTTTTTTTTTTGGGGTGGCTGATAAATGCTGATAAATTGCTGATAAATTATTTATATTATATATATATATATATATATATATATATATATATATATATATATATATATATATATAGACACACAAACCTTAGCAGGATGCATTGCACACAAATTAATACCTGACAATAAATATTTTATTAATGCCTCACAATAAATAGTTTATTAATACCTGACAATAAATAGTTTATTAATACCGACAATAAATATTTTATTAATACCTGACAATAAATATTTTATTAATACCTGACAATAAATAGTTTAATACCTGATAATAAATATTGTATTAATACCTGACAATAAATAGTTTATTAATACCTGACAATAAATAGTTTAATACCTGATAATAAATATTGTATTAATACCTGACAATAAATAGTTTATTAATACCTGACAATAAATATTTTATTAATACCTGACAATAAATTGTTTATTAATACCTGACAATAAATATTTTATTAATACCTGACTATAAATAGTTTATTAATACCTGACAATAAATAGTTTATTCAGCCTATGGGGTAGATTTATTAAGCAGCGGATGCTGCAATCTACCCCCATAGTTTCAGGTTCCCCTAAAAACATAAGTTAAAAAGCAGATACGATTGGGATGATAGACACCCCCTGCTATATTGCACAAACAAGAAATGCTTCTGCCATGATAAATGCCGACAGCGTATGCTGTCGGGCATATCGTATCGTTGTCGGATGTACAGCGGATCATGTCCGTCCAACATTTGTTAAATCGGCCCCTATAATAGAAGTCTAAAAAAACTTTTTTTGACATCTTTGATAAGCCCAGCCTTACCAGTATACAAAGAAAACTTGAAGACCCCATACATATCCTAATCTATTGTTCCTCATGGGGAGCTATAAATTACTCCGTGGCAGCTCACACAAACAGTAGCAAGCACAGAGCAGCCCACGTGACCTCCTGCTCTGATATACAGCTGTGCCTAAATCTGTTAGCATGCAGAGCACAGTTAACCCCGTCTCTACCAATAAGGGTTACTGCATGTCTCACAGCAGCACCCTCTGGCAGACACGGGGTAGAAAGAAATAAAGGAAGCATATTTTTATAGGGGTAGCTATTATTCTCAGAAATCACAGACACAGAGCATTTGATGTAACATTATGGCATACGGACTGTACGGTTTCTATCAGGATTAAAGCTCAGATCTCAGGAGGAGCCCTGCAGTGTGGCTGGCGCCCCGGGCAGCTCGCCCCTAAAAACGACCCTGCTTTTACTCCCTGTGCTGTTCTAGGTAGTTTGCCGTGTCTCATGGCATGAGAACGAGGCTCTCATTGGAGCCAATGGAAGCGTGCTCTCGTAAGCGCAAAGCTTTCAGGCAATGTGAATGCAAGGTCCCGTTTTCATTGTGCTTAACTTGTAATACCAGCGCACGTTTGGTATTACTGAGCGCCACTCGTAATCAAGCCCTAAATGTGCATATAATATGAAGAATGTTAGGCATGATTTGTGTGGATTGTATACAAAAAGGAACATATCTGAGTATAAAGATAAATGTAATGAGGAATTAACAATAGTAATTCAGTGACAAAGATATTACCTGTGGTTCTAGCGGCAGGTTGCATAATAACGGCAAAGGAGCTATGTGTAAACAATTTAATACACTCCACAGGTAAAATGGACCATTGGAAAAAAGTAAAGGTGGGGGAAAAAAATGGTAAACTATAAGTCACTAGTTGATCATCGGGTCGCTCCCTATTACTATTATGCTATATCCAAACTGCTTGGGACCAGGAAAGGTTTGGATTTTGGAATAGTCTGGATTTTGGAATATTTGCATCTGTAAAATAGTACAGCCTGGAGATGGGATGGGACCAAGTATAAACAACATATTTACATGTCATAATACAGCTACATGCAACCTAAATGTAGTTTTATATATTTTTGTATACATAGTACCCTCAGAAAGATTGAGCAGTACTGTAATCAGAAAGGTAATATTTGTTTTAAAAAAATAGACTATTATCTCTTTCATTTAACCCCTTAATGACCGCAACACTTTTCCATTTTATGTCCGTTTGGGACCAAGGCTATTTTTACATTTCTGCGGTGTTTGTGTTTAGCTGTAATTTTCCTCTTACTCATTTACTGTACCCACACATATTATATACCGTTTTTCTCGCCATTAAATGGACTTTCTAAAGATACCATTATTTTCATCATATCTTATAATTTACTATAAAAAATTTTATAAAATATGAGGAAAAATTGAAAAAAACACACTTTTTCTAACTTTGACCCTCAAAATCTCCTACACTTCAACAACTACCAAAAAACTCCCATGCTAAATAGTTTCTAAATTTTGTCCTGAGTTTAGAAATACTCAATGTTTACATGTTCTTTGCTTTTTTTGCAAGTTATAGGGCAATAAGTACAAGTAGCACTTTGCTATTTCCAAAATTTTTTTAAAAAAATTAGCGATAGTTACATTGGAACACTGATATCTGTCAGGAATCCCTGATTAACCCTTCACATATATATATTTTTTAAAAGAACACAACCTAAGGTATTAAACATGGGGTATTTTGACTCTTTCCATGCAACTATTTTACCACCAATCTATGCCAAAGTTTGAAAAAAAAAAAAAAAGTGGTGATTTTTTGACAAAATAGCAATTCAAGAATACATTTACTGAGAACGTTAAGGGTTACTGCCAAATAACACCCCAATATGTCTTCAGCAGCATCTCCTGAGTACAGTGATACCACCCATGTATAGGTCTGTTGGGTTCTCTGGGGGCTAAAAGGCCTTATTTTTAGGGGGCGCATTCCAGTTTTTTAATTTGGAATTTTCACATCTGTCGTCATGCACCCATGTCCTATTTGGGACATTTCTGAAGCCGGACAATGCAAATTACCCCCATCAAACCATATATTTTTAAAAAGTAGACACCCTAGGGTATTTCAAATGCTGGTATTTTAACACTTTGCATGCACTAATTCAACCACCAGTCTTTGTCAAACTTTTGGGTAGTCATTTTGGTGTGTTATTTTTCACACGCATTGTACTTTAGGCATGGATTCTCAGTTCCTGTTATATGTTACTGACCAAAAACACCTCAATATGTGTTCAACAACAACTTCTGAGTACAGTGATACCCCCCATGTATAGGTGTGTCGGGTTCTCTGGGGGCTAAAAGGCCTTAATTTTAGGGGGCGCATTCCAGTTTTTCAACTTGGAATTTTCACATCTGTCATCATGCACCCATGTCCTATTTGGGACATTTCTGAAGCCGGCCAATGTAAATTACCCCCATCAAACCATATATTTTTGAAAAGTAGACACCCTAGGGTATTTCAAATGCTGGTATTTTAATACTTTCCATGCACTAATTCAACCACTAGTCTTTGTCAAACTTTTAGGTAGTCATTTTTTTGCATTATTTTTCACACACATTGTACTTTAGGCATATATTCTCAATCCCTGTTATGTGTTACTGCCAAAAAAAACCTCAATATGTATTCAACAACATCTCCTGAGTACAGTGATACCCCCCATGTATAGGTGTGTCGGGTTCTCTGGGGGCTAAAAGGCCTTAATTTTAGGGGGCGCATTCCAGTTTTTCAACTTGGAATTTTCACATCTGTCATCATGCACCCATGTCCTATTTGGAACATTTCTGAAGCCGGCCAATGTAAATTACCTATATTTTTTAAAAGTAGACACCCTAGGGTATTTCAAATGCTGGTATTTTAACACTTTCCATGCACTAATTCAACCACTAGTCTTTGTCAAACTTTTAGGTAGTCATTTTTTTGCATTATTTTTCACACACGTACTTTAGGCATATATTCTCAGTCCCTGTTATGTGTTACTGCCAAAAAAAACCTCAATATGTATTCAACAACATCTCCTGAGTACAGTGATACCCCCCATGTATAGGTGTGTCGGGTTCTCTGGGGGCTAAAAGGCCTTAATTTTAGGGGGCGCATTCCAGTTTTTCAACTTGGAATTTTCACATCTGTCATCATGCACCCATGTCCTATTTGGGACATTTCTGAAGCCAGCCAATGTAAATTACCCCCATCAAACCATATATTTTTGAAAAGTAGACACCCTAGGGTATTTCAAATGCTGGTATTTTAACACTTTCCATGCACTAATTCAACCACTAGTCTTTGTCAAACTTTTAGGTAGTCATTTTTTTGCATTATTTTTCACACACATTGTACTTTAGGCATATATTCTCAGTCCCTGTTATGTGTTACTGCCAAAAAAAAACCTCAATATGTATTCAACAACATCTCCTGAGTACAGTGATACCCCCCATGTATAGGTGTGTCGGGTTCTCTGGGGGCTAAAAGGCCTCAATTTTAGGGGGCGCATTCCAGTTTTTCAACTTGGAATTTTCACATCTGTCATCATGCACCCATGTCCTATTTGGGACATTTCTGAAGCCGGCCAATGTAAATTACCCCCATCAAACCATATATTTTTGAAAAGTAGACACCCTAGGGTATTTCAAATGCTGGTATTTTAACACTTTCCATGCACTAATTCAACCACTAGTCTTTGTCAAACTTTTAGGTAGTCATTTTTTTGCATTATTTTTCACACACATTGTACTTTAGGCATATATTCTCAGTCCCTGTTATGTGTTACTGCCAAAAAAAACCTCAATATGTATTCAACAACATCTCCTGAGTACAGTGATACCCCCCATGTATAGGTGTGTCGGGTTCTCTGGGGGCTAAAAGGCCTTAATTTTAGGGGGCGCATTCCAGTTTTTCAACTTGGAATTTTCACATCTGTCATCATGCACCCATGTCCTATTTGGGACATTTCTGAAGCCGGCCAATGTAAATTACCCCCATCAAACCATATATTTTTGAAAAGTAGACACCCTAGGGTATTTCAAATGCTGGTATTTTAACACTTTCCATGCACTAATTCAACCACTAGTCTTTGTCAAACTTTTAGGTAGTCATTTTTTTGCATTATTTTTCACACACATTGTACTTTAGGCATATATTCTCAGTCCCTGTTATGTGTTACTGCCAAAAAAAACCTCAATATGTATTCAACAACATCTCCTGAGTACAGTGATACCCCCCATGTATAGGTGTGTCGGGTTCTCTGGGGGCTAAAAGGCCTTAATTTTAGGGGGCGCATTCCAGTTTTTCAACTTGGAATTTTCACATCTGTCATCATGCACCCATGTCCTATTTGGGACATTTCTGAAGCCGGCCAATGTAAATTACCCCCATCAAACCATATATTTTTGAAAAGTAGACACCCTAGGGTATTTCAAATGCTGGTATTTTAACACTTTCCATGCACTAATTAGACCACTAGTCTTTGTCAAACTTTTAGGTAGTCATTTTTTTGCATTATTTTTCACACACATTGTACTTTAGGCATATATTCTCAGTCCCTGTTATGTGTTACTGCCAAAAAAAACCTCAATATGTATTCAACAACATCTCCTGAGTACAGTGATACCCCCCATGTATAGGTGTGTCGGGTTCTCTGGGGGCTAAAAGGCCTTAATTTTAGGGGGCGCATTCCAGTTTTTCAACTTGGAATTTTCACATCTGTCATCATGCACCCATGTCCTATTTGGGACATTTCTGAAGCCAGCCAATGTAAATTACCCCCATCAAACCATATATTTTTGAAAAGTAGACACCCTAGGGTATTTCAAATGCTGGTATTTTAACACTTTCCATGCACTAATTCAACCACTAGTCTTTGTCAAACTTTTAGGTAGTCATTTTTTTGCATTATTTTTCACACACGTACTTTAGGCATATATTCTCAGTCCCTGTTATGTGTTACTGCCAAAAAAAACCTCAATATGTATTCAACAACATCTCCTGAGTACAGTGATACCCCCCATGTATAGGTGTGTCGGGTTCTCTGGGGGCTAAAAGGCCTTAATTTTAGGGGGCGCATTCCAGTTTTTCAACTTGGAATTTTCACATCTGTCATCATGCACCCATGTCCTATTTGGGACATTTCTGAAGCCAGCCAATGTAAATTACCCCCATCAAACCATATATTTTTGAAAAGTAGACACCCTAGGGTATTTCAAATGCTGGTATTTTAACACTTTCCATGCACTAATTCAACCACTAGTCTTTGTCAAACTTTTAGGTAGTCATTTTTTTGCATTATTTTTCACACACATTGTACTTTAGGCATATATTCTCAGTCCCTGTTATGTGTTACTGCCAAAAAAAACCTCAATATGTATTCAACAACATCTCCTGAGTACAGTGATACCCCCCATGTATAGGTGTGTCGGGTTCTCTGGGGGCTAAAAGGCCTCAATTTTAGGGGGCGCATTCCAGTTTTTCAACTTGGAATTTTCACATCTGTCATCATGCACCCATGTCCTATTTGGGACATTTCTGAAGCCGGCCAATGTAAATTACCCCCATCAAACCATATATTTTTGAAAAGTAGACACCCTAGGGTATTTCAAATGCTGGTATTTTAACACTTTCCATGCACTAATTCAACCACTAGTCTTTGTCAAACTTTTAGGTAGTCATTTTTTTGCATTATTTTTCACACACATTGTACTTTAGGCATATATTCTCAGTCCCTGTTATGTGTTACTGCCAAAAAAAACCTCAATATGTATTCAACAACATCTCCTGAGTACAGTGATACCCCCCATGTATAGGTGTGTCGGGTTCTCTGGGGGCTAAAAGGCCTTAATTTTAGGGGGCGCATTCCAGTTTTTCAACTTGGAATTTTCACATCTGTCATCATGCACCCATGTCCTATTTGGGACATTTCTGAAGCCGGCCAATGTAAATTACCCCCATCAAACCATATATTTTTGAAAAGTAGACACCCTAGGGTATTTCAAATGCTGGTATTTTAACACTTTCCATGCACTAATTCAACCACTAGTCTTTGTCAAACTTTTAGGTAGTCATTTTTTTGCATTATTTTTCACACACATTGTACTTTAGGCATATATTCTCAGTCCCTGTTATGTGTTACTGCCAAAAAAAACCTCAATATGTATTCAACAACATCTCCTGAGTACAGTGATACCCCCCATGTATAGGTGTGTCGGGTTCTCTGGGGGCTAAAAGGCCTTAATTTTAGGGGGCGCATTCCAGTTTTTCAACTTGGAATTTTCACATCTGTCATCATGCACCCATGTCCTATTTGGGACATTTCTGAAGCCGGCCAATGTAAATTACCCCCATCAAACCATATATTTTTGAAAAGTAGACACCCTAGGGTATTTCAAATGCTGGTATTTTAACACTTTCCATGCACTAATTAGACCACTAGTCTTTGTCAAACTTTTAGGTAGTCATTTTTTTGCATTATTTTTCACACACATTGTACTTTAGGCATATATTCTCAGTCCCTGTTATGTGTTACTGCCAAAAAAAACCTCAATATGTATTCAACAACATCTCCTGAGTACAGTGATACCCCCCATGTATAGGTGTGTCGGGTTCTCTGGGGGCTAAAAGGCCTTAATTTTAGGGGGCGCATTCCAGTTTTTCAACTTGGAATTTTCACATCTGTCATCATGCACCCATGTCCTATTTGGGACATTTCTGAAGCCAGCCAATGTAAATTACCCCCATCAAACCATATATTTTTGAAAAGTAGACACCCTAGGGTATTTCAAATGCTGGTATTTTAACACTTTCCATGCACTATTTCAACCACTAGTCTTTGTCAAACTTTTGGGTAGTCATTTTTTTTGTGTTATTTTTCACACACGTTGTACTTTAGGCATATATTCTCAGTCCCTGTTATGTGTTACTGCCAAAAAAAACCTCAATATGTATTCAACAACATCTCCTGAGTACAGTGATACCACCCATGTATAGGTGTGTTGGGTTCTCTGGGGGCTAAAAGGCCTTATTTTTAGGGGGCGCATTCCAGTTTTTCAACTTGGAATTTTCACATCCCATGCACCCATGTCCTATGTAGGACATTTCTGAAGCCGGCCAATGTAATTTACCCCCATCAAACCATATATTTTTGAAAAGTAGACACCCTAGGGTATTTCAAATGCTGGTATTTTAACACTTTCCATGCACTAATTCTTTGTCAAACTATTAGGCAGTCATTTTTTGTGTGTTATTTTTCACACACATTGTACTTTAGACATGAATTCTCAGCTCCTGTTATGTGTTACTGCCAAAGAAGACCCCAATATGTGTTCACCAACATCTCCTGAGTACAGTGATACCACCTATGCATAAGTTTCTTGGCTTGTTCGGGGGGTGTAATGCCAAATGTCCAACATGCGTTTGTGATTTTTTTTTCACATTTAACATATTTTCTTTGCCTATTGTCTTTTTGGGGGTATTTTAACATACCCCAATTTATTTGTTTCCATGAATGTGCATATTTTTGAAATGTTGACACCCCAAGGTATTGTATATGGTGTGCTTTGATGCATTTGAAGTAACTGTTTTAGCTAAAAAAAATTGGAGAAAGTGTATGGTGGCATTTTTTCAATTTTCATTTTTACACACACATTGCTTTTTGACTATGATTTAGGAGAGACTGTTGTAAGTTAGTGCAAAAAAATACTTCAGGTTGTTTTCTGCTAGGCACCCTGAGTACACCTATGCCCCCCATGCATAGGTTTGCCAGGATTTTGGGAAGGTTATGTTACAATTTTATGACTTGTGATTTTAGTTATTAAGTGAGAGTATTTCTTCTGATAGGCCTATCTTTAGTTTGGGGCCTATTGTAAACCCCACTTTTATTTATTGCCATGAATGTGCATATTTTTGAAATGTTGACACCCCAAGGTATTGTATATGGTGTGCTTTGATGCATTTGAAGTAACTGTTTTAGCTAAACAAATTGGAGAAAGTGTATGGTGGCATTTTTTCAATTTTCATTTTTACACACACATTGCTTTTTGACTATGATTTAGGAGAGACTGTTGTAAGTTAGTGCAAAAAAAATACTACAGGTTGTTTTCTGCAAGGCACCTTGAGAACACCTATGTCCCCCATGCATAGGTTTGACAGGGGTTTTTGTAAAAAAAAAAAAGAACAGCCCCATTTTAGAAAAAAAAATATATTAGTGAAATGTAAAAATCTGGCACATTAAAAGTAAAAAAATAACAACAAAAAATTTAACAGTAAACATAACAAAAAAAAAATAACAGCAAATGTATTTATTTTTTAAAAATTGACCATTGTATGGTACCGCTTGAAGCAGTCCCCAATGCAGAGTCCAGGCTATCCAGGGCAATCAGGACAGTGATATACAGTGTCCCTTCTCTGCCCCCTCTTGGTACAGACTCTGCATTTTTTTTGTGGTCTCTGCTTTGCGGCAGTAGGGGGGATTTTAAAAATAAAATGAGTAGCCCCAACTCTGCTCTCTCCCATCACCGCCCGGGGAGCAGGTGCATCATGGTACAAAATCCCCGAAATGATCTGGAGCTGAAATTGTAAAAAAGTCTGTTTCATTCCGGGGTTTGCTTTTTTGAACAACAAAAAAGCGTTGTGGGTTGCAATCTGCATTAGGTAAATTGCAACCTTTTTGTACCAGGCCCTTGTCTTCCGCATAATTAGGTAGGGCTGCAGCAGCTGATCTGCCAGATCAACCCCACCCATATGTCGGTTATAAGACTTGATGCACACTGGCTTCCTTATGATCTCAGCTCTGCCATGTACAGAGACCGCCACCGTCCTCTCTGTGTGGATGGTGGTAAGAAGGTATACATCCTTCTTGTCCCTGTACTTAAGTGCCAACAGCTCCTCTTGGCGCAGAGCTGAGGTCTCCCCCCTTCGTAGCCGGGTGCGTACAAGTTGTCCTGGGAAACCTTTGCGGTTCTTTTTAATAGTACCGCAAGCTACTGTATCAAAGCAATACAGTAGCTTGAACAAAAGGACACTTGTATAATAATTGTCTAAGTACAAGTGATACCCTTTGTTCATTAGGGGTAATATCAGGTCCCAGACAATCTTGCCAGTGGTTCCCATATGTTCTGGGCAACCTGGAGGGTCAAGGTGGCTATCCTTTCCCTCATACACCCGGAAGGCCTGAGTATACCCAGTCTCGCTCTCACAGAGCTTATACACCTTTACCCCATACCTGGAGCGCTTGGAAGGAATATACTGCTTGAATCCCAGCCTTCCCTTATACTTCATCATGGATTCATCAACGCATATATTCCTTCCAGGTGTATAAGCCTCTGCAAACCTGGCAGAAAAGTGGGTAATCAGGGGGCGGATTTTATACAGCCTGTCAAATTGGGGATGCTCCCTAGGGGGGCACAGGCTGTTGTCGCTGAAGTGCATGAAATGAAGAATCATTTCATATCTCTGCCTCGACATACTCTGGGAGAAAATGGGGGTAGAGCAGATGGGGCTACTGCTCCAGTAGGAGCGAACGGAGGGTTTCTTTATGATGCCCATCAGCATAGTCAATGCCCAGAATTTTTTAAATTCTGGCACATTGATGGAGGCCCATTGCTGCTTTGCCAAATATGTTTCAGGCTTTGCAGCACGGTACTGATGGGCATATAAATTAGTTTGGGCGACAATGTTCCCCAATACATCATCACCCAGAAACACCTCCAGAAACTGTTGGGGGCTAAAACCTGCCACATCTATATTTATGCCAGCATTTGCTGTGAAGGGTGGGATATCTGGCCTCTGGAGATGAGGCGTTACCCACTCTTCAGCGGCAATGGCAGCAACACGCCTCCTTCTAGCAGGGGGGCTGGCAGGGGGGCTGGCAGGGGGGCTAGCAGCCACAGATACATCACTATCAGTTGAGACTGCATCTAATGATGTATCTGAGCATATGGCAGGGTCAAAATTGGGGTCTGAGTCAGACATAGAGGCATCTGACTCTGACGCAAGGATGGCATACGCCTCCTCAGCACTATATCTTTTCTGTGACATTTTTGTATCTGTCACAGAAAACCAAAATTAATTAATTAACTAAATGGCCTTTGGGTTTTTTAAAAAAAAAGTACAGCTATGCTAATGCCAGTGATTTATAGCGATCACTGGCAAGCTAGGGGTTAAATACTCTTTAAATTAAATTAAATTAGCTAAATGGCTCTGAAAGGAGCCTTTGGGTTTTTAAAAAATTACAACAACAAAAATTAACCCCTAAAAAAATGCACAGACAGCAAAAAAGTACAGCTATGCTAATGCCAGTGATTTATAGCGATCACTGGCAAGCTAGGGGTTAAATACTCTTTAAATTAAATTAACTAAATGGCCTTTGGGTTTTTTTTAAAAAAAGTACAGCTATGCTAATGCCAGTGATTTATAGCGATCACTGGCAAGCTAGGGGTTAAATACTCTTTAAATTAAATTAAATTAGCTAAATGGCTCTGAAAGGAGCCTTTGGGTTTTTAAAAAATTACAACAACAAAAATTAACCCCTAAAAAAATGCACAGACAGCAAAAAAGTACAGCTATGCTAATGCCAGTGATTTATAGCGATCACTGGCAAGCTAGGGGTTAAATACTCTTTAAATTAAATTAAATTAGCTAAATGGCTCTGAAAGGAGCCTTTGGGTTTTTAAAAAATTACAACAACAAAAATTAACCCCTAAAAAAATGCACAGACAGCAAAAAAGTACAGCTATGCTAATGCCAGTGATTTATAGCGATCACTGGCAAGCTAGGGGTTAAATACTATTTAAATTAAATTAAATTAGCTAAATGGCTCTGAAAGGAGCGTTTAGGTTTTTAAAAAATTACAACAACAAAAATTAACCCCTAAAAAATGCACAGACAGCAAAAAAGTACAGCTATGCTAATGCCAGTGATGTATAGCGATCACTGGCAAGCTAGGGGTTAAATAGTCTTTAAATTAAATTAAATTAGCTAAATGGCTCTGAAAGGAGCCTTTGGGTTTTTAAAAAAAAATACAACAACAAAAATTAACCCCTAAAAAAATGCACAGACAGCAAAAAAAAGTGCAGCTGTGCTACTGCCAGTGATTTATAGTGATCACTGGCAAGCTAGGGGTTAATGGCTCTGAAAAGAGCCTTTGGATTTTAAATTTTTTAACAAATAAAAGAAATAAATCTCTCTCTGCTGAAATACAGGTCTCTCTCTCTCTCTCCAACAAAATAGCAAGTGAGGAGAGGGAGGGAGATCCACACTGATCAGAGTCAATATTTACAAATATTGACCTGATCAGACAAATGGGAGATTTTATTATTATTTTTTTTTTTTTTCTAAGAAGGCTCAGATTGGGCGACCCTAGCTTGCCCCTATGGTGAGACTGGCTAGGGACACCCCCAGAGGCCCCATGATGCACCGGGCATCGCCATTTTGGAAGCCTCATGGGGGAGGGGGGGGCTATATGTGGGGGCTTTTTATTTTATTACCGTTTTTTTTTTTAAACAATTTTTATTTAATTTATTTACTAACTAAGTGCCTCGACCCACCGAGGCACTTAGCACACTAGCAGAGCATCGGAAGCGTGTCCGATCGCTTCCGATGCTCTGCTGCACTGCCAGGCTCCACGTGGAGCAAAACCGGAAGTGATCACTCAAGGGGGAGTGATCGCTCCGGTCCCGGCACTCCGTAACAGCACTGCAGGGATGCCCAGACATCGAGGCATCCCTGCAGTACTGTAATAGTGCCTGGAAGCGATCTTGATCGCTTCCAGCACTCACTTTAGCCGAGGACGTGCAGGGTACGTCGTCAGGCGTTAACTGCCTTTTTTTTTCAGACGTACCCTGCACGTCCTCGGTCACTAAGGGGTTAATGATGATAGTCCATAGCCATCCATAACATGTGGGATATAATTCCAGCCACTAGGAGGAGACCAAAAACCCACTCAAGAACTTAAATTATCTCCCACCTCCCATCTCTCCCCAGTTTTTGTTCTTGGCCTCAAAGGTGAAGGTTGAGAATAGAGGCAGGTGTTCCATCTACTTGTTTATGGATTATTATTTGGGAGCTCAGATCACTGTGAGACCCTTTATCCGTGGGACATATAATTCTGAATGAAGACAGAAGAGCTTTCTAGTACACTGATTGATACAGGGACATAGGAATACCCTGTTATGTGTGCAGTTTCTCCCTAGGTTTTTTTTTAGCCATAACTACCCCCAGGCATCTCGGGATGTGTTTCTTAGCTTCCCCCTTTGGAATATTGGTATATTTCCTAAAATAAATCCTCTGCAGTACTCGTACAAGCACTGAATGTGCTCTCTACTGCTTACTGAAGTCAGAAGTTCACTCAGAATCACAGTGGTTCAGCTGGGGATAAGTTGGGTAATGTGCATTAGCTCTAATTGTCTCAGAGCGCTCCAGGTGGTAGCACCACCCCCTAAGTTTAGTGCTCTTTTTCCTCCGAGTATCGGCTGTGTCTGGGGCCTGCTTTTGCATCTGTTGAAGTTTATTTCAATTTCTGTTTCCCAACCATTTATGTCCCAGTGTCCCTGGAGGGGTGAGTATTGCTGGTGTGGAGTTGTTCTTGGAGGGTTCTTTATTACTATCTTCCTGAGTCATTAACTTTCTGCTTAAAGCAGTGTGTTTTAAATGTGTCTGAGGTGATTATTACTTCTGGGCTTAGCGGTAGAGGGCTTCTCAATCCATTTTATGTTTTTCACATTTGGGAAAATATATTCTTAATTGTTTAAAATATTAAAGTGAATGTAATTTTAATGATTAAACTTTACATTGAAGCATCTTTTTAAAAATACCCTTTTCTTTTTGAAAGCAGTCCGGCGATGCCCTCGGGCATTTCCATATATAGAAGGTGCTGTCCAGGCCATAGCTTCTGCAGAAATGCACTTGTGCACGTGCACAGTAGGGTGCAGAGTCACATGGCACCTGACTAAAGCAGTGGACAGTATAATGCTGAAGCTTTCACAAAGCATGTGACATTATCCCCATGGAAACAAGCAAGCCCCTTGGCAACAAACAATAGAAGTACCTGCTGTCCCTCTGCACCCCCCCCCCTTTGCTTGTATATGTAATTATCCTCACAAACACACTTTATTATATGATAGCACAAGCTTTGGAGTAGCACACTGATAAAAGGGGGGTGGAGCAGGCAACACTTGGTAACACTAAAGTGTAAGTCATTTTGCAGATTTTTGAAAATTTTATTAAAATAGTTATGTTTTATTTTCACACACTATTTTACCTCAGATGACCCTTTTATAATATACACATAACTCAACATGTTTTGTGGCACTTGTAGGTACATGGTTATAGCTATATATCCAGAAAGGTAGTGGTTATGATTCATACCCTCTTCATACCCTCTCCCTGATGCAACATTGCACACAGATTATGTTTAGTTTAATGTTATATACCTAGCTTTACAAGCTGATTATCTAGGGTTTGAATGCAGTTTTGGATACTTTTTTCTCAAGTTACAGCTAACCTTTATAGTTGGGTTTACCATCTCTTTTCCTTTGCAGAAGGTGTCTGGTGCAATATATTCCACAGCACTACATTAGCATATGGTCAAAGCAAGAAGCTGCAAACTAGGAGTCCTAAATTCAAGCCCGAAAACGGACATGACAGAGTACTAGACGTGTACTGCTCTTATCAGTATATAATCTTTGTCCTACTCTCACTCATTTGAGTCTGCTCAACAAGGTAAGCTCAATGGACAAGTGGCCTATCTAGGATTACAGTTTTGTTTTCCTTATGACGATTCTGTAAGGGATATACCTTTTTTGTTGCCGTATCTATAAATCCACTTATCTTTTTAAGCTATTGTGTTTAGTATCCCTTTAAGCTCTTGAGTGGGTTCTTGGCCTCCTCCTAGTGGCGGGAATGATATCCAACGCGTTATGGAGCCTGAAAGGAAATAATTTATCAGGCAAGCATAAATTTTGTTTTGCATTTTAGAACACAAAAAAAATAGTAAAGACACAGACAGAGAAGATTGTGACTTACAGACGGGGGGGGGGGGGGGTAATTTTTGAGATTATTACTATTTTAAAAAAAAAAATATTAATTAAAAAGTTTGGATTTCAGAATAAATTTAGGTTTTGGAATTCCAGATTTGGGGATTTCTTATACCTGTACTAGATTTTAGTAATATTGCAGATGTCTGTGTTCTTTTTACTGATTTACAGGTTTTTCCAGATAAATGCTTTTTTATGACACCTGTTTGCAGGTTGAGACAAATATACTATAGTAGCTTAAGGAGGTTTTTGTTTCTCTTTGCTGGTTGTACATAATTTATAATTTTGGCAGTTCTCCTACAATGAGTGTTGGGTTGATTTAGGGTGTGACATACTATTGCATGTACCGCGATTGATGCTTCCGTAAAAACCTTTACAACATAATAAAAAAGAGTTTAAATGGACAGCCAACTCAAAATTTGTTATTGCTTTAAAAGATAGATAATCCCTTTATTACCCAATTCCCCAGTTTTGCACAGAAAACATGGTTATATTAATACACTTTTTACCTCTGTGATTACCTTGTTTCTAAGCATCTTCTGACAGCCCGCTGATCACATGACTTTATCTATTGACTTGCAGTTAAGCACGGGCGTCACCACAATGTTATATCTATATGGCTCACATGAACTAGCTTCACCTGATGTGAAAAGCAAATAGAAAGCATGTGATATTGGCGCTTTCTTTAGGGACTTAGAAACAGACAAAATTTTTGAGGTTTAAAGGTTACAAAGTATATTAATATAACAGTGTTAGTTATGCAAAACGGGGGAATGGGTAATAAAGGCATTATTTATCTTTTTTAAACAATAACCATTTTTTTGTTGACTGTCCCTTTAAGGATAATTTCCCACCACCTAAGAATTGGAACAGCTCTTAATTTATTAATTTTGTTTCATATTATAAGTACCTCTGAGGCGCAGTTAGAAACTTTAGAAAAAAAACAACTAAAAGAAGCACGCCTAGATTACGAGTTTTGCGGTAACAGGGGTGCGGTGCTAATGAGCAGTTTAAGCTCACCGCTCACTTACAGACAGCACTGATATTACGGGTTTTTAGAAACCTGGCGTTAACCGCAAAAAAGTGAGCGTAGAGCAAAATTTTTCTCCACATCTCACCTCAATTCCAGCGCTGCTTACGTTAGCGGTGAGCTGGTAAAACGTGCTCATGCACAATTTCCCCATAGGAATCAATGGGGGAGAGCCAGCTGAAAAAAAAACTAACACCTGCAAAAAAGCAGCGTTTAGCTCCTAACGCAGCCCCATTGATTCCTATGGGGAAAATACATTTATGTCTACACCTAAGACCCTAACATGAACCCGAGTCTAAACACCCCTAATTTTACACTTATTAGCACCTAATCTTATGCCCCCGACATCGCCGATGCCTACATTATATTATTAACTCCTAATCTGCCGCTCCGGATACCGTCGCCACCTACATTATACTTATGAACCCCTAATCTGCTGCCCCCAACATCGCCGGCACCTACATTCCTATCTACATTTATTAACCCCTAATTTGCCGCCCCCAACGTCACCGCCACTATAATAGCTCAGCTCAATCCTATTGGCTGATTGGATGAGCCAATAGGATTGAACTTCAATCCTATTGGCTGATTGCATCAGAAAATAGGATTTTTTCTACCTTAATTCCGATTGGCTGATAGAATTCTATCAGCCAATCGGAATTGAAGGGACGCCATCTTGGATGACGTCATTTAAAGGAACCTTCATTCTGTGTTCAGCCGTCGGAAGAAGAGGATGCTCCGCGTCGGATGTCTTGAAGATGGACCAGCTCCGCGCCGGATGGATGAAGATAGAAGATGCCGTCTGGATGAAGATGTCTGCCCGTCTGGAGGACCACTTCGCCCGGCTTGGACGAAGACTTCTGCCGGCTTCGTTGAGGACTTCGGCCCGGTTGGGTGAAGACGTCTCCCGGTAAGGTGATCTTCAGGGGGTTAGTGTTAGGTTTTTTTAAGAGGGGATTGGGTGGGTTTTTGAGTAGGGTTGGTTGTGTGGGTGGTGGGTTTTAATGTTGGGGGGGTTGTAATTTTTTTTTCAGGTAAAAGAGCTGATTACTTTGGGGCAATGCCCCGCAAAAGGCCCTTTTAAGTGCTATTTGTAATTTAGTGTAGGGTAGGGCTTTTTTTATTTTGGGGGGGGCTTTTTTATTTTGTTAGGGGGATTAGATTAGGTGTAATTAGTTTAAAAATCTTGTAATTTCTTTATTATTTTCTGTAATTTAGTGTGTTTTTTTGTACTTTAGATAATTTTATTTAATTGTATTTAATTTAGGTAATTAATTTAATTGTAGTGTAGTGTTAGGTGTAATTGTAACTTAGGTTAGGTTTTATTTTACAGGTAAATTTGTCTTTATTTTAACTAGGTAGTTATTAAATAGTAAATAACTATTTAATAACTATTGTACCTCGTTAAATTAAATACAAAGTTGCCTGTTAAATAAAAATAAACCCTAAGCTAGATACAATGCAACTATTAGTTATATTGTAGCTAGCTTAGGGTTTATTTTATAGGTAAGTATTTAGTTTTAAATAGGAATTATTTAGTTAATTGTAGTAATTTTATTTAGATTTATTTACATTTTTTTAGATTTATTTAAATTATATTTAAGTTAGGTGGGGTTAGGGTTAGATTTAGGTTTAGGGGTTAATAACTTTATTATAGTGGCGGCGACGTTGTGGCCGGCAGATTAGGGGTTAATAAATGTAGGTAGGTGGCGGCGATGTTAGGGCCGGCAAATTAGGGGTTTAAATAGTGTTTGCGATGCAGGAGTAAGGCGGTTTAGGGGTTAATATATTTATTATAGTGGCGGCGATGTCCGGTTCAGCAGATTAGGGGTTAAAATATTTATTTTACTGTTTGCGATGTGGGAGGGCCTCGGTTTAGGGGTTAATAGGTAGTTTATGGGTGTTAGTGTACTTTTTAGCACTTTAGTTAAGAGTTTTATGCTACGGCGTTGTAGTGTAAAACTCTTAACTACTGACTTTTAAATGCGGTACCAGGCTTGACAGGAGAGGGTCTACCGCTCACTTTTTGTCAGACTCGTAATACAGGCGCTATGCAAGTCCCATTGAAAATATAGGATACGCAATTGATGTAAGTGGATTTGCGGTATTTAAGAGTCTGGCCCAAAAAGTGAGCGGTGAGACTGTACCTGCAAGACTCGTAATACAAGCGGGCGTTAAAAACCAGCGTTAGGACCAGCCAACGCTGCTTTTTAAGGCTAACGCCAAACTCGTAATCTAGCCGACAGTTTCTAAGTAAGATGGAAGGAGTACATCTAACAAGGTAAAAACATAATGTCCCATTATGTCAATTCCAGAGAATCAAACATAATTTTACCCATACAGAAAATTATGATATGGAGGCGGTAATACTTATGGAGAATATTTCACATATGAAACTCCAAGATTAGAGATATACTTAGACAGCATTGGATAGTACTCCAATTAGACGCCCTTTTACAGTCAACAACTGTGTGAGGGACCTGAAATTATTTTTAAAAGAAATCAAAACCTCAAAAACCTGTTAGCACCCAGTAAAATTGGGTCAATGACAATGCAAATAAAATATGGGACAGTTGTATAAGTAGGTAAAGGTCTCTATAAATGTTGGCAGAACAATTAATGCAAGTGTATATATGTAATTAAAGGGTTAAAGGGACATTAAACACTTTAAGATGGTAATATAAAATGATAAATTGTGTGTGTATATATATATATATATATATATATATATATATACTGTATATAAACAAAAACTATGCAATATACTTTCATTGTTTATTTTGTCCCCTTTTCCTGTAATTCCATTCCGAAATTGTTATATTCCACACAGCCATTGGCTGCACACTCTAGTGACCTATTTATAACTGTCTCTAATTGGCCATAGATTAGAACATGGCAGCTCCCATTGTTTATTAGACACTAAAATTTTACACTTTTTTGACAATATTTAAACAGTTCATGAAACTTTAAAAAAAATATATATGTATCGTTCTCTTGGTATCCTTTGGTGAAGGAGAAGCAATCCAATACTGGGAGCTAGCGGAACACATCAGACGAGCCAATGACAAGAGGTATATATGTGCAGCCACCAATCAGCAGATAGCTCCTAGTAGTGCGTTGTTGCTCTTGAGCCTACCTAGGTAAGTTTTTTAACAAATCAAGACCGACAGATGAAAGCAAGTTAGATAAGAGAAGTAAATTGGAAAGTATTTTAAAATTGCCTGCTCCATCTGAATCATAAACGTTTAATTTTGACTTTACTGTCTCGTTAAATACTTTTCAATATATTGCTTTATCAAATTTTAGTTTGTATTCCTTAGTCATAAGTTGTGGAATAAATGTCCTAAATCAATGGGAATTATTTCCATTCAAAAACTATTTTCAATCTCTTCTTTAAGATTGTCTAAGCCTTTTACAGATCTCAGTGAGAAATAAACAGTGGCCCCTCCATTGGATGACAGGGATAGGCAAGGTGTCCGCACACAGACACCTGGTGTCCGCACACAGACACCTGGTGTCCGTGACTAGCCCTTGCAGTGTCCGCCACAACCTTTCTGATTAAATAATAGAAATACAAAAATATGTAGTGTAAATAAAGTTAGTGGCTTGTCAAGAGACTGCTAGTAATATTGGGTGATAAGTTATGGAATAAATAAAGCCTGAGTGAAATACTGGATGTGTATCTGTATCAGTATAATAACACCCAGCACTATATAATGATACAGTAGTGACACTGGCACATGCGTATAGCCAGACAAGGGCTGGTAATATGGTCAGTGGTATCTGCATCTGTATAATAACACCCAGCACTATATGACACAGTAGTGACACTGGCACATGGGTATAGCCAGATGAGGGCTGGTTATAGGATCAGTGGTATCTGCATCAGTATAATAACACCCAGCACTATATAATGACACAGTAGTGACACTGGCACATGGGTATAGCCAGACAAGGGCTGGTTATAGGATCAGTGGTATCTGCATTAGTATAATAACACCCAGCACTATACAAAGACACAGTAGTGACACTGGCTCATGGGTATAGCTAGAGGAGGGCTGGTTATAGGGTCAGTGGTATCTGAATCAGTATAATAACACCAAGCACTATACAAAGACACAGTAGTGACACTGGCACATGTGTATAGCCAGAGGAGGGCTGGTTATAGGATCAGTGGTATCTGCATCAGTATAATAACACCCAGCACTATATAATGACACAGTAGTGACACTGGCACATGTGTATAGCCAGAGGAGGGCTGGTTATAGGATCAGTGGTATCTGCATCAGCATAATAACACCCAGCACTATATAATGACACAGTAGTGACAATGGCACATGCGTATAGCCAGACAAGGGCTGGTAATAGGGTCAGTGGTATCTGCATCTGTATAATAACACCCAGCACTATATGACACAGTAGTGACACTGGCACATGGGTATAGCCAGATGAGGGCTGGTTATAGGATCAGTGGTATCTGCATCAGTATAATAACACCCAGCACTATATAATGACACAGTAGTGACACTGGCACATGGGTATAGCCAGAGGAGGGCTGGTTATAGGATCAGTGGTATTTACATCAGTATAATAACACCCAGCACTATACAAAGACACAGTAGTGACACTGGCACATGGGCATAGCCAGAGGAGGGCTGATTATAGGGTCAGTGGTATCTGCATCAGTATAATAACACCCAGCGCTATATAATGACACAGTAGTGACACTGGCACATGCATATAGCCAGACAAGGGCTGGTTATAGGATCATTGGTATCTGCATTAGTATAATAACACCCAGCACTATACAAAGACACAGTAGTGACACTGGCACATGGGTATAGCCAGAGGAGGGCTGGTTATAGGGTCAGTGGTATCTGCATCAGTATAATAACACCAAGCACTATACAAAAACACAGTAGTGACACTGGCACATGGGTATAGCCAGAGGAGGGCTGGTTATAGGATCAGTGGTATTTACATCAGTATAATAACACCCAGCACTATATAATGGCACAGTAGTGACACTGGCACATGGGTATAGCCAGAGGAGGGCTGGTTATAGAATAAGTGGTATCTGCATCAGTATAATAACACCCAGCTCTATACAAAGACACAGTAGTGACACTGGCACATGGGTATAGCCAGACAAGGGCTGGTTATAGGGTCAGTGGTATCTGCATCAGTATAATAACACCCAGCTCTATACAAAGACACAGTAGTGACACTGGCACATGGGTATAGCCAGAGGAGGGCTGGTTATAGAATCAGTGGTATCTGCATCAGTATAATAGCACCCAGCACTATATAATGACACAGTAGTGACACTGGCTCATGGGTATAGCTAGAGGAGGGCTGGTTATAGGGTCAGTGGTATCTGCATCAGTATAATAACACCCAGCAATATACAAAGACACAGTAGTGACACTGACACATGGGTATAGCCAGAGGAGGGCTGGTTATAGGGTCAGTGGTATCTGCATCAGTATAATAACACCCAGCAATATACAAAGACACAGTAGTGACACTGACACATGGGTATAGCCAGAGGAGGGCTGGTTATAGGATCAGTGGTATCTGCATCAGTATAATAACACCCAGCGCTATATAATGACACAGTAGTGACACTGGCACATGGGTATAGCCAGAGGAGGGCTGGTTATAGGATCAGTGGTTTCTGCATCAGTATAATAACACCCAGCACTATATATAATGACACAGTAGTGACACTGGCACATGGGTATAGCCAGAGGAGGGCTGGTTATAGGATCAGTGGTATCTGCATCTGTATAATAACACCCAGCACTATATAATGACACAGTAGTTACACTGGCACATGGGTATAGCCAGAGGAGGGCTGGTTATAGAATCATTGGTATCTGCATCAGTATAATAACACCAAGCACTATATAATGACACAGTAGTGACACTGGCACATGGGTATAGCCAGAGGAGGGCTGGTTATAGGATCAGTGGTATCTGCATCAGTATAATAACACCAAGCACTATATAATGACACAGTAGTGACACTGGCACATGGGTATAGCCAGAGGAGGGCTGGTTATAGGATCAGTGGTATCTGCATCATTATAATAACACCCAGCGCTATATGACACAGTAGTGACACTGGCACATGGGTATAGCGAGATGAGGGCTGGTTATAGGATCAGTGGTATCTGCATCAGTATAATAACACCAAGCACTATATAATGACACAGTAGTGACACTGGCACATGGGTATAGCCAGAGGAGGGCTGGTTATAGGATCAGTGGTATCTGCATCAGTATAATAACACCCAGCGCTATATAATGACACAGTAGTGACACTGGCACATGGGTATAGCCAGAGGAGGGCTGGTTATAGGATCAGTGGTATTTACATCAGTATAATAACACCAAGCACTATATAATGACACAGTAGTGACACTGGCACATGGGTATAGCCAGAGGAGGGCTGGTTATAGGATCAGTGGTATCTGCATCAGTATAATAATAACACCCAGCACTATATAATGACACAGTAGTGACACTGGCACATGGGTATAGCCAGAGGAGGGCTGGTTATAGGATCAGTGGTATCTGTATCAGTATAATAACACCAAGCACTATATGACACAGTAGTGACACTGGCTCATGGGTATAGCCAGAGGAGGGCTGGTTATAGGATCAGTGGTATCGGCATCAGTATAATAACACCCAGCGCTATATAATGACACAGTAGTGACACTGGCACATGGGTATAGCCAGAGGAGGGCTGGTTATAGGATCAGTGGTATCTGCATCAGTATAATAACACCCAACACTATATAATGACACAGTAGTGACACTGGCACATGGGTATAGCCAGAGGAGGGCTGGTTATAGGATCAGTGGTATCTGCATCTGTATAATAACACCCAGCGCTATATAATGACACAGTAGTGACACTGGCACATGGGTATAGCCAGAGGAGGGCTGGTTATAGGGTCAGTGGTATCTGCATCAGTATAATAACACCCAGCACTATATAATGACACAGTAGTGACACTGGCACATGGGTATAGCCAGAGGAGGGCTGGTTATATGGTCAGTGGTATCTGTATCAGTATAATAACACCAGGTACTATAAAATAATTTATTTAATTACAAATGTACCTTGGTGTCCTTCACTAAGGTCTGTACTTTGGAAAATGTCCGCCACAGCCTTTGTCTGTGCCTATCCCTGTTGTACGATATCCTTGCAAAAATTGTATTTTAACCCCTTTTATATGGAAACTGTATTATAAATAGATAATGTGCAGCTAAACTTCACCGCATAGCTCCCAGCAGTGCATTGACGCTCTTCAGCATACTCTTCAATAAAGGATACCAAGAGAATGAAGCAAATTTGATAATAGAAGTAAATTAGAAGATTATTTAAAATTCCATGCGCTATCTGTATCATGAAAGCTTTATTTTTCATTTACTGTCTCTTTGATTTTGTTGTATAAAAAGGAACATTTCTTTAAAAAGGAAAACAAACAAACAAACAAACAGGTAATTTCCCTTTTCCACTGATTTTCCAGGAGAGATCTTCCTGCCAATGCACTTTATCCCATTATACAAGACTGACCTGTACATTATTTTCTTGGGACTGATGATGTTTCTTGAAAAAGAATGTACGAGGAAGGATATATGAACAGTACCCAGTTACTTGAACATTATGAGACTGAGCAAGAAACTACAACGGCCCATAAGCCTGCACCGCAATGGTCTTATTCCACTGGAAAATTTAAAAATGGTGAGTTCCACTTGCAATAGTCAAAACGTTCCAGATCATGATTTACCTCATGTGCAGGGTAACTACAAGGGATGGGAGAATGTGTTGAAAGTGTAATTCGTTTGGTAGAACAAATAGTCCTGTGGACATTCTTTTTGGACAATCAAATGTTGATAAGAATGAAAATCCATTAAAAATCGATAATCAAACGTTATTTCCAGTTTTCAAATGTTACTTTTGTTTTCAATTGTTCATAAGTAGATCGAATATCCACTTTCGAAATTTCAAATGTAACATTCGATTTAACAAATACTATTCAGGAGTTCAATAGTTCATGTGGCAGTGAATTTGTAAATTGATACATAATGGGTACAAATATATCAATTTGAATATTTCTATTTTGAATATTGCATAATTTGAATATTACATTGAAAGAGAGCATTCGAAATACCATTACAAATATATTGATTAAAAATTTTAGAATTTGAATATTGCATAATTCAAATCAAATTATTAGAAAATTAGAACCAAATATTGCATTTAAAGAAAAGCATTAGAAATACTACTACATTAAACGAATGTTAGACTGTTGTACAAACCTACTTATCTTCTCTCATATCTACTCTTTCCTCAAACCCTAAACGACTCTTCTCCACCATTAACACTCCCCCCGTCTGTCTTTAGTGCTCAAGACTTGGCAGACTACTTTTTAAACAAAACACGTACAATATCTCAACACCAGCCTGCAATCTTCCAACAACAGGCCCAGCTACTCCCTCTGCATTTTCTATCCAGCCACTAAGATTGAAGTCTCTTCATTACTATCTTCCTCACGCCTCACTTGACCCTATCCCTTCCCATCTAATACCCTCCCTATCTTCCACCCTCACTCCTGCTCTCACTTACATCTTTAACCTATCTCTCTTACTTTCTGACGCTAACACCACAAAGCATATAATCCAGTCCCTTGTTATTTCCCGTCTTGACTACTGCAATAACCTACTTACTGGTCTTCCTCTTTCCCGCCTCTCCCCACTTCAATCCATCCTAAATGCCTCTGCCAGGCTGATCCACCTTTGCCGTCGCTCTTTATCTGCTGCACCTCTCTGCGAGTTCCTTCATTGGCTCCCCATACACAGCAGAATTAAATTCAAAATTCTCACCCTTACAAAGCTCTCACCAACGCTGGTCCCCACTACCTATCCTCTCTAATCAACAAGTATACTCCAGCTCGCCCACTAAGATCCAATAATGACCTGCTCCTTGCATCTTCGACTATCACCTCTTCCCATGCTGTCGTGCAGCACCTACCCTCTGGAACACTCTCCCTCGTCCTATCAAGCTTTCCCCTAATCTTTCTTCTTTTAAATGCTACCTGAAGACTTTTTTTGTTCAGAGAAGCCTACTACCCAACTCAATAATAAATTAATTTCACTTACCTAACATTTCCCTCATCTAACTCTGCATTAACATCTTTCTCAATCTTGCAGTCCTCACCTACTGTTTCCCAACCTCCTACCCTTCTAGATTGTAAGTTCCTATGGGATAGGGCCCTCAATTCCTCCTGTATGTGTTTGTAAAATGTTGTCTTGTCTCTTGCAATTTTTATATCATTGTTTTGTTTAAATTAATTGTACCCATGGACAGCGATGCGGAATATGTTGGTGCTTTAAAAATAAAGTATAATAATAATAATAATAATAATAATAATGTGTTAAAATTTGTTTCTAATGTTACTACTGCTCTAATAACAAGCAAACAAAATAAATGTTTGTTAGACATATAGGGCTAGATCACATTCCAGGTGCAAATTAAACAACTAGTAGTAACAATAAAAATATCCATTAACGTTTATGAAGTTTTGTGTTTGTAAGTGCCAGTATGTGATCTTGCCCATTCTTGTTTTGTGTTTGTTTTTAAATGTTTATCTATATATAGTATACCTTTTTATTTGAGTGTTATATTTGTATTGAATTATAAATTAAAAAAAAAAAAGAAAATGAACAGATTTACGTAGATCAATATGTGTCGTCACATTGAGATAATATAAACCATAAACAAATAATTTAATACAGAACCGGAAATAGATGAAAAATAATGCACTTTAATGCTCCCACTCAAGCATTAACTGCGCTAGAAGTAAGCTTTTTGTGCGAATGTATTATAAGTTGAAAGTAAACTGTTTTCGCTTGTGCGCTAACCCAACGAGCACAAAAGTCTGAACTTAGAATATCGCAGGCGCAATAACCTATAGTCCTATAGTCAATGGAGCAAAAAAAAGTGGAAAAAAACTAACACCCAACTCGCACACAAACCCGATTGTATATTCAAGTACGCTAACCCGACATGAAATATGAATATTTCACATTCCAATGTTCTTCACATACAAGAATATGTTCTATTTATTCTTAAACAAATATTTCTAAATATATCTGATCTTTTTTTGGTAAAATCTTTATATATATATAATAAATCCAAAGGATGCACTCGCCCTAATTCAAAATATTTAATTAGTGAGTTAACGTTTTCGGGGAGTAACCCCCGCCCTCAGACTCCTGTGAATAAAACAAAGTTTTTTTATATACTGGATGGCACCCCACAGTTGTACGGCAGGAACAGACAGAGAGTGCTGATATCTTGGAAATATATATATATATATATAAATATATATAGCAATAGATATATACAAATATATATAGGAATATCTATTTAGAAATACTTAGACCATATTCTGCTATGTGCAGAAGATAGGAATGTGAAATATTTACAGTAAATACATAGTTAAAACCTTTATTTAAAATAAATATTGCATAAATATATTTTTACATGTTTTTAAAGGGCTCCAATGCACTTACAGATATGTCTATGTGCACAAATGTCTGTAAGTACATACTGTATATACACATATAAATATATATGTACACATATATAGACATATGTAAAGGGTGAGAGTAGAGGGTTCCAGACTGTAGCGCTCATAGGGTGGAGGAAACATAAACAAGAAACAATTTATGGTGCAGTATGTATGTACTAGTAACCAATATGGTGAAAAAGAAAGAATAGTGCTCACCTTTTTAAACCTCAAACATGTGAGGTATGTGAGAAACGTTGGGGGGAGTAGATCCCAGTCTTTATTACCGATGTTTGTCTCCTGATGCCTTATTGGAGTATGGTATTCGGTATTCCAGGAGAGGAGAAGCAATCTCTACACCAAAAGTCAAAGATACCGTACTCCACAAGAGGAGAAGGATATCCTAAAGGCACACACAGAAAAAGAAAGAAGCACCATATTCTACCGAATACCATACTCCAATAAGGCATCAGGAGACATCTGTAATAAAGACTGGGTTCTACTCCCCCCAATGTTTCTCACATACCTCACATGTTTGAGGTTTAAAAAGGTGAGCACTGGTCTTACTTTTTCACCATATTGGTTACTAGTACATACATACTATACTGGACCATAAATTGTTTCTTGTTTATTTTTCCCTCTCACCCTTTACAATTTATTCCATTGATGATAGTGGAATCTCCAGACTAAACTGCCTTTGAAATACACCAGGAGGGATTTTTAAAGGGCAAAATAACTATTTGCAATGCACAGCGCAAGCCAAAACACCCTATCGTTTTCATATATAGACATATATATATAATATATATATATATATATTTATATTTATATTTAGACATATGTATGTATCTCTAACACCTAAGTCTAATTAATGGTCATAATTTGGCTGCAGATCAGCAAGGACAACCCAGGTTGTTCACCAAAAAAGTGGCCGGCATCTAAACTTACATTCTTGCATTTCAAATAAAGATACCAAGAGAATCAAGAAAATTTGATAATAGGAGTAAATTATAAAGTTGCTTAAAATGTCATGCTCTATCTGAATCACAAAAGAAAAAAATTGGGTTCAGTGTCCCTTTAAAGGGACATGATACCCAAATATTGAATCACTTGAAAATGAGGCAGCATTTCTGCCAAAAGCTCAGACAATATCACATGAACAAGGTTTCAGTGAAATCCCACTAGATTGCAGTAAAGCAAACTCAACACTGATTTTTTTTCACTACGCAGATGATAGTAAAAGAGAGTCGCTTTGGAGCACAGAACACTTACTCTGGTAAGCTGAAGTCTTTTGTGTTTACATAGAAAATGTTCATGTGATATTTTTTGTCAACTTTTTACAGTTATGCTGCCTCATATTAAAATGATTATTTATAAAATTATCAGAGCACCTCTAGTTGATCTAGTTTGTTTTACACAGTATTTTTTTTTTTTGGTACTGTCCAAATTCTCTCATTAAAATTATTATTGCTTAACACTGAGTTACCTTTGGGAGCCCCCAAAATAATTTTGCACCAGAGCTCTCTGTTGTTTAGGTCCTGATTCTGATGATCATAATTATGCTGTTAACCAGTTCAAAGTTTTAAAAGTGTGATGTGAACAATATTTTTTAACCAGAAAGCTGTGTCTATTAACTGATGCTTTCCAAAAACCTTTAAAATAGAAACAAATGATGTGCAAACAACCAAGATATTCACTTTGTTTTTATTTAAAACAAAAAATAAGAAAGTACATAATACTTGAAAATGTTTATTGTTTAAAAGATAGATAATCCCTTTATTACCCTTTCTCCTGTTTTGCATAATCAACACTTTTTACCTTGGGGCCGATTTATTAAGATGCGGGCAGACGTGATCCACTGTAGCGGATCATGTCCGCCCGACATCACTAAATGCTGAAAGCATACGCTGTCGGCATTTATCATTGCACCTTAAAGGGACATTAAACACTAAATACACGCTAGATAGAATGATGCATTCAAAGAAAAGATTAGTCCATGACTAACATGTAGATGTATTTTTTAAAGTTTCATTAGTTGTTTAAAAAGTGACAAAATAAGTGTAAAGTTTTAGTGTCTATAAAACACTGGGAGCTGCCATGTTGTAACTTGTGTTACCTTCTCTGTTGTGGCCAATTAGAGACAGTTATAAATAGGTCACTAGAGTGTGCAGCCAATGGCTGCGTGGAATATAACAGTGTTCTGCACTTCCATTTCTAACAGGAACTGAAAAGCTCACAATTTCAGAATGGAATTACAGGCAAAGAGGACAAAATAAATAATGAAAGTATATTGCAGAGTTGTTTTATATATACAATTTATCATTTTATATTACCATCTCAAAGTGTTTAATGTCCCTTTAAGACCGCTGCTTCTTAACTTATGTTTCCGGCGAGCCTAAAGGCTCGCGCAGAAACAGCTGCATTCGCAGCTACATAAATCTATTTCCTTGTATCTAAGCCTCTGCAGACTGCCCCCTTATCTAATTTCTTTTGACAGACTTGCATTTTAGCCAATCAGTGCTGACTCCTGAGTAACTCCACGTGCATGAGCACAATGTTATCTATATGGCACACATGAATTAACACCCTCTAGTTGTGAAAAAATGCATTAAAATAAGAGGCGTCCTTCAAGGGCTTAGAAATTAGCATATACTCGATCCTCCTGCGCTAAGGCCAGATGATTCTGATACTTAGCTTAATTCGTGGGAATGGATATAAAATAAATAATTAAATAAGTCAAATATGTACTTAAAAACAATTTAATTCTAAAAGTAAAAATAATATAGAAAATCAATTTAATTCTGTTTAAAACAATTGTTCATGGTTATTGCAGTGTGACAAACAGCAAAAGCAAGCGTTTAGCGGTTAGTTTTTTTAATCAGTTTTGCTCTTTAACTGAACAGATATAGTGTGTTGTACAAGCGGAAGCAATTATGCATAAAATAAAGTCACGCAAAAAAATGCAGAAAATAGCAAGCAATAAACTGTTGTGCAAGTAAATGTGTTGGTATAAATGTCCACTTTTAGATAGATTTGCAAATCTATTAATCTAACCCGGATCCGTTCACTGTTTAATGGGTACAGGTTAATCCTGGGTGATAGTGAGAGTTATTTTAAACTTGGGTTTATAACACAACGTGTGCAAATCCCCTTTTTTTCACATGTGGATATAACCTTCTTTTTCACATAACCATTAACAGAGGGTTTTGTTTTATTCAAAACTTTTGTTACCAAAGTACCTTAGGCTGCTAGATACAGCTGGGCGCCTCGCTCGGCGCTTGTTGAAGAAAGCTTGAGAAAGGTGTATAACCGAAACGCGTTGCTTCTTTTTGGCCCATCTAGGCCACCGTAGTCTGTGACGTCAGACTCTCAGCTGTGTTTCCCGGTAAGGAACAGACCGGGCGATAGCTTCTTGCTACAAACGCCAGATCAGGCGTCCCAACTACACAAGGAGATTTCGAGGTAACCTGGTTTTACCGCAAAGTCTGACGAAGTCAGACCATCCACCTAACATTCCCTGTGCAGAGGGACCGGACGAAAACTTTCTTCAACAAGCGTCGAGCGAGGCACCCAGCTGTATCTAGCAGCCTAAGGTACTTTGGTAACAAAATTTTTGAATAAAACAAAACCCTCTGTTAATGGTTATGTGAAAAAGAAGGTTATATCCACATGTGAAAAAAAAGGGGATTTGCACACGTTGTGTTATAAACCCAAGTTTAAAATAACTCTCACTATCACCCAGGATTAACCTGTACCCATTAAACAGTGAACGGATCCGGATTAGATTAAAGTGAAGGTAAAGTTTTTTCATTTTGAAGACATCCATGCATTCTTTATTATTTACATAAGATAATCGCTAACTTTTTTTCACTTTTTCTTTTATATTTTAAATATTATATATATTTATCCATCCCTACCGTTATGATGGTGACTCCGCCCTATCTGTATTTCCTGCTTTTCTGGTAAGTGATGTATAGAGCGGTCCCACCCGCTCTATACGTCACTCAAAAGCGCGTTCACGATGCTCCTTTGAACTGCGCATGCGCAAATTGCCGATTTCACCCTCCACTCCACATGCGCAACTTGGCGAGTGCTGGAAATTCTAACTGCATACAGTTACGCATGCGGGAAACGGAAGCGCGCGTGTATTCCGATGTAAACAAAAAACGACAGCGCATGCGCATACCATCAAGGAGGCAAATGACGTGGAGTGACGGCCGCCTAACGGCCAGATTTTCAATTGGACTATGTAAAAACGTGACCTGACCGAGATAAAAAAAAAAAAAGGGGGTTGAATTTGAATACCGTCAGAAATGGACTTATAAAGCAGATAACCTTTGTTTACAATAAGATTTATAAATATTGATGAATGAAACTCATACTGATTTGTATCATATAATAAAATACTAGATCAACATGAAGCTACATTTACCTTCACTTTAATAGATTTGCAAATCTATCTAAAAGTGGACATTTATACCAACACATTTACTTGCACAACAGTTTATTGCTTGCTATTGTCTGCATTTTTTTGCGCGACTTTATTTTATGCATAATTGCTTCCGCTTGTACAACACACTATCTCTGTTCAGTTAAAGAGCAAAACTGATTAAAAAAACTAACCGCTAAACGCTTGCTTTTGCTGTTTGTCACACTGCAATAACCTGCTTTCGTCTTTCACTTCTAAGGATCTAAAGGATCTATACATGTTTTTTGCTGTGTATGATATATGTTAACAGCTTGCCATATTTATATCTGTGGCTATTATTGTGAAGCTAGATTAGTTTAATCTGTTGCTACTGATATTTACATTTTTTTCATTTTATGTGCGCTTTATCTGTTGTTTTGCTCTGCCCTAATTGAGTTTTTTATATCCTTTCACTAACTCACTCTATGCACTAACAGTCTCTAAGCACTACATCTGGCTATTTATGAATTTCCTTTTCCTACCAATTACACAATAGTTCTTGGAATTGTGTTATTATGGTTTTATGAATTGTTTTTATGTTCTGCTCATGAACAATTATTTTTAACAGAATTAAATCGATTTTCTATATTATTTTTACTTTTAGAATTAAATTGTTTTTAAGTATATATTTGACTTATTTAATTATTTATTTTATATCCATTCCCACGAATTAAGCTAAGTATCAGAATCATCTGGCCTTAGCGCAGGAGGATCGAGTATTTCTTTATCCACTTTATATCAATATCTTTCTGGGGACTATTGCTATCTCTCCTGTTTTTTGTTAGGTTTGGCATTTCCACCTCTGTCTCTAGCGCTCTCTCAAACCCCTCTTTTTTTCTAAGAATACAAGAAAACAAAGCAAAATTGATGATAAAAGTAAGTTGGAAAGTTGTTTAAAATTACACATCCTTACTAATCGTTAATGTCTATGCCCCCAATGAACATCAGACACCATTCCTGACAAAACTAAGCAAATTACTGACTCAATGGAAAAAACACAAAATCATTATGGGGGGCGACTTCAACTTATAACTAGACCAGGTTCTAGACAGGACAACAAATAAAACCCCACCACTAAGACCCTCCAGCTCCCCCATGAATATTTTAAAAGACTTCTCCTTAGATCACAATCTGATTGATAGCTGGAGATCCTTAAACGAAAAGGTTAGGGATTATACTTATTTCTCCCCAGTGCATCACACTCAATCTAGACTGGACTATATTTTCCTAAGTCAGATTCTGCTCCCTCTTCTATCTACTGCTATAATCTTAAATTGCCCCTGGTCAGACCACTCTATGGTGGAAGTCACCATCTCTGGAGTCTTAAATCTGAACAGAACTAAATCATGGTCCCTCAATACCAATCTGTTACAAGACGCTTTAGTATTACAAAAGATCAGGGAGCAAATAGAAGAATTTATAAGATTTAACTCAGGTAGTACATCCAATCCATCTTTTGTTTGGGGTGCGCTAAAAGCCTACATAAGAGGCAGTTTGATAGCAGAATCTAGTAAACGAAACAAACAATATAAAGCCAAACTTTCACAATTACAATCAGAAGCTAATGTATTACGATCTCAAACCACTGTTAATACTAGCAGAAAAATGAGAACAAAACTGAAAGCTATAAATGATGAGATAGATAAACTTCTAAATAAAGATGCAGTCAGATCTATTAAACAGATAAACACTCACTACTACATATACGGGAATAAGCCAGACAAAATGCTAGCTAATAGACTCAAGGAAATTACTAGAAACACTACAGTCCCACAACTCCAACTATCAGACAACAAGAGTATTAATGACCCCCTCCATATTGAAAATGCTTTTGCCGATTTTTACCATGACCTCTATAACCTTCCCACACAACAGAAAGATACTGACAGATCCAAGGACTTAAACACATTTTTGGGTTCAAGGCAATTACTGAGGAAGAACGCTCCAATCTAAATGCCCCATATCTGAGTTAGAGATAAAATACACTATAAAAACTATAAAAAGCTCCAAGACGCCAGGTCCGGATGGATACTCTGGTATTTTTTATAAAATATTCCAGGATGAAATAGCACCCCTGCTCTCCCAGATGTTTAACTCTATAATGCAAAAAAAAGGAAATGCCCAAAGAAATGCTCATGGTGAGAATAGCAGTCATCCCAAAACCGGGAAAGAATAAGCAGCACTGTCAAAATTATAGACCCATATCACTGATAAATCAAGATGTTAAAATTTTCACAAAAATCCTGGCAAATAGATTTAACCCCATTCTCGAAAGATTAATCCACCCGGACCAGGTAGGTTTTATTAGAAATAGGGAGGCCCCAGACAATACACATAAAATAATTGACCTGATTAATGTGGCCACGACTGAAAAAACGCCTTCTCTGTCCCTCTCTTTGGATGCAGAGAAGGCATTTGATAGAATCGATTGGAATTACATGTTTGCGGTACTGAAGAAAACAGGTATCACGGGAGCTTTCCACGATGCCCTCACTATGCTTTACTCCCACTCCTCAGCCTTTGTCAGACTTTCAGGATACCAATCTAAGTTTATACAAATTAGGAACGGGACGAGACAGGGATGCCCCTTATCCCCACTGCTATTTGCTCTATGTGTTGAGCCATTGGCCATTCGAATCAGAAACGACCCTAACATCTCTTGTCTGCGAATAGGGGATAATGAATACAAAGTCTCGCTATTCCCGGATGATATCATATTATCACTGACTAAACCACTCCTCTCTCTCCCTCCGTTATACGCAATGCTTCACCATTATGGAACCTTATCTGGGTATAAAATAAACGGGGACAAATGCGAAGCGCTGAGTATTAACTTACCCCAACACACTAAAAAGCTATTAGAAATTAATTTCTCCTTCACTTGGGCACATAAAAAGCTTAAATATCTTGGAATATATCTCACAGCCGACATTTATTCTCTATACCAAGCAAATTACCTCCCAATGTTTACACATATTAGGAACTTAATTATGAAGTGGCTAAAGCTTAAGATCTCCTTCTATGGTAGGATTGTCTCCACAAAGATGACCTTGCTACCAAAACTATTATACTTATTTCAGTCCTTACCGATCTCTGTTCCTATAGCTGAGCTCAACGCGCTGCAGAGAGATGTCTTGCACTTCGTTTGGCAGGGAAAGCGTGCCAGAATAAACAAAAAAATCACGAGTATGCACTGGAGAGATGGGGGGGGGTAGGTCTCCCACACTTGACATCTTATTATTATTCGGCTCGTATGGCCCAAACGACACATTGGTTTAATAAGACACAACAACCTCTATGGACACAGATTGAATTGCAGATTGCCAACACAGGCCAGATTTCTAGACTACTATGGACCCCAAAAAAGTATAGTCCTTCCCCACTATTTAAATATGTAGCGATATCCCACACAATTTTTCTATGGAATAAACTGACTGCCAAATACCCCTTAATTCAGGATAAATCTAAACTAACACCTTTAGTCTTACCACAGATCACAATGGACTCAAATATACAAAAAAAATGGGCTAACAAAGGACTTTATAGAATTGCAGATGTGTATATAGATGGACGTTTCCTCTCATACGAACAATACAGAGACATTGACCCCAATGATAAAAATATATGGTATCACTATTTGCAGTTAAAATCCAGGACTAGAGAAATAACAGATCTCTCCAGATTGCCATTGAACACGGCTTTCGAGTCACTATGCTTATCCAAAGAGTCGACACACGGTACAATTTCATTACTATACCCTACATTTAATAACCAATTTGGAGAGACTTAGCCTCCAAACATACTGAAATGGGAACAGGACTTAAATAAGACCTGGGCTCTAGAGACATGGAAGTCTAATTTAGCTAAGGGTCTCTCCTTTTCACATAATGCCATACTGAAAGAGAACTACCTCAAGGTAGCGTTCAAATGGTACATTCATCCAACTAGATTCGGAAACTCAGAAGGACCTTCTTTAAACCCTTGTTACAGAGGTTGTAATGAAAGGGGGACATATATACACATGTGGTGGGAGTGCGGTAAAACTAGAGAGATTTAGGGAAAAAACTCAGAGCTTCTCAGTTTAATATTCCATAAACACATCACATTATCTCCTGAACAAGCACTGCCACACTTCCTGATTCCCAACATTCTAAAACAACATCAAAAAATAGTAATGACCATATGTATAGTTGTTAGGATCAGCATAGCACAATATTGGAAATCCACACCCCCGAGTTTTACATTTATCGAGAAAAAAAAATAATTCACCATTACGAAATGGCTAGCCTAGCAGCAGAAAACCTAAATACGAAAGATGAGTTCATTACACAGTGGGAACCATTCATTATGTATCATGAAGCTAATAGACAAAGAGTTACTGAAACCTTATAGCGAATATCTCACATGTTTATGGGAACTCAGTAGAGAGCCGGGACCGATTACCGATTACCTATCACCTCCACCATTTAGGTGGTACTTGTCTTTGCTTAATTAATGCTTATAACCTTTGTTTCCTTTCCTGAGAATTAATGAGTACCACAATTATGAGCCTTGTCGAGCAACAAGATGAAAATATGAAAACCATGGACTTTAGAGGAAGAGTAACTAGACCATAAAACTGTTAAGGTTCATTTAAACTGGACAATAATAGAAATTTACCAAATGTAATACTATGCTGAGTGTACATGCCTAAATTTGTTATGTTATTGGAACTATAAAAATTCAATAAAAATCTTTTCAAAATAAAATTACACACCCTATCTGAATCATAAAGTTTATATTTGACTAGACTGTCCCTTTAACTTGAGCGGTGTTTTTGTACTCCACTTGTAATCTAGGCCTTAGAAAATGGAAATTTATTTGAGAATATACCTGAATAAAATCTTGGTATGCAATTAATTTGTGAAATCTGTTATAGTTTTCTCATTTCCTTCACAGGAGCTGTTGGGCTGTGCAATATTGGGGAGGCAGGGAGCTTAAATCCCTTGCTACAGACCCTCTATATGAACAGGAAATTTACAGACATATTAAATAGGTAAGGACCACAATATTGCTCTTTTCAATGAAAGGTTGTACAAAATTTTTTAAAGGGACATTCTAATAAAAACAAAAAAAATGCCCTTGAATGTATTTCAGTTTTGAATAGAGGCTTTTATGTAAAACACGTCTTGTTATTGATAATTAAAACGTGTCACTGCTGGCTTTGTGGCTGTATTTGCAGTTCCACCCAGCTTTTAATAGAAGCATTTTTGGCAACATAACTGCTGCTGTTCAAAACTGCTATGCACTTATTTTTCAATACTGGGCCAGATGACGAGTGGCACGCTAACAGTTAGGTGTGAGCGATATCGGGTTTATCGCAGCTGTTTGCGCGAGTCAGAAGGAGTGCTCATATTACAAGTTGAAAGTAAATGCAAACGTGTGAGCGCAATTATTATTATTATTATTCTTTATTTATAAAGCGCCAACAGATTCCGCAGCGCTGTTCATAGGTAACAAAGATAAAAGGACAGTACAATATGAGACACCAGACAAAATTTAACAAACAAATACAGGAGGAATTGGGAGCCCTGTTCCCGTGGGAACTTACATTCTAAATGGGTAGGAGGGTGAGAAACAGGAGGTGTGGACTGCAAAGGTGGGAATGATGTTAGTGTGAAGTTAGATGAGGGCAACTATTAGGCAAGTGGAATTCATTAGCTACTGATTTGGTTATAGGCTTCCCTGAACAAGAAGGTCTTTAGAGAGCGTTTAAAGGAGGAGAGGTTGGGGGAAAGTCTGACAGCACGAGGAAGTGCGTTCCAGAGGGTTGGTGCCGCACGAGAGAAGTCCTGTAGTCTAGCATGAGAGGAGGTGATGGTAGAAGAGGCAAGGAGTAGATCGTTGTTGGATCTTAGGGGACGGGCTGGAGTATATTTGTTGATGAGTGAGGACAGGTATGGGGGGGGCTGCATTGGTGAGGGCTTTGTAGGTCAAAGTGAGAATTTTCAATTTAATTCTGCTGTGAATGGGGAGCCATATATAAATTTGTATATATATATATATATATATATGTATGTGTGTGTACAGTATTTATATGTGTATATATGTATTTACAGGCATATATAAACATATAAACACTTAAATACATGTGTAAACACACACACACACACATATATATATATATATATATATATATATATATATATATATAGAGAGAGAGAGAGAGAGAGAGAGAGAGAGAGAGAGAGAGAGAGAGAGAGAGAGAGAGAGAGAGAGAGAGAGAGAGAGAGAGAGAGAAAATAACTCATTGTGTAGTTCATTGACAAATCTAGAGAGGCCAGAAGGCTTATTTTTCCCACAGAAAAACTCTGAATTACATTGTTTCCAATGCAGCAAAGGGTTCTGGGTTGGTTATGAATCACTGCACTAACCCTAGCTAAGTTTATAAGCTGTGTGAACAGCAATGCTTTGTCGTAAAGGGAATCTGCTGAAAAGCAGACTTGAAGTAAAAAGGTGTGTCATTGTGAACCTAATTTGCATATCTTACCCAGAATCCTTTGTTGCATTGAAAACAATGTAATTCAGATGTTTTCTGTGGGAAAAATAAGCCTTCTGGCCTGTCTAGATTTGTTAATGAACTACACAATGAGTTATTTTCTCTATATTTTGTGTGTAGTGGAGGATTTTAAACTCACCTTTTACCTCCCCCTAATTTTAAATGTTGTGTGTATATATATATATATATATATATATATATATATATATATATATATATGGAGTCCTCTGCATGTAAAAACATATTTATCCAATATTCATATTTAATAAAGTGTTTTATTTTGTATGTATTGTAAATATTTCACATTCCAATGTTGTTCACATAGGGAAATATGTTCTATATATTTTTAAATAGATATTCCTATATATATCTGTATATTTGTGTGCGTGTGTATATGTATCTGTGACTAAATAGAAAATATTCTTCTATGTGAAGAAGATTGGAATGTGAAATATTCATATTTTCATGTTGGGTTAGTGCACCTAAGAAAATGCGATCGGGTTTGTGTGCGAGTAGGCTCTTTTTTCTCTCACTTTTCTCGATCCATTGACTTCTATGGGGGAATATGTTAACGCAGTCACAATATTCGAAAAACAGGTTTTTGCGCAATTCGGTTTTGCACGTAAGCAAAAACGTTTTATTTCAACTTGTAATATGAGCGCTACCCAATGCGCGCAAAAAGCTTATTTCTATCCGGCGTTAGCGCGCGAGCAGGAGCGATAAATAGCGCTCATTAGAAAACATGCATTTCCTGCTAGTTCCAAATTAATGCAAACAACATTTTCATTAAAAAAAAATCTCAATGTATTTTTGATTATAATGTGTCTTAGTTCAATGAGTTAACAGAACACATACTTAAAACGCCTGTGTTCCACACACACATTCCTGGCATCCATATTCTGCATAATATCAGGGTTTCTGTGTGGGCTACTTTCTATAATTCCCTGGTATGTGCTGTTGTATTCTCATTCCCAATGCATGACATTTTAACTGATTTTTTAAAAAAACTGTATATAATAATAAAATGATGAATCTGGTTTATACATACTATACTCAAGATCAAACTGTGGCCAGTGCATGTATAAGGTTTCACATAGAGAGTTTGATTAGAGGAAAAAATATGATTTGTTGTTGTTTACTTTGATTTAGGATTTATTACATTTAAGATGCAGATAAGTAATGGGGAGATACAGCTATAAAAAGAAACAAGAGAGGTTATTGGAATGGACACAACAGACTATGGGGCCGATTTAACAAATGTTGGACGGACATGATGCACTGTCAGCATTTAACATTGCACAAGCATTTCTAGTACACATTCTTATGACCGCTGCTTCTTAACTTATGTTTCCGGCGAGCCTCAAGGCTCACGTGGAAACAGCTGCATTCGCAAGTATTGTAAATTAGCCTAAATGTTTAAATGCTAGGGTTCCTTAAAGACAGCAATACTGTTCTGCTCCCTGGTGGGTCCATCGCCACCTGTTCTTCTGCATCCATAACTATAAGTACACCCTACCACCAGTCACCTATAACTGGTCATTGCACCCAGGGTTCAAGTTGTACAAAAAAAGTGTGGGAACTCACCAAGACATCCACCCCCCCTTCAAAATTAATATTGTTTTATATATACACTTACACACACACACACACTCTATTTATATGTATATCAATTATACACTTTAGTTAATGAAAGCAAATTATATCCAATGAAGGGTTGAATGGTTGCCTTTGGGCCTGAGAATCCTACTCTGTCACCGAGTGTCACCCACTTAAGGGGCAATAGTACTATTTCTGCTGAGGGGAGCTAAATAACCCTAGAGTAAGCCACACAGAAATGTAAGCACCATGTTTTACACAGTGTGGGGTGATCACACAGCAGGACCACTGACAGGCTTGCATTTAGTGTATTATAGGAAATGTTACTGCCCATTACTAGAGGATCTCTCTATCCCTCTAAGCAGACTGTGCTCTAGCTCCTCTCACCAGCAGCAGCAGTGTTTACTGAAGTGTTAATGTTCTCTGTCCAGAGGGAACTTAGTTCCTTCTGAATAAAATAGTGCAGGAACTCCGTTCCCATGCGTTCCCGCTTGACTTGATCCCCTGATTGCACCCATTATGGTCCTACCCATTGCATTAATGACCCATAATGCCCCCAAGTACCATGAACTCACCACATTCAACATCTACTTACCATGCAACCAACCCCCGGTGGTATGCACCTACTTTCTCCAACATAGGTGTGTCCGGTCCACGGCGTCATCCTTACTTGTGGGATATTCTCTTCCCCAACAGGAAATGGCAAAGAGCCCAGCAAAGCTGGTCACATGATCCCTCCTAGGCTCCGCCTACCCCAGTCATTCTCTTTGCCGTTGTACAGGCAACATCTCCACGGAGATGGCTTAGAGTTTTTTAGTGTTTAACTGTAGTTTTTCATTATTCAATCAAGAGTTTGTTATTTTCAAATAGTGCTGGTACGTACTATTTACTCAGAAACAGAAAAGAGATGAAGAATTCTGTTTGTATGAGGAAAATGATTTTAGCAACCGTAACTAAAATCCATGGCTGTTCCACACAGGACTGTTGAGAGCATTAACTTCAGTTGGGGGAACAGTTTGCAGTCCTTTGCTGCTTGAGGTATGACACATTCTAACAAGACGATGTAATGCTGGAAGCTGTCATTTTCCCTATGGGATCCGGTAAGCCATGTTTATTACGATTGTAAATAAGGGCTTCACAAGGGCTTATTTAGACTGTAGACATTTTTTGGGCTAAATCGATTGATATTAACACTTATTTAGCCTTGAGGAATCATTTATTCTGGGTATTTTGATATAATAATATCGGCAGGCACTGTTTTAGACACCTTATTCTTTAGGGGCTTTCCCAAAGCATAGGCAGAGTCTCATTTTCGCGCCGGTGTTGCGCACTTGTTTTTGAGAGGCATGGCATGCAGTCGCATGTGAGAGGAGCTCTGATACTTATAAAAGACTTCTGAAGGCATCATTTGGTATCGTATTCCCCTTGGGTTTGGTTGGGTCTCAGCAAAGCAGATACCAGGGACTGTAAAGGGGTTAAAGCTTAAAACGGCTCCGGTTCCGTTATTTTAAGGGTTAAAGCTTCCAAAATTGGTGTGCAATATTTTCAAAGCTTTAAGACACTGTGGTGAAAGTTTGGTGAATTTTGAACAATTCCTTCATGTTTTTTCGCAATTGCAGTAATAAAGTGTGTTCAGTTTAAAATTTAAAGTGACAGTAACGGTTTTATTTCAAAACGTTTTTTGTACTTTCTTATCAAGTTTATGCCTGTTTAACATGTCTGAACTACCAGATAGACTGTGTTCTGAATGTGGGGAAGCCAGAATTCCTATTCATTTAAATAAATGTGATTTATGTGATAATGACAATGATGCCCAAGATGATTCCTCAAGTGAGGGGAGTAAGCATGGTACTGCATCATTCCCTCCTTCGTCTACACGAGTCTTGCCCACTCAGGAGGCCCCTAGTACATCTAGCGCGCCAATACTCCTTACTATGCAACAATTAACGGCTGTAATGGATAATTCTGTCAAAAACATTTTAGCCAAAATGAACCCTTGTCAGCGTAAGCGTGGATGCTCTGTTTTAGTTACTGAAGAGCTTGACGACGCTGATATTAATATCTCTGAAGGGCCCCTAACCCAATCTGAGGGAGCCAGGGAGGTTTTGTCTGAGGGAGAAATTACTGATTTAGGGAACATTTCTCAGCAGGCTGAATCTGATGTGATTACTTTTAAATTTAAATTGGAACATCTCCGCATTTTGCTTAAGGAGGTATTATCCACTCTGGATGATTGTGAAAATTTGGTCATCCCAGAGAAACTATGTAAAATGGACAAGTTCCTAGAGGTGCCGGGGCTCCCAGAAGCTTTTCCTATACCCAAGCGGGTGGCGGACATTGTTAATAAAGAATGGGAAAGGCCCGGTATTCCTTTCGTCCCTCCCCCCATATTTAAAAAATTGTTTCCTATGGTCGACCCCAGAAAGGACTTATGGCAGTCAGTCCCCAAGGTCGAGGGAGCGGTTTCTACTTTAAACAAACGCACCACTATTCCCATAGAGGATAGTTGTGCTTTCAAAGATCCTATGGATAAAAAATTAGAAGGTTTGCTTAAAAAGATGTTTGTTCAGCAGGGTTACCTTCTACAACCCATTTCATGCATTGTCCCTGTCACTACAGCCGCATATTTCTGGTTTGATGAACTGATTAAGGTGCTCGATAGTGACTCTCCTCCTTATGAGGAGATTATGGACAGAGTCAATGCTCTCAAATTGGCTAATTCTTTCACTCTAGACGCCTCTTTGCAATTGGCTAAGTTAGCGGCTAAGAATTCTGGGTTTGCTATTGTGGCGCGCAGAGCGCTTTGGTTGAAATCTTGGTCGGCTGATGCGTCTTCCAAGAACAAGCTACTAAACATTCCTTTCAAGGGGAAAACGCTGTTTGGTCCTGACTTGAAAGAGATTATCTCTGATATCACTGGGGGTAAGGGTCATGCCCTTCCTCAGGATCGGCCTTTCAAGGCAAAAAATAGACCTAATTTTCGTCCCTTTCGTAAAAACGGACCAGCCCAAGGTGCTACGTCCTCTAAGCAAGAGGGTAATACTTCTCAGGCCAAGCCAGCTTGGAGACCAATGCAAGGCTGGAACAAGGGAAAGCAGGCAAAGAAACCTGCCACTGCTACCAAGACAGCATGAAATATCGGCCCCCGATCCGGGACCGGATCTGGTGGGGGGCAGACTCTCTCTCTTCGCTCAGGCTTGGGCAAGAGATGTTCTGGATCCTTGGGCGCTAGAAATAGTCTCCCAGGGTTATCTTCTGGAATTCAAGGGACTTCCCCCAAGGGGAAGGTTCCACAGGTCTCAGTTGTCTTCAGACCACATAAAAAGACAGGCGTTCTTACATTGTGTAGAAGACCTGTTAAAAATGGGAGTGATTCATCCTGTTCCATTGAGAGAACAAGGGATGGGGTTCTACTCCAATCTGTTCATAGTTCCCAAAAAAGAGGGAACATTCAGACCAATCCTAGATCTCAAGATCTTAAACAAATTTCTCAAGGTCCCATCTTTCAAGATGGAAACCATTCGAACTATCCTTCCTTCCATCCAGGAAGGTCAATTCATGACCACGGTGGATTTAAAGGATGCGTATCTACATATTCCTATCCACAAGGAACATCATCGGTTCCTAAGGTTTACATTCCTGGACAAACATTACCAGTTCGTGGCGCTTCCTTTCGGATTAGCCACTGCTCCAAGGATTTTCACAAAGGTACTAGGGTCCCTTCTAGCTGTGCTAAGACCAAGGGGCATTGCAGTAGTACCTTACCTGGACGACATTCTGATTCAAGCGTCGTCCCTCCCTCGAGCAAAGGCTCACACGGACATCGTCCTGGCCTTTCTCAGATCGCACGGCTGGAAAGTGAACGTGGAAAAGAGTTCTCTATCCCCGTCAACAAGGGTTCCCTTCTTGGGAACAATTATAGACTCCTCAGAAATGAGGATTTTTCTAACAGAGGCCAGAAAGACAAAGCTTCTGGACTCTTGTCGAATACTTCATTCCGTTCCTCTTCCTTCCGTAGCTCAGTGCATGGAAGTGATCGGGTTGATGGTAGCGGCAATGGACATAGTTCCTTTTGCGCGCATTCATCTAAGACCATTACAACTGTGCATGCTCAGTCAGTGGAATGGGGACTATACAGACTTGTCTCCAAAGATACAAGTAAATCAGAGGACCAGAGACTCACTCCGTTGGTGGCTGTCCCTGGACAACCTGTCACGAGGGATGACATTCCACAGACCAGAGTGGGTCATTGTCACGACCGACGCCAGTCTGATGGGCTGGGGCGCGGTCTGGGGATCCCTGAAAGCTCAGGGTCTTTGGTCTCGGGGAGAATCTCTTCTACCGATAAATATTCTGGAACTGAGAGCGATATTCAATGCTCTCAAGGCTTGGCCTCAGCTAGCGAGGACCAAGTTCATACGGTTTCAATCAGACAACATGACGACTGTTGCGTACATCAACCATCAGGGGGGAACAAGGAGTTCCCTAGCGATGGAAGAAGTGACCAAGTTTATTCTATGGGCGGAGTCTCACTCCTGCCACCTGTCTGCTATCCACATCCCGGGAGTGGAAAATTGGGAAGCGGATTTTCTGAGTCGTCAGACATTGCATCCGGGGGAGTGGGAACTCCATCCGGAAATCTTTGCCCAAGTCACGCAACTTTGGGGCATTCCAGACATGGATCTGATGGCCTCTCGTCAGAACTTCAAAGTTCCTTGCTACGGGTCCAGATCCAGGGATCCCAAGGCGGCTCTAGTGGATGCACTAGTAGCACCTTGGACCTTCAAACTAGCTTATGTGTTCCCACCGTTTCCTCTCATCCCCAGGCTGGTAGCCAGGATCAATCAGGAGAGGGCGTCGGTGATCTTGATAGCTCCTGCGTGGCCACGCAGGACTTGGTATGCAGATCTGGTGAATATGTCATCGGCTCCACCTTGGAAGCTACCTTTGAGACGAGACCTTCTTGTTCAGGGTCCGTTCGAACATCCGAATCTGGTTTCACTCCAGCTGACTGCTTGGAGATTGAACGCTTGATTTTATCGAAGCGAGGTTTCTCAGATTCTGTTATCGATACTCTTGTTCAGGCCAGAAAGCCTGTAACTAGAAAGATTTACCACAAAATTTGGAAAAAATATATCTGTTGGTGTGAATCTAAAGGATTCCCTTGGGACAAGGTTAAGATTCCTAGGATTCTATCCTTCCTTCAAGAAGGATTGGAAAAAGGATTATCGGCAAGTTCCCTGAAGGGACAGATTTCTGCCTTGTCGGTGTTACTTCACAAAAAACTGGCAGCTGTGCCAGATGTTCAAGCCTTTGTTCAGGCTCTGGTTAGAATCAAGCCTGTTTACAAACCTTTGACTCCTCCTTGGAGTCTCAATTTAGTTCTTTCAGTTCTTCAGGGGGTTCCGTTTGAACCCTTACATTCCGTTGATATTAAGTTATTATCTTGGAAAGTTTTGTTTTTAGTTGCAATTTCTTCTGCTAGAAGAGTTTCAGAATTATCTGCTCTGCAGTGTTCTCCTCCTTATCTGGTGTTCCATGCAGATAAGGTGGTTTTACGTACTAAACCTGGTTTTCTTCCAAAAGTTGTTTCTAACAAAAACATTAACCAGGAGATTATCGTACCTTCTCTGTGTCCGAAACCAGTTTCAAAGAAGGAACGCTTGTTGCACAATTTGGATGTTGTTCGCGCTCTAAAATTCTATTTAGATGCTACAAAGGATTTTAGACAAACATCTTCCCTGTTTGTTGTTTATTCAGGTAAAAGGAGAGGTCAAAAAGCAACTTCTACCTCTCTCTCTTTTTGGATTAAAAGCATCATCAGATTGGCTTACGAGACTGCCGGACGGCAGCCTCCCGAAAGAATCACGGCTCATTCCACTAGGGCTGTGGCTTCCACATGGGCCTTCAAGAACGAGGCTTCTGTTGATCAGATATGTAGGGCAGCGACTTGGTCTTCACTGCACACTTTTACCAAATTTTACAAGTTTGATACTTTTGCTTCTTCTGAGGCTATTTTTGGGAGAAAGGTTTTGCAAGCCGTGGTGCCTTCCATTTAGGTGACCTGATTTGCTCCCTCCCTTCATCCGTGTCCTAAAGCTTTGGTATTGGTTCCCACAAGTAAGGATGACGCCGTGGACCGGACACACCTATGTTGGAGAAAACAGAATTTATGTTTACCTGATAAATTTCTTTCTCCAACGGTGTGTCCGGTCCACGGCCCGCCCTGGTTTTTAATCAGGTCTGATAATTTATTTTCTTTAACTACAGTCACCACGGTACCATATGGTTTCTCCTATGCTATTATTCCTCCTTAACGTCGGTCGAATGACTGGGGTAGGCGGAGCCTAGGAGGGATCATGTGACCAGCTTTGCTGGGCTCTTTGCCATTTCCTGTTGGGGAAGAGAATATCCCACAAGTAAGGATGACGCCGTGGACCGGACACACCGTTGGAGAAAGAAATTTATCAGGTAAACATAAATTCTGTTTTTATTCCACTGTATTTAAAACCTACTACTTTACCAATAATTTCTTTCATGTAATTAGCAAGAGTCCATGAGCTAGTGACGTATGGGATATACATTCCTACCAGGAGGGGCAAAGTTTCCCAAACCTTAAAATGCCTATAAATACACCCCTCACCACACCCACAAGGTGGTGGAGGTGGTGAAGTAAGTTTGTGCTAGATTCTTCGTTGATATGCGCTTCGCAGCAGGCTGGAGCCCGGTTTTCCTCTCAGTGTGCAGTGAATGTCAGAGGGATGTGAAGAGAGTATTGCCTATTTGAATTCAATGATCTCCTTCTACGGGGTCTATTTCATAGGTTCTCTGTTATCGGTCGTAGAGATTCATCTCTTACCTCCCTTTTCAGATCGACGATATACTCTTATATATACCATTACCTCTACTGATTCTCGTTTCAGTATGTAGATGAGTGTCCTGGGGTAAGTAAGTCTTATTTTCTGTGACACTCTAAGCTATGGTTGGGCAATTTTATATAAAGTTCTAAATATATGTGTTTAAACATTTATTTGCCTTGATTCAGGATGTTCAATATTCCTTATTTCAGACAGTCAGTTTCATTATTTGGGATAATGCATTTGAATATTAAATTTTTCTTACCTTTAAAATTTGACTTTTTTTCCTGTGGGCTGTTAGGCTCGCGGGGGCTCAAAATGCTTCATTTTATTGCGTCATTCTTGGCGCTGACTTTCTTGGCGCAAAAATTTTCTTGTCATTTCCGGCGTCATTCCGTTTGAAACTATGCATTTTCTGAACGTTAAATTACTTTCTTGGAAAAGTATTGTTCCTTTTGGTTATTTCTTCTACTAGAAGAGTTTTTGAGTTATCTGCTCTTTTTGTGAATCTCCTTTTCTGATTTTTCATCAGGATAAGGCAGTGTTACTTCCTGATATTCATCATTTTTTTCAGGTTTTCATTCGTATCAAACCTGTCATTAAGCCAATTTCTCCTCTTTGGAGTCTTAATTGGGTTCTGAAGGTTTTTCAGGCTCTTCTATTTTGAGCATATGCTTGCTCTGGACATTCATTACTTTCATGGAAAGTATTGTTCTTTTTGGACATCTCTTCAGCTAGAACAATTTTTGAATTATCTGTTCTTTCTTGTGAATCTCCTTTTTCATCAGGATAAGGTGTTTTTTTGCTGTCCTCATTTCAATTTTCACCTAAGTTGTGAATTCTAACAACATTAGTGGAGGAATTATTGTCTTTTCCTTGTGTCCTAATCCTAAGAATTCCTTGGTAAGATTCTTACATTCTTTAGGATGTGGTAAGAGTTTTGAAATATTATGTTGAAGCTACTCAGATTTCAGACAGACTTCTAGTCTATTTGTTATCTTTTCTGTTTTTAGGAAGGTCAGAAGGCTTCTGCCATTTCTTTGGCATCTTGGTTAAGCTTTTGATTCATTATGCTTATTTGGAGTCGGATTATTCCCCGTCTCAGAGGATTACGGCTCATTCTACTAGGTCAGTTTCTACTTCCTGGGCTTTTTAAGAATGAAGCTTCTGTTGATCAAATTTGCAAAGCAATGACTTGGTCTTCTTTGCATACTTTCACTAAATTCTATCATTTTGATGTTTTCTCTTCTTTAGAAGCATTTTTTGGTAGAATAGTACTTCAGGCAGCTGTTTCAGTTTGATTCTTCTGCTTATAATTTCAGTTTTTTTCATTTTTAAAATTGAAACTTTTGATTTGGGTAGTGGATTAATTTTTCAGAGGAATTGGCTGTCTTTATTTTATCCCTCCCTCTCTAGTGACTCTTGCGTGGAAGTTCCACATCTTGGGTATTTATATCCCATACGTCACTAGCTCATGGACTCTTGCTAAATTACATGAAAGAAAACATAATTTATGTAAGAACTTACCTGATAAATTCATTTCTTTCATATTAGCATCAGTCCATGAGGCCCACCCTTTTTTGTGGTGGTTATGATTTTTTTGTATAAAGCACAATTATTCCAATTCCTTATTTTTTTGATGCTTTCGCTCTTTTCTTATCACCCCACTTCTTGGCTATTCGTTAAACTGATTTGTGGGTGTGGTGAGGGGTGTATTTATAGGCATTTTAAGGTTTGGGAAACTTTGCCCCTCCTGGTAGGAATGTATATCCCATACGTCACTAGCTCATGGACTCTTGCTAATATGAAAGAAATGAATTTATCAGGTAAGTTCTTACATAAATTATGTTTTTACCCACCACCATGTTTAAAACCCACCACTGTACAGCCATAACAACCTTACCGTTATAGCAAACATCCATTCACTATGGCTGATCTCCCTACAATAACCCCAGACACAACCAATAAGGGTAAGTTTTTAAACAATAACAATTTTAGTGTAGACTGTCCCTTTAAGTATAGAAATAGTGTCAAGATACTGTTTACTTCTTGACTGAGTGAGGGGCATATGTATAATCACTTTTGTTCTTTTCTGTCTTTTCTGTTATGAATAGGGTTAACCCTTTGACAGTGAATGAGGTCTTTATTACAAGCCAAGAATTTTTGGCATGAAGGGACCAGAAACACAAATATTTCCTTCATGATTCTAAACAACTTTCTAATTTACTTCTATTATTTAATTTGCTTAGTTTTATTGATATAATTTGTTGAAAAGAATACATAGCTAAGCTCAGGAGCTGGGAGCTAGCTGCTGATTGGTGGCTGCACAGAAACGCCTCTTGTCATTGGCTTATTGATTTGTTCAGCTAGCTCTCAGTAGTGCATTGCTAGGATACTAAGCGAATGAAGCAAAATTGATAATAGAAGTAAATTGGAAAGTTTTCCTTTAATTATATATTCAGGAACTATTCAATTTAAATTGTTAATGATTGATCTAAAGTATTTCAGCTGTGATTATTTTCACTTCAGATTTATTATCTTTTTAAACTTAATTAAAGTATTACCATTGTAAGATTTATTTGAGCGCAGTATTTTCTAAATAGGGATCTTTTCTATTACTCTTTAAATAGCTAAACATTCAAGGTCTATCCTAAGGATATTTATTTCCTAAGATATGAAGAGTCCACAACGTCATTCAATTACTAGTGGGAATATCATTTCTGGCCAGCAGGAGGAGGCAAGGAGCACCACAGCAAAGCTGTTAAGTGTCACTCCCTACCCATAATCCCGAGTCATTCTCTTTGCCTCTGTCAATGGAGGAGGTGAAGTTTGATGTCTGAAGAAATTAATTCCTTTTTCGGTACTTTTCCCTGCAAGCAAGAATTTGGGTTTAGTCCACATCAATCTCTTCAGTAGAGTAGTGGTGTCTTTTAAGAAGTTAGGAAGTTGTGAGGTAGTCCTTGCTTTGTTTCCTAACACATTACTGCCCATGGTACAGAAAGCCAGAGTTGGTTACTCTGTAAGGAGTATGTGTCCTTTCACGCCTTGAGAGCTGTCTTTCTGCCGGACAGCTAGACTGCAGGTAAGTGCTTTTGTCTTCTAGGTCTTGGAGACTTGCACTTCTGAAGAATATTTCATATGCAGTAGATGGGGACATTTTTGAAATCCTTTATACAGGATTCTCTGGCAGTGGGCAGGCACATTATGTATGTTGAGACTAGGGGTTAATCTTCCCTTTATTGAGACATTTTTTCCTCTTTGGGCTAATTTTGTTGAAATACTTTATTAGTATGTGTGTGGGGCTTATGTTTTATACAGGGATGTATGTATAAACTTAACATTTGGCAGTTGGTTTTCTTTGCTTGCTTAGCTAGAACAGGCTAACTCCCAGACTGTTTGAGCATTTGTATAAATTAAGCTCCGGTGTTGTAGGCAGAGGGAAATGCGCGCCTTTTACTTGCTGTGTAGTTTCCTCTCTCTGCCGGTCATGTGACTTCTCTCTGCTGTCGGATATTCATGAAGCAGAGCAGCGTCGTATTTCAGTCTCTTCAGGGTCGATCTACTATACGATCGTTTTAAGACTTCTGGCAGCCAAATTGTGTATAAGTGTTACGATAAGGCACCTCAGCCTGTGTGAGGTGTAGGGGGCCTGATTGATTTATTATTTTAAAGAATTTTTGCATAATGTTAAGCGGCTGGGGTATTAAAAATTCTTAAAGTTACAGTGTATTTAAAAAAAAATCTACAATTTGGGGAATTTTTTATTTAGTATTATGGACATGGAAGACTCTGTGTCTTTTGACAAATGCTTGTTATACCTAGAGGCACAAATTGTTTTCCCTATGAAATTCTGTCCTGCATGCTTAGCTAGAACTCTTCAATTTAAAGATAAATTGTTGCCCTCTGAGCCCAATGTCTCTAAGGATGATGCTTTTCAGGAAATGCCACAGCTTTCTCCTCAAACGTCCCAAGCCTCTATGGCGTCACATACAGTGCTCTGCAGTTCCTCTCAGCCTCCTGGAGGAGTTTCTTTGCCTGCAAATTTTGCTGCACGGGTATCTTCTGCGGTATCTGCAGCATTATCTGCTTTTCCTATGCTTTTCCTATGCTGGGAAAATGCAAGAGGAAAATTAGACATTCAGATAGTAAGGTTTCTGTTCCACCTACTGCTATGCAAGTTGCCCTCCCTCATAAGTCTGATGAGGAGGATACGTTGGTAGCCTTTGAAGGTGAAATCTCAGATTCGGACAGTATTATTCCTTCATCTGATACTAAAGAAGTAAACTTCAGATTTAAGCTTGAACACCTTTGTGTACTGTTAAAGGATGTATTGGCTACTTTGGACTACTCCGATACTTCTGTCATTGTCAACCCTAAGAAGTCTAGTAAACTTAATAAATACTATGATGTTCCTTCCTCTGTGGTAGTTTTTCCTGTCCGAGACCGTGTGACAGAGATTATTTCACAGGAATGGGAGAAGCCAGGGATTCCTTTCTCCCCATCTCCCGTATTTAAAAATATGTTTCCTGTTGCCGACTCCATTAAAGATTCTTGGCGCATGGTGCCTAAAGTAGAAGGGGCTATTTCTACTCTGGCTAAGAGAACTACGATCCCTATAAAAGATAGCTGCTCTTTTAAGGATCCCATGGACAAAAAGCTGGAAAAAATTTTTGACGATGTATGTTCATCAAGGTCTTCAATCGCAACCTGCAGTTCGTATTGCCACAGTAGCAAGTGCAGCATCTTATTTGTGTGATGCCTTGTCTGAATCAAATTTCGTAGAGACTCCCTTGGAGGAGATACAGTACAAGATAGGATTAAGGCTCTCAAGCTAGCCAATTCCTTTATTTCTGATGCTAACATGCAAGTTATTAGACTGGGAGCCAAGATGTCTGGCTTCACTGTCCTAGCCCAAGGGTAAGACCTTGTTTGGACCTGGTCTGGCAGAAATCATTTCTGATATTACGGGTAGAAAAGGGTCTTTCTACCGCTAGACAAGAACAACAGACTCAAAGGATGTCAAAGTAATTTTCGTTCCTTTAGTAACTTCAAAGGTCAAAAGTCTTCCTATCCCTCTTCCAAGCAGGAGCAGTCCAAGTCTTCTTGGAAGCCCAATCAGTCTTGGAATAAGGGAAAGCAATCAAAGAAACCCTCAGCTGAGTCTAAGTCAGCATGAATGGTCGGCCCCCCCGATCTGGTATTGGATCAAGTGGGGGGCAGACTTTCCCTGTTTTGTCAAGCGTGGAGATGAGATGTCCCAGATCCTTGGGCTGTGGACATAGTATCTCAGGGTTACAAAATAGAATTCAAAACATTCCCTCCCAGGGGCAGATTCCACCTCTCAAGATTATCTGCAGACCAGGTAAAAAGAGAGGCATTCTTGAACTGCGTTCAGGACCTTTCCTCCCTGGGAGCGATTGTTCCAGTTCCAGTAAGGGAATAGGGTGTAGGATTCTATTCATATCTGTTTGTGGTGCCCAAAAAAGAGGGAACCTCTCGACCCATTTTAGACCTAAAGTGCCTCAACACGTTTCTCAGGGTACTGTCCTTCAAAATGGAAACCATTCATTCCATTCTTCTTTTGATCCAAGAGTGTCAGTTCATGATGACCATAGACCTGAAGGATGCATATCTTCATGTTCCCATCCACAGTGATCATCAGAAATTCCTGAGATTCACCTTTCTAGATAAACACTTTCAGTTTGTGGCTCTTCCGTTTGTCCTTTCCACAGCTCCCAGAATTTTCTCAAAGGTTCAGGGGGCTCTCTTGGCAGTGGTCAGGTCTCAGGGAATTGCTGTGGCGCCCTACCTGGATGACATATTGGTTCAGGTGCCATCTTTTCAACAAGCAAACTCTCATACAGAGATCTTGTTGTCTTTTCTACATTCCCACGGAGGGATAGTGAATCTGGAAAAGACTTCCCTTGTTCCAGCTACAAGGGTGGTTTTCTTAGGGACCATCATAGATTCCCTATCTATGAAAATTTTTCTGACAGAGGTCTCCTCTTGCCTCTCTCTTCAGTCTACTGTTCGGCCATCAGTGGCTCAATGCATAGAGGTAATTGGTCTGATGGTCACTTCCATGGACATCATTCCCTTTGCTCGATTCCATTTGAGAGCTCTGCAATTATGCATGCTCAGACAATGGAACGGTGACCATTCAGATCTGTCTCAGAGGATAGATCTAGACCAGTCGACAAGAGACTATCTCCCGTGGTGGCTTTTTCAGGACCATCTGTCTTAGGGCACATGCTTCTGGAGACCTTCCTGGGTGATTGTGACCACGAACGCAAGCCTGCTAGGCTGGGGAGCAGTCTGGGACTTGTTAAAGGCACAAGGACTATGGACTCGGGAGGAGTCTGCTCTCCCCATCAACATCTTGGAATTGAGAGTGATTTATAATGCTCTGATGGCTTGGCCTCAATTGTCCTTAGCCCGGTTTATCAGGTTTCAGTCAGACAACATCACCTCAGTGGCTTACATCAACCACCAGGGAAGAATTCAGAGTTCCTTAGCCATGAAGGAGGTGGCACGGATTATTCAGTGGGCGGAAGCTCACAATTGTTGTCTATCTGCCATCCACATTCCTGGAGTGGACAATTGGGAAGCAGATTTCCTGAGCAGACAGACATTTCATCCCGGGGAGTGGGCTCTCCATCCGGAGGTGTTCTCCCTCAAATGGGGGGGTGCCGGAGTTGGATCTGATGGCGTCTCGGCAAAATGCCAAGCTTCCAAGGGACGGTTCAAGGTCAAGAGATCCTCAGGCTGCTCTGATAGATGCTCTGGCGGGTTCCTTGGGATTTTGGTTTAGCATACCTGTTTCCTCTGGTTGCGCTCCTTCCAAAAGTTATTGCTTGTATTAAACAAGAGAGAGCATCAGTAATTCTAATAGCTCCTGCATGGCCTTGCAGGATCTGGTATGCAGACCTAGTGAAGATGTCATCTCGGCCACCTTGGAGGTTGCCTTTGAGGAAGGACCTTCTAACTCAGGGTCCCTTCCTCCATCCAAAACTCGTTTCTCTGAAGCTGACTGCTTGGAGATTGAATGCTTAGTTCTGTCTAAGCGTGGATTTTCTGAGTCGGTCATTGAGACCATGATCCAGGCTCGCAAGCCTGTTACTTGAAAAATTTACCATAAGGTATGGCGTAAATACCTTTATTGGTGTGAATCTAAGGGCTACGCGTTTCGCTCAGAAGCTTGATAAAGCTCTTCTGAGCGAAACGCGTCGACCTTGTGACTGCTGACCCTACAATTGTGTGAATTAAATACACAAAGAGACTCTTTTTTCTTATACCAAATGATTTCAGTTTTAATACTGTAACAACCCGGGTTGTCTATTATACCTCTTTTGGAACCTCAAAGTCCTGCGTGCATCAAGCACTAAGTGCAGGCTTTTTCCACAAACATTGTTATCTTACAAAAGTTTCTATTTCATCACCTACAAGAATCTGCCTGTCTTCTAAACACTCCCAGCGAATCCTACCCGAGATACCAAGTTGTGACGTCAGACACCAAGACACATGCGGCGCTGATCAGTCACCAGGTGAGAAGGGGAATCGGATGCGGTAAGACGGGTCTGGAGACCAACAGGTACTCGATTCTATTAAGAAAATATTGTCTTATAAACTGCTTCAACCGGAGATAATACTAATCTCAAAATAACTCTCTACATTAATATTGGCTAAAACGCTCATGTATATTTGAAACTGCACGTCTGAACTGCTATTATCCATTTGAGTACAGCAGGGCATATCAATATCCTTTAACCTGCCTAACGTTCAAAGAAACGGACATTTGCATACATATATTTTTAATGTATGGGGCAGCTTATGTAATCATTATTGAAAGTGTCACTAATCTTTGTTTTTATTTTGTATATTTTACATAGTAAGGGAGACGTCCCTTTATTCTGATGTTTTTAGTATATCGTTATACATGCAATTTTGTATAAAATATTTTTCGTTTACATTGACTACATTAATTCTTGTAGTATTGAACACTAATTAGTTACTATTTATTGTAACACATTTCACCTTGTAACCCGCATTATCTATTTCACATAAACATATTACTTTTTTGATATATATCATTAAAAAATTTTAGTATACCTTTAGCTTTCAGTAGCGCACCTATCACCCCCATTTACTCACTCTATCGTTTTTTGAAAGACGGAAGGATCTTTCTATTTTTAGGTGTTTGGTAACTACCCTTACACCAGCGCACTACTATATCCCCTACACTCACATCTTGCTCTAAAATTCTACCTACAGGTGACTAAGGATTTTCACCAGTCTGCTGCCCTGTTTGTTTGTTTTTCAGGAAAGCGAAAGAGCCAAAAGTCTACTGCTACTTCTCTTTCCCTCTGGTTGAGAAGTATAATTTGTTTTGCTTATGAGACTGCTGGACAGCAGCCTCCTGAGAAAATTACAGCTCATTCCACTAGGGCTGTCTCCTCTTCTTGGGCTTTCAAAAATTAAGCTTCTGTGGAACAGATTTGCAAGACTGCAACTTGGTCCTCTCTGCATACTTTTCCCAAATTTTACAAATTTGATACTTTTGCTTAGGCTGAGGCATCTTTTGAGAGAAAATTTCTTCAACGGTGGTACCTTCTGTTTAGGTATACCTGTCTTGTTCTCCCTCCCTGTTCATTCTGTGTCCTCTAGCTTGGGTATTGGTTCCCACTAGTAATTGAATGACGTTGTGGACGCTCCACATCTTAGGAAAGAAAACAAAATGCATGCTTACCTGGTAAATTTCTTTCTTCTCGGATATGGAGAGTCCACGACCCCACCCTTTATTAAGACAGTTATTTTTTACTAAACCTCAGGCACCTCTACACTTTTGTGTTATTCTTTTTCCATTTCCCTTTTGTACGAATGACTGGGGATTATGGGTAGGGGAGTGACACTTAACAGCTTTTCTGTGGTGCTCTTTGCCTCCTCCTGCTGGCCAGGAGTGATATTCCCACTTGTAATTGAATGACGTTGTGGACTCTTCATATCCGGAAAGAAAGAAATTTATCAGGTAAGCATAAATTATTTTTTTTTAAGATTCTCAGCACCCGCACCACATCTAACACCTGCTCCCTGTCTTACTTAATGAAAGCACTACAGTATGTATAAACACTAATACTTACGTAAACACTGTAGTCCCTTTATACTAGGGAATCCTCAACAATTCCCAACAATCTGTGGTCCTAATAGAAATCCTGAAGCTACATTTAAATGCTGTGTCCTCTTAAAATAAATATTAACCACTGCTGCAATGTTGGTTCCCATATAATAGATTTCCATGTACTCTCCCACACAATTGTAAAATTGTTGGATTATATTTAAATTTTAAAGCCTTCTATACACCAAGACTAACCTGTGCCGTAGACCCCCCATGTGCTTCTTATTAATCTCACCCCTGACCAACTCAAATCAAAACCTTTCTCAGGTGAACTCATTCACTGTGATCTAAATAGGCAAACCATCTTCAATGAACACCCCCCCACCCCCACATTCAAGTAACTCTCATTCACCTCAAGCCCATTCACTGTAATGTGAATCCAAAAACTGCCCCTCCTTTATAACCTCCATCCCAACTTGTACCCAAGAGTTACACCACCACAATTCATCATTTTATTATTATATACAGTATATACAGTGATAATTATGGGAAAATCTCACATAATTGACCTCTGTATAGTTACTTATATTTAATCCATTTATACTGTCATGGACTTGTGGCTTCTTTTCCATACAGCATGGGGGAAAGAGAAAACTCAGAACTTCCAGATAGAAGATTTCCATATGAGTTGCTTGCCCTGTTTGAAGAAATGCACAATAGCAAGGAAGATGCTGTTCCTCCATACCGTCTCCTGCGCTGTTTACAGATTCTGGATGTGAGATGTAAGGTTTAGTTTTGGAGAAGGAGCTCAGAGTGCAGAAGAGGAAGAGCAAATATTTGGAAATAGAGGTTCTTGGTGCAGTAGAAAGGAGGTGTAAGGTAGAGGGTAGTTGTTCCAGAAATAGTTGGAAGATATGGAAACTGTAGGGTGTAGCAATGGAACAAAGAGCACGCTCAAGATAAGCTTGGAGCATAAGAGGAACCTGAAATAGCAGGGTGGGGGCAAGGCCTATTTTAAAATGCCTCTTAGCAAAGACGTTTAGGCATAATTTATTGCTTGTGCAATTCATTTAATATACTGTATGTACCACCATAAAATAGTCAGAAAACTAATTATAATCCCAGAGAAGAAGGAGTCAGATGTGCAAGGGAGAGGCACAGGGAGCATAATTCTTAGATACAGAGAGCTAGCTTGTTTTGGTATAAGGGGTGGTAAACATGTAGTATGAAATTGTAGGAGTGGGCAACACAGAGTGTAAGAGGTACAGCATCAAAGTGAGTCAGAGGGTAAGAGTCAGGCACAAGCTGTTGAGAAGTGCCACAGTGAGCAGAAAGGGAATAAGATAATATGACCAAAAGAGACTTGAGCCCCCGGAGTGGAGGACATACAGTAGCTGGTAAAGGGACATTGTACTCAAACATTTTCTATTATGGATATGAAAGAGTTGCATTTACACATCTTAAAAAGATATTTTGTTTTGAGAAAAAAGAAAAAGCGGTTAAAATGTAAATAGTAATGAATATTGCAGTATTAATTCTTACTAATACTCCCTGGCGGATAAGGACAAGGACTGGTGGAGAGGGACAAATAAATATGAATTTATTCAGGACTAGCATATGAGTTATTAAAAATAAAATAAAAACTGAAATATGGTTTAAAATGCCCTCTTTTAGATAAAACAAAGAAAAGTTGACTACAAGCTCCTTTTATGAGGACCAATAATCTAAAGCCCTCTGCTAAGGCTTGATGATCTAAATTGGTGAATCAGAACTACAAGGTCCAAGATGGGATGATCTAAAGGCACATTTTGCACTGTGAACGGTGTATCTCACAAAGGGGTGTAATCTAAATGTCTGTGTGCATAGTCGAGATACAGACATACAGGGTAGTGGTCAATGAAATAAGCTTTTCAAAAGTGCATGAATATAAATCGTATTACACATAAAATGTTGCACTAAAAATATGCATCCAAATAGGTGCTGAAAAACCACTGCAAAATGCATATTTACATCATGCCATACAAAGCACTAGACATCTGCATTCGGATACTTTTGGCTAGATTACGAGTTTTGCGGTATGGGTGAAAAAGCAGCCTTAAGGCTCATAACGCTGCTTTTTCACTACCGCCGGTATTACGAGTCTTTCAGGTTTAGGGGCACCGCACACTTTTTTGGCCGTAACGCAACGTAATTACCGCAGCTTTCAAAAAGTCATTTTTCAATGGGACTTCCATAGCGCCGGTATTACGAGTCTGCCTGGGAGGCCAAAAAGTGAGCAGTACACCCTAACATAAAACTCATAACTAAAGTGCTAAAAAGTACACTAACACCTATTAATCCCTAAACCGAGGCCCTCCCGCATCGCAAACACTAAAATAAATTTATTAACCCCTAATCTGCTGCTCCGTACATCGCCGCCACTATAATAAACATATTAACCCCTAAACCGCTGCACTCCCGCATCACAAACACTAGTTAAATATTATTAACCCCTAATCTGCCGCCCCTAACATCGCCGCCACCTACCTACATTTATTAACCCCTAATCTGCCACCACTATACTAAATTTATTAACCCCTAAACCTAAGTCTAACCCTAACACCCCCTAACTTAAATATAATCAAAATAAATCTAACTAAAACCTACTATCATTACCTAAATTATTCCTATTTAAGACTATACTTACCTGTAAAATAAACCCTAAGCTAGCTACAATATAACTAATAGTTACATTGTATCTAGGTTAGGTTTTATTTTTATTTTACAGGCAAGTTTGTATTTATTTTAACTAGGTAGAATAGTTACTAAATAGTTATTAACTATTTACTAACTACCTAGCTAAAATAAATACAAATTTACCTGTATAATAAAACCTAACCTCAGTTACACTAACACCTAACCTTACACTACAATTAAATCAATTACCTAAATTAAATACAATTACCTAAATTACAAAAAAAAACACTAAATTACACAAAATAAAAAAAGAAATGATCAGATATTTAAACTAATTACACCTAATCTAATAGCCCTATCAAAATAAAAAAGCCCCCCCAAAATAAAAAAAAACTACCCTAAACTAAACTACCAATAGCCCTTAAAAGGGCCTTTTGCGGGGCATTGCCCCAAAGAAATCAGCTCTTTTACCTGTAAAAAAAACTACAAACAACCCCCCAACAGTAAAACCCACCACCCAACCAACCAACCACTCAAATAAAATCCTAACTAAAAAAACCTAAGCTCCCCATGCTTAAAAGGGCATTTAGCTCTTTTTCAAGTGCCCAAATCCTAATCTAAAAATAAAACCCACCCAATAAACCCTTAAAAAAAACTAACACTAACCCCCAAAGATCCACTTACAGTTTTGAAAACCGGACATCCATCCACAACGAAGCCGGGAGAAGTCTTCATCCAAGCCGGCAGAAGTGGTCCTCCAGACGGGCAGAAGTCTTCATCCATTGATTGGAACAGCCAATAGAATGTGAGCTCAATCCTATTGGCTGATTGGATCAGCCAATAGGATTAAAGCTCAATCCTATTGGCTGATTGCATCAGCCAATAGGATTTTTTCACCTTTAATTCCGATTGGCTGATAGAATTCTACCAGCCAATCGGAATTAAGGGATGCCATCTTGGATGACATAATTTAAAGGAACCTTCATTCTGCAAGAAGACTTCGATTGAAGAGGATGCTCCGCGCCGGATGTCTTGAAGATGGAGCCGCTCTGCGCCGGATGGATGAAGATAGAAGATGCCGTCTAGATGAAGACTTCTGCCCGTCTGGAGGACCACTTCTGCCGGCTTGGATGAAGACTTCTCCCGGCTTCGTTGAGGACTTCTTGCCGCTTGGATGAAGACTTCCCCCTTCTTCGTTGAGGATGGATGTCCGGTCTTCAAAACTGTAAGTGGATCTTCAGGGGTTAGTGTTAGTTTTTTTTAAGGGTTTATTGGGTGGGTTTTATTTTTAGATTAGGGTTTGGGCACTGGAAAAAGAGCTAAATGCCCTTTTAAGGGCAATGCCCATCCAAATGCGCTTTTCAAGGCAATGGGGAGCTTAGTTTTTTTTAGTTAGGATTTTATTTGGGGGGTTGGTTGATTGGGTGGTGGGTTTTACTGTTGGGGGGTTGTTTGTATTTTTTTTTACAGGAAAAGAGCTGATTTCTTTGGGGTAATGCTCTGCAAAAGACCCTTTTAAGAGCTATTGGCAGTTTAGTTTAGGCTAGGTGTTTTTTTATTTATTTTGGGGGGGCTTTTTTATTTTTATAGGGCTATTAGATTAGGTGTAATTAGTTTAAATATCTAATAATTTCTTTTTTTATTTTGTGTAATTTAGTGTTTGTTTTTTGTAATTTAGGTAATTGTATTTAATTTATGTAATTTATTTAATTGTAGTGTAAGGTTAGATGTTAGTGTAAGACAGGTTAGGTTTTATTTTACAGGTAAATTTGTATTTATTTCAGCTAGGTAGTTAGTAAATAGTTCATAACTATTTAGTAACTATTCTACCTAGTTAAAATAAATGCAAAGTTGCCTGTAAAATAAAAATAAACCCTAAGCTAGCTACAATGTAACTATTAGTTAGTTATATTGTAGCTAGCTTAGGGTTTATTTTACAGGTAAGTATTTAGTTTTAAATAGGAATTATTTAGGTAATGATAGTAATTTTTATTTAGATTTATTTTAATTATATTTAAGTTAGGGGGTAATAGGGTTAGGGTTAGACTTAGGTTTAGGGGTTAATAAATTTAGTATAGTGGTGACGACTTTGGGGGCGGCAGATTAGGGGTTAATAAATGTAAGTAGGTGGCAGCGATGTTAGGGGCAGCAGATTAGGGGTTAATATTTAACTAGTGTTTGTGATGCGGGAGTGTGGCAGTTTAGGGGTTAATATGTTTATTATAGTGGTGGCGATGTCCGGAGAGGCAGATTAGGGGTTAATAAGTATAATGTAGGTGTCCGCGGTGTTGGGGCGGCAGATTAGGGGTTAATATGTGTAAGATTAGGGTTGTCTAGACTCGGGGTTCATGTTAGGGTGTTAGGTGTAAACATAAATTTAGTTTCCCCATAGGAATCAATGGGGCTGCGTTACGGAGCTTTACGCTCCTTTTTTGCAGGTGTTAGACTTTATTTTCAGCCGGCTCTCCCCATTGATGTCTATGGGGAAATCATGCACGAGCAAGTAAAACCAGCTCACCGCAGCTTTCAGCAGCGCTGGTATTGGAGTGCGGCATGGAGCTCAATTTTGCTTTATGCTGCAATATTGCCTGTTAACGCCGGGTTTTTGTAAACCTGTAATACCAGCGCTGTAGGGAAGTGAGAGGTGGCAATAACTTGCATGTTAGCACCGCGCCGCTCATAACGCAAAACTCGTAATCTAGCCGATTGTTAGGCTCTGAATGCGGAAGATGCCGTTAACTTGTGGAATTTGGCTCTTTTCAGAGAGGGGTTTACTCTTGTGACAGTTCAACACACTAAGATCTGCATTTGCACAAATCTTAGTGTGTTCAACTTTCACAAGAATAAATCTGGCTCCGAAAAGTGCCTAATTCCACAAGCGATTGCCTTCTTCTGCATTTCGATCCTAACGAGGTATATGAATGCACATGTTTTCAAAGTGTCATTAAATGTAAATGATAAAACTAACATTTAAAGTACACAATGCACATCTCCTCAAGTCTGAAAGCGCAAAACAAACAGAAGACCCACAATGGTGTAATATGTTGCACACAACAATTTAATTAAGGCACAATCTTCTACTCACAAACATCAATAAAATACAGGCACATAATGTCCCAATCCACTGCTGGAGTATGGAGTGAAGTCTCAAACAATCAGTTGTTGTTCGGCCATGTTCCAAATCGGCGTGTGACGTCACCACCCAGCAAAAGGAATGATCGGTAGAGACCCGCCTCCTCTCCTGTAGATATCGGTTAGTGGAGTGTACACCTTCCTTGCCCCGGAAGGAAGAAACAAAGTTGAAATCATAAATGTCAAAATTCAAAAGGATTCCTTGTATTTCTACTGTGAAATGGGTCTTGCAGCATTGGCTATTTGACTGCACAGCAGTGTATGAATTGGTATTGGAATTATCAAAGTATATTACACCTGTAGGTCTCACAGTTTTATCTCGCCAAATATAGGTTGGTGAGTTCATTACAAAATACACATTGCACTTATTAAACTGAAAGAAAAATATATTTTTGAAAAACTATAAACAAATGCAAGCTAAAATACACAGAGAATAGCATAATTATTTTTTTGAATCCTTATTTTGTTGAGGTTAATATATAATATAAACATATCAAGAGTGGGGGCGTGTCCTAACAGTGACTCAGTGTAGTCACACTTTTCATGAGCTCCGGGAGAGTGGCCTTTAATCCGCTGTATAAAGCTCCACAACTACAGCATTTTACTCCAACACGATAACATTTGGGCACCTAAGCAATATATAACAAATTGGAAACACTTTGCTGTGTTTATGACCCCAGGGCCGGAATTGGACAATTGAGGCCTGCAGCAGCGGTAACCTACACAGGCAGCGTCTCCCCCTTGGTATACCAGGGTGTTGTACCAGGACTGAATGCATATTTAAGCCTATCCTGACATCTTCAACTATCTATAGCGTACCCCGCCTTTTCTAACCAGCACTTTACACCGAGTGGAAAAACATGCAGACCGGTATGGTGGCTTCCCTTCCAGCTGGCAAAGGGCATAAAGGCTCCTTCAACACTCTTGACTTTATCTTCCTGAAACTGGAGAGGATCTTTCAGCCTTTGATAGACAGAGCACCTTCAGTACATGAGCTTCAGCTTCTTATGAGTAGAGTGCCGCCTGCAGCAGCGGAGGTGCCGAAAACAAATCCATCTACGACATGGGAGTCTGGTCTGTCCCTAGGGCCCGGGGAGGCCGTGCAGCATGAAGTATCGTTGGCTGAGGATCTACTTCAGTCGCTCACCTACCAGCTGCCAGCAAAAAAGGATAACGGTCCCTCAAAAGAGAATGCAAACGGAGAAAATAAGCAAGCGATTTTCTTTTTTTCATCAACAGCCCACATGGAGAAAACACCTGCTAGCTGCCAGGTTAAAACAGCGCTCGCCTCGAAACAGCCTATGGAGAAGCTAAAAACCTTTGATAACTATACCGACGTCATTAAAGCCATAAATGGAACATCTCATGATTTACCTCACTTGGGGGTCCGTGGTGGGGCTGCACTAACAAGTTTAAAAACTAGACAAGGACTGGGTTCTGAACGGCTGTCCCGGGATTTTGGGGAGGAATCCTGGGAGGCCGCGGAATCAGTGTTATTTAGAACTCTGTCCTACATTGACCCGCAACATGGTACTTTTTGGTTCCTGAAACTGTCAAAAATATTTTGCTCCAAAGTTTGGTATCATGGGCTGAAAATCCCTGAAGGCCCGTAGTTTTTAAGCATTGTAGAATGTTTAGACAGGCATAAAAAGGTTTCTCATACTGCTTAAATGCCAGATTCTTGCATGTTTAAAAGGTTTTGTTTTTATACGGTTTATATACACTAGAAACTAACGGCTAGATTACGAGTTTTTGACGGTAAGGCTTGCAGTGCTAACGTGCAGTTTATGTTCACCGCTCACCTACAAACAACGCTGGTATTACAGGTTTTTTTAAACCCAGCGTTATCCGCAGAAAAGTGAGCAGAGAGCAAAATTTAGCACCACATCTCACCTCAATACCAGCGCTGCTTACGGTAGCGGTGAGCTGGCTAAACGTGCTTGTGCACGATTTCCCCATAGGAGACAATGGGGCAGAGCCGGCTGAAAAAAAACCTATCACCTGCAAAAAAGCAGCATTCAGCTCCTAACGTAGCCCCATTGATTCCTATGGGGAAATACTTTCTTTCATGTAATTGGCAAGAGTCCATGAGCTAGTGACATATGGGATATACAATCCTACCAGGAGGGGCAAAGTTTCCCAAACCTCAAAATGCCTATAAATACACCCCTCACCACACCCACAATTCAGTTTTACAAACTTTGCCTCCTATGGAGGTGGTGAAGTAAGCTTGTGCTAAGATTTCTACGTTGATATGCGCTTCTCAGCATTGTTGAAGCCCGATTCCTCTCAGAGTACAGCGAATGTCAGAGGGACGTGAAGGGAGTATCACCTATTGAATACGATGATTTCCCTAACTGGGGTCTTTTTCATGGGTTCTCTGTTATCGGTCGTAGAGATTCATCTCCTACCTCCCTTTTCAGATCGACGATATACTCTCAAATTTACCATTACCTCTACTAAACAACTGTTTTAGTACTGGTTTGGCTATCTGCTATATGTGGATGGGTGTCTTTTGGTAAGTATGTTTTCATTTACTTAAGACACTCTCAGCTATGGTTTGGCACTTTATGCAAATTATATAAAGTTCTAAATATATGTATTGTACTTATATTTGCCATGAGTCAGGTTCATGTATTTCCTTCTGCAGACTGTCAGTTTCATATTTGGGAATATAAACACTTTAAGAAATTTGTTTCTTACCTGGGGTTTAGTCTTTTTCAATTTGACTATTTTTTGCATTTGCGGGTATTAGGCCCGCGGGTGCGTCAAATGTTAGACTTTATTGCGTCATTTTGGCGCAAACTTTTTTGGCGCGGGAAATTACGTTTTTGACGCAACTTCGTCATTTCCGGCGTCATACGTGACATCGAGACATTTCACATGGCGGCGTCATTAGTGACGCAAGTGTGTCATTTCCGGTCATTTTTGGCACCAAAAAAGTTTACGTTACGTTGTGCGTCATACTTGGCGCCAATATTTCTTCATTATTTCAATACCCCATTGTAGTTTGCCTCCTGCTTTCTTTTCTATCAAGAGGCCTATGCTTTTGCATTTTTTCCCATTCCTGAAACTGTCATTTAAGGAAATAGATAATTTTGCTTTATATGTTGTTCTCTTACATTGAGCAAGATGTCCCAATCTGATCTTGTCTCTGAAGTTTCTGCTGGAACATTGCTGCCTGACATCGGTTCTACCAAAGTTAAGTGTATTTGTTGTAAAATTGTAGAAATTATTCCACCGAATGTCATTTGTAATAGTTGTCATGATAAACTTTTACATGCAGGTAGTGTTTCTATCAGTAATAGTACATTGCCAGTTGCAGTTCCTTCAACTTCTAATGTGCATGATATACCTGTAAATTTTAAAGAATTTGTTTCTGAATCTATTATGAAGGCTTTGTCTGCATTTCCACCTTCTAATAAACGTAAAAGGTCTTTTAAAACTTCTCATTTAGCTGATGAAATTTCAAATGACCAACAACATAATAATTCATCCTCTTCTGCTGAGGATCTATCTGAAACAGAAGATCCTTCCTCAGATATTGACACTGACAAATCTGCTTATTTATTTAAAATAGAGTATATGCGTTCTTTATTAAAAGAAGTGTTAATTACTTTGGATATTGAGGTAACCAGTCCTATTGACGTTCAGTCTAATAAACGTTTAAATGCTGTTTTTAAACCTCCTGTGGTTTCTCCAGGTGTTTTTCCCATTCCTGAGGCTATTTCTGATATGATTTCTAGGGAATGGAATAAGCCAGGTACTTCCTTTATTCCTTCTTCAAGGTTTAAGAGATTGTATCCTTTACCAGCAAAATCTATAGAGTTGATGGGGCTATTTCTACTCTTGCTAAACGTACCACTATTCCTATGGAAGATAGCACTTCCTTTACGGATCCTTTAGATAGGAAGCTTGAAACTTATCTAAGGAAGGCCTATTTATATTCAGGTCATCTTCTCAGACCTGCTATTTCTTTGGGTGATGTTGCGGCTGCATCAACTTTCTGGTTGGAAAATTTAGCGCAACATGAATTGGATTCTGACATATCTAGCATTGTTCGCCTACTGCAACATGCTAATCATTTTATTTGTGATGCCATTTTTGATATTATCAAAATTGATGTTAGATCCATGTCTTTAGCTGTATTAGCTAGAAGAGCTTTGTGGCTTAAATCTTGGAATGCTGATATGACATCTAAATCTAGATTACTATCTCTTTCTTTCCAAGGTAATAATTTATTTGGTTCTCAGTTGGATTCTATTATTTCAACTATCACTGGAGGAAAAGGAGTTTTTTTGCCTCAGGATAAAAAAACCTAAGGGTAAATCTAAGGCTTCTAACCGTTTTCGTTCCTTTCGTCAGACTAAGGAACAAAAACTCAATCCTCCTCCCAAGGAATCTGCTTCCAGTTGGAAGCCTTCCTCAAATTGGAATAAATCCAAGCCATTTAGGAAACCAAAGTCTGCCCCTAAGTCCGCATGAAGGTGCGGCCCTCATTCCAGCTCAGCTGGTAGGGGGCAGATTAAGGTTTTTCAAGGATTTTTGGATAAAATCTGTCCAAAATCATTGGATTCAGAGCATTGTCTCTCAAGGGTATCGAATAGGATTCAAAGTAAGACCTCCTGTGAGAAGATTTTTTCTCTCACACATTCCTGTAAATCCAGTAAAAGCTCAGGCTTTTCTGAAGTGTGTTTCAGACCTGGAGTCTTCAGGAGTAATCATGCCAGTTCCTCATCAGGAACAAGGTTTGGGGTTTTATTCAAACCTATTCATTGTACCAAAGAAAGAAAATTTGTTCAGACCAGTTGAATCATTATGTAAGAGTACCAACTTTCAAGATGGTGACTATAAGGACTATTCTGCCTTTTGTTCAGCAAGGACATTATATGTCCACAATAGACTTGCAGGATGCATACCTTCATATTCTGATTCATCCAGAACACTATCATTCTCTTTTCTAGACAAGCATTACCAATTTGTTGCTCTTCCATTTGGCCTAGCAACAGCTCCAAGAATCTTTTCAAAGGTTCTGGGTGCCCTACTATCTGTAATCAGAGAACAGGGTATTGCGGTGTTTCCTTATTTGGACGATATCTTGGTACTAGCTCAGACAAGGGTCACCTTTTTAGGCTTCCAGATAGATTCAGTGTCCATGACTCTGTCTCTAACAGACAAGAGAAGTTTTAAGATTGGTCGCAGCATGTCGGCTCCTTCAGTCTCAGTCATTCCCTTCAGTGGCTATGTGCATGGAAGTTTTAGGTCTCATGACTGCAGCATCGGACGCAATCCCCTTTGCTCGTTTTCACATGAGACCTCTACAGCTTTGTATGCTGAATCAATGGTGCAGGGATTATACAAAGATATCACAATTAATATCCTTGAATCCCAATGTACGACACTCTCTGACATGTTGGATAGATCACCATCATTTGGTTCAAGGGGCTTCTTTTGTTCGCCCAACCTGGACTGTGATCACAACAGATGCAAGTCTTTCAGGTTGGGGAGCTGTTTGGGGGTCTCTGACAGCACAAGGGGTTTGGAAATCTCAAGAGGCGAGATTACCAATAAATATTTTAGAACTCCGTGCAATTCTCAGGGCTCTTCAGTTCTGGCCTCTACTAAAGAGAGAACCGTTCATTTGTTTTCAGACAGACAATATCACAACTGTTGCTTATGTCAATCATCAGGGTGGGACTCACAGTCCCCAAGCTATGAAAGAAGTATCTCGGATACTTGCTTGGGCGGAATCCAGCTCCTGTCTAATATCTGCGGTGCATATCCCAGGTGTAGACAATTGGGAGGCGGATTATCTCAGCCGCCAGACTTTACATCCAGGGGAGTGGTCTCTCCATCCAGATGTGTTTTCTCAGATTGTTCAGATGTGGGGGCTTCCAGAGATAGATCTCATGGCCTCTCATCTAAACAAGAAACTTCCCAGATACCTGTCCAGGTCCAGGGATGTTCAGGCGGAAGCAGTGGATGCGCTGACACTTCCTTGGTGTTATCAACCTGCTTACATCTTCCCGCCTCTAGTTCTCCTTCCAAGAGTGATCTCCAAAATCATCATGGAACAGTCTTTTGTGTTGCTGGTGGCTCCAGCATGGCCACACAGGTTTTGGTATGCGGATCTGGTTCGGATGTCCAGTTGCCCGCCTTGGCCACTTCCGTTACGGCCGGACCTACTATCTCAAGGTCCGTTTTTCCATCAGGATCTCAAATCATTAAATTTGAAGGTATGGAAATTGAACGCTTAGTTCTAAGTCATAGAGGTTTCTCTGATTCAGTGATTAATACTATGTTACAAGCTCGTAAATCTGTCTCTAGAAAGATTTATTATAGAGTTTGGAAGACTTACATTTCATGGTGTTCTTCTCATAATTTCTCCTAGCATTCTTTTAGAATTCCTAGAATTTTGCAGTTTCTTCAGGATGGTTTGGATAAGGGTTTGTCTGCAAGTTCCTTGAAAGGACAAATCTCCGCTCTTTCTGTTTTATTTCACAGAAAAATTGCTATACTTCCTGATATACACTGTTTTGTACAGGCTTTAGTTCGTATTAAGCCTGTCATTAAGTCAATTTCTCCTCCTTGGAGTCTTAATTTGGTTCTGAGGGCTTTACAGGCTCCTCCATTTGAACCTATGCATTCTTTGGACATTAAACTACTTTCTTAAAAAGTGTTGTTCCTTTTGGCTATCTCTTCTGCTAGAAGAGTTTCTGAGCTATCTGCTCTTTCTTGTGAGTCTCCTTTTCTGATTTTTCATCAGGATAAGGCAGTTTTGCGGACTTCTTTTCAATTTTTACCTAAGGTTGTGAATTCTAACAACATTAGTAGAGAAATTGTTGTCCCTTCTTTATGTCCTAATCCTAAGAATTCTTTGGAGAGATCCTTACATTCTTTGGATGTGGTAAGAGCTTTGAAATATTATGTGGAAGCTACTAAAAATTTCAGGAAGACTTCTAGTCTATTTGTTTTATTTCTGGTCCTAGGAAAGGTCAGAAAGCTTCTGCTATTTCCTTGGCTTCTTGGTTGAAACTTTTGATTCATCAAGCTTATTTGGAGTCGGGTCAAACCCCGCCTCAGAGAATTACAGCTCATTCTACTAGATCAGTCTCTACTTCATGGGCTTTTAAGAATGAAGCTTCAGTTGATCAGATGTGCAAAGCAGCCACTTAGTCCTCTTTGCATACTTTTACTAAATTCTACCATTTTGATGTATTTGCTTCTTCGGAAGCAGTTTTTGGTAGAAAAGTTCTTCAGGCAGCTGTTTCAGTTTGATTCTTCTGCTTTTTGATTTAAGTTTTTTTCTTTCAAAAGTGAAAATAAACTTATTTTTGGGTTGTGTATTATTTTCTCAGCGGAATATGGCTGTTTTTGTTTTATTCCCTCCCTCTCTAGTGACTCTTGAGTGGAAGACTCCACATCTTGGGTATTGATATCCCATATGTCACTAGCTCATGGACTCTTGCCAATTACATGAAAGAAAACATAATTTATGTAAGAACTTACCTGATAAATTCATTTCTTTCATATTGGCAAGAGTCCATGAGGCCCACCCTTTTTATGGTGGTTATGATTTTTTGTATAAAGCACAATTATTTCCAAATTTCCTTTGTTGATGTTTTCTACTCCTTTCTTTATCACCCCACTGCTTGGCTATTCGTCTATTCGTTAAACTGAATTGTGGGTGTGGTGAGGGGTGTATTTATAGGCATTTTGAGGTTTGGGAAACTTTGCCCCTCCTGGTAGGATTGTATATCCCATATATCACTAGCTCATGGACTCTTGCCAATATGAAAGAAATGAATTTATCAGGTAAGTTCTTACATAAATTATGTTTTCTCTTGTTAAGTGTATTCAGTCCACGGATCATCCATTACTTTTGGGATATATTCCCCTCCCAACAGGAAGTTGCAAGATGATCACCCAAAGCAGAGCTGCTATATAGCTCCTCCCCTCACATGTCATATCCAGTCATTCTCTTGCAACCCTCAACATAGAAGGAGGTCGTGAGAGGAGTGTGGTGTTTTATACTTAATTATTTCTTCAATCAAAAGTTTGTTATTTTTAAATGGCACCGGAGTGTGCTGTTTTTTTCTCAGGCAGTATTTGGAAGAAGAATCTGTCTGTGTTTTCTATGATCTTAGCAGAAGTAACTAAGATCCACTGGCTGTTCTCGCACATTCTGAGGAGTGGGGTAACTTCAGAAAGGGAATAGCGTGCGGGGTCCCCTGCAAATAAGGTATGTGCAGTAAAATATTTTTCTAAGGAATGGAATTGACTAAGAAAATACTGCTGATACCGATGTTATGTAAGTACAGCCTTAAATGCAGTGGAAGTGACTGGTATCAGGCTGATTAATGTATATACAGTAAAGTAATTTTCTAGGAATGGAATTTGACTAAGAAAATGCTGTTATTACTGAAGTAATGTAATAAGTCTTAAATGCAGTAGAAGGACTGGTATCAGGCTTATCAATAGAGATACATACTCTTTAAAAAGAAAAAGAAAAAGATGTTTTAAACGATTGCTGGCATGTTTAATCGTTTTTTGAGGTACTTTGGTGATAAAATTTATTGGGGCATGAATTTTCCACATGGCTGACATATTTCTGCATGGAAACAGTTAACTGAGGCATCTCACTGTTGTAATATGAGTGGGAGGGGCCTATTTTAGCGCTTTTTTGCGCAGTAAAAATTCAGTCTCTGTCTTCCTGTTTCTTCCTGCATGACCCAGGACGTCTCTAGAGAGCTCAGCGGACTTCAAAAGTCATTTTGAGGGAGGTAATCAGTCACAGCAGACCTGTGACAGTGTGTTTGACTGTGTTAAAAAACGTTTTTTCTATATTATTTATCCATTTTGGGTATTAAGGGGTTAATCATCCATTTGCAAGTGGGTGCAATGCTCTGCTAACTTAATACATTTATTGTGAAAATTTGGTTGCTATAACTGATTTGGTTCATTGTTATTTCAACTGTGACAATTGTTTGTGCTTCTTAAAGCCGCAGTAGCGTTTTATTTAGTGCTTGTAAACTTATTTCAAAGTGTTTTCCAAGCTTGCTAGTCTCATTGCTAGTCTGTTTAAACATGTCTGACACAGATGAATCTGTTTGTTCATTATGTTTGAAGGCCAGTGTGGAGCCCCATAGAAATATGTGTACTAAATGTATTGATTTCACTTTGAATAATAAAGATCAGTCTTTATCTATAAAAGAATTATCACCAGACGACGAGGGGGAAGTTATGCCGACTAACTCTCCTCACGTGTCAGTACCCTCGCCTCCCGCTCAGGAGGCGCGTGATATTGTGGCGCCAAGTACATCAGAGACGCCCATACAAATCACTTTACAAGACATGGCCACTATTATGAATAATACCCTGACAGAAGTATTATCTAAGTTGCCAGAAATAAGAGGCAAGCGCGATAGCTCTGGGATAAGGACAGAGCGCGCTGGTGCTGTGAGCACATGTCTGATACTGCGTCACAGTTTGCAGAACATGAGGACGGGGAGCTTCATTCTGTGGGTGACGGATCTGATCCAGGGAAACCGGATTCAGAGATTTCTAATTTTAAATTTAAGCTTGAGAACCTCCGTGTATTGCTAGAGGAGGTTTTAGCGGCTCTGAATGACTGTAATACAGTTGCAATTCCAGAGAAATTATGTAGGCTGGATAGATACTATGCGGTGCCGGTGTGTACTGACGTTTTTCCTATACCTAAAAGGCTTACAGAAATTATTAGCAAGGAGTGGGATAGACCTGGTGTGCCCTTTTCCCCACCTCCTATATTTAGGAAAATGTTTCCAATAGACACCACTACACGGGATTTATGGCAAACGGTCCCCAAGGTGGAGGGAGCAGTTTCTACTTTAGCTAAGCGTACCACTATCCCGGTGGAGGATAGTTGTGCTTTTTCGGATCCAATGGATAAAAAATTGGAAGGTTACCTTAAGAAAATGTTTGTTCAACAAGGTTTTATCTTACAGCCCCTTGCATGCATTGCGCCTGTCACTGCTGCTGCGGCATTCTGGTTTGAGTCTCTAGAAGAGGCCATTCACACAGCTCCATTGGATGAAATTATGGACAAGCTTAAAGCACTTAAGCTAGCTAATGCATTTGTTTCTGATGCCATTGTACATTTAACTAAACTAACGGCTAAGAACTCCGGATTCGCCATCCAGGCGCGCAGAGCGCTATGGCTCAAATCCTGGTCAGCTGACGTGACTTCTAAATCTAAATTGCTTAATATTCCTTTAAAGGGGCAAACCTTATTCGGGCCCAGCTTGAAAGAAATTATCGCTGACATTACTGGAGGTAAGGGTCATACCCTTCCTCAGGACAGGGCCAAATCAAAGGCCAAACAGTCTAATTTTCATGCCTTTCGAAACTTCAAGGCAGGAGCAGCATCAACTTCCTCCGCTCCAAAACAGGAAGGAACTGTTGCTCGTTACAGACAGGCCTGGAAAACTAACCAGTCCTGGAACAAGGGCAAGCAGGCCAGAAAACCTACTACTGCCCCTAAGACAGCATGAAGGGATTGCCCCCTATCCGGAAACGGATCTAGTGGGGGGCAGACTTTCTCTCTTCGCCCAGGCGTGGGCAAGAGATGTCCAGGATCCCTGGGCGTTGGAGATCATATCCCAGGGATACCTTCTGGACTTCAAAGCTTCTCCTCCACAAGGGAGATTTCATCTTTCAAGGTTATCAGCAAACCAAATAAAGAAAGAGGCATTTCTACGCTGTGTACAAGACCTTCTTGTAATGGGGGTGATCCACCCAGTTCCGAGGACGGAACAAGGGCAAGGATTTTACTCAAATCTGTTCGTGGTTCCCAAGAAAGAGGGAACCTTCAGACCAATCTTGGACCTAAAGATCTTAAACAAATTCCTAAGAGTTCCATCATTCAAAATGGAAACTATTCGAACCATCCTACCCATGATCCAAGAGGGTCAGTACATGACCACAGTGGACGTAAAGGATGCCTACCTTCACATACCGATTCACAAAGATCATTATCGGTACCTAAGATTTGCCTTCCTAGACAGGCATTACCAGTTTGTAGCTCTTCCCTTCGGGTTAGCTACGGCCCCGAGAGTCTTTACAAAGATTCTGGGCTCACTTCTGGCGGTTCTAAGACCGCGAGGCATAGCGGTGGCTCCGTATCTAGACGACATCCTGATACAGGCGTCAAGCTTTCAAGTTGCCAAGTCTCATACAGAGATAGTTCTGGCATTTCTGAGGTCGCATGGGTGGAAGGTGAACGTGGAAAAGAGTTCTCTATCACCACTCACAAGAGTCTCCTTCCTAGGGACTCTTATAGATTCGGTAGAGATGAAAATTTACCTGACGGAGTCCAGGTTATCAAAACTTCCAAATACTTGCCGTGTCCTTCATTCCATTCCACGCCCGTCAGTGGCTCAGTGCATGGAAGTAATCGGCTTAATGGTAGCGGCAATGGACATAGTGCCATTTGCGCGCCTGCATCTCAGACCGCTGCAATTATGCATGCTAAGTCAGTGGAATGGGGATTACTCAGATTTGTCCCCTCTACTAAATCTGGATCAAGAGACCAGAGATTCTCTTCTCTGGTGGCTTTCTCGGGTCCATCTGTCCAAGGGCATGACCTTTCGCAGGCCAGACTGGACGATTGTAACAACAGATGCCAGCCTTCTAGGTTGGGGTGCAGTCTGGAACTCCCTGAAGGCTCAGGGATCGTGGACTCAGGAGGAGAAACTCCTCCCAATAAATATTCTGGAATTAAGAGCAATATTCAGGGCTCTTCTAGCTTGGCCTCAGTTAGCAACACTGAGGTTCATCAGATTTCAGTCGGACAACATCACGACTGTGGCTTACATCAACCATCAAGGGGGAACCAGGAGTTCCCTAGCGATGTTAGAAGTCTCAAAGATAATTCGCTGGGCAGAGTTTCACTCTTGCCACCTGTCAGCGATCCACATCCCAGGCGTGGAGAACTGGGAGGCGGACTTTCTAAGTCGCCAGACTTTTCATCCGGGGGAGTAGGAACTTCATCCGGAGGTGTTCGCTCAGCTGATTCGTCGTTGGGGCAAACCAGAACTGGATCTCATGGTGTCTCGCCAGAACGCCAAGCTTCCTCGTTACGGATCCAGGTCCAGGGACCTGGGAGCGGCGCTGATAGATGCTCTAGCAGCCCCTTGGGTCTTCAACATGGCTTATGTGTTTCCACCGTTTCCGCTGCTGCCTCGACTGATTGCCAAGATCAAACAGGAGAGAGCATCGGTGATTCTGATAGCGCCTGCGTGGCCACTCAGGACCTGGTATGCAGACCTAGTGGACATGTCGTCCTGTCCACCATGGTCTCTACCTCTGAGGCAGGACCTTCTAATACAAGGTCCTTTCAACCATCCAAATCTAATTTCTCTGAGGCTGACTGCATGGAGATTGAACGCTTGATCCTATCCAAGCATGGCTTCTCAGAGTCAGTTATTGATACCTTAATACAGGCACGGAAGCCTGTTACCAGAAAAATCTACCATAAGATATGGCGTAAATACTTATATTGGTGCGAATCCAAGAGTTACTCATGGAGTAAGGTTAGGATTCCTAGGATATTGTCCTTTCTACAAGAGGGTTTGGAAAAGGGCTTATCTGCTAGTTCGTTGAAGGGACAGATTTCTGCTCTGTCTATTCTTTTGCACAAGCGTCTGACAGAAGTTCCAGACGTCCAGGCTTTTTGCCAGGCTTTGGTTAGGATTAAGCCTGTGTTTAAAACTGTTGCTCCTCCGTGGAACTTAAACTTGGTTCTTAAAGTTCTTCAAGGTGTTCCGTTTGAACCCCTTCATTCCATTGATATTAAGCTTTTATCTTGGAAAGTTCTGTTTTTGATGGCTATTTCCTCGGCTCGAAGAGTCTCTGAGTTATCTGCCTTACATTGTGATTCTCCTTATCTGGTTTTCCATTCAGACAAGGTAGTTCTGCGCACTAAACCTGGGTTTTTACCTAAGGTAGTTTCTAACAGGAATATCAATCAAGAGATTGTTGTCCCATCATTGTGCCCTAATCCTTCTTCAAAGAAGGAACGTCTTTTGCATAATCTGGACGTAGTCCGTGCCCTGAAGTTCTATTTACAGGAAACTAAAGATTTTCGTCAAACTTCTTCCTTGTTTGTCGTTTATTCTGGACAGAGGAGAGGTCAAAAAGCTTTGGCAACCTCTCTCTCTTTTTGGCTTCGTAGTATAATACGTTTAGCCTATGAGACTGCTGGACAGCAGCCCCCTGAAAGAATTACAGCTCATTCTACTAGAGCTGTGGCTTCCACCTGGGCCTTTAAGAATGAGGCCTCTGTTGAACAGATCTGCAAGGCTGCGACTTGGTCTTCGCTTCACACCTTTTCAAAATTGTACAAATTTGACACTTTTGCTTCTTCGGAGGCTGTTTTTGGGAGAAAGGTTCTACAGGCAGTGGTTCCTTCCGTTTAAGTTCCTGCCTTGTCCCTCCCATCATCCGTGTACTTTAGCTTTGGTATTGGTATCCCATAAGTAATGGATGATCCGTGGACTGAATACACTTAACAAGAGAAAACATAATTTATGCTTACCTGATAAATTTATTTCTCTTGTAGTGTATTCAGTCCACGGCCCGCCCTGTCTTTTTTAAGGCAGATCTAAATTTTAATTAAAACTTCAGTCACCACTGCACCCTATGGTTTCTCCTTTCTTGTCTTGTTTCGGTCGAATGACTGGATATGACATGTGAGGGGAGGAGCTATATAGCAGCTCTGCTTTGGGTGATCCTCTTGCAACTTCCTGTTGGGAGGGGAATATATCCCATAAGTAATGGATGATCCGTGGACTGAATACACTACAAGAGAAATAAATTTATCAGGTAAGCATAAATTATGTTTTTTATGTCTACACCTAACACCCTAACATGAACCCCTAGTCTAAATACCCCTAATCTTACACTTATTAACCACTAATCTGCCGCCCCCGACATCGCCGACACCTGCATTATATCTATGAACCCCTAATCTGCTGCCCCAACATCGCCGATACCTACATTATATTTATTAACCCCTACTCTGCCGCCCCCAATGTCGCCGCAACCTAACTACACTTATTAACCCCTAATCTGCCGCCCCCAACATCGCCACCACTATATTAAATATATTAACCCCTAAACCTAAGTCTAACCCTAACCCTAACACCCCCCTAATTTAAATATTATTTAAATAAATCTAAATAAAATAACTACAATTAAAAAAATTATTCCTATTTAAAACTAAATGTACTTACCTATAAAATAAACCCTAAGCTAGCTACAATATAACTAATAGTTACAATGTAGCTAGCTTAGGATTTATTTTTATTTTATAGGCAACTTTGTATTTATTTTAACTAGGTACAATAGTTATTAAATAGTTATTAACTATTTAATAACTTCCTAGTTAAAATAAATACAAATATACATGTAAAAAAAAACCTAACCAAAGTTACAATTACACCTAACACTACAATATAATTAAATAAATTACAATTTAAAAAAATAAACTAAAGTACAAAAAAATAAACACTAAATTACAGAAAATAATAAAATAATTACAAATTTTTAAACTAATTACACCTAATCTAATCCCCCTAATAAAATAAAAAGCCCCTCAAAATAATAAAATCCCTACCCTATACTAAATTACAAATAGCCCTTAAAAGGGTTTTTTGCGGGGCATTGCCCCAAAGTAATCAGCGGTTTTACCTGTAAAAAAAAATACAATACCCCCCAACATTAAAACCCACCACCCACACACCCAACCCTACTCTAAAACCCACCCAATCCCCCCTTAATAAAACCTAACATTTCTGCCCGTCTGTAGGACCACTTCGCCCGGCTTCGTTGAGGACTTTGGCCCAGTTGGGTGAAGACGTCTCAAGGTAGGGTGATATTCAAGGGGTTAGTGTTAGGTTTTATTAAGGGGGGATTGGGTGGGTTTTAGAGTAGGGTTGGGTGTGTGGGTGGTGGGTTTTAATGTTGGGGGGTATTGTATTTTTTTTTACAGGTAAAAGAGCTGATTACTTTGGGGCTGTGCCCCGCAAAAAGCCTTTTCAATGGCTATTTGTAATTTAGTATAGGGTAGGGATTTTTATTATTTTGGGAGGCTTTTTAATTTTATTAGGGGGATTAGATAAGGTGTAATTAGTTTAAAAATGTGTAATTATTTTATTATTTTCTGTAATTTAGTGTTTATTTTTTTTGTACTTTAGTTTATTTTTTAAAATTGTAATTATTATTTTATTTAGATTTATTTAAATAATATTTAAGTTAGGGGGGGTGTTAGGGTTAAACTAAGATTTAGGGGTTAATAAATTTAATATAGTGGCGGTGACGTTGGGGGCGGCAGATTAGGGGTAAATAAATGTAGGTAGGTGTCTGCGATGTTAGGGACGGCTGATTGGGGTTAATAATATTTAACTAGTGTTTGCGAGGCGGGAGTGCGGCGGTTTAGGGGTTAATACATTTATTGAAGTGGTGGCGATGTCCGGTTCGGCAGATTAGGGGTAAAAAAATTTAATATAGTGTTTGCGATGTGGGGGGGGGCCTCGGTTTAGGGGTTAATAGATAGTTTATGGGTGTTAGTGTACTTTTTAGCACTTTAGTTTAGAGTTTTATGTTACGGCGTTAGCCCATAAAACTCTTAACTACTGACTTTTAAATGCGGTATGAGTCTTGACAGGAGAGGCTGTACCGCTCACTTTTTCCAAGACTCGTAATACGCGTTAGGAAAATCCCATTGAAAATATGGGATATGCAATTGACGTAAGTGGATTTGCGGTATTTTCGAGTCACGGAAAAAAGATGAGCTGTACACCTGTACCTGCCAGACTCGTAATACCAGCGGGCGTTAAAAAGCAGCGTTGGGACCTCTCAACGCTGCTTTTTAAGGCTAACGCAAGACTCGTAATCTAGGCGTAAGAAAATAGGGAGAATGTTTATGCTAATATTATTTTAACAAATTAAGTGTAACTACCGGACAGTCTCAAAGGATTTATAGGAGCGGCTGGAATGTTTTACTTATACATGTTCTAAATCTGTGTGCTTAAGTCACATTATGGAACCCTCGCTGGGGTTAAAAGTCCATGTGTTCTGTATACTTTTAAAAAGGCCTTGTAAGCCTTAATAGACAAGTTGGAATGCTTTATATTTATATATGCTGGAAGCTATGGTTACTTTTGAGAGACATGGTAATAACCTCATGCACGTTCCTGTGCCAAGATGTTTTTGTCTGTATAATTTTAAATAGTTAAAACACAGTTAATCACTGTAACAGCAAGGCGGGAATTCACATTTTAATTAGGCTACAATACCTACCATTAGATCAGGAGACCCCCAGAAGTCTCCAATTATATTCTCATAAAATGACAATCTTTTAAATGTTGTGTCTATAGTTCAAATATGTTTTGCACACATTGTACCTTGGTGTCTGGCTCCTCCTTGCGCTGTCGGCAGCTGAGATGGCAGGAGGGTGGGTTTCAATATTTCTGGGGTAGATATTGTCTTTACATAATCTATAAGGACATGCCATATATAATGTTGAAGGTGTTACTCTGGATCACTGGTAATTTTTACATACTTGACACTTGTCTATTCACATAACATAGTTGTGGTTATATTCAACTTTAATCAGTTAGTCCTGGTACCTTGCATTTATTTCCTCATTATGGTTTTATTTGTTATGCATGTGTAACAATCCTCTTTTTTTATGCAAAGTTCTATGTTTGTTTGTTATATCTATGTGTGTCTAGTTTAATGTAAACCCCTTGTGCTTTTTCATACTGTTATTACTGGACCAAGAGTGTCCAACCTCATCTAGGGGAAAAAAAGGAGGAATGAATATCCTTAATTACAGGTTTATCAAATATGAAGTCAATATTTGCAAGATTGTATACTGTATTTACCTTGTAATTGTATACTATATGTACTGCCCTCAATAAAAAATAATAATAATAAAAAAAAACATATCAAGAGTTACTGTCAGTATATGGCCGGGTTATAATACAATTTATTTAATAATTATTCTTTAAAACAAACCCCCAATAAAATGCATATACGAAACAATTAAAATCAATATTTTATTCCTAAATTCTTTATATTAGTTAAAGTTATAAACACATTAAATTATATTTATAGAAACCAGATTACGAATCAAATTATCCACACTTATGCTGTTATAATATTCTATACAAAAAAATTACCTTATTCACAATAATCTCCCGAATCAGAGTTACATTAAAATATCACAATGAGATACCAAGGTATGGATTGTTAACTTCCAGACAAATATAATTAAGCTACTTAGCCCACAAATGATTTTATATAACTTTAATTAAAAACACCAGAAGTTATATATATTATTAATGCAAACAGTCAATTTATATGCTAATTTATCTGAGCTGAAATAAATTCTTATTTATCTACAATAAGGTACATTTTAAAATATATCTATATAGCTGCAATCTGACTATAGTCTTAGAATACCTTTGTCTAAAATATTAAAAATATAGAACAGTCATACATCACCACATGAACCAAATTAAATGTTCCAACTTTTCCAAGTAGATTCAGATCACCTCATATGAAGAAAGGTATTGCAATATGGATCAAGAAGTTAGTCCCAGGTTTTGCTTATAGTGACTCTGTCCCCAAAAATGGCAGCAAAATTTTCAGTCAAAAGTTAGCAGACAAAAATACTTTTTCTTTCTTTCTCCCTCCTTGTATGAGGTTATATCATGTGATATACCCTTTTCTTATTCTAATCATCAGTGATCTGAATTTGATAGGCCCTTAACGGAGCAGTCTTTCCATTGGCCCTCAGAGCTTGTCCCTCTCATTGGTTCATTTGAATTTGCATGTGTTCTAGTAGTCAATCCATTTGGCTGTCATACCATTTTTAATCACCTAGGGGGCAGCAGACAACCACAAATGCAGTCTCACCATCAACATTGCTAACAGTCTAAATACCTCATCTCAGAGTGTTCATTAAATATACTTTAATTTCTTGCATTAATAAACTTCTATGGTCAACATATATATACCATTTGCTACAATTTAAAATGTACAATTTGTGACCAAACACTAGTATAGTATTAATTCTATGTTAAAAATAGAAAACATTTATATAGACTTCCTATACATTCTATTTAGAATATCCTGAGAGATGTATCTAAAGTTACATAAATATCTACTGCAGAACCATATGATATGACCTAGGTCACCCCATGCAGGCAATCCTGCACCAGCATCCATTAGCCCCATTTTGTCCCTTAGATGTCTGGAAGACAGAAAAATAAAAACATGTTATATATTTCAAAAATGGGATTATTACAATTGTTATTTAATCAATTACAAATCTGAATTGCATTTCCAATATCCATATATAGATATTTATACAGTCTGAGTATCAAACAAATCCTTGAGAATTATACAGTTCATATAGATGAATTCCTAATTTCTCTTTTTAAAATCAAGATTGAAATTCTTATATGCTTTCAGCACTCATAGGGTTAAACATGTCTCTCTGTTTTTCCTCCCTGCTATTTTTTACTTGAAACGCCAGCTCATCTGGGAGATGTATATTGGGGCTTAGGATGGGACAATTTATCACCTATATGCTAAGGGCTATTTCCTCTGAGTACGTTTGTACATTCCATTATTCTTATAGACAGACCGTCTGTTCCTTCCAGGGGTTCTTGTGATCTAAGTAATGAATTTCTTTGGCTAAATTAATTTAGAGATTTCAATCTGGGAAGACTATCCAGCAATAATTCTTTAGAAGTCCTGTCTATATTTCTTTTGTTCTACAAGTCTGTAGTTGAGAGCAAAAGGGAGGGGTTGATATCACCCATTCCAGTGTTTGTTCGCAATGCAGCTAAATCAATTCATAGTAGATTTTAGCTAAATGAAATATTAGATTCTATGATACATCTGTAGTTTATTTAAGGTTACTTCACAGATACCCTGACATTACAGAGACAATACTCTAAGTATACATATTAGAATGGTATATTGCATACATGCAAGAACATATTCTTTTCACATCAATTACTAAAGATGTCAGCTGTAATAACCTTACAATGCAAACCTCAAATTTTTACATAGTATATTAAAACCCCCAACAAGAATGCAACAGGAGCTTAAATACAAGGAAAACCTCTGATGATAAATAGTGGTCGCTCTTGGAACACCTACACTGAAATTGCAAAATTAAGGGGTATATAGATTTAACAAAGTGCATTCTAAGCACATTACACAAGTAATAATGGAACATGAGACTCAACTGCCTGCCTGTAGAGAGAGTTAATATGGAGTAACATTATTATTATTATTATTATCAGTTATTGTAGAGCGCCAACAGATTCTGCAGCTCTAAAAACATTGGTGTAATATGCAAGCTAAGAATTATGGGAGACAAAGGGATAGAGGGCCCTGCCAAGAGTTTCACTGTTGTAAATCAGGTCTCATGAAGGTGATCTACGAAGCAGCTGGGCTTGTAGGCTTACATGCTAAGGGGATAACTAAAGGAGGAGTGGAACTAAGATAAGAAAATGGTAGTGTATATTATATGCATCCCTAAGCATAAGAGTCTTTAAGGAGCACTTGAAAGTTTGAAAACTAGGGGGAGAGTATTGTGGAGCGAGGCAGAGTTCCATAAAATACGGGCCAGTCTGGAGAAGTCTTGTAGACTGGAATGTGAGGAGCTAACAAGAGTGGAGGAGAGAAGGAGATTATAAGCAGAGCGAAGGGTAGAGAGTGAGTATATTGGTGATGAGGTTGGAGATATAGGGGGATATTTATCAAGCCGTCAACCGCAAATACGCTGGAATTCCGTAGCGTAATTGTGGCGAGCTTGATTCGACCTAGTTATCAAAGCCTACAGACCGGCAAAATTTGAAATCTGTGACGTAACATACGATCCGCCGGTCTCAATCCGACAAAGATCGATGCTTACGTCATTACAGATGTTCCGAATACACATTTGGCACTATTTGACCCTTTTTCCAAGTTATCAAATAGTTAACAGATACGATTGTGGCTATTCCGGCCCAGCGTACCTAGATGCCATAGGAATCAATGGGAGTCTGAAATCAGCAAAAGCTTATGTTCGATGCTGCCAGATATCCCATTGATTTATATGGTAGAAAACCAGTTACGTTTACACCTAACACCCTAACATAAACCTCAAGTCTAAACACCACTAATCTGCCGCCCCGACATCGCCGCAACCTAAATAAAATTATTAACCCCTATTCCGCCGCTCCCGGACCACGCCAACACCTAAATAAACGTATTAACCCCTAAATCTCTGGCCTCCCACATCACTGCCATTAACTAAACCTATTAACCCCTAAACCGCCAGCCCCCACAGTGCCATAAACTAAATTAAGCTATTAACCCCTAAACCTAACAACCCACTAACTTTACAGTAAAATTACAACATCCCTGTCTTGAAATAAATTAAAACTTACCTTTAGAATTAAAAGAAACTAAATTAAACTATTAAGCTACCCTAACTATTATACTACAATTACATTAAATTAACTGTATTACATATTAAAAAACCCTAACCCTATTCAAATTATTTCAATATATTATTTAACCTTATTAAAAATTACTAAATTACAAAAACAAACAAACACTAAGTTACAAAAACAAACAAACCACAGTATCAAAACTAAAAAACGAATTACACCTAATCTAATGGTCCTATCAAAATAAAAAAGCCCCCCCAATAAAAAAAAACCCTAGCCTACAATAAACTACCAATGGCCCTTAAAAGGGCCTTTTGCGGGGCATTGCCCCAAAGAAATCTGCTCTTTTACCTGTAAAAAAAAATACAAACACCCCCCAACAGTAAAACCCACCCCCCCCCCATATAAAAAGCCTATCTAAAAAACCTAAGACCCCCCATTGCCCTGAAAAGGGCATTTAGCTCTTTTTCCTGCCCAGACCCTACTCTAAAAATAAAACCCACCCAAAAATTTTTTAAATAAACCTAACACTAACCCCGGACGATCCACTTACAGTTTTTGAAGTTCCACTTGAAGGATCCATCCAGCCGTCAAGAAGTCTTCATCTGGGCGGCAAGAAGTCTTCATCCCGGCGGCCTCTTCTATCTTCATCCATCCGGTGAAGTCTTCATCCATGCGGCCTCTTCTATCTTCATCCATCCGGCGCGGAGCGGGTCCATCCTGAAGACATCCGGCGCGGAGCTCCTCTTCAATACGGTCACTGCCGTAAACTCCAAGATGGCGTCCCTTGCATTCCTATTGGCTGAAAAGTTCCAATCAGCCAATAGGATTAGAGCTGCTAAAATCCTATTGTCTGTTCCAATCAGCCAATAGGATTTGAGCAGCTCTCATCCTATTGGCTGCTCCAATTAGCCAATGGGATGAGAGCTCAATCCTATTGGCTTATTGGAACAGCCAATAGGATGAGAGCTGCTCAAATTGGAATTGGCTAAAGACTGGCTGTGAGGAGTGAGAGATCTGAGTCAAGTGTGACCCCAAGACATTGGGCATGTGATGTTATTATCCGAAGTTATAGAAAGTTGGGAGGTGTGGATTTTGGAAGAAGGGGGAAAAATAAATAGCTCAGTTTTGGAGAAATGTAACTTAAGATATTAAGAAGACATCCAGGATGAAATTTTAGAAAGACAGTTAGTGACAAGAGTTAGTAAGTAAGGGTATAGGTCTGGTGCAGAGAGGTAGATGTGGGTATCATGAGCATACAAATGATATTGAAACCCATGGGACTTTATTACGGAACCTAAGGATGATTTATAAATTGAGAAAAGAATGAGACCAAGGACAGAGCCTTGTGGTACCCCAACAGAAAGTCTAAATAAATGAGCTGCGTACTTACTTCAGCAAAATTGTATAACTAAGTAATGTACTGTATATAGTGGGTGGTGTAGTCAACATATCTCAAATTAGGGGGTGCCTAAAAATATGGTGCAATGAAAGGGGAAAATGAAAGCCACTAAGAGAAAAAAAATAAACTAAGAGGATGTAACTTGTAAAAGGCCACATCACTGAGTAAGGAAGAAGACCATAAAAAAAAAGTAAAGTTTCTCATTTAAATATTAAATATGGGTAAAACAGCCACAGTAGCCCAAATTAGAATATGAAAAACTACAGAAGAATAAAAGGGGCAAGATAAGAACCAATAATAATGAGATATGAGGAAGTGGGTTATTAAAGCTCAAACTAATGATCATGAAAGCCATAAAGTTTTCAACTAAATAAATGAACCTTTGTCTTAGAATGATACACAATTTGTAGGCACTTTTACTATATTTGAAAAAAAAGAAAGAAAAAAAAATGGCAACAAAGTTACTATGAACAGGATACAAGAGGATATAGTGAGTGGAAAATAATCAGCAATAAAAGAACCTGCTTAAATAATGAAAAAATACATACAGGAGATATGCACAGGTCATATGACCCTATATAGATATGTGTTAAGGGAGATAAAACATAATATACATAGCTTATCTATAACAACAAACAATAGTAACAGGAGCTCTACATATAATTGTAAAAATAAAAAAAGTTAATGGTTAATCTTAGAACAGAAGTGGTTTTATAAATCCCGAGTCCTCAGACTATTAAATCTTCATCTAGAATTGTATCTTTCACATAAAAGAGAGTACAGTAGAACCAGCCACAATATAACCTCACATATTATACATCAAGGGGCGCGATCCGATATACGGCGCAGGTTTCGGCGCAAGTGAGGAAACCTGCGCCATCCGTAGTTTCAGCTCGCAACTCGAGCTATCCCATATATGGCGCCGTCAGATGCTAAAGTGCCGTAAATCGGACAAACTAGCAATGTCCAGAAATCTGCGTAAGTACAAATTTCTGGAGTCGCCAGACTGCCGCCGCCTACAAAACCTTACTAAAGTATTAAATCTCCCGTACTGTCTAACACGCCTCCCAAAAATAACCCGACACGTATACCCCTCTATCCGCAATCCCCCCTCTCACTCCTAATAATAAATATATTAACCCCTAAACCGCCGCTCCCAGACCCCGCCGCCAGCTACATATGTTTTACCCCTAATGTGACCCCACTACACCGCCGCCAGCTACATTAAAATTATTACCCCCTAATGTGAGCCCCCTACCCCGCTGCCACCTATTTAAACTATATTAACCCCTAATGTGAGCCCCCTACTTAAACTATATTAACCCCTAATCTGACCCCCCTACACCGCCGCCACCTATATTAAATTTATTAACCCCTAAAATACTAAAATTTCCCTACTCTAAACTAAATTACAAATATCCCTGAAAAGGGCCTTTTGCAGGGCATTGTCCCAAAGTAACCAGCTCTATTACCAGCCCTTAAAAGGGCCTTTTGCGGGGCATTGCCCCAAAGTAACCAGCTCTATTACCAGCCCTTAAAAGGGCCTTTTGCGGGGCATTGTCCCAAAGTAATCAGCTCTTTTACCTGTAATCTAATCCCCCTACACCGCCGCCACCTATATTAAATGTATTAACCCCTAATCTAATCCCCCTACACCGCCGCAACCTATATTAAATATATTAACCCCTAATCTGACCCCCCTACACCGCCGCAACCTATATTAACTATATTACCCCTAATTATATTAGGGTTAATATAGTTAATATAGTTATTATATTATATATATTAACTATATTAACCCTATCTAACTCTAACACCCCTAACTTAATTATTATTAAAATAAATCTAAATAATATTAATAATATTAACTAAATTATTCCTATTTAAAACTAAATACTTACCTATAAAATAAACCCTAAGATAGCTACAATATAATTAATAATTACATTGTAGCTATTTTAGGGTTTATATTTATTTTACAGGTAAATTGGTATTTATTTTAACTAGGTACAATAGCTATTAAATAGTTAATAACTATTTAATAGCTACCTAGTTAAAATAATTACCAAATTACCTGTAAAATAAATCCTAACCTAAGTTACAAATACACCTACACTATCAATAAATTAATTAAACTAAAATACAATTAAATAAACTAAACTAAACTACAAAAAAAAAACACTAAATTACAAAAAATAAAAAAAGATTACAAGAATTTTAAGATAATTACACCTAATCTAAGCCCCCTAATAAAATAATAAAGCCCCCCAAAATAAAAAATTCCCTACCCTATTCTAAAGTACAAAGTAATCAGCTCTTTTACCAGCCCTTAAAATGGCTTTTTGCGGGGCATTGCCCCAAAGTAATCAGCTCTTTTACCTGTAAAAAAAATAAAATACCCCCCCAACATTACAACCCACCACCAACATACCCCTATTCTAACCCACCCAAACCCCCCTTAAAAAAACTATCACTAACCCCCTGAAGATCTCCCTACCTTGAGTCGTCTTCACCCAGCCGAGCCGAAGTCTTCATCCAATCCGGGCGATGTCTTCATCCAAGAATCCTATCAGCCAATCGGAATTCGAGGGACGCCATCTTGGATGACGTCATTTAAAGGAACCTTCATTCGTCGTTAGTCCGTCGGGCCAGCTGGATGTTCCGCGTAGGAGGTCTGAAGATGGAGCCGGAAGAAAGAAGATGCCGCTTGGAGGAAGACATCGCCCGGATGGAAGACCTCTTCTTTGCCGCTTGGATGAAGACATCGCCCGGATGGAAGACCTCTTCTTTGCTGCTTGGATGAAGACATCGCCCGGATTGATTGAAGACTTCAGCTCGGCTGGGTGAAGACGACTCAAGGTAGGGAGATCTTCAGGGGGTTAGTGATAGGTTTTTTTAAGGGGGGTTTGGGTGGGTTAGAATAGGGGTATGTGGATGGTGGGTTGTAATGTTGGGGGGTATTCTATTTTCTTTTACAGGTAAAAGAGCTGATTACTTTGGGGCAATGCCCCGCAAAAAGCCCTTTTAAAGGTTGGTAAAAGAGCTGATTACTTTGTACTTTAGAATAGGGTAGGGAATTTTTTTTATTTTGGGGGGCTTTATTATTTTATTAGGGGGTTTAGATTAGGTGTAATTAGCTTAAAATTCTTGTAATCTTTTTTTATTTTTTGTAATTTAGTGTTTGTTTGTTTTTTGTAATTTAGTTTAGTTTATTTAATTGTATTTTAGTTTAGATATTTGTAGTTTAATTAATGTATTGATAGTGTAGGTGTATTTGTAACTTAGGTTAGGATTTATTTTACAGGTAATTTGGTAATTATTTTAACTAGGTAGCTATTAAATAGTTATTAACTATTTAATAGCTATTGTACCTAGTTAAAATAAATAACAATTTACCTGTAAAATAAATATAAACCCTAAAATAGCTACAATGTAATTATTAATTATATTGTAGCTATCTTAGGGTATATTTTATAGGTAAGTATTTAGTTTTAAATAGGAATAATTTAGTTAATATTATTAATATTATTTAGATTTAATTTAATAATAATTAAGTTAGGGGTGTTAGAGTTAGATAGGGTTAATATATATAATATAATAACTATTAACTATATTAACCCTAATATAATTAGGGTTAATATAGGTGGCGGCGGTGTAGGGGGGTCAGATTAGGGGTTAATATATTTAATATAGGTTGCGGCGGTGTAGGGGGATTAGATTAGGGGTTAATACATTTAATATAGGTGGCGGCGCTGTAGGGGATTAGATTAGGGGTTAATATATTTAATATAGGTGGAGGCGGTATAGGGGGATTAGATTACAGGTAAAAGAGCTGATTACTTTGGGACAATGCCCCGCAAAAGGCCCTTTTAAGGGCTGGTAATAGAGCTGGTTACTTTGGGGCAATGCCCCGCAAAAGGCCCTTTTAAGGGCTGGTAATAGAGCTGGTTACTTTGGGACAATGCCTTGCAAAAGGCCCTTTTCAGGGCTATTTGTAATTTAGTTTAGGGTAGGGACATTTTAGGGGGTAATACATTTATTATAGGTGGCGGCGGTGTAGGGGGATTAAATTAGGGGTTAATCATTTTAATATTGGTGGCGGCGGTGTAGGGGGATTAGATTAGGGGTAATGTAGTTAAAATAGGTGGCGGCAGTGTAGGGGGATCATATTAGGGGGTAATATAGTTAATATAGGTGGCGGCGGGGTAGGGGGCTCACATTAGGGGGTAATAATTTTAATATAGATGGCAGCGGTGTAGGGGGATTACATTAGGGGTTAATAATTTTAATGTAGGTGGCGGCAGTGTAGGGGGATCACATTAGGGGGTTAGACATTTAATGTAGGTGGCGGCGGGGTCCGGGAGCGGCGGTTTATGGGTTAAACACTTTATTATGGATGCGGGGGGGGGATCGCGGTTGACAGGTAGATAGACATTGCACATGCGTTAGGTGTTAGGTTTTATTTTGCAGCCAGTTTAGGGAGTTACGGGGCTCCAATACTCAGTGTAAGGCTTACTACGCCTGCATTTTGTGGCGAGGTGAAAATGGAGTAAGATTTCTCCATTTTCGCCACATAAGTCATTAAGCTGTATATTGGATACCAAACTGCGCTGGTTTGGTATACCTGTCTATGGGACAAAAAAACTACGGCCGAAGGCAGAAATATACGAGCGTAACTTCTATGTTACGCCGTATATGTGATACCAAACCAGAGCAAAATTTGGCGTCGCCGGCTTTTGCGGGCGACAATTTTTATTGGATCGGGCCCAAGAAGTGCAAATGGAATGATTAGACAGTGTACACTGTTTAGGGATTATTAGTAATATGCTAATCAGGCATGCTTGGTGTCAAAAATACTGAGTGATATAATGACTCAATAAGGCATGTACAGCTACATCAGCCTACTTTGGGCCAGATTACAAGTGTAGCGGGATTTAACGCTCCGGCTCGTGCGCTAACTCTGCTAGAAGAAAGCTTTTTGCACGCATCGGATAGCGGTTGTATTACAAGTTGAATGTAAAAAGTTTTCGCCCGGGCTAAGCAGATGTGCGCAGGAAGCCGAAGTAAGAATATTGCGAACGTGATAATGTATTCCCCCATAAATGTCAATGGAGCAAAAAAAGTGGAAAAAAACCTAACACTTATTTGTGCGCAAACTTGATTGCATATTCTCAAGTGCTCTAACCCGACATGAAAATATTAACGTTTCACATTCCAATATTCTTCACATAGCGAAATATGTTCTATTTATTAATAAATACATATTTCTACATATATCTGATGGTATTTAGCTAGAATAATATTTATATATATAGACGATTATATATAGGTATAGATATATATATATATATATATATATATATATATATATATATATATATATATATTATATAAAAGAATGTTTATTTAAAATACATAGAACATATTCTGATATGTGCAGAACATTGGAATGTGAAATATTTACATTAAATACACAGTATAACACTTTATTAAATGTTGCATAAATGTGCTGTTTCATGTTTTCATCTACTTGACTGCAAAGTGCTCCAATGCACTTATAATAATAATAATAATTTGCGATTTATATAGCGCTTTTCTCCCTGTGAGACTCAAAGCACTTTACAAATATACCAACATAAAGACATAAAAGTTAGGAGTTTCTGAAGGTCAGATAGGTGGACTGAATGCCTAATGGAAGAGGTGGGTCTTTAGCTTTTTTTTTAAAAGTCTGTAAGGACGGTGCCTCTCTGATTGCGCACGGTAAAGAGTTCCAGAAAGTAGGGTCAGCGTGGCAGAATGCTCTGGAGCCTGAGTTTGTCCTTATTCTTGGCACTGAGAGGAGGGATGTGTTGGCTGACCTAAGTGAGCGGGATGGGATGTAGGGTGTCAGGAGCTCTTTCAGGTACTGTAGGCCTTGGTTGTTTAAGGCTTTGAAGGTCAGCAGGCCAATTTTAAAATATGTTCGCCATTTAATTGGAAGCCAAAGCAGGGAGAGGAGAACAGGTGTTATGTGGCAGGAGCGAGTTTGATTGGTCAGTAGTCTGGCTGCTGCGTTTTGTACTGTCTGAAGGCGATGGAGTTCTTTTTTTGGGAGGCCCAAGTAAAGTGCATTGCAGTAATCTAGCCTAGAGGATACAAATGCATGGATAAATGTTGGCATGTCATCCGGTGGAATTAAGTGGTGTATCCTGGCTATGTTTTTCAGATGAAAGTAGGCAGATTTTATTACAGAGGAAATCTGCTGTTTAATAGATAGTCCAGCGTCTATCAGCACTCCGAGGTTTCGTACCTTTGCTGAACTAACGTGTACAGAGCCTCCAAGCTCCAGGCCAGTTGGGTGATCGTGGGATATTTTTGATGCCCGGGGTCCCCTCACCAAAAGTAACTCTGTTTTGCCTGGGTTCACCTTGAGACAGCTAGCATTTATCCATTCTATGAGGTCTGTTAAGCAACTGTTTATTCGGCATGCTGGGTCTGTAGTATCTGGAGCAAAGGAGAAGTAGAGTTGTGTGTCATCAGCGTAACAATGATACCTTAGGCCATGCCGGTTAATGAAGTCCCTCAGTGGTAGTAAGTAAATTGTGAATAGCATGGGAGACAGGATGGATCCTTGTGAAACTCTGCAGGCCAGTTCTGTCGGTGCTGATGACCTTGATCCTGATATTACTCTCTGTGATCTACCAGCAAGGAAAGATTTAAACCAGTTAAGGACTGTGCCTCCTAGACCACAGATGTGCTGCAAGCACTCTATTAGAATCTTATGGTCAATGGTGTCAAATGCAGCTGAGAGATCCAGGAGGATTAAGATTATATATATATATGTCTATATATGTACAGTATATGTATGTATTTATATGTTTATATGTGTATATATGTCTATAAATATAGTCTTGTGAAAAAAAAATTACAACCTCTTTGAATTCTATGGTTTTACGTATCACGGCATAATAACAATAATCTGGTCCTTAAAATTAGTTAAAAACAACCTCAAATGAACAACAACACATGACATATTACACTGTGTCATGATTTACTTAACAAAAATAAAGCCAAAATGGAGACGCCATGTGTGGAAAACTAAGTACATCTTTTTATTCAATAGATTTTAGAACCACCTTTAATGTACTCACTCACAAGAGTCATGTGATGTTACATCAGGTGGTGGGTTATGAAACAGATAATGTACTCACTCACAAGAGTTATGTGATGGTATATCAGGTGGTGGGTTATGAACCAGACAATTTACTCACTCACAAGAGTCATGTGATGGTATATCAGGTGGTGGGTTATGAAACAGATAATGTACTCACTCACAAGAGCCATGTGATGGTATATCAGGTGGTGGGTTATGAAGCAGACAATGCCCTCACTCACAAGAGTCATGTGATGGTATATCAGGTGGTGGGTTATGAAGCAGATAATGTACTCAGAAGAGGCATTTAATGGCACAGCAGGTGGTGGGTTATGAAACAGATAATGTACTCACTCAGAAGAGTCATGTGATGGTATATCAGGTGAGGGGTTATGACTCTTGTGAGTGAGTACATTATCTGTTTCTTTTTTTTTTTTTTTAATCTTTTTATTATTTTATATGATTACAATTACATAGATAGGAGGACAAGGACATTCAGTATTTATGTTGCACAGTTTCCATAATCCTTATTCCTTGGCTTTCCTAGCAAGTTCACTTATAACCAACATTCTTGAAATTCCCCTTTTGTTGCGCCACTTAGCAATCTGGGGGACAACAAACAACAACAACAAAAAAAAAAAAAAAAAAAAAAAAACAATACAAAATTAAGAGGGGAAAGAAAAAGAGAAGCACTAAAAAAAAATACAGTGAGAACTTGCAGAAGGATGCTTGGAACCCTTTCATGCATACCCTCATATTTGTTTCTGGTGTGGCCGAGGGTGGAGGTAGAGGCTCATGGAGTCCAGAAATATATATCTTACGGGGTATTTTATAAAAGCCTACTCCAATTATTTGGTATCTCATTATTAATTATCCAGGATTTAACTATATTAGATCTAACTAAAGGTTTAATAATTTGGAGTTGAATACTTAGTGACTGGGCTTCAATTATTTTCAGCCATTTACGAAAGAACCTCTTGATAGGTTTCTCCGCATCGATACAGATCTCATATTGCTCCAGTATCATTTGGTTCATCATCTCTTTTACAAATTGCCTAATACTGAGTGCTTTTGGTGATTTCCAATTAGCTAGTATCAGTGCTCTCCCTTGAAGAAGTGCTGTATTGATCAAATAAGGGTTCTCGTGCCAGTCTATTCCCTTGTATAAAAGGAGCACCATTTTACTATTTATTTGAAGTTTTTGGTCTAACCACTTATTAAGCCAATATAGTATCTGTTGCCAAAATTGGCAACTGTAAAGGCAATGTTCCAAATCTGCGTCTTTGGCACTACATTTATAGCAAACTATCTCCATATTTTTATACCACCTTGCTATGTACAATTGATTAATTATCTTAAAATGTGACTCTCTCCAAGTAGTAACCTTGGTTGTCTTTACTACTATCCTGAGACTGTCTAGTAGTTCTGCCCTTGTTTGCAGAGGGTATAGTCTCCCCCATTTGCTTTCCAACGTCTGTAAATGTATTTCTATTTTATGATCCATTTGAAAATTATAAATCATCCTAATTGCATACTTCTTCTGTGCGAAGATTCTGATCACTTTATCTAGCCCTCCTAGGGACCAATCTTTCCCATGCCTGGCTTGTTGTTCATTGTAAAAATGCCTAACTTGTAGATAAGCAAAAAAGTCTGTCTTGGGCAGCTGATATTCCCTACTTAATTCTTCAAAAGATTTAATTGTATGTATTGCATTATCCTCAAGCTGTACCAAATTAGTGATGCCCTTCCTGCGCCATCTATGGAAGACTCCATATCCACTACATCCTAATTTGAATTTCAGATTCCCTAAGATCGGCAAATATCTGGATATGCACATATTAACTCCTACTAATTTACCTAGTTTGTGCCAGGCCACTATTACATTATTAAACGTTGGCCTCTGCAAGATTCCTTTTGGGAGATTTTTTATCTCACAGTGTAAGAGTGCTTTAGGCACATATGGGGCACATATATCTGCCTCTAATGCTCCATATGTCACAAAGTCCCCCTCAATAATCCAATCTACAGCATATTTCGCTACAGCAGCTAAATTATATAGTTGAAGGTTAGGTAACGCTAATCCCCCAGCTTTAAATGGGAGAGCTAGTACTTCTGCTGAGCATCTTGTTTTTCCTCCCGCCTATATAAAGTTACTTCACATCCTATTGAACCTAACACGGTCTTTCTGTTTAACTATAATGGGAATATTCTGCATAAGATATAGTATACGTGGGAAGATTATTGTTTTAATTAGCGTCACTCTAGCTGTAATATTAATAGGCAGCTCTCTCCATCTTTTACAGTCTGCAATACATTTATCCAGGCATGGGGTAATATTCTTATCATACCAATGTTTCGGGTTTTTGGTAATAATTAGGCCTAGATATTTGATCTGATCTACTTCTCTGAAGGGACATCCTTTGTGATTCTGATTTACGCCTCAAAGCCACATCATTTCTGATTTGTCTACATTCACTTTATACCCTGAAAATGAGCTAAAGTGACTTATAATCTCTAAGAGTTGCTTAATACTCTTTGAGGTATCTGAGATAAATAATAAAAGGTCGTCTGCAAATAGCGATAATACTATCTTCTGTTGGAAAATTTTGATACCTTCTAATTCTTTCCTTAACCTGATGGCTAATGGTTCTATTGGGTGATAGTGGGCACCCTTGTCTTGTGCCTTTTTTAAGCGTAATATCTGGTGTAGTTTCATTATTAATAATTAGATTAGATGTCGGATTCCTATATATGAGTTTTATAAAAGATTCGATATTCCCTTGCACTCCAAACTTCTCTAGTGCTGTGAATAGATGATCCCAGGTTATGGCATCGAAGGCTTTTTCAGCATCTATCGCCAATACAGCTAGGTCTGGCGTATCTTTACTTAGATTTTGTTTAACCTCTTGATAGCATTGGTCTAGGGTAATAAGTACTTTTCGAATATTTCTAGCTGGGTTACGTCCAGTCATAAAACCTACTTGGTCAATATGGATAATTTTATGTAGAATTTTTTTAAGTCTGTTTGCTACAATAGTGGTTAGAATCTTATAGTCACTGTTTAACAATGATATCGGTCTGTAAGATCCAGGGTTTTCCGGATCTCGACCTTTTTTCAGGATTAATGTGATAGAAGATGCCGCAAAATATTTAGAATGCATTTCCCCTTTTAAAAAATAGCTATTAAAAAGGTTGGTGAGGGTAGGCGTAATCTCAGAGTATAACATTTTATAAAATTCGGCTGGTAGCATATCAGGTCCCGGCGCCTTATTACTTTTTAACTGGTTTATCGTCTGCATTACTTCCTCCTCCAATATCGGAAGATTCAGCCTATCTCTATCTGTCTTTCCAAGTTTCTTAGTTTCTATTTGCTCCCAGAATTCTAATTTGCGTTGAGTATCCACCGAGGTACTTGTATAGAGTTCTTTAAAATATTTAAACATTGCTTGCTTCACCTCATTGGTCGTACTTACTCTATGTGAACCTAATTTAATGGCTGTTATATAGTTTCTTTGTCTCTGCATTTTAGTTAATCTGGCTATGTATTTGGCAGATCTTCCATATAGTCCTCTATATTTAGCATTATCTTTCTTATCTTGCTGTGTAATCAATTGTTTTGCAAATATCTCTTTCTCCTGTTTACTATTCTGATATTTAAGCCAGGTCTGCGGGTTAGCATTACTTATGTATGCTATATATGTGTTTTTAAGTTGATTATTTAATTGGGACTCACGCTCCCTATTTTTCTTCTTCCATTTGCACATATAAGCTTTAATAACTCCTCTGAAGTATGCTTTGGCCGCTTCCCAGTATATCTCACATTTACCTATAGAGCCTCTATTATAATATTTATATTCCTTCCATTTTTCTATAATATAATTATTAAAATGTATATTATGCACTAAGTGTCTGGGATATCTGAGTCTATTATCACCCCCCCCCCTAGCCTGGGCTATATTCTGGAGTTCTAATGTTATAATTGCATGGTCTGAAATACATATCTCTTTAATGTCAGTTTTCAGATTCAAACCTAACATATTTTCTGAAATTAAAAAAAAATCGATTCTTGAGAGAGTCTTGAATGTTTTGGATAGACATGAGAATGCACGCACATCAGGGTTTTGATTCTGCCATATGTCCTGTAATCTAAGTCCTTTCATAAAATTCTTAAAAAGTCTACCTTCTTTTTTAATGTTCCTGGTTTGGCTACATTTAAGCCTATCTATTGGGGGTACAGGTGTCAGATTAAAATCCCCCCCTACAATAATGTTCTTCCCTATATATTTGATCAGTTTGTTATTCAATCCTTCCCAGAATTCCTCATCCATTTTGTTTGGGCCATAAACGTTACATATCACCACATTTAGATTATCAATTTGTACCTCCAAGATTATAAATCTCGCCTGACTGTCTATTTCTTGGTTTATAATTTGATATTCACTATGTTTATTAAAGAGAATAGCTACCCCTTTTTTCCTACCGCAGTATGGTGATGTTATTACTTCCCCCACCCATTTACTCTTTAATTTCTCAGCTTCAGTGGGCTTTAAATGCGTCTCTTGTAATAATACTACACTTGGTTTAAGTTGTCCTAATTGTTTTATAATTAATTTTCTCTTTATGGGTGATGTAATTCCACCTACGTTCCAGGATAAAAAACTAATTTTCTCTGTCATCCTTTTTTTTAAACCAGAGTCCTCTTATCAGAAACATGAGCTTCTCTACTTTTAGCATCCAATCCCACCTCCACCCTCCGCCACACCAGACCACCATATCCTGCAAGCACAAACTGTAAAATCAAATAATAAAAAACAAAAACAGTATTCCACATAGCATTACACAGAACTTTAACATAATAAATAAAAACATCAAAAACCATAACTTGTTTGGTCATCACATTACCTTTACAGTATTTCAGCTAATCTAAAATACTGTCACAAACCCTGTTCTTGGCAGAACTCTTTAGCCTCTGTAGCTGTCAGAAGAGTCCTTACTGCACCATTCATTTCTACACATATTTTGGCTGGATAAGTCATCCACGCTGACCGTTTAGCTTCAATAAGCTTGGTACAGTAGGGAGCCATCTCACGCCTCTTGCTGGCTGTTTCCGCTGAGACGTCTTGAAATAAGAAGATCCTACTGTTAGCTATCCTAAATTCTTGTTGTTTACGGTATTGTCTGAATATATTAACCTTATCTTGAAAGTTCAACACTTTAATCATGATAGGTCTACCCTTTATATGTTCCTGATCTTCTCTCCTACTGCCTATTCTATGTGCTCTTTCTATCTTTATTGGTAGCTTCTCCAAAGGTATCCCTAGACTTTGTGGTAAAGTTTTAGAAGCAAATATGATCAGATCTTTAAATTCACTAGACTCTGGGAGCCCCACTATCTTGATATTATTCCTGCGGGCTCTATCTTCCAGGTCTTCAATTTTGTTTTGCATAGCGAGCATCTGTTTACTGTGCTGACGTACTGACTGGTCTACATTATGTACCTGGTCTTCTACACTGGATATCCTTAACTCTGCTTCATTTAGCCTACTGGCAAATTGTCTTATTTCATGGGATAAAATAGAAATTTCTTGTTTTATGTTGTTAAATTGCGGTAGTAATAAGTCTGAGATCTGTTGCAGAAGCCCTTGTGGATCTGTTACATTTACATGTGAGTCATCTAGGTTGATTTCTGTCATTACGTCTGTACTTTTGTTAGAATTTTTTTTATCTTTAGTTTTGGGAGGCATGGCTGGAGATTTTATTTTAATATATTTGTCCATATATAAAAAATATGCAAAAAAAGAAATAGTATTCGTGTTAAATATCCGTAGAGGATAGTGCAATATCTCTGTCTCTCCTAAACTAATGTCTTGGGGAGAATAAGGATCCTACTAACTGGGATCGTCTGTGTCCAAGTTATATTGTGTCAGTGTTTACAAATGTTCAAAACAGTGAAGTCCAGTTGTACATTATCTGTTTCATAACCCCTCACCTGATATACCATTACATGACTCTTGTGAGTAAGTACATTATCTGCTTCATACCCCACCACCTGATATACCATCACATGACTCTTGTGAGTGAGTACATTATCTGTTTCATAACCCCTCACCTGATATACCATTACATGACTCTTGTGAGTAAGTACATTATCTGCTTCATACCCCACCACCTGATATACCATCACATGACTCTTGTGAGTGAGTACATTATCTGTTTCATAACCCCTCACCTGATATACCATTACATGACTCTTGTGAGTAAGTACATTATCTGCTTCATAACCCACCACCTGATATACCATCACATGACTCTTGTGAGTGAGTACATTATCTGTTTCATAACCCCTCACCTAATATACCATCACACAACTCTTGTGAGTGAGTAAATTATCTGGTTCATAACCCCTCACCTAATATACCATCACACAACTCTTGTGAGTGAGTAAATTATCTGGTTCATAACCCACCACCTGATATACCATCACATGACTCTTGTGAGTAAGTACATTATCTGCTTCATAACCCACCACCTGATATACCATTACATGACTCTTGTGAGTGAGTATATTATCTGCTTCATAACCCACCACCTGATATTATACCATCACTGACTCTTGTGAGTGAGTACATTATCTGTTTCATAACCCCTCACCTGATATACCATCACATGACTCTTGTGAGTGAGTACATTATTTGCTTCATAACCCACCACCTGATATACCATCACTGACTCTTGTGAGTGAGTACATGATCTGCTTCATAACCCACCACCTGATGTACCATCACATGACTCTTGTAAGTACATTATCTGTTTCATTACCCACCACCTGATATGCCATCACATGGCTCTTGTAAGTACATTATCTGTTTCATTACCCACCACCTGATATGCCATAAATACACTCAGGTTTTCTCATCTTAATGACAACAAGTATATTTATGTTTGCAGTATTTGGACGGTATGACATAGCAGATCTGTTCTTCACTCTATGGAACCTGCTCCTGCAACAGTTGCCTCAGCCACATCTGGTACGTATTCTGAATGGAGAGGGAGCATATGACAGGGGGAATGTAACTGGGAGTCAAACTGTACAAAAGAGATGACCAGTTATTCTTTGGACAGTGGTCCAGATGTTCACTAAAATGTCACTACAAAATTATACCAGAATGTTTTTTCTTTTTGTTTTTTTGTTTGTTTGTTTCAACCTCACAATATCATTTCATGAATCACCACAAAAGGTACATAAAACTCAATTTATTTCTTAAGACACAGTGAGTCCACGGAATCATCAATTACTGTTGGGAATATCACTCCTGGCCAGCAGGAGGAGGCAAAGAGTACCACAGCAAACCTGTTAAGTATCATTCCCCTTCCCACAACCCCCAGTCATTCTCTTTTTTTTATTTTGGAAGCCTGAGCAGGCTCTGATCTTCCCTGACAAGCTGGGTTTAGCTGTACTCCACGTTAATCTTTTCAGTAGGGCTGTGGTAGCTTTTAAGCAGTTTGGAACTTGTGGGGTGGGCCTCACTGCGTTTTCCTGACAGGATTGCTGCCCTCAATCAGAATGCCAGAGTAGGCTTACTCTGTTCATTACTTCTATCCACAGGACTCTGTGAGGAGTGGCTTCCTCTCATACCGGGTGGGCTGTCCCCCTGCCGGACAGCTGGATGTGCAGGTAAGTGCCATTTGCACTTATTATGGTACTTCGTTCTGCATCAGGACTTATTTGGCAGGCAGCAGGCACTGGTACATGTGAATGGGAGACAACATTTATTGCAAAACTTGCATTTTATTTGTATTGGTGGTTCAGGGGTTAATGTTTATTTTTGGGCTTGGGATCAGTGTTCAAAGGAAACAGATTGAGAGAGATTTATGTGCTTGTACTTATAGCGACACAGAGTTGCAGATTGACGTTTTGGAGCTATCTCCATTCATTTGGAGGCAGGTACTTCTCCCTGGTGTTTTGCTGAGGCGGGATTTCTCCTCTGACTGAAGCGTGCGCTCTCTCTGTAGAGCAGCATCTCTATCTGTCATGTGATACGCTTCTCAATACAGTCCGAAGCTGTAGCGCAGTGTTAGGAGACCTGATTTTAAAGGAGAATGGGTTGTTATGACCATCTGTCTAAAGGCTGCTCTGTGGGATCGCAATTGCTGTCCGGTTGGCGAGGGGACAGGTAGGCATCTAAATCAGAGTATTAAATTGTCCCTAATGTGAAAATTGTCTTCTCACATCAAATGATTTGCATATTTTGTAAGATTACCTTAGGAACACAGATAATCCTTTGGTGACTACTATGTTTAATTTAAAGGCACAGTTTAATTCATTTACCTTAAAGGTACAGTACATAAGGTTTTTGTAAGATTGCTTTAAGGACACAGGTAGTCCTTTGGGGGACTACTAAGTTTAATTATTTAAGGCACAGTTTATTTCATTATCCTTAAAGGTACAGTACAGTTCATGTTAAAATTTAAAGGTATAGTACCTGCATATTTTATTATTTTTTGAGACTGTTACTCATATAGATAGACTCCTTGTTTTTGAGCCATCAGTCTACCAGGTTAATGCTGTTCAAGCTATGCCACAGCATTCTCCTTATATGTCCCAAGCCTTATTGGTGTCACATGCAGTGCCCTGTGGTTCCTCTTAATCTACTGGAGGAGTATTTTTGCAAGCAGAGATTGCTGCCCAGGTATCCTCTGCGGTATCTGCGACATTAGCTGTCATTCCCATGCTCCAGGGTAAACACAAGAGGAAAATTAAAGATTCAGATAGTAGGGTTTCTGCTCCGACTTCTGTTACCCAAGTTATACTTTCTCATAAGTCTGATGAGGAAGATACGTCGGTACCCTCTGAGAGTGAAATCTCAGATTCGAACAGTATAATTCCTTCATCTGATGCTGAAGTTGTATCCTTCAGATGTAAACTTGAACACCTCCGTGTACTGTTAAAGGAGGTTTTTGGCTAGATTGACTGTTGTCATCCCTAGGAAATCTGACAAGCTTAATAAATTCTTTGATGTGCGTCCGCTGTGGAGGTCTTTACTGTGCCAGACTGTGCCACTGAGATTATAGCACAGGAATGGGAGGGGCCTGGGATTCCTTTTCCCCGTCCCCTGTCTTTAAGAAGACGTTTCCTGTTGCTGACTCCATTAAGGATTCATGGCAATCTGTGCCTAACGTAGAAGGTGCCATTTCTACTCTGGCTAAGAGAACTTCTATTCCTATTGAGGATAGCTGTTCCTTTAAGAAAATCCGGGGGCTTATTTGAAGAAAATGTATGTTCATCGGGGTCTCTGATGGCAACCTGCAGTGTGTATTGCCACTGTGACAAGTGCTGCAGCCTAATGGTTCGGCTCCTTGTCCGAGTCTCTTCTGGTAGAGACTCCTTTAGAGGGAATCCAAGGGAGGATTACGGCTCTTAAGTTGGCCAATTCCTTTATTACTCACGCTCCCTTGTAGAGCATTAAATAGGGTGCCAGAATATCGGGCTTTGCTGTGTTAGCGCGCAGAGCATTGTGGCTGAAATCTTGGTCAGCCAATGTTTCCTCTAAGTCTAAGCTTCTATCAATTTCTTACAAGGGTAAGACCTTGTTTGAACCCGGTCTGACAGAAATTGTTTCTGATAATACGGGTGGGGAAAATCTGCAGTTGACTCTAAATCTCTAAACTAAATCTCTAAACAAGGGGAAACAATTTAAGAAACCCGCTGCTGATTCTAAGTCAGCATGAAGGGTCTGCCCCCGATCCGGAATCGGATCAAGTGGGGGGCAGACTCGCTCAGTTTTCGCAAGCTTGGAAACAATATGTCCCAGACCCGTGGACATAGTTTCCCAGGGTTACAAGTTAGAGTTCAATACTTTTCCTCCCAGGGGCAGGTTCCACCTCTCAAGATTATCTGTAGACCAAATAAAAAGAGAGGCATTCTTGAAATATGTACAGGATCTTTCCCTCTTGGGAGTAATAGTTCCAGTCGAGATACAGGAACAAGGTCTCGGGTTCTACTCCAACCTGTTTGTGGTTCCCAAAAAAGATGGAGCTTTCAGACCCATTCTATATTTAAAATTACTTAACAAATTTCTCAGAGTTCCGTCCTTCAAGATGGAGACTATACCCGTTCCATCCTTCCTCTGGTCCAGGAGGGTCAATTCATGACGACCATGGACCTAAAGGATGCGTACTTACACGTTCCCATTCACAGGGATCATCTCAAATTTCTGAGATTTGCCTATCTGGACAAGCACTTTCAATTTGCAGCGCTTCCATTTGGCCTCGCAACAGCTCCCAGAATTTTCTCAAAAGTCCTGGGAGCTCTATTGTCAGTAATTGGTACCGGGGAGTTGCAGTGACGCCCTCTCTGGACAACATTCTGGTCCAGGCGCCATCTTTACAACTAGCAGAATCTCATAGAAAGATCTTGTTATCTTTTCTTCGTTCCCACGGTTGATCAACATGGAGAAAAGCTCTTTTGTTCCGGCTACAAGAGTGATCTTCTTAGGAACCATCATAGATTCCCTACCAATGAAAATATATCTGATGGAGTTCAGAAGGGCCAAGATTCTTTCCACTTGCCTATCCCTACAGTCTGCGGTACGGCCAACAGTTGCCCAATGTATGGAGGTAATTGGTTTGATGGTAGCTTCCATGGACATAGTTCCTTTTGCTCGGTTTCACCTGAGACCTCTACAGCTATGCATGGTCGCCCAATAGAACGGGGATTATGCAGATCTATCTCAGAGGATAGTACTGGATCAACCAACAAGAGATTCCTTTCCGTGGTGGCTGTCTCAAGAACATCTGTCCCAGGGGACATGCTTTCAGCGACCCTCTGGGGTACTTGTGAACACGGACGCCAGTCTGATGGGTTGGGGAGCAGTCTGGGATTTGTTGAAGATGCAGGGACTTTGCTCTCAGGAGGAATCCACTTTCCCCATAAACATTTTAGAGTTGAGAGTGCTCTTCAACGCCTTGATGGTTTGGCCTCAACTGGCTTTAGCCCGGTTTATCAGGTTCCAGTCAGACAACATAACCTCAGTGGCTTACATCAACATGCTGGAGGGAACTCGAAGTTCCTTAGCCATGAAGGAGGTGGCATGAATCATTCAGTGGGCGGAGGCTCACAGTTGCTGTCTATCTACCATCCACATCCCAGGAGTGGCCAATTGGGAAGAGGATTTCCTGAGCAGAGGGACTTTCCCCCCCGGGGAGTGGGAACTTCATCCAGAAGTGTTCTCAAGGTTAACAACCAAATAGGGGTTACTGTAATTGGATCTGATGGTGTCTTGTCAGGACGCCAAGCTCCCAAAGTATGGTTTGAGGTCGATAGACCCTCAAACCTTTCTGATAGATGTTCTGGCAGTTCCTTGAAACTTCAGCTTGGCATATCTCTTTCCTCCGTTTGCTCTCCTTCCACGAGTCATTGCTCGGATCAAGCAGGAGAGAGTGTTGGTGATTATAATAGCACCTGCGTGGCTGCGCAGGATCTGGTATGCAGATATAGTAGAAATGTCATCTCTACCCCCGTGGAGACTCCCTCTGAGGAAGGACCTTCTACTTCAGGGGCCCCTTCTTCATTCAAATCTCGTTTCTCTGAAGCTGACTGCTTGGAGATGGAACACTTGATTTTTGCTAAGCGTGGATTTTTCAAATCTTTTATTGAAACCATGATTCAAACTCGTAAGCCTGTCACTAGAAAGATTTACCATAAATGTCTTTTTTGGTGTGAGACTAAATGATATTCTTGAAGTGGAGTCAGGATTCCAAGAATCTTATGTTTTGTCCCGGAAGTCCTGTAGAAGGGGTTGTCTGTCAGTACCCTCAAGGGTCAGATTTCTGCTCTATCTATTTTGTTGCACAAGCGTCTGGCGGGCGTGCCGAATGTACAATCCTTTTGTCAGGCCCTGGTCAGAATCAGGCCTGTGTTTAAATCTGTGGCTACACCTTGGAGTCTTAACCTGGTTCTTAAAGGGACAGTCAACCATAGAATTGTTATTGTTTTAAAAGATAGATAATCCCTTTATTACTCATTCCCCAGTTTTGCATAACCAACACAGTTATATTAATTACTTTTTACCTCTGTGATTACCTTGTATCTAGGAACCTTCTTCCAGCCCCCTGATCACATGACTGTGACTGTTTATTATCTATTGTCTTAAATTTAGCATTGTATTGTGCTAGATCTTAAATAACTTTCTGTGCCTGAACACAGTGTTATCTATATAGCCCACGTGTACTTTCTGTCTCTTTTTGTCGAAAAGAGATTTAAAAAGCATGTGATAAGAGGCAGCCCTCAAAGGCTTAGAAATTAGCATATGAGCCTACCTATGTTTAGTTTAAACTAAGAATACCAAGAGAAAAAAGCAAATTTGATGATAAAAGTAAATTGGAAAGTCAATTAAAATTAAAAGTCCTATCTGAATAATGAAAGTTTAATTTATACTTGACTGCCCCTTTAAGTTTTGCTACAGGCTCTGTTTGAGCCTATGCATTCCATAGATATTAAATTATTATCTTGGAAGGTTTTGTTTCTTACTACTAGTTCTCTGCTCAGAGGGTTTCTGAGCCCTCAGCTTTTCAGTGTGACTCTCCTTATCTCATATTTCATGCAGATAAGGTAGTTCTTCATTCCAAGTTTGGTATTCTTTCTAAGGTTGTTTTGGACAGAAATATTAATCAGGAAATTGTTGTTACTTCTCTCTGTCCTAATCCTTCTCATAAAGAACGTTTGGTACACAACCTAGATATTGTGCGGGTCCTTAAATTTTATTGCAGACTACTAGGGAATTTCGTCAGTCTTCTGCTTTGATTGTTTGCTTTTCTGGAAAACGTAGAGATCAGAAAGCTACTGCCACTTCTCTTTCTCTCTGGTTGAGAAGTATTATTCGTTTGGCTGCTGGACAGCAGCCTCCTGAGAGAATTACAGTTCATTCCACTAGGGCTGTTTATTTTTCTTGGGCTTTCAAGAATGAGGTTTCTGTAGAACAGTTTTGTAAGGCTACGACTTGGCTTTTTTTTGCACATTTTTCTTTTGGGAGAAAGGTTCTTTAAGTGATGGTGCCTTCTGTTTAGGTTTCCTGTCTTGTCCTTCCCTAATCATCTGTGTCCTCTAGCTTGGGTATTGATTCCCAACAGTAATTGATGATTCCATGGACTCACCGTGTCTTAAGAAAGAAAACAAAATTTATGCTTACCTGATAAATGTATGTATTTCTTGACACGGTGAGTCCACGGCCCTCCCTTGTCTTCAGACAGTTTTTTTTTTATATAAACCTCAGGCATCTTTACACCTTGTGTTTCCTTTCTCTCCTTTTCCTTCGGTCGAATGATTGGGGGTTGTGGGAAGGGATGTGATACTTAACAGCTTTGCTGTGGGGCTCTTTGCCTCCTCCTGCTGGCCAGGAGTGATATTCCCAACAGTAATTGATGATTCAGTGGACTCACCATGTCAAGAAAGAAAGAAATTTATCAGGTAAGTATAAATTTTGTTTAGCTAGGACCCACTAGAGCATTGCTAATCTGGAGCTGACTTTAACTATGTGCTTACCCCCTTTGCAAGTAATAATAAAAGGTTTTATTTTTCTACTTTTATGTCCCTTTAACATTTTTTTCTGGGGGAAAATAACACATTTAAAATACTGTTTGTTCATAGGGATAGAATCTTTGAATACAATGCCCATTCAAAGGAACATGAAACCCAAATTCTTTCTTTCATGATTCAGATAGAGAATACAATTTTTAAAAAGTTTCCCATTTACTTTTACTATCAAATTTGCGTTATTCTCATGTTATTCTGTGTTGAAGAGAATCAGCAGAATCTGTTGGCGCGCTACAAATAAATGAGAATAATAATAATGTCTGGATAGGTAGCGTGCACATTTCTGGAGATACATTATAGAAAATAGTGCTGCCATCTAGTGTTCTTACTAATGTATAACATTGTTGCAAGAGTACTTCCAAATAGTGCTGCAGACATGTGCACACTACTGAACTTACTTTTCTGCTTTTCAACAAAGGATAAGAAAACAAACAACATTTGATAAAATGGTATGTTTTATCTGAATCATGATAGAAAAAAAATTGGTCATTCTTTTTTTCAAATATAGTACTTTGTTTTCTGACTATGTAATTTTTTAAATCACATTGAATCTCAGACATTTTCATAAACATTTGTTGTTTCTTTTGTAACACGTTCCGTCAATCTTCCATTTTAATTTATTTCATTATCATTTGTAATCAAGGCAGAAGTAATACAAAGTAATTTGTGTTCTGTTATGTTGGTTTATTCTCCCACTGGTGAAAATCCAAGAAATTGTGTAATTTTTTCCAAGCTCTGACAGACTCTGTAGTCATCTCTACGGCTACACCTTCTGGTATAATTCCAGAGGCATTGGTTGGTCCATCAAAGATGCTCAGAAATATCAGATGCTGCGTGTGAAAAGAAACAGAAATAAGTTGAAATGTTGTCTTAGCATTGTAAGTTGAGCACTAATAGATCAACTATTGGGAAAAATACAAATCTGATAGAAATTTACCTTGTTTTAAACAAAGACCCAGTCTCAGGAGTCCTCTATGTTATCTATGAACAAACCAGCTGGGACATTTAACAAATATATTTGTCCCTGTTACAGGTAGAAAAGATGAGAACCCTGTACACCATTAAACTGCAGAACTTTTTTACCTGTCGGAAATGTTCATATCAAAGATTCACAGATAGTGACGTTGTAGCTGTTCCTATTCCGGTATCTGCCTCTGTGCGTCATGAGAAGTTGCCTTTGGTGAGTTGTGGTGTTGGGTAAAAAGCGCGTTTTAAGGTAATTTAAAATGATAAACTGTATATTTGAGAAAAACTCTGCAATATACTTTCATCATTTATTGTGTTCCCTTTTCCTGTAAATCCATTCTGAAATTGTAAGCTTTTCAGAACTACTATAATCCACACAGCCATTGGCTGCACAGTGACCTATTTATAACTTTCCCTAATTAGCCACAGCAGAGAAGGTAACCTAAGTTACAACATGGCAGCTCCCATTGTTTTATAGACACTAAAACTTTACACTTATTTTGTCAATATTTAAACAACTAATGAAACTTTAAAAAATACATCTACATGTTATTCTTAGACTAATCTTTTCATTGAATGCATCATTTTATCTAGCATTTATTTAGTGTTTAATGTCCCTTTATAATGGTATTTTTCTGTTGAAAACCATTAGATAAGTTTGTGGTCGATCCAATATTTTTTAAGATTTCAAGTGCAATATACCTAACAGCCTCTCCAATTTCTTTTATGCAACTGATTCCCCAAAGTGTACTAATCTCTTTGTTCTTCATTCATCCATAAGGTCCCCATTAGTGACAATGTATCGTCAAGAGACATAGAAGTCAAAATTAAATTTTTATGATTCAGAGTATATAATTGTAAAAGCCTTTTCAATTTACTTTGTTCTCTTGGTATTTTTTGTTAAAAAGCATCACTAGGAAGATTTAGGAGCAGTACTACTGGGAGCTAGCTGGTGATTGGTAGTTACACACATATGCCTTTTGTCATTGGCTCACCATGTGTGTTTAGCTAGGACCTAGTAGTGCATTGCTAATGTGGAGCTGACTATAACTATATGCTGAACGCAAGTAATAATAGCAAAATTTCTTTTTTTTACTTTTATTTCTCTTTAAAACACATTTTAAATGCTGTTCCTTCATAGGAATACAATGTCCATTTAATAAGAGTAGCCAGTGGTGATTCATTAAATTTATATAGTGAGGTTGAAATCAACACCAGTCTAAAACCTCTAATTTTAATAAACATTTGGACCACAGTCCACACTGAATATGAACAAATGTCTCTTGTCAGTGGCTCACCACATGTGTGTTCAGTTAGGTCCCAGTAGTGCGTTGCTGCACTTGAGCAGACTTGAACTATGTGTTTAACTGTTTTGCAGGGTTTAGACACTCCATTATATCAAGCAATAGCCCAATAATAGCTTTAACAAATTACAGTATTTTAATTTTAAATACATGTGAACTTGAAAAAAGGGATAAAAATACAAGATACCTGTTAAGGTTAACATTATGCATTAAATATGAGTTAATAAATGAAATATGTTATATATTAATATTAGTTTCAATAGACTTCTACGCAAGCAGCAATTGATAACAGTAGAACCTCAGCCTAGTGTTAGAACTGTAGCAGTGGGTTCAGTAATCGAGTTGAACGCCCTTTTATCTTGGCTGGTTAACATGTGCAATCAGTGTATATTGGGAAATACTGGAGGAATCCCTTAAAGGGACATTAAACACTAAATAAATGCTAGCTAGAATGATGCATTCAAAGAAAAATGTAGTCTGAGAATAACATGTAGATGTATTATTTAAAGTTTAATTAGTTGTTTAAATATTAACAAAAGAAGTATAAAGTTTTAGTGTCTATAAAACAATGGGAGCTGCCATGTTGTAACTCAGGTTACCTTCTCTGCTGTGGCCAATTAGGGACAGATACAAATAGGTCACTATAATGTGCAGCCGATGGCTGTGTGGAATATAACAGTGTTCTGCACTTCCATTTCTAACAGGAACTGAAAAGCTTACAATTTCGTAATGGAATTAAAGGAAAAGGGGACAAAATACATAATGAAAGTATATTACAAAGGGTTTTTTATATATACGATTTATCATTTTATATTCCCCTTTTAAAGTGTTTAAAGTCCCTTTAAATCAGTGTTTCTCAACTCCAGTCCTCAGGACCCAGGCCAAATGTTCATTATATCTTAACTAGAGCACAGGTGAAATAATCAGCTGATCAGTAACCATGGTTACTAACCTGCTCTCACCCATCAGCTGATTATTTCACCTCTGCACCTGTGCTCTAGTTAAGATATAATGAAACTCTGGCCTGAGGACAGGAGTTAAAGGGACATGAAACCCACATTTTTTCTTTCATGATTTAGAAAGAGAATGCAATTTTAAACATCTTTCTAATTTACTTCTATTATCTAAATTGTTTTATTCTCTTGATATTCTTTGATGAAAAGCATATCTAGATATGCTCAGTAGCTGCTGATTGGTGGCTGCACATAGAAGCCTCATGTGATTGGCTCACCCATGCACATTGCTTTTTCTTCAAATAAGGATATCTAAAAAATTAAGGAAAATAAATAATAGAAGTAAATTGTAATGTTGTTTAAATTTGTATGTTCTATCTAAATCATGAAAGAAAGAATTTGGGTTTAGTGGCCCTTTAAGAAACACTGATCTAAAGAATTAAGAGTCACCAACTGGATTACAAAGTTTTTATTAAGGGTATTTTATTTTATTTTATTGATTTGGGGAGTTAGTTGTCATGGGAGGTTACATATATGGGCTACCACTGCCATAAAGTGCTAAAGACACATGCACAATCCTGAGACCCTTTGAGGCTACCTAGGTTTTCTCTTCAACAAAGGATACCAAGAGAACAAAGCAAATTTGATTATAGAGGTAAATTGGAATGTTGTTTAAAATGACATGCTCTGTCTGAATCATAAAAGTTATCATTTTGACTTTACTGTCCCTTTAATTGCTGATATATATTCTACATCCATAAAAAATCCTTCCCTTTAATCAGTTGGGAAATCTATACCTGCTGTTTGTGGTCATGTAAAGTGCATTATTACTGCTTATATAGCTAGCAGTGCTGGCACTATTTATACACATTGGGGTTGATTTATCAAGGGTCGAACAGCCCCTGATGCCCTGTTTCCGCACAAGCCTTCAGGCTCGCCGGAAACAGCAGTTAAGAAGCAGCGGTCTTAAGACCACTGCTCCTTAACTTGTCCGCTGACTCTGGGAACCATACAATCGGCTGATTGACACCCCCTGCTAGCAGCCGATTGACTGTGAATCTACAGTGGGGCGGCATTGCACAAGCAGTTCACTAGAACTGCTTGTACAATGTTAAATGACAACAGCGTATGATGTCGGCATTCAGTAATGTCTGGCGGAAATGATACACTACAGCGTATCATGTCCGCCAGACAATGATAATTCGGCCCCTATAAATCAAAATACATGCATGATGGAAATAGGTTGTGTATGTCTTCAATAGAGGGGAGCAATGTACAGTGCCCAGGTTTACATTTGGCAATATTATTTCTATTCTTTCTAGGAACGTGCCCTCCGGAGGTTCTTTAAGAAAAAAGAGCTGAGTGGAGAGAACAAGCCTTTCTGCACTAAATGTGAAGAGAACACCCCCTGCCTGAAGGTAACTAATAGTGCACTTGCATTTTCGTAGAATACACTGTGATAACATTTGCTATTTAAAGGATTCTGTACAAAAAATACATTGAAGTAGCAGCAGTTACGTTTGTTAAAATATTTAAAAATGACTGGTACATTGGCCCCTGGCTCTAGAGACGACTCCACAGTCCTTTTAGGGAAGGAAGGAATCGCCACAAGCCTGAACAGAAAAAAGTAGGTTTAATCAGCAGGTTTTTTCCAAAAGACTAATACATTTTGAAATACAGGCATACCTCGTTTTATTGCGCTTCATTTTATTGCGCTTTGCAGATATTGCTCTTTTTGTAAATTGAAGGTGTCCACCAAGTCTATCAACGCCATTTTTCCAACATATATACACGTATAACTACATAATTACACATGAATACATATATATATATATATATATATATATATATACACACACACACACACACCTATGTATACACACCACCAGCAAAAAGATTATGACTCACTGAAGGCTTAGATGATGGTTAGCATTTTTTAGCAATAACGTATATTTTAAATAAAGTATGTACATAGTTTTTTTTTATAGATATAATGCTATTGCACACTTAATAGACTACAGTATAGTGTAAATATAACTTTTATATGCATTTGGAAACAAATAAATTAGTGTGACTCACTTTATTGTGGTGGTCCGGAACTAAACCCGCAATACCTCCGAGGTACGCCTGTACCATACATTTGTGAGAACAATGGCGCTTTTAAAAGGTCTGTGCCAGGCTTGTTTATATTAAGAATTATGCAAACATTTTTATAAACTGAATATTATGGTGTGTGTTGTTGTTGTTTTTATCTTATTTACACTTGAGATGTATCTATAAGCTATTGAAGATAAACATAAAATAAACTTTATTGTAAATAACATTTTTGGAAAGACAATGTCATATAAACAGATAGGATTTTGGGGTTTTAGCCTCGCTGCCCTTCTGTCACTCGCTATCCCTGTATTTATAGGGTGTACGGCTCCTCTCATTACCGACAACACTCACAATCAGTCTGAAACGACTCCATAGATCCTCACAAACTCACAAAATAAACAGAGCCGTGTCCTTCCCCCCTCAACTAGACCTGAGTGAGGTGCTGGATCCGGACCACCTGCCGGAAGAAGAGCTGTTACTGGTAAGGTGAACTCGCTCATAAATAACTGCCCCTCTCTACAATATTCTTACTGCTTTTTTCTTTTTTTTACGATTTTAATCAGAGATTGAGTTAATTTAAATAAAACAGATGTGTTTATTTAAAGGGGCATGAAAGCAGAACTTTAATTTCAATGGCTCAGAATAGAATGCAATTTTAGTTTACTTCTTTATCAAATGTATTTTTTGTTTTGGCATCCTTTGTTGTGAAGCATACCTAGGTAGCACCAGGAGCTGCTGTAAGTTGGTGTTGGGTGACTACACACACATACCTTATGACATTGGCTAATCATGGATTGCAAAATATTAGCACTAAATGAATAGCACTTTTACTTCTGCGCGCTCATATTACATCTGGATAGGGAGGGATGGGGAGCTAAACTTCAGAAAAAAGTTGAAATTGTGGGGGTGCAGGGCCCTAACAAACAATCGCCAGAGTGGGGAGGTGTAGGGACCACTACACTACAAAAACAAAAATCGAATCAATAAAAAAATGTGTATTTATTAGGTACTGGCAGCTGTCTGCCACTACCTAATAAATACACATATTTTTTTATTGTTAATCCAGCTCCTATTAATCCAACATTGGGCTCTCTTCATCCAGGCACCAGGGGCCCATCTTCGCAGAGGCGTACTTCGCCTGCCTCCTCTGCTGCCTCCGCTCAGCAATCTTCAACCACAATGGGGCCCTCTTCATATAGGTTCCAGGCACTGGTGGCCCCTCTTTGGGGAGGTGGACTTCGGAGGTCTCTTCCACCACCTCCACTCCACAATCTTCATTCCTGACGGGGCCCTCTTCATCTGGCTCCAGGTGTTGAGGACCCATGTTCACGGCAGCGGACTTCGGTGGCCTCTTCCACCACCTCTGCATCTTCTTTTCTTTGGCTCTCTCCTCTTCATGCAGTCACCACCGTACACTGAAAGTCCGGAAGTCCAGAACCCCAATATATAGGGGTACCACTTTATCCTGATTGGCTGATTTTAAATCATTCAATCCCTATTGGTTGATTTAAATTATCCTAATAGGAAGAAGGTTCTTTAAATTCTAATCATCCAATAACTTAGCTTTTTTTATTTTGTTATTTAGTGGAGTTAGGTGTTAGAGTAGGGTTAGATTGTGGTTGTGGTGGTTTAGGGTTAATAAAAAAAAAATAAACTTAGATTTTTATTATAACTTAGGGGGTTCAGTTTAGAGGGTTTGGGGTATGTATGGCATAGGGGTTAATAGTTAGATACTTGTGGTGCATATGTGGCAGCATAGGTGTTAATAGTTAAGTACTTGCGGTGAGTATGTGGCAGTATAGGGGTTTATAGTTAGAGACATAGGGGTTAATAGTTAGTTTATTGCTGTTTTTATGTGGCGGCATAGGGGTTTATAGTTAGAGACATAGGGTTTAATAGTTTATTGTGGTGGATATGTGTATGTGGCATTGGGGGTTAATAGCCACTTGCGGTGGGTATGTGGCGGTTTAGATGTTAGTGTATTGTTAGTTTGCGATCGTGGGGTACTTCAGTTTAGGGGTATTAGGATTAGTGGTTAGGCACATGGCAGTTATATTTCAAAGGATCTCTTTACTATACATCGCCAATATGGTCGTCGATGCTGGGTGTTGTCCATAACCAATAGCATCTATAGTAAACGCCTCTCGGTTATGCAGCTATGTTGAGAGATTATTTTGTCAGGCTCGCTCGACATAGCGGCGGATCCCTTTGAATATTTCGCCACCTCGTAGCACTTTCTATCATTGGGGCCTGAATATGAAGGAGAGACACCTACATTGCAAAATAATGCTAAAAAAAGCCCCCAAAGATTTGGTGAGATTTCTCTCCATGCCGGTGAGTTTGTGATCATCAGCCCCACTGTCTTTAGATCCGGTAGAAAATAAGGTAACAGCCGCACCACTTGAATCTTTTTAGTCCTTTATTCCATGTTAAATCAGGAGCAGGTACAAGAAAAGAAGAATAATGTTTCGGGCTATACACCCTTAATCATGATTAAGGGTGTATATTCCGAAACGTTGTTCTTTTCTTATACCTGCTCCTGATTTCAATATGGAATAAAGGACTAAAAAGATTCAAGTGGTGCGGCTGTTACCTTGTTGGCTATATATGCTTGTGGGTTTTTGCAGTAGCCCTATTACAGCTTGCACACTGCTTTGTGTTTATTGTGCTGGATACATTGTGGACTTGGTCTTTAGATCCGGTGACATGGCTATTCAATAAGTTACCATCAGTCTTAGTGGCCCCCCAAATAACGTCATTTCAAATCATGCTTAAAGGGAAACTAAACCCAATTTTTTTTTCTTTTGTGATTCAGATAGAGCATGCCATATTAAGCAACTTTCTAATTTACTCCTATTATCAATTTTTTCTTCGTTTTCTTGCTATCTTTATTTTTAAAAAAGCAGGAATGTAAAGCTTAGGAGAGGGCCCATTTTAGGTTCAGCACCCTGGATAGCACTTGCTTATTGGTGACTACATTCAGCCAACCAATAAGCAAGCTTAACCTAGGTTCTGAACCAAAAATGGGCTGGCTCCTAAGCTTTACATTCCTTCTTTTAAAATAAAGATAGCAAGAAAATGAAGAAAATTTGATAATAGGAGTACATTAGAAAGTTGCTCAAACTTGCATGCGCTATCTGAATCATTAAAGGTCAATTTTAGATTTAGTATCCCTTTAATGGGGCTTACTCTCTATTAGCAATTAATTGGAAAACTAGTGAATGCCCTTCTATGCAACAGTGGTGGAGGAAAGTTTTGATTTACCAATATATGAGGAATATGTTTTTATTCTACCTGACAATAGAAATACATATATTTTAATTGGTGAAATCTGAAACTTTTATAATACAGTAGATATTGATAAGCAAACACACCAGATAGGAGAAAACAGACAATGAGCCTACACAAATAGGTTATATGTAAAGCACTTACTTAAATGTTTATTTACACTTTCTAATGTTTGTACCAATGTGCAACTATATATGATCTATTCAGTTGGTTTACCTACTTCATCTAATTATCCAGACATTGCAATATTATCATCTGTTTTGTTTTTGTCTGTTTCTTCTTTTTTCTTTTTGTATAACTATTTAAAAGTTTGTTTCTAACTATATCAAATATGGACAATAACTAAATTAAACTAATGCAAAACACTTTAGCCAGAAGGAAAACGAAAAAGAGGCACAATCGGGGCATTACTGCCTTGATAAACATTTTGCATTCAGTGCCTTTTGATACTTTATCACTTTTGGTTTGCTGTTTGATTTTTAGGTCTTATATTTTGCATTATGTATATTCTTCTTAAAGTGATAGTTTCAAAAACGCTAGGATTTGCCAGTGGAAAAAATAAAGGGCACTTTCAGTCATGAAGTTAAAAATACTGCGCTGTGCTCCTCAGCCCACGGCAGATCGCTATTTTTCAATGAGGGGATGTTTACACCTCTTAGCCAATAGCCGTGCGGGCCAGCTGGCATTATGCCGGATAGCTAGCACGCTATTGGCTAAAATCACCTCAGTGATAAAATAGCGTTCTGCCGTGGGCTACCTGAGGCGCTCCTCGAAGGCGAACGCTGCAGACAAATAATACTTCATGACTGAAAGTCCTTTTTATTTGTTGCACTGGTAAATCCTAGCATTTCACAAACGCTAGGATTTACCATCATCTTAATAAAGTTGGACACTAAAGAAAAAAAAAAAAAGTCGATCTGCTTTTATAAAGAATTAGGGTATACCCCATAATCACTTTTTATTTCTGTATTTGTCACCCATTGTTTATAGTGTGTACATGTGTCCTGTATAATTATTATTATTAGCATTTTTGTTAATTTAGTGGGTCATTTTGTGTCACTACTTTGTGCTTAGAACAGCCCATGTGTTTTTCTTGCAGGGGCAGTATAAATACCATCTGTTTGCTGTGGTGGCACATTCTGGGACTGCCAGTTTTGGACACTATTGTGCTTATATCAACAGCACAAAGGATAATAAGTGGTATTGCTTTAATGACTCCAGCGTGTGTAAGGTAAAGAATCTGCATATAACTAGATCTTCCCTTAAATGGACATTAAACCCACATTTTTTCTTTCATGATTCAGATAGAGCATGTGATTTTATACAAATTTCCAGCTTTCTTCCATTATTTAATTTGTTTTGTTCTCTTGGTATCCTTTGTTGAACAGAGGATACCTAGGTAGTCTCAGGAGCTGTTAATTGGTGGCTGCACATATATGCCTCATCTTATTGGCTCACCCAGCGCATTCAGCTAGCTCCAAGTAGTGCTTCAACAAAGGATACCAAGAGAATGAAGCAAGCTAATTGAACTAAATTGGGAAGTTGTTTAATCCCTTCACCCAATACGACGTATATATACATGGTGCGTTACTTTGGCTATCGTACCGCACAATGTATATATACGTCGTCGCTTCAGGATGCTCCAGCACTCTCGGCTGTTAAGTTACCGCCGAGCTCTGGAGCGCCTGAAGCTTCAGGCATCTGCCTCATATAGAGCCGGAGCTGTTTGGGAGGGATCAGGGGGTGCAGAGTGTCAGGTGGGAGGCTAATCTCTACACTAAAGCTAAAATTAACCTTTTAAGATAACTCACTAGAATTGTTGTTGTTTTAAAAGATAGATAATCCCTTAATTACCCATTCCCCAGTCTTGCATAACCAACACAGTTATAATAATACACGTTTTACCTCTGGGATTACCTTATATCTAAGCCTCTGCGGACTGCCACTTATTTCAGTTATTTTGACAGATTTGCATATTAGCCAATCAGTGCTCACTCCTCTGTAAATTCACATGCATTAACTCAATGTTATCTATATGAAACACATGAACTAACGCCCTCTAGTGGTCAAAATGCATTCAGCTTAGAGTCTGCCTTCAAGGTCTAAGAAACAGGGATAGGCACGAACCAAGGCTGTGGCAAACATTTTCCAAAGTAAAGACCTTAGTGAAGGACATCAAGGTACATTTCAAATTAAAAACATCATTATATATTGCTGGGTGTTATTATACTGATGCAGATACCACTGATCCTAAAACCAGCCCTCCTCTGGCTATACCCATGTGCCAGTGTCACTACTGTGTCATTATATAGCGCTGGGTGTTATTATACAGATGCAGATACCAATGATTCTATAACCAGCCCTCCTCTGGCTATACCCATGAGCCAGTGTCACTACTGTGTCATTATATAGTGCTGGGTGTTATTATACTGATACAGATACCACTGATCCTAAAACCAGCCCTCCTCTGGCTATACCCATGTGTCAGTGTCACTACTGTGTCATATAGTGCTGGGTGTTATTATACTGATACAGATACCACTGATCCTAAAACCAGCCCTCCTCTGGCTATACCCATGTGCCAGTGTCACTACTGTGTCATTATATAGCGCTGGGTGTTATTATACAGATGCAGATACCAATGATTCTATAACCAGCCCTCCTCTGGCTATACCCATGAGCCAGTGTCATTACTGTGTCATTATATAGTGCTGGGTGTTATTATACTGATGCAGATACCACTGATCCTAAAACCAGCCCTCCTCTGGCTATATGCATGTGCCAGTGTCACTACTGTGTCATTATATAGTGCTGGGTGTTATTATACTGATGCAGATACCACTGACCCTATAACCAGCCCTCCTCTGGCTATACCCATGTGCCAGTGTCACTACTGTGTCATTATATAGTGCTGGGTGTTATTATACTGATGCAGATACCACTGATCCTATAACCAGCCCTCCTCTAGCTATACCCATTTGCCAGTGTCACTTCTATATCTTTGTATAGTGCTGGGTGTTATTATACTGATGCAGATACCACTGATCCTATAACCAGCACTCCTCTGGCTATACCCATGTGCCAGTGTCACTACTGTGTCATTATATAGTGCTGGGTGTTATTATTATACTGATGCAGATACCACTGATCCTATAACCAGCCCTCCTCTGGCTATACCCATGTGCCAGTGTCCCTACTGTGTCATTATATAGTGCTGGGTGTTATTATACTGATGCAGATACCACTGATCCTATAACCAGTCCTCCTAAGGCTATATCCATGTGCCAGTGTCACTACTGTGTCTTTGTATAGTGCTGGGTGTTATTATACTGATGTAAATACCACTGATCCTATAACCAGCCCTCCTCTGGCTATACCCATGTGCCAGTGTCACTACTGTGTCATTATATAGTGTTGGGTGTTATTATACTGATGTAAATACCACTGATCCTATAACCAGCCCTCCTCTGGCTATACCCATGTGCCAGTGTCACTACTGTGTCATTATATAGTGCTGGGTGCTATTATATTGATGCAGATACCACTAATCCTATAACCAGCCTTCCTCTGGCTATACCCATGTGCCAGTGTCATTACTGTGTCATTATATAGCGCTGGGAGTTATACAGATACACATTCAGTATTCCACTCTTTGATTATTCAATAACTTTTCACCCAATATCGCTAGCAGTCTCTTGACAAGCCACTAACTTTATTCACACTGCATATTCTCCCTTTCCTATTATTTATTCAGAAAGAAAAGATATACTAAGGTTGTGAATCACAACCTTAGAATATCTTTTCATTCTAATTAAATACTACTTATAATAAACCTCAGATGCTGGTTAAAGTGCTTTACCTTTGCTTATAAAGCTCCAGGGACACAGTGGCAGCTTGCTTCTTGAATCTTACCTCTCTCTCAGTCTCAGAGTCATTTTCTTGGTACTAAGCGGCATCACGTGGGCGTGGCCCTAACCCTGTGAAACGTGGAGCCGCGTGTGTCAAGGAGGAGTGAGGCCCAGCATTCATCTGTCCTACTCCTCCCTCCCCGCAGCAAAATGGGCGGCGAACATTTCAAGGGCCAGTCACGGACACCTTGCCTATCCCTGCTAAGAAATTAGCATATGAACCTCCTAGTTTTAGCTTTTAACTAAGAATATCAAGAGAACAAAGCAAAATTGGTGATAAAAGTACATTTGAAAAGTTGTTTAAAATGACATACTCTATCTGAATCATGAAAGTTTTTTTGGGACTTGACTGTCCATTTAACCCCTTCACTGCCGGGAATAATAGAAGTGTGGTGTGCAGCTGCAATTAGCGGCCTTCTAATTACCAAAAAGCAATGGCAAAGCCATATATGTCTGCTATTTCTGAACAAAGGGGATCCAAGAGAAACTTTTACAAACATTTGTGCTATGATTGCACAAGCAGTGTGTAAATCATTTCTGTGAGAAACCCAAAGTTTGTGAAAAAAGTACCTTTTTTTATTATTTGATTGCATTTGGCGGTGAAATGGTGGCATGAAATATACCAAAATGGGCCTAGATCAATACCTTGGGTTAAAATGGTATGCTCTATCCGAAACATGAAAGAAAAATGTTGTGTTTCATGGCAATAAAAGTACCTTAGAGAGCAAAGATTATCTTTGCAATGATTGTTTCAATGAAATTTAACATACACTGTTAGATTAGGAGACTTTTTTTCTTTCTGTTTTCAATGCACTTATTTGATTTTTTGGGATTTTTTAGGTGTCCTGGGATGATGTAAAATGTACATATGGAAACACTTCATTTCACTGGTAAGGATACATATATTTTCACAAGCAATTGAAGGGGAAGGGAGAATTTAAGCTATGTGGAGAGGTTAGCCAAACTGGGTCTGTTTTCGCTAGAAAAAAAGGCGCTTGAGAGGTGACATTATTACTTTATACAAATATATTCAAGGCCCATATAAAGAGATGGCAGAACCTCTGTTTATTCCAAGAAAATTTTTTGTGACAAGAGGTCACAATTTAAGGCTGGAGGAAAGGAGATTTCATCTCCTGCAACAGAAATTATTTTTTCACTGCAACAGCAATACATTTGTGGAACTCATTACCAAAGGAGGTAGTGAATGCCAATACCTTAGAAACATTTAAAAATGGTTTGGATACATTTCTGGCTAGAAACCGAATTCATGGATATGATTGCTTGTGTTAAATGGGTCACCTTTTAGTGGGATTAATTTAAGCTCAACTGGAGCTTTTTTGTAAGTATATTTGATTTGTATAGGTTGAACTCGATGGACTTCGGTCTTTTATCAACCTCATCTACTATGTAAGTATATCCCTTAGAAAAAATAAGTACATGGATAAATATAGTATTTAGTGAGTGAAAATGTGTTGCGTTCCCATAAAGGTAATTGGTTTATGAAGCAAATACAAACTGAACGTATTTTTGAAATAAATATATGGAGAGACTGAGGTATAAAACATGAACAATGATTAAACTTTTGTAAGGGGAAATAAAACCAGTAATTCTAATCTTCATTTGTCAATTTTAATTATTTACAGGGAGTGCAGAATTATTAGGCAAATGAGTATTTTGACCACATCATCCTCTTTATGCATGTTGTCTTACTCCAAGCTGTATAGGCTCAAAAGCCTACTACCAATTAAGCATATTAGGTGATGTGCATCTCTGTAATGAGAAGGGGTGTGGTCTAATGACATCAACACCCTATATCAGGTGTGCATAATTATTAGGCAACTTCCTTTCCTTTGGCAAAATGGGTCAAAAGAAGGACTTGACAGGCTCAGAAAAGTAAAAAATAGTGAGATATCTTGCAGAGGGATGCAGCACTCTTAAAATTGCAAAGCTTCTGAAGCGTGATCATCGAACAATCAAGCGTTTCATTCAAAATAGTCAACAGGGTCGCAAGAAGCGTGTGGAAAAACCAAGGCGCAAAATAACTGCCCATGAACTGAGAAAAGTCAAGCGTGCAGCTGCCAAGATGCCACTTGCCACCAGTTTGTCCATATTTCAGAGCTGCAACATCACTGGAGTGCCCAAAAGCACAAGGTGTGCAATACTCAGAGACATGGCCAAGGTAAGAAAGGCTGAAAGACGACCACCACTGAACAAGACACACAAGCTGAAACGTCAAGACTGGGCCAAGAAATATCTCAAGACTGATTTTTCTAAGGTTTTATGGACTGATGAAATGAGAGTGAGTCTTGATGGGCCAGATGGATGGGCCTGTGGCTGGATTGGTAAATGGCAGAGAGCTCCAGTCCGACACAGACGCCAGCAAGGTGGAGGTGGAGTACTGGTTTGGGCTGGTATCATCAAAGATGAGCTTGTGGGGCCTTTTCGGGTTGAGGATGGAGTCAAGCTCAACTCCCAGTCCTACTGCTAGTTTCTGGAAGACACCTTCTTCAAGCAGTGGTACAGGAAGAAGTCTGCATCCTTCAAGAAAAACATGATTTTCATGCAGGACAATGCTCCATCACACGCGTCCAAGTACTCCACAGCGTGGCTGGCAAGAAAGGGTATAAAAGAAGAAAATCTAATGACATGGCCTCCTTGTTCACCTGATCTGAACCCCATTGAGAACCTGTGGTCCATCATCAAATGTGAGATTTACAAGGAGGGAAAACAGTACACCTCTCTGAACAGTGTCTGGGAGGCTGTGGTTGCTGCTGCACGCAATGTTGATGGTAAACAGATCAAAACACTGACAGAATCAATGGATGGCAGGCTTTTGAGTGTCCTTGCAAAGAAAGGTGGCTATATTGGTCACTGATTTGTTTTTGTTTTGTTTTTGAATGTCAGAAATGTATATTTGTGAATGTTGAGATGTTATATTGGTTTCACTGGTAAAAATAAATAATTGAAATGGGTATATATTTGTTTTTTGTTAAGTTGCCTAATAATTATGCACAGTAATAGTCACCTGCACACACAGATATCCCCCTAAAATAGCTATAACTAAAAACAAACTAAAAACTACTTCCAAAACTATTCAGCTTTGATATTAATGAGTTTTTTGGGTTCATTGAGAACATGGTTGTTGTTCAATAATAAAATTAATCCTCAAAAATACAACTTGCCTAATAATTCTGCACTCCCTGTATAATGCTAATGAAACACTTTGAGACAGTAATATAAAATGTTTACAACGACTTTGCAACGACTTTTCATTATTTATTTTTGCTTTCCCTTTGCTCCTCCCTGAAAATTGTGGGTTTTGCAATTCTGAGAATTGGAAGTGTATACTGCAGTCCTTTTAACCCTAACCCTGCTGTGTATTTATCACTTATTAGCCCCAGCAGAGGGGATAAGATTACATACTGTGAAATCATGCCTTATACTAACAAAATGACAGTGACTGAGCACTACTGGGAGCTAGCTGAACACATCTGATGAGCCAATGACAGCAGGCATAACTATTTGCAGCCACCAATCACCATTTAGTTACTAGTAGTGCATTGCGGCTTGTGACCCTATCTAGGTTTACTCTTCAACAAAGGATACCAAGAGAATTAAACCAATTTGATAATGGAAGTAAATAGAAAAGGTGTTTAAAATTGAATGCTCTTTATGAATTTTGACTTTACGGACAATATGAACTTTGTAGTCAATACTGAAATTCTTGTGAGTACACTCAACTTTGTACAGAAGCATTTGTTTCCAATACACTTGTATTTGCATAAATCCTTATACTAATAAAGCTACGATTCGCCTAAATTCATAGATGCTCGTGAGTTTGCATAGGGGCCTTATTGTAAACGCAACATCATGTTTGAAATTGAATGAGGTTTGCTGTAGCTATCATTTTCACAGTTTCATTAGTGCCTTTAAAGGATCAGTACACACCTTGAGATTTTTATATAAAATATTTAGCTGTGCATAATAAAACAACGTTGCAATATATTTTATTATTTATTTTGACCCCTTCTCATGTAATTTAGCTCTGAAAGTTTCAATTTCTAATTCTCAGAAATTAAAATGCACCCTGCTGACTTCTCATAGCTGACTCTGCTACATATCTGTCTCTAATTGGCTTTATCTGATAACAATTGCAAAACAATGCATTTTATACTAACTTTATGACTGTAACTAGCTTTGTTGTCTGTGGAATAGAGACCAGATTGGCTCCTCCAAATAAGGCAAATAGTAGGTGGAGTTTGGCTATTGTAAAACTATTGCAGTAAAAAGGGTGTTAATTTGTTATACAATGATACGACTTGGCTAATGTGTTATTCTACAGCAACACAACAGAAATATCTTGTAATTACTATCCCTTTATCATATATAGCTGCGCAATAATGGTATCACAGAACAAGAATTGCGGCTAAATAATTACAGATACAACATAAATTAAATAATCTTGCAAAATGGGCTATGTAAAAAAGTGTAATGGTAAAATGTTTACATGTCTGTTTTGGTAAAGATGTTGTGCTGGATAGACTGAAATCTGTCTCCAGGTTCTGAGCTGTTCTAGAGCTGAGATTTTTCGCCTACACCTAATCCCCGCATGCTCAGTGAAACCTGCTAATTTCACATTTAACTAGAAAGTATTCAGCTAACTCACAAACTTTTATTAATGTGAAACATCAGAGTCATTAAATATTAACACACTACATCAGGATCAACAGCAACTTGATATATAAAATAAATATTAGTTTAACTCTCTATATCAGCTCAGAATATGGTGATAAAGAAAAAAAGAAAAATGCGTACAAAATATAAGATGGCAATACGAAACCTCATGCTCTGTTCATGAGTGTAAAATTCTCACCTTAATTTAAAGGGACAGGTTAGTCAAAATAAAACATTCATGATTCAGATAGGGCATGTAATTTTAAACAACTTTCCAATTTACTTTTATCATCAAATTTGCTTTGTTCACTTGGTATTCTTAGTTGAAATCTAAACCTAGGTAGGCTCATATGCTAATTTCTAAGCCCTTAAAGGCCACCTCTTATCTGAATGCTTTTGACAGTTTTTCACAGCTAGAGGGCGGGAGTTCATGTGTGCCATATAGATAACACTGTGCTCACTCCAGTGGAGCGAATTATGAGAGGGCACTGTTTTGGCTAAAATGCAAGTCTGTCAAAAGAACTGAAATAAGGGGCCAGTCTGCAGATGCTTAGATACAAGTTAATCACAGAGGTAAAAAGTGTAATATAACCGTGTTGGTTATACAAAACTGGAGAATAGGCAATAAAGGGATTATCTATATTTTTAAACAATAAAAATTCTGGATTGGACTGTCCCTTTAAGGCCAAAATACTGTTTGTTTGGATTAAAACTGCTAAATAAAAAAAAGACAATTTCACCCTGAACTGAAGCGGACAATTATTATATTTCTTTAATGGAAGATTTGTGCTTTGTTCTAACTGACACTGTTGCAGTTGCAGGGTCTCACTCTGGTAAACTTCACCGTAATGCCAAGCACCTTTAAATGCATAAGGAAAGGTAATCTGGAAGCCGCCACAGTCCAGTATTATGGGAGGAGGAACAAATAGCTAATTTATTTTGTTACAGATCTAGAAAAAGAGGCCACTTATACAGACAGTTTTTATAACTATCAATGGTTAGTTTGTCTTTACTTACCTCCACTGTGCCACAAAACCGCACGGTCCTTAGTGGCTTGGTCCACCCTTTGCATTTTTTTCTTCCAACATGAGATAAAGAGTTCTCCCCTATTTCTTGTCATGCAGTACTCTCTCCCTCTCCTAATGCAGCACAAGATGCAGGGTACTGTAGTTCCCACTGGTTAAGGGTTAAAAAGTGAGGCTTAAGTGCCTTTTAGTTATATTTCTCATCTATGATCATAGACTACTCATTTTCTTCTTAAAAAGGGACACAAAAAGACCTTATAAAAGTGACAGTCCCATTAAAAAGGTGACATCTGGTCACCCTAACCTAGCCAGCTGATCACTCGAGTGCTTAGACCAGAAGGGTTCACAAAGCCAAAATTATTATTCTTTTTAGTGTATATGTCTCTGCCTCTCTTTCATATAAATATATACAATTAATGTATACAAGCGGTACCCCTATTATATATTCTTCACTTTACCTTGTCCTATATACCTATGGAAGCTTAAAAGGACGCTCAACCCAAATTTTTTCTTTTGTGATTCAGATAGAGCATGCAATTTTAAGCAACTTTCTAATTTACTCCTATTATAAAAAAAAAATTCCGTTCTCTTGCTATCTTTATTTGAAAAAGAAGGCATCTAAGCTTTTTTTCTTGGTTCAGGACTCTGGACAGCACTTTTTTATTGGTGGATGAATGTATCCACCAATCAGCAAGGACAACCCAGGTTGTTCACCAAAAATGGGCCGGCAGCTAAACTTACATTCTTGCATTTCAAATAAAGATACCAAGAGAATAAAGAACATTTGAGAATAGGAATAAATTAGAAAGTTGCTTAAAATTTGATGCTCCATCTGAATCATGAAAGAAAAAAATTTGGGCTCAGTGTCCCTTTAAGGAGACCATAAATGTTATGAAGTATTACAGTGCGTCTAAATCATTGCAGTAGCAATAGATTCTTGTTGATGTTATTGTTTTGTACCTCGGGGGCGTGTTTATATGACCTCCATGGGCCACCCCTTGCTAGTACTACTTCTTTTTACTTCTCACAGTAAGCGCCAATGCAATGGTGTAGTCCCTCTTCATACACAGTCCGCAGACTGCACTGCTGCTGCAATACAATATGCAACTCAATGACACCTATAAAAAAAAAATATGAAAATTGAAAACCGCACAGGGCAAGCTGAAGCGATGGAAGTATGTAGATATGCACCCACGGGGCAACAATGTCCCGATTCAAATACATTGCTGTATTTCCTAATGTTTACTGTCCTTTAAAGGGACACTAAAGTCAAAATGTAACTTTCCTGATTCAGAGCATGCAATTTTAGGAGACTTTCTAATTTACTTTCATTATCACATTTTGCACAACCTTTTTTTATACACACAGTTTCTGAGGCACCAGCTATTACTGAGCATGTGCACAAGTTAAAAGTACATATACATATTCTAGTCTGTGATTGACTGATGACTGTCACTCTATACAGGGGGCTGGCAAATAAAAAAAAAAAGTCAAAAATCTACAGCTTATTTGAAATTCAAGTGTTATTAAACCTCTGTTATTAGGCAATTCTACTGTATTTAATTGTGCTCTAAAATAGAAATGTAGGGAAGGAATGGGTTAAGATCTGAGTTTAGGATGCCGGAAGCAATAACACTACCAAGCCATGTATGTGCAAGTGTGCTTAAACTGCCTGACCATAACATTTAAAGGGATATGAAAGCCAAAAATGTTCTTTTGTGAATCAGACAGAGCACATTTCATTCTATTATAAATGTTGCTTCTTTCCTATGGTATTCTTTGTTGAAGAGATACATGGGTAGGGTTGTAGAGCACTACGTGGCAGGAAATAGTGCTGCCGTCTAGTGATGTTACAAAACTCCTGCAATATAGTGCTCCAGACACATGAGCGCTCCTGAGCTTATGGCTGTACTAGGCAGTTAAATGTACAGCATACACATTTTAACACACTGGAAGAAAAAAGGTGAGATATTATGAAGCTAATTTGCATATTCTTACCCAGAATCCCCTGTTCCAGTGGAAACACTGATAGCTGACATATGCAGATGTGCTATACAATGACCTGATATTATATCATATATCAATATAATAAAAGATATTTTATTTCCTGTGGCCCTTAGAATTAATGCTATTACTATGTTTATGTCTTTTCTTGCAGGGGTATAACGGCTTGCCTCTTGGTGTACGTAAAATCAGACATGACGTAGAAGCACCGAAGTTGGTCCTGTTGTTTCGCACAAAATCAGACATTAAGTGGATACTGCCATAGGAATTGTACTGTAACAAACTGTTGACAAATTTCAGATACCTGCGTGCTGCCAAACACCTTGCCTCACCTGCATTGGAAGAACAGGAAAAGTCCCATTGTTAATGTTATATAAGTGATTTTTTGTTTCATCTAAGAGCTGGTATTTATGAAAGGTTCTCTATTTATTTATAACCAGTGCTTTGGGAATCAATTCATCAATGAACCTTTAAATAGAAGAAAAATATTAAAATGAACATGCTAAATGGAAACGCAAATATTGCATGCTCTAAACTGTTCGAGCATTCTTTTCTTTAATGATTTGAGCTTACTATGGGCCAGATTACATGTGGCAAGCTAAGAATAGCGCGTACTGTGATACGCAATATTGCGCCTGGACCACGCTTACATCAGCGCAGCTTAATATTACAAATCAATGGTAAATTGCATTTACCAGAGAAGGTATTAGCATGGCTGGCATCGCTCTAGTACAACCTATACTTTCAATGGAAATCGCCAATCATTCTAACATGCGCTCCTATTACAAGTTGAAAGTTATAGATTACGATTGAGTGAAAGCTGAAACTGCTCTACAATATTTAGCGTGACTTGAGTCCTGAAGTAAAGAGTAAGGGTTAAACACAAAACATTTTAAAAACATATTAAAATAAACTATTCTACTCATACATACACTTTTTAAGAAGTCTTTTGGCAGAGAGGCATTAGCACGGTCGCAATATCTGAAGTCCTGACGTTAGCACGCCTGTGCCTTTCGTTCAGACGCTACCTTTTTACTTTCAATTTGTAATATGTGCACTAATGTGGAGATTTTTGTACTTTGAGCAAAGTTAGTGCGCAAGCAGAAAAAAAGAATTAGCGCGCCACTTGTAATTCAGCCCTTAGTGTTTAGCCCATGAACACAGCTGGTGAGCAAATCAGAGAGGAGCAGTTTAGCATTGTTGATGAGGTTAGGCTGGGACACTCACTGAAAGGGGCTGAGAAAGCTCCCCCACTCCCCTGCATATGAAAGGGTCACTAGGCACTTTTGTTTGCATAATGAGAACGTTGTCTTCTTATATATGATAAAAAGTGATCTTTTCTGTCCCTTTCCTTAAAAAAAAAATGAATCAGGACAGCAAGATTCAAAACACATTAAAATGTGAAGATGCATATGTAACAGATTCTAATTATTATTCTGTATCTTTTTCAAATATTCTAGGTGTTTTTAAATTCTAACAGATTATCTTTACTATTATTGTGCTTTAAATTAGTTATGAAAAATATTTATATTAAGATTAGGAAAATATTAAACCCATTTCTAATAATTGTTATTTTATATGGTATTTTTAGTATACATTTAGCAATATATTTACAAAACTGCAGCACTACAGAAAAACAAATCCAATATATTCTGAAAAAAAGATACTAGAGTAAAAAACAGCAGCAGAGGGTCACATTATTGTTTAGCAAAGTATTAATAGGTCTATGTACTGAGGAATGGAGTCCTGAAACCATGATTTACACCAGACATGTGCAAGAATGTGTTGTAGTTATGAGTTTGCAAAACAAATGAATCATTTTCACTCATTTGTATGGACAAATAAAAAAGAAGCACATTTCTCCTATCTGTTATCTTACTTGATGTGCTCAGCTAGCTCCCAGTACTGCATTGCTGCTCGTTCAACAAAGCATACCACAAAAACAAAGCAAAATTGATCATAGAAGTAAATTGGAAAGTTGTTTTTTTTGTAAACTGTATGCTGTAACGTCTAACTTACTGGTTTTCAGACCTGTCTTCAGGCGTCCCCAACACTCCATGTTTACTAATCAGCTGATTATTTCACCTGGGCTCTAGTTCAGAGCTTGCTAGAAAGGCCTGAGGACAAGTTTGAAAAACAGTGCTCTATCTGAATCATTAAAGAAACATTTTAGATTTCATGTCCCTTTAAATGGAGAAAAATATTATTCTATTACTAATTTGTTTAGTTAATTTTGTTAATAAACACATTTCAGACAACATTAGTTCATTCATTTTGCAAATTAATAATAGAAAATAATGTTTGCACATGTCTAATATACACAGAATAGTTTAAACATTTTCTTAGATCTAAATAAATAATAAATCAAATAAATCGTCATGTGATCAGGGGGCTGTCAGAAGATGCTTAGATACAAGGTAATCACAGAAGTATAAAGTGTATTAATATAACTGTGTTGGTTATGCAAAACTGGGGAATGGGTAATAAAGGGATTATCTATATTTTAAAACAATAAAAATGATATTGTAGACTGTCCCTTTAAGGAAGAAAAATAACATTTTAGGAGAATTTTAGGAGCTGTGACTTGGGTAAATAAATTGGTTTAGAAAGTTAAAGGGACATTAAATGGTAACATCAACCTGAAGAACAGGAAGTGGATAGAAGAGATTAACCCCTTAAGGACTGGGCATGTCAGATTAAAACTTCCCCAAAAGACCAGAGCATTTTTGCTATCAATCACTCCATTTAAACAGAAATAGAGCCTTGTTTTTTTTTTATTTACCTATCAAAACTATATATTTTTTTAGTAGACAACCCAAAGTATTGATCTAGGCCTATTTTGTTATATTTCATGCTACCATTTCGCTGCCAAATGCGATCAAATAAAAAAATGGTTACTTTTTTTTTTTGCAATTATGGCACAAATGGCTGTAAAAGCTTCTCTGTGATCCCCTTTGTTCAGAAATAGCAGACATATATGGCTTTGCCATTGCTTTTTGGTAATTAGAAGGTCGCTAAATGCCGCTACACACCACACTTGTATTATTCCCAGAAGTGAAGGGGTTAATAATTAGATAGCTTGTAAGGTTAAAGGGACAGTCTACCATAGAATTGTTATTGTTTTAAAAGATAGATAATCCCTTTATTACCCATTCCCCAGTTTTGCACAACCAACACTGTTATATTAATACACTTTTTACCTCTGTGATTACCTTGTATCTAAGCCTCTGCAGACTGTCCCTTGATCACATGACTGTGAATGTTATCTATTGTCTTGCAGTTAGCATTGTGTTGGGCTAAATATTAAATAACTCCCTGTGCCTGTACACAGTGTTATCTATATGGTACATTTAGTCTCTTTGTGTTGAAAAGGAATTTAAAAAGCCTGTGATAAGAGGCAGCCCTCAAGTGTTTAGAAATTAACATATGAGTCTGCCTAGGTTTAGTTTCAACTAAGAATACTAAGAGAAAAAAGCAAATTTGATGATAAAAGTAAATTGGAAAGTTGATTAAAATTGCATGTCCTATCTGAATAATGAAAGTTTAATTTTGACTAGACTGTCCCTTTAATTTTAGCTTTAGTGTAGAGATCAGCCTCCCACCTAACACTTCCCACCCCCCAATGGTCACCCCCATCTTAAGTACTGGCAGACAGTCTTCCAGTATGCAGTTTTACACCTTTTCTTATTTATTTCTTTTTTTATTATTATTATTATTATTGTCCTTAGTGTAGGATTACCCCCTTACCTTCCCACCTCCCTGATCCCTCCCAAAAAGCTCTCTAACCCTCCCCCTCTAACTAATTACCACCATCTTAGGTACTGGCAGACAATTACCCAATTACTGTATTATTATTACATTTAAAAAAAACACCCCCCCCACCTCATTTACCCCCCTCCCAGATTGATTTCAGATGATTCCCCCCCCCCCCTGCCGCTCTCAGAGTTGTTTTTTCTGTAGTGGTCCCACCTGTTCCCGCCCTCCTCCAGCGATGGGCTGCCCACCCACCTCTCTCCTTACCCTCCCACGCCACCAACGATCGGCACCACCACTGCCCAATGAAACTCTATTTCTACACTGTTCCACTCGTGGGGCATGCAGAAATAGCGCAAGCTCACTACTTTTAGCGAGATCGCGGCAGAGAGTACAGGGTACGGCGCTGGTCGTTAACCCTTTGAGTGCTAAGCACTTTCCCACCTGGGTGCTAAGATTTTTTAATGTTTATTTTATTTTTTTATTTTTTGAACAATTTATTTTTAAACTTTTTTTTTATTTTTTTCAGACCCCCAAGACTTACACTGTTGTAAAGGTGAGGCGATTACCTTTCCAATAGTGGGTCTGTAGCTGCTTAGATGCCTGAGATACAGGCTTCTAAGCAGCATGCCCCCTGCTCCTATACTTAACATTGTTAAGTATAAATAAAGTTGCGCAGTGAGGTCATCACGTTATTGCGCGTGACGTCACCACGCAAAACGGGAAGCCCCGGCGATGCATGTCACTCTACAGGTACGATCGCCGGGGTAGGAGCGGGTGGGAGCCCCCAGATCTCTCTCAAGGTGGGAGAGTTTTAGTGACGGCTCTGAGCCGTCATTAGCACCAGAGTGGGAAACTCTGTGACGGCTCAGAGCCGTCATTAGCACTCAAAGGGTTAAAGGGACATGAAACCCAAAAATTGTTTTTCATGATTCAGATAGAGTATACAATTTTAAAAATGTTTTCAATTCACTTCTATTATCAAATTTGCTTTGTTCACATGTTATTCTTTGTTAAAGAGATATCTAGATAGGTAGCGTGCTATTGCTAACGTATAAGATTGTTGCAAAACTGCTGCTATATAGTACTGCAGACACTTGCACACTCCTGATCTTACAACCCTGCTTTTCAACAAAGGATAACAAGAAAATGAAGACAATTTGACAATAGAAGTACATTGGAAAGTTGTTTACAATTGTATGTTCTATCTGAATCATGAAAGAAAAATGTTGGTTTTCATGTCCATTTAAGGTAGCTGGATAGGGGTTAGTATGAAAACCCCTCAATCTCCGCTCCCTCAAGCCCTAGAAACACTGATGACCCAACATTTGGAAGGCAATCACTATTTAATGCACACGTTTTACAAAATAAATACAAGAAAAACACACATTTTTTAATAAGGGGTTCTCTAGGCACATAGAGTGGTTCATCAAAAAAGGCATAGAGACCCCCAGGACCCTTTATTTTAAGCCCCTAGGTTTTAATAGCCAGGTGATCACTACATTAGTAGTGATCAACTGGGTGAGTAAATGTGCATTTATTTGATTTATATTTATATATGAGAGCCCCTATGTGCACATCAAAGTTATAACTATACCCAAAGTCCCCCATTTATAAGAGGTTAACACCTTTACATTTTTCAGAGTTTACCAAAAACAATGCGCACTATTGTCTACAACCTTATTTATTACAATGTTTTACACTTTATATAGTACAGTTCTCATGTGCCATAATATATACATAAAATAATGGTATAGTGTGCTGGTGTTAGTTTTTCACTGAAAATGACCTACACTTAAAGGGACAGTATACACTCATTTTCATATAACTGCATTTAATAGACACTACTATAAAGAATAAGATGCACAGATACTGATCTAAAAATCCAGTATAAAACTGTTTAAAAACTTACTTAGAAGCTGTCAGTTTGGCTCTGTTGAAAAGGTAGCTGGAAAGCCCACTGCAAGTGGGAAATAAGACACTCCCCCTCCCCCTTCTTTTGCATATGAAAAGACCCTTTACACAAACAAGAGCAAGCTGGAGTAGGTAGCTGACGGTATTCTCATAAAACTTTGGGGCTTGGTTAGGAGTCTGAAAATCAGAGCAATGTTATTTAAAAATAAGCAAAACTATACATTTATTTAAAAAAAAAAACTTTATGGGTTTTATAAAAAGATCATCTACAAAACATTTATGCAAAGAAAAAAATGAGTGTATAATGTCCCTTTAAGTTAGAGTTGTGCAATATCTAGAAACTTCTAAGCAGCTCAGCACAGGGGTGGACATATCTCAGCAGTGACTTTTACATTTACTTTGTTCTTACTTGCAGAGCATACCTACATAGCCTCAGAAGTAGCAGTGCATTACTGTGGAATCGCTTGTGTTAACTACACACATATGCCTCTTGTCTTTGGCTCACCAAATATAGTAAGGCATTGCTGCTCTGAAAGTGACTTTACTTTTGTAATATAAGTGGTTTTTCAATAATAAAATGTGCTACAATCGAGCATTTTCTTTTTGCACATGTGTGTCCCTTTAATGCTATTGGCAGCTAGACAGAAACTTAATCTGATTGCAACAATGTGATATATGTTTTATGTAATAAGTGACTGATTATAAATGAGAGCAGATATGCTGTGAATGTTTTTTTTTTTCTTCAATTATTTATAACCTTATGATGTAACTAAACATTTGAAATACTGTTTCTGTGACAATATTAAAGTATACTCATTCTTTACAATTTCTTATGAAGAGTGGGTTTGTATGTTTTCAAGTAAATCATCTGATATAACCTGTTCTGTGCCAAAAATGGGCGGGTTTTCTTAAAATGGTTGTACATTATTTTAAAAATTTGTTGTTAGCACAAGATGGCAGCAGTGTTTGCAACAATGGGCTACAATTATAGACGCCTGATGAGAGGCCTACTCAAGAATTTGTGTTTAAAAAGATAGATAATCCCTTTATTACACATTCCCACACTTTTTACCTCTGTGATTGCAGCTAAGCCTCTGCAGACTGCCCCCTTATTTCAGTTCTTTTGACAAACTTACATTTTAGCAAAGCTAACTCTAAATAACTCCATGGGAGTGAGCACAATTATACCTCTATGACACACATGAGCTAACACCCTCTAGCTGTTTAAACTGTCAAAATGCACTGAGATAAGATATGGCCTTCAACTGCTTAGAAATTAGCATATGAACCTACCTTGGGTTAGCTTTCAACAAATAATACCAAGTGAACAAAGCAAATTTAATGATAAAAGTAAATTGGAAAGTTGTTTAAAATTGAATGCCCTATCTGAATCATTAAAGAGAGAGAGTTCATGTTCAAATTCCTAAGTTTCTAACGGCTAGATTTAGAGTTTTGTCGGTAACGACTTGCGTAGCTAACGCATGCTTTTTTTCCCCCGCACCTTTTAAATACCGCTGGTATTTAGAGTTCACAGAATGGCTACGTTAGGCTCCAAAAAAGGAGCGTAGAGCATAATTTACCGCCACTGCAACTCTCAATACCAGCGGTGCTTACGGACGCAGCCAGCTTCAAAAACGTGCTCGTGCACGATTCCCCCATAGGAAACAATGGGGCAGTTTGAGCTGAAAAAAACCTAACACCTGCAAAAAAGCAGCGTTCAGCTCCTAACGCAGCCCCATTGTTTCCTATGGGGAAACACTCTCTAAGTCTGCATCTAACACCTTAACATGTACCCCGAGTCTAAACACCCCTAACCTTACACTTATTAACCCCTAATCTGCCGCCCCCGCTATCGCTGACCCCTGCATATTATTATTAACCCCTAATCTGCCGCTCCGTACACCGCCGCAACCTACATTATACCTATGTACCCCTAATCTGCTGCCCCTAACACCGCCGACCCCTATATTATATTTATTAACCCCTAATCTGCCCCCCACAACGTCGCCGCCAGCTACCTACAATAATTAACCCCTAATCTGCCGACCGGACCTCACCGCTACTATAATAAATGTATTAACCCCTAATCCGCCTCACTCCCCCCTCAATAACCCTATAATAAATAGTATTAACCCCTAATCTGCCCTCCCTAACATCGCTGACACCTAACTTCAAGTATTAACCCCTAATCTGCCGACCGGACCTCGCCGATACTCTATTAAATTTATTAACCCCTAAAGCTAAGTCTAACCCTAACACTAACACCCCCCTAAGTTAAATATAATTTTTATCTAACGAAATAAATTAACTCTTATTAAATAAATTAATCCTATTTAAAGCTAAATACTTACCTGTAAAATAAACCCTAATATAGCTACAATATAAATAATAATTATATTGTAGCTATTTTAGGATTAATATTTATTTCTCCTGTTAAGTGTAGTCAGTCCACGGGTCATCATTACTTATGGGATATTAACTCCTCCCCAACAGGAAGTGCAAGAGGATCACCCAAGCAGAGCTGCTATATAGCTCCTCCCCTCTACGTCACACCCAGTCATTCTCTTGCACCCAACTAATAGATAGGATGTGTGAGAGGACTGTGGTGATTAAACTTAGTTTTTTATATCTTCAATCAAAAGTTTGTTATTTTAAACGGCACCGGAGTGTGTTGTTTTCTTCTCAGGCAGAATTTGAAGAAGAATCTACCTGAGTTTTTGTGTATGATCTTAGCGGACGTAACTAAGATCCATTTGCTGTTCTCGGCCATTCTGAGGAGTAAGGTAACTTCAGATCAGGGGACAGCGGGCAGGTTCACCTGCAAAGAGGTATGTTGCAGTATATTATTTTCTAAGGAATGGAATTGACTGAGAAAGTACTGCTAATACCGATATAATGTAAGTACAGCCTTAAATGCAGTAGTAGCAACTGGTATCAGGCTGATATGTATGTATGTTTACACTTAAAGTATTTCTGGGGAATGGCACTTCACTGGGAAAATACTGTATGCATATAACTTTTAGCCTAACTTGCAGTGTGAGCGACTAGCAGCAGGCTTTTAATGACATTTCATAAATTAGATTTTAAACGTTTGCTGGCATGTTAAATCGTTTAATTATCTGAGGTACTTGGTGAAAAATTGTTTGGGTGTTATTTTCCACATGGCTGTCGTTTGTTTTAAATTAAAACAGTTTACTGAGCTTCCCTCACTGTTGTAGTGTGAGTGGGAGGGGCCTATTTTGGCGCTTTAACTACGCATCAGAAATTCAGTCACAGTCTGCCTTTTTCTCCCTGCATGATCCAGGACGTCTCCACAGAGCTCAGGGGTCTTCAAAACTAGTTTTGAGGGAGGTAATCACTCACAGCAGACCTGTGAGACTGTGCTTTGACTGTGATAAAAACGCTTATATTTTCAATTGTTATCCGTTTTTTTCTGATATTAAGGGTTAATCATCCATTGCTAAGGAGTGCAATCCTTTGCTAAATTTGGTTTCTATAACTAATCCGGTTCATTGTTTTTCAACTGTGACAGTTTTTGTGTGCTTCTTAAAGGCACAGTAACGTTTTTACATATTGCTTGTAAATTTAGTTGAAAAGTATTTCCAAGCTTGCTAGTCTAATTGCTAGTTTGTTTAAACATGTCTGACACAGAGGAATCTCTTTGTGCAATATGTTCAAAAGCCAAGGTGGAGCCCAATAGAAATTTATGTACTAATTGCATTGATGCTACTTTAAATAAAAGTCAATCTGTATATGTTAAGCAACATTCACCAGACAACGAGGGGGAAGTTATGCCGACTAACTCTCCTCACGTGTCAGTACCTGCATCTCCCGCTCAGGAGGTGCGTGATATTGTAACGCCAAGTACATCAGGGCGGCCATTACAAATCACTCTACAAGACATGGCTAATGTTATGACTGAAGTTTTGTCTAAATTGCCAGAACTTAGGGGTAAAAGAGATCACTCTGGGATGAGAACAGAGTATGCTGATAATGCTAGGGCCATGTCTGATACTGCGTCACAATTTGCAGAGCATGAGGACGGAGAGCTTCATTCTGCGGGTGACGGATCTGATCCAAATAAACTGGATTCAGACATTTCAAATTTTAAGTTTAAGCTGGAAAACCTCCGTGTATTACTAGGGGAGGTGTTAGCGGCTCTGAATGATTGTAACACAGTTGCAATCCCAGAGAAAATGTGTAGGTTGGATAAATATTTTGCGGTACCGACGAGTACTGACGTTTTTCCTATACCTAAGAGACTTACTGAAATTGTTACTAAGGAGTGGGATAGACCCGGTGTGCCTTTCTCACCCCCTCCTATATTCAGAAAAATGTTTCCGATAGACGCCACCACACGGGACTTATGGCAAACGGTCCCTAAGGTGGAGGGAGCAGTTTCTACTTTAGCTAAGCGTACCACTATTCCGGTGGAGGATAGTTGTGCCTTTTCAGATCCAATGGATAAAAAGTTAGAGGGTTACCTTAAGAAAATGTTTGTTCAACAAGGTTTTATATTACAACCCCTTGCATGCATTGCGCCTGTCACGGCTGCAGCAGCATTTTGGTTTGAGTCTCTGGAAGAGACCCTTGACTCAGCGACATTAGATGAGATTTCACACAAGCTTAAAACCCTTAAGCTAGCTAATTCATTTATTTCTGATGCCGTAGTACATTTAACTAAACTTACGGCTAAGAATTCCGGATTCGCCATTCAGGCACGCAGAGCGATGTGGCTAAAATCCTGGTCAGCTGATGTAACTTCTAAATCGAAATTGCTTAACATACCTTTCAAGGGGCAGACTTTATTCGGGCCCGGTTTGAAAGAAATTATCGCTGATATTACGGGAGGTAAAGGCCATGCCCTGCCTCAAGACAGAGCCAAACCTAGGGCTAGACAGTCTAATTTTCGTGCCTTTCGTAACTTCAAGGCAGGAGCAGCATCAACTTCCTCTGCTCCAAAACAGGAAGGAGCTGTTGCTCGCTACAGACAAGGCTGGAAACCTAACCAGACCTGGAATAAGGGCAAGCAGGCCAGAAAACCTGCTGCTGCCCCTAAGACAGCATGAAGTGAGGGCCCCCGATCCGGAAACGGATCTAGTGGGGGGCAGACTCTCTCTCTTCGCCCAGGCTTGGGCAAGAGATGTCCAGGATCCCTGGGCGTTGGAGATCATATCTCAGGGATATCTTCTGGACTTCAAAGCTTCTCCTCCACAAGGGAGATTTCACCTTTCAAGGTTGTCAACAAACCAGATAAAGAAAGAGGCGTATCTACGCTGTGTACAAGACCTTTTACTAATGGGAGTGATCCATCCAGTTCCGCGGTCGGAACACGGACAAGGGTTTTACTCAAATCTGTTTGTGGTTCCCAAAAAAGAGGGAACCTTCAGACCAATATTGGATTTAAAGATCCTAAACAAATTCCTAAGAGTTCCATCGTTCAAGATGGAAACTATTCGGACAATCTTACCCATGATCCAAAGAGGTCAGTACATGACCACAGTGGATTTAAAGGATGCTTACCTTCACATACCGATTCACAGAGAACATTACCGGTATCTAAGGTTTGCCTTCCTAGACAGGCATTACCAGTTTGTAGCTCTTCCCTTCGGGTTGGCTACAGCTCCAAGAATCTTTACAAAGGTTCTGGGCTCTCTTCTGGCGGTACTAAGACCGCGAGGAATTTCGGTAGCTCCGTACCTAGACGACATTCTGATACAAGCGTCAAGCTTTCAAACTGCCAAGTCTCATACAGAGTTAGTACTGGCATTTCTAAGGTCGCATGGGTGGAAAGTGAACGAGGAGAAGAGTTCTCTCTTACCACTCACAAGAGTTCCCTTATAGATTCTGTAGAAATGAAAATTTACCTGACAGAGGACAGGTTAACAAAGCTTCTAAATGCTTGCCGTGCCCTTCATTCCATTCAACACCCGTCAGTGGCTCAATGCATGGAGGTAATCGGCTTAATGGTAGCGGCAATGGACATAGTTCCTTTTGCACGCTTGCACCTCAGACCGCTGCAATTGTGCATGCTAAGTCAGTGGAATGGGGATTACTCAGATTTGTCCCCTACGCTGAATCTGGATCAAGAGACCAGAGATTCTCTTCTATGGTGGCTTTCTCGGCCACATCTGTCCAGGGGGATGCCCTTCAGCAGGCCAGACTGGACAATTGTAACTACAGACGCCAGCCTACAAGGTTGGGGCGCTGTCTGGAATTCCCTGAAGGCTCAGGGATCATGGACTCAAGAGGAGAGTCTCCTTCCAATAAACATTCTGGAATTGAGAGCAGTTCTCAATGCCCTTCTGGCTTGGCCTCAGTTAGCAACTCTGAGGTTCATCAGGTTTCAGTCGGACAACATCACGACTGTGGCTTACATCAACCATCAGGGAGGGACAAGGAGTTCCTTAGTGATGATGGAAGTATCAAAGATAATTCGCTGGGCAGAGTCTCACTCTTGCCACCTGTCAGCGATCCACATCCCAGGAGTGGAGAACTGGGAGGCGGATTTCCTAAGTCGCCAGACTTCTCACCCGGGGGAGTGGGAACTTCATCCGGAGGTCTTTGCCCAAATACTTCGACGTTGGGGCAAACCAGATATGGATCTCATGGCGTCTCGCCAGAACGCCAAGCTTCCTCGTTACGGGTCCAGGTCCAGGGACCGGGGAGCGGTCCTGATAGATGCCTTGACAGCACCTTGGACCTTCAGGATGGCTTATGTGTTTCCACCCTTCCCGATGCTTCCTCGTTTGATTGCCAGGATCAAACAGGAGAAAGCATCGGTGATTCTAATAGCGCCTGCGTGGCCACGCAGAACCTGGTATGCAGATCTAGTGGACATGTCATCCTGTCCACCTTGGTCTCTGCCTCTGAGACAGGACCTTCTAATTCAGGGTCCTTTCAAACATCAAAATCTGATTTCTCTGAAACTGACTGCATGGAAATTGAACGCTTGATTTTATCAAAGCGTGGATTTTCGGAGCCAGTAATTGATACCTTAATACAGGCTAGGAAACCTGTTACCAGGAAAATTTACCATAAGATATGGCGTAAATACTTACACTGGTGCGAATCCAAGAGTTACTCATGGAGTAAGGTTAGGATTCCTAGGATATTGTCTTTTCTACAAGAAGGTTTAGAAAAGGGTTTATCTGCAAGTTCTTTAAAGGGACAGATCTCAGCTCTGTCCATCCTTTTACACAAGCGTCTGTCAGAAGTTCCAGACGTTCAAGCTTTTTGTCAGGCTTTGGCTAGAATTAAGCCTGTGTTTAAGACTGTAGCTCCACCGTGGAGCTTAAACTTAGTTCTTAACGTTTTACAGGGTGTTCCGTTTGAACCTCTTCATTCCATTGATATCAGGCTATTATCTTGGAAAGTTCTGTTTTTAATGGCTATTTCCTCGGCTCGTAGAGTCTCTGAGTTATCAGCCTTACATTGTGATTCTCCTTATCTGATTTTTCATTCAGATAAGGTAGTTCTGCATACTAAACCTGGGTTCCTACCTAAGGTAGTCACTAACAAGAATATCAATCAAGAGATTGTTGTTCCATCATTGTGTCCTAACCCTTCTTCAAAGAAGGAACGACTTCTGCACAATCTAGATGTAGTCCGTGCCCTGAAATTTTATTTACAGGCAACTAAAGATTTTCGCCAAACTTCTTCCCTGTTTGTCGTTTATTCTGGACAGAGGAGAGGTCAAAAAGCATCTGCTACCTCTCTATCCTTTTGGCTTCGTAGCATAATACGTTTAGCCTATGAGACTGCTGGACAGCAACCTCCTGAAAGGATTACAGCTCATTCTACTAGAGCTGTGGCTTCCACTTGGGCCTTTAAGAATGAGGCCTCTGTTGAACAGATTTGCAAGGCTGCAACTTGGTCTTCTCTTCATACTTTTTCCAAATTTTCCAAATTTGACACTTTTGCTTCTTCGGAGGCTGTTTTTGGGAGAAAGGTTCTTCAGGCAGTGGTTCCTTCCGTATAGAGATCCTGCCTGTCCCTCCCGTCATCCATGTACTTAGCTTTGGTATTGGTATCCCATAAGTAATGATGACCCGTGGACTGACTACACTTAACAGGAGAAAACATAATTTATGCTTACCTGATAAATTCCTTTCTCCTGTAGTGTAGTCAGTCCACGGCCCGCCCTGTTTTTACGGCAGGTCTAAATTTTTAAATTATACTCCAGTCACCACTGCACCCTATAGTTTCTCCTTTCTCGTTTGGTTCTCGGTCGAATGACTGGGTGTGACGTAGAGGGGAGGAGCTATATAGCAGCTCTGCTTGGGTGATCCTCTTGCACTTCCTGTTGGGGAGGAGTTAATATCCCATAAGTAATGATGACCCGTGGACTGACTACACTACAGGAGAAAGGAATTTATCAGGTAAGCATAAATTATGTTTTTACAGGCAACTTTGTAATTATTTTAACCAGGTACAATAGCTATTAAATAGTTAATAACTATTTAATAGCTACCTAGTTAAAATAATTACAAAATTACCTGTAAAATAAATCCTAACCTAAGTTACAATTAAACCTAACACTACACTATCAATAAATTAATTACATAAAATACCTACAAATAAATACAATTAAATAAACTAACTAAAGTACAAAAAATAAAAAAAGAACTAAGTTACAAAAAATAAAAAAATAATTTACAAACATTAGAAAAATATTACAACAATTTTAAGCTAATTACACCTACTCTAAGCCCCCTAATAAAATAACAAAGCCCCACAAAATAAAAAAAAATGCCCTACCCTATTCTAAAATTAAAATAGAAAAGCTCTTTTACCTCTTAAAAGGGCCTTTTGCGGGGCATGCCCCAAAGAAAACAGCTCTTTTGCCTGTAAAAAAACCCATACAATACCCCCCCAAAATTACAACCCACCACCCACAAACCCCTAATCTAACCCAAACCCCCCTTAAATAAACCTAACACTAAGCCCCTGAAGATCATCCTACCTTATCTTCACCACGCCGGGTATCACCGATCGGTCCAGGCTCCGAAGTCTTCATCCAAGCCCAAGCGGGGGCTGAAGATGTCCATGATCCGGCTGAAGTCTTGGCCCAAGCGGGGGCTGAAGATGTCCATGATCCGGATGAAGTCTTGGCCCAAGTGGGGGCTGAAGATGTCCATGATCTGGCTGAAGTCTTGATCCAAGCGGGAGCTGAAGAGGTCCATGATCCGGCTGAAGTCTTCTATCAAGCGGCATCTTCAATCTTCTTTCTTCCGGATCCATCTTCATCCCGCCGACGCGGAACATCCTTCTTCACTGACGACTTCCCGACGAATGACGATTCCTTTAAGGGACGTCATCCAAGATGGCGTCCCTCGAATTCCGATTGGCTGATAGGATTCTATCAGCCAATCGGAATTAAGGAAGGAAAATTCTGATTGGCCGATGGAATCAGCCAATCAGATTCAAGTTCAATCCGATTGGTTGATTGGATCAGCCAATCGGATTGAACTTGAATCTGATTGGCTGATTCTATCAGCCAATCAGAATTTTCCTACCTTAATTCCGATTGGCTGATAGAATCCTATCAGCCAATCGGAATTCGAGGGACGCCATCTTGGATGACGTCCCTTAAAGGAACTGTCATTCGTTGGGAAGTCGTCGGTGAAGAAGGATGTTCCGCATCGGCGGGATGAAGATGGATCCGGAAGAAAGAGGATTGAAGATGCCGCTTGATAGAAGACTTCAGCCGGATCATGGACCGCTTCAGCTCCCGCTTGGATCAAGACTTCAGCCGGATCATGGACATCTTCAGCCCCCGCTTGGGCCAAGACTTCAGCCGGATCATGGACATCTTCAGCCCCCGCTTGGGCTTGGATGAAGACTTCGGAGCCTGGACCGATCGGTGATACCCGGCGTGGTGAAGATAAGGTAGGATGATCTTCAGGGGCTTAGTGTTAGGTTTATTTAAGGGGGGTTTGGGTTAGATTAGGAGTATGTGGGTGGTGGGTTTTAATGTTGGGGGGGGGTATTGTATGTTTTTTTTTACAGGCAAAAGAGCTGTTTTCTTTGGGGCATGCCCCGCAAAAGGCCCTTTTAAGGGCTGGTAAGGTAAAAGAGCTTTTCTATTTTCATTTTAGAATAGGGTAGGGCATTTTTTTTATTTTGGGGGGCTTTGTTATTTTATTAGGCTTAGAGTAGGTGTAATTAGCTTAAAATTGTTGTAATATTTTTCTAATGTTTGTAAATTATTTTTTTATTTTTTGTAACTTAGTTCTTTTTTTATTTTTTGTACTTTAGTTAGTTTATTTAATTGTATTTATTTGTAGGTATTTTATGTAATTAATTTATTGATAGTGTAGTGTTAGGTTTAATTAACTTAGGTTAGGATTTATTTTACAGGTAATTTTGTAATTATTTTAACTAGGTAGCTATTAAATAGTTATTAACTATTTAATAGCTATTGTACCTGGTTAAAATAATTACAAAGTTGCCTGTAAAATAAATATTAATCCTAAAATAACTACAATATAATTATTATTTATATTGTAGCTATATTAGGGTTTATTTTATAGGTAAGTATTTAGCTTTAAATAGGATTAATTTATTTAATAAGAGTTAATTTATTTCGTTAGATAAAAATTATATTTAACTTAGGGGGGTGTTAGGGTTAGACTTAGCTTTAGGGGTTAATAAATTTAATAGAGTAGCAGTGAGGTCCGGTCGGCAGATTAGGGGTTAATACTTGAAGTTAGGTGTCGGTGATGTTAGGGAGGGCAGATTAGGGGTTAATACTATTTATTATAGGGTTATTGAGGCGGGAGTGAGGCGGATTAGGGGTTAATACATTTATTATAGTAGCGGTGAGGTCCGGTCGGCAGATTAGGGGTTAATAATTGTAGGTAGGTGGTGGCGACATTGGGGGTGGCAGATTAGGGGTTAATAAATATAATATAGGGGTCGGCTGTGTTAGGGGCAGCAGATTAGGGGTACATAAGGATAACGTAAGTGGCGGCGGTGTGCGGTCGGCAGATTAGGGGTTAAAAAAATTTAATAGAGGGGCGGCGATGTGTGGGGACCTCGGTTTAGGGGTACATAGGTAGTTTATGGGTGTTGGTTTACTTTAGAGCACAGTAGTTAAGAGCTTTATGAACCGGCGTTAGCCCAGAAAGCTCTTAACTCCTGGCTTTTTTCTGCGACTGGAGTTTTGTCGTTAGATTTCTAACGTTCACTTCAGCCAAGACTCTAAATACCGGCGTTAGAAAGATCCCATTGAAAAGATAGGATACGCAAATGGCGTAGGGGATCTGCGGTATGGAAAAGTCGCGGCTGGAAAGTGAGCGTTAGACCTTTACCTACACAACTCTAAATACCAGCGGGCGGTAAAAACTAGCGTTAGGAGCCTCTAACGCTGGTTTTGACGGCTAACGCAGAACTCTAAATCTAGACGTTAGTTTTTCTAGTCTTTCATTAGTGGGCGTTCCTTCAATTAAGATATATTGCTGTGTTAATTTCTGCAACACATTATATTTTGCAAAGTAAATGAAAACCAATAACACCTCAGAAGAGTACTTATTACAACCACAACAGGAAATAAAACAATTGCATGTATGGGTTATTAGCTTAAAGTAGCATTGCTGAAATACCTCACAGATCGAGAGGGTGGCTGTGAGCACTTTAGGGAGCTCTAGAGGGTTGTGGTTTTTCACCTAAACCCAATGATGTAGTCTGCAGAAGAGCAAACGCTCCCTCCAACCTAATGTCTGGCCCCCTCATGATTATCTCTTGCTTTTTCACCAGCACTTTGCCCAACCCTGCTTGACTCCACCCACAGCAAGATCAGCACCATCTACATAGGGTGACCATATTGCCACTTTAAAAAGGGACACATAGGAAAAATACATATGCCAGGGTTCTTATACAAAACATTTCTTTAAACAGCCCTGAAAACCTCTTATCCTCTTAGCCTCTTATCATCGTGCTCACTTCCGTGTAGTTACTAATGTGCCACAGGAGCATTATATAGTCATAACTAGAGAGCACTACTGCCCACCGTGCACTTTATTTAGGGCCCCTCCTGAGACAAATCTGAAATCTGAAGTTACTTTTGAGTTAAATGGTATGACCGGGATGGGATGAGATTGTGAGTGTGTGTGAGTGTGTCTATCTGTGTGTGTGCCTATCTGTGTGCGTCTACGTGAATGTCTGTGTGTGTGTTTGTGTGTGTGTCTGCATACAAGTGCGTAGTTACTTTTGAGTTTAATACTTTAACCAGGAATGAGATGAGATTGTGAGTGTGTGTCTATCTGTGTGTATGTGTCTGTATGTGTGTCTATGTATGTCTTTGTGTGTTTGTCTCTTTGTGTGTCTGTGTGTGAGTGTGAAGTTACTTTTGAGTTTAATAGTTTGACTAGGGATGAGATGAGATTGAGAGTGTGTGTGTCTATATGAGTGTATGTGTGAGTGTCTGTGTGTGCCTTTCTGTGTGTGTCTGCATGTGAGTGTAAAGTTACTTTTGAGTTTAATAGTTTGACTGGGCATAAGATTGTGAGTGTACGCATGTTTCCCTGTGTGTCTGTATAAGTGTGTCTGTGTCAGTGTATGTGTCTATGTGATTGTGTGTATATGTATTATCACCTTGAAATTACAAACATAAGTTTGACTACACACTCAAAAATAAATTGGGCACCCATTTTAATCACTTACTTGGCGAAAAATTTGCCCAGGTCAAAACTTTCAAGTGGTAGCCCTGATCAATACACACATTATCGCTATTTGGTTTATCTTTAATTGTGTCAATTTGTTTTAATGTTTTTGGGAGTTTAAAAGTTCATACTTGAGGGGTATTAGTGGTAGAATTATTTTGTGATTATAAAAAAAAACACTGACTAACCAGCCATTGTTCAGAAATTGTTATCCACCAAAAGCAAGTGCAAGATTGTGATCAACTCCAATATTATTTAGAATTTAATTTTGATTAATTAACATATTAAAATCCCTCTTGCTTATGAAGAGCCCCATTGCATTTAGCATATTTATATAGTTTAAATGATCATGGAACATACTACAGAATGATTGGTTAGATTTGTGCAGAAAATAACTTTAAACATCCGGGCCTAACTGGATCCAGCAAAGCAAATAAGGAGATAAGACAGATTGCGCATAAGACACATGTATGCATAGCTTTTGCAGTGCAGTTCATTGCTGACGTATATTTAAAAAGACATCAAACAGTCTGTTTCATTATTAAAAATCACTAAGCAGTGGATTATACTCAATAGAAGTCATTGTAATATGTAATATTCATCACTGTAAAAGGAGTTTACCTTTTCTTTCTTTTTCAAATTTAATTTGTGCATAGTCCATAACTTCCTGCCACAGCCACACAATGGGGCTGTGGCCTCTATATGAAGACAAAGGAGGAGCTTTCTCTTTGAAGTAGTTGCTAGGAGACATGTACACTAGCTGTAATCTATTTGCAAATGCTCAGTAGAAGACTTGTGCAAAAAATCATATGAAGTTGTTTAGTGCTAGCTCACTTATTTCACTAAAGGTAGTGGCTACACAGATCATTTCTAAGCACTCATTTTGCAAGTTGTTCGCTGTTTTTAACACAATCGGTTTCTTTTACGTTTACTTAGATTTAACTTTATTTTTAACTAAGGGAGCAAAGTTTCATATCCCTAATGTATGTATAAACATAATATCTGGAAACTGTTCACTAGATGGCAGTGTGTACATGTATGCAAAACCTATGAGCAAAAAAAAAAAACTACAATCCCTTTTTTTATTTGATATAAAAGTGTACAGAACCCACTTCTCCAAGTAGCAGAAATCTAGATGTTTATAGATTTATTTTATTTAAATATAGTCATGAGGAAAAGTACACCCTCTTTGTATTCTATGGTTTTACGTATCAGGACATAATAAGAATCCTCTGGTCGTTAGCAGGTCTCCTTAAAATTGGGTAAAAACAACCTCAGATGAACACTAACACATGACATATTACACCGTCATGATTTATTTAACAAAAATAAAGCCAACATGGAGAAACCATGTGTGAAAAACTGAGTACAGCTTATGATTCAATAGCTTGTAGAACCACCTTTAGCAGCAATAACTTGAAGTAATTGTTTTCTGTATGATTTTCTCTTGTAAGGTGTATCCAGTCCTCGGATCATCCATTACTTGTGGGATATTCTCCTTCCCAACAGGAAGCTGCAAGAGGATCACCCACAGCAGAGCTGTCTATATAGCTCCTCCCCTAACTGCCACTACCAGTCATTCTCTTGCAGCTCTCGACAAGATAGGAAGTAGCTAGAGAGATGTGGTGAATTTATGTAGTTTATCTTCAATCAAAAGTTTATTATTTTCAAATGGTACCGGAGTTGTACTATTTTAGCCTCAGGCAGAAAATAGAAGAAGGGTCTGCCTGTGGTCTTTGATGATCTTAGCAGGTTGTAACTAAGATCCATTGCTGTTCTCACACATAACTGAAGAGAGAGGTAACTTCAGCTGGGGGAATGGCGTGCAGGGTCTCCTGCTATGAGGTATGTGCAGTTTAAATTTTTCTAGAGAAAGAATATGCTAGAAAATGCTGTTAATACCGGAGTTATTTAAGGTAAGCCTGATTACAGTGATTTAATGACGACTTGTATCATGCTTGCTGTAAAAGGTAATATTCTTATTACTTTCTCACATTGCTGAAAAATAAAACGTTTGCTGGAAGTGTTTTAAACGTTTTTTTTATACATATTGGTGATAAAACTTTATTGGGGCCCAGTTTTTTCCACATGGCTGGCTAGATTTTGCCTAGGGTTAGTTTTGTTAGGCCCTCACTGTGAATACAGGGTGGGAGGGGCCTATTTTCGCGCCTAAATGCGCATCAGATTTTGCAGCTTGAGACATCCAGTTTCCCTGAAGGAGTCTCCTGAACACTTGGGACCTCTCTGAGGGGTTTTTGTGCCTTTCAAAATCGTTATATGGGTAGGTAGGGCCACAGCAGAGCTGTGGCAGTTTGTTGTGACTGTTGAAAAACGTTTATATCGTTTTTTTGATCCGGTTTTGAAACTAAGGGGTTAATCATCCATTTGCAAGTGGGTGCAATGCTCTGTTAGTCTATTATATACACTGTAAAAATTTTGTAAGATTTACTGCTTTTTATCACTGTTTTTCAATTTCTGACAAAATTTGTTTCTCTTAAAGGCACAGTACCGTTTTTATTTTTTGCTTGTTTACATTTATCAAAGTGTTTTCCAAGCTTGCTGGTCTCATTGCTAGTCTGTTTAAACATGTCTGACATAGAGGAAACTCCTTGTTCATTATGTTTAGAAACCATTGTGGAACCCCCTCTTAGAATGTGTACCAAATGTACTGATTTTACTTTAAGTTATAAAGATCATATTCTGTCTTTAAAAGATTTATCACCAGAGGAAACTGACAAGGGGGAAGTTATGCCGACTAACTCGCCCCACGTGTCAGAACCTTTGACTCCCGCTCAAGGGACTCCCGCTCAAGAGGCACCAAGTACATCTAGCGCGCCCATGGCGTTTACTTTACAAGACATGGCGGCAGTTATGGATCATACCCTTACAGCGGTATGTTTGTCCAAATTACCAGGGTTACAAGGAAAGCGAGACAGCTCTAGGACTAGAAAAAATACAGAGCACTCTGACGCTTTAGTAGCTATGTCTGATATCCCCTCACAATATGTAGAAGCTGAGGCAGGAGAGCTTCTTTCTGTGGGTGATTTTTCTGACTCAGGGAAGATGCTTCAACCTGATTCTGATATGTCTACATTTAAATTTAAGCTTGAACACCTCCGCGTGTTGCTCAGGGAGGTTTTAGCTACTCTGGATGACTGTGACACCATTATAGTGCCAGAGAAATTGTGTAGATTAGATAAATACTATGCAGTGCCTGTTTACACTGATGTTTTTCCAATACCTAAAAGGTTTTCAGAAATTATTACTAAGGAATGGGATAGACCAGGTGTACCGTTCTCTCCCCCTCCTATTTTTAAGAAAATGTTTCCAATAGATGCCGCTACACGGGACTTATGGCAAACGGTCCCTAAGGTGGAGGGAGCAGTTTCTACCCTAGCTAAGCGTACAACTATCCCCATCGAGGACAGTTGTGCTTTCCTAGATCCAATGGATAAAAAGTTAGAGGGTTACCTTAAGAAAATGTTTATTCAACAAGGTTTTATTCTCCAGCCTCTTGCATGCATTGCCCCGGTCACTGCTGCTGCGGCCTTCTGGTTTGAGTCTCTGGAAGAGGCCTTACAGGTAGAAACCCCATTGGATGATATACTTGACAAGCTTAAAGCGCTTAAGCTAGTTAATTCATTTGTTTCTGACGCCGTTGTTCATTTAACCAAACTAACGGCTAAGAACTCAGGTTTTGCTATTCAGGCACGTAGGGCGCTATGGCTTAAATCCTGGTCAGCGGACGTTACTTGAAAGTCTAAGCTTCTCAACATTCCCTTCAAGGGGCAGACCCTATTCGGGCCTGGACTGAAGGAGATCATTTCTGATATTACTGGAGGAAAAGGTTATGCCCTTCCTCAGGATAGGTCTAATAAATTAAGGACCAAACAAACTAATTTTCGTGCCTTTCGAAACTTTAAGACGAACGCGGCATCAACTTCCTCTAATACAAAACAAGAGGGAAATTTTGCCCAGTCCAAGCCGGTCTGGAGACCTAACCAGGCCTGGAACAAAGGTAAGCAGGCCAAGAAGCCTGCTGCTGCCTCTAAGACAGCATGAAAGATCAGCCCCCGTTCCGGTAACGGATCTAGTAGGGGGCAGACTTTCTCTCTTCGCCCAGGCTTGGGCAAGAGATGTCCAGGATCCCTGGGCGTTGGAAATTGTGTCCCAGGGATATCTTCTGGACTTCAAAGCTTCTTCCCCAAAAGGAAGATTTCACCTCTCACAATTATCTGCAGACCAGATAAAGAGAGAGGCATTCTTACATTGTGTTCAAGACCTCCTAGTTATGGGAGTGATCCACCCAGTTCCAAAGGAGGAACAGGGGCAAGGCTTCTATTCAAATCTCTTTGTGGTTCCCAAGAAAGAGGGAACCTTCAGACCAATCTTAGATCTCAAGATCCTAAACAAATTTCTCAGGGTCCCATCTTTCAAGATGGAGACTATTCGAACCATCCTACCTATGATCCAGGAGGGTCAATACATGACTACCGTGGACTTAAAGGATGCTTATCTTCACATTCCGATACACAAAGATCATCATCGGTTTCTCAGGTTCGCCTTCCTAGACAGGCATTACCAGTTTGTGGCTCTTCCCTTTGGGTTAGCTACGGCACAAAGAATCTTTATGAAGGTTCTGGGGTCACTTCTGGCGGTCCTAAGGCAGCAGGGCATAGCAGTAGCCCCTTAATTAGACAACATTCTGATACAGGCGTCGAATTTCCAAATTGCCAAGTCCCATACGGACATTGTTCTGGCATTCCTGAGGTCTCATGGGTGGAAAGTGAACGAAAAAAAGAGTTCTCTATCCCCTCTCACAAGAGTTTCCTTCCTGGGAACTCTGATAGATTCTGTAGAAATGAGGATTTACCTGACAGAGGACAAAACTTCTAAATTCCTGCCGTGTTATTTATTATACTTCTCGCCCTTCGGTGGCTCAGTGTATGGAAGTAATCGGCTTAATAGTAGCGGCAATGGACATAGTTCCGTTTGCCCGCCTACATCTCAGACCGCTGCAACTCTGCATGCTCAGTCAGTGGAATGGGGATTACACAGATTTGTCCTCTCTACTAAATCTGGATCAAGAGACCAGGGATTCTCTTCTCTGGTGGCTATCTCGGGTCCATCTGTCCAAAGGTATGACCTTCCGCAGGCCAGATTGGACAATAGTAACAACAGATGCCAGCCTTCTGGGCTGGGGTGCAGTCTGGAACTCTCTGAAGGCTCAGGGGTCGTGGACTCAGGAGGAGGCACTCCTTCCAATAAACATTCTGGAACTAAGAGCGATATTCAATGCTCTTCAGGCTTGGCCTCAGCTAGCGGCAGTGAGGTTCATCAGATTTCAGTCGGACAACATCACGACTGTAGCTTACATCAACCATCAAGGGGGAACAAGGAGTTCCCTAGCGATGTTGGAGGTTTCAAGGATAATTCGATGGGCAGAGATTCACTCTTGCCATCTATCAGCTATCCATATCCCAGGAGTAGAGAACTGGGAGGCAGATTTTCTAAGTCGACATACTTTTCATCCGGGGGAGTGGGAGCTCCATCCGGAGGTGTTTGCACATTTGATTCAACGTTGAGGCAAACCAGAACTGGATCTCATGGCGTCTCGCCAGAACGCCAAGCTTCCTTGTTACGGATCCAGGTCCAGGGATCCCAAGGCAGTGCTGATAGATGCTCTAGCAGCGCCTTGGTCCTTCAAACTGGCTTATGTGTTTCCACCGTTTCCTCTGCTCCCTCGTCTGATTGCCAAGATCAAGCAGGAGAGAGCATCGGTAATTTTGATAGCACCTGCGTGGCCACGCAGGACTTGGTATGCAGATCTGGTGGACATGTCATCCTTTCCACCATGGACTCTGCCTCTGAGACAGGACCTTCTACTTCAGGGTCCTTTCAATCATCCAAATTTAATTTCTCTGCGGCTGACTGCTTGGAGATTGAACGCTTGATTTTATCAAAGCGTGGTTTCTCCGAGTCGGTCATTGATACCTTAATACAGGCGCGAAAGCCTGTCACCAGGAAAATCTATCATAAGATATGGTGTAAATATCTTCATTGGTGTGAATCCAAGGGTTACTAATGCAGTAAGGTCAGCATTCCTAGGATATTATCTTTTCTCCAAGAAGGATTGGAGAAGGGTTTGTCAGCTAGTTCCTTAAAGGGACAGATTTCTGCTCTGTCTATTCTTTTGCAGAAACGTCTGGCTGAGGTTCCAGACGTGCAGGCATTTTGCCAGGCTTTAGTCAGAATCAAGCCTGTGTTTAAACCTGTTGCTCCGCCTTGGAGTTTAAATTTAGTTCTTAAGGTTCTTCAAGGGGTTCCGTTTGAACCTTGGCATTCCATAGATATTAAGCTCTTATCTTGGAAGGTTCTGTTTTTAGTAGCTATCTCCTCGGCTCGAAGAGTTTCGGAGTTATCTGCTTTACACAATCTTGACGTGGTTCGTGCTTTAAAGTTTTATTTACAAGCTACTAAAGATTTTCGTCAAACATCTGCATTGTTTGTTGTCTACTCTGGACAGAGGAGAGGCCAAAAGGCTTCGGCAACCTCTCTTTCTTTTTGGCTAAGGAGTATAATACGCTTAGCTTATGAGACTGCTGGCCAGCAGCCTCCTGAAAGGATTACAGCTCATTCTACTAGAGCGGTAGCTTCCACATGGGCTTTTAAAAATGAGGCTTCTGTTGAACAGATTTGTAAGGCGGCGACTTCGTCTTCGCTTCATACTTTTTCAAAATTCTATAAATTTGATACTTTTGCTTCTTCGGAGGCTATTTTTGGGAGAAAGGTCTTGCAGGCAGTGGTGCCTTCCGTTTAAGCGCCTGCCTTGTCCCTCCCTTCTTCCGTGTCCTATAGCTTTGGTATTGGTATCCCACAAGTAATGGATGATCCGTGGACTGGATACACCTTACAAGAGAAAACAAAATTTATGCTTACCTGATAAATTTCTTTCTCTTGTGGTGTATCCAGTCCACGGCCCGCCCTGTCATTTTAAGGCAGGTGTTTTTATTTTTAAACTACAGTCACCACTGCACCCTATAGTTTCTCCTTTCTCTTGCTTGTCTTCGGTCGAATGACTGGTAGTGACAGTTAGGGGAGGAGCTATATAGACAGCTCTGCTGTGGGTGATCCTCTTGCAGCTTCCTGTTGGGAAGGAGAATATCCCACAAGTAATGGATGATCCGTAGACTGGATACACCACAAGATAAATAAATTTATCAGGTAAGCATAAATTTAGTTTTTTCAGTGGAGAAATTTTGGCCCACTCTTCTTTACAACATTGCTTCAGTTCATTAAGGTTTGCGGGCATTTGTTTATGCACAATTCTATTAAGGTCCCGCCATAGCATTTCAATCGGGTGTGCTTGGGATCATTGTCTTGTTGTTATGTCCCAATACGTAAAATCATAGAATTTAAAGAGGGTGTACTTTATTTTTCGCATTACTGTAGTTTGTCATTTTAAAATTTACGACACATCTACATTTTGTATATTTATAAGTACCTAATTGTGCGGCCCTTGCCTTACTCATCTCTGTCCTCCTCTTTCACGTGGCCACACTGCCTGCTATGCTGCAGCTGCTGCCTCTAAATGCAAATGCGCCGTTAAAATTGTGGCGGTGGGTGGAGCTGATCAGCCAGACAGACTGAGCCAGGTGATCAATAATATGCGGACCGGATTCCGGATTTTTTCACACCCGTTCCACATATTGCAGGGCACTGAGGGCAGCCAGCCCAGGCTTACTTACTACTTACCCGGCTCCTTCCTTCACATGCTGCTTCATGCACTAAAGGCGACTGACTCCAGCCCAGAACTTGGTTGTCACTTTTACCTAACCTAACGGCGCCTGCTGCTTCCTTCATACGCTGCTGCAGCTTAATGCACTAAGGGCTCGATGATTGAAAGCTCTCTGGGCTGGCGAGATTATTAAATAATGCTCACCAGTCCTTCTATTTCCCTGGTGGAAACAGGGTGTCTCACTAAGGGGCGTAATACTGCATTTTCATATGAAAAAAGCACAATTAAATTCGTATTTAAACTTCATACAAAACAAATATTTGAACCATTCACACAAAATAGGCAGGAAAAAAATTGTATCGTTAAGGTGCATCAAAAATCGTAACAAAATTCTTCACCAAAAATCGTATGTTAACAAAAAAGTAAAATTTGTATGTAATTTACACAGGAATAAATCAAATTAAATATGCACAGTGTAAATCGTAAATGTAGTACACTGGATGTGCAAAAATCACACAGAAATATGAAGTTAGAAATACAAAATGTAAAGCGTAATTGTTGTTTTTTCGTAAAATAGGCTGAACATGGGCGTTCCGTGGGCGTATATGAAAATGTCTCTCTAATCCCAGGGTAATTCTATGAAGATTTTTGTACTGCAAATCTCACAGTTTTTTCTCGCCAAGTGAAAGGTGGCGAGCTTTTCTCAAAACAATATGAACACTTTATAACCCCAATAGAAAAACAAAGGCATACTAAAATATAGGCGAATGTAAGATGCTATAAGCAGAAAGCAGCGTAATGTGAGTTATATTGGCTGCAGGAGTTTAATTTTAAAGTGCTCCCCCTGCTCCCTGCTAACTTCGCTCTAAGGAGCGAAGTTTCCCTAACCAGCGAGCTCCAATGCTTTTAATAGGAGCCATCTCGCCACTCGCAGGGACTGCCCCTTTTTTACGATCATTGCACCGGGCAGCCCTGCGAGAGTCGGCGAGAAAAAGTAGGTTTGAGCTGACGAAGATTACATCATCAAGCCCTAAGTCACACAGTGACAGATACACTCATACTCGACTCGTCTGAGACCACCGCACATGTGAGAGCATGTGATTAAAAAAATAAAACTGCTGCTTCAGTATGATGCATGGGGCCCCTTAAGAAGGCTGGGGCCCCTTAAGAAGGCCGGGCCCTCGGGCAAGGGCCGATTTGTCTGACTTGTCAGTCCGCCCCTGCCTAATTGTGACACACACTCACACACACACACACATGCACATGCGTGCAGGCACACACACACATACACAAACACCAATTGGACTAGTGGAAATTTCCAGCCCTATATACAGTTGCAAGAAAAAGTATGTGAACCCTTTGGAATGATATGGATTTCTGCACAAATTGGTCATAAAATGTGATCTGATCATCATCTAAGTCACAACAATAGACAATCACAGTCTGCTTAAACTAATAACACACAAAGAATGAAATGTTGCCATGTTTTTATTGAACACACCATGTAAACATTCACAGTGCAGGTGGAAAAAGTATGTGAACCCCTAGACTAATGACATCTCCAAGAGCTATTTGGAGTGAGATGTCAGCCAACTGGAGTCCAATCAATGAGATGAGATTGGAGGTGTTGGTTACAGCTGCCCTGCCCTATAAAAAACACACACCAGTTCTGGGTTTGCTTTTCACAAGAAGCATTGCCTGATGTGAATGATGCCTCGCACAAAAGAGCTCTCAGAAGACCTACGATTAAGAATTGTTGACTTGCATAAAGCTGGAAAGGGTTATAAAAGTATCTCCAAAAGCCTTGCTGTTCATCAGTCCACGGTAAGACAAATTGTCTATAAATGGAGAAAGTTCAGCACTGCTGCTACTCTCCCTAGAAGTGGCCGTCCTGTAAAGATGACTGCAAGAGCACAGCGCAGACTGCTCAATGAGGTGAAGAAGAATCCTAGAGTGTCAGCTAAAGACTTACAAAAGTCACTGGCAAATGCTAACATCCCTGTTAGCGAATCTACAATACGTAAAACACTAAACAAGAATGGATTTCATGAAAGGATACCACAGAGGAAGCCATTGCTGTCCAAACAAAACATTGATGCACGTTTACAGTTTGCACAAGAGCACCTGGATGTTCCACAGCAGTACTGGCAAAATATTCTGTGGACAGATGAAACCAAAGTTGAGTTGTTTGGAAGAAACACACAACACTATGTGTGGCGAAAAAGAGGCACAGCACACCAACATCAAAACCTCATCCCAACTGTGAAGTATGGTGGTGGGGGCATCATGGTTTGGGGCTGCTTTGCTGCGTCAGGGCCTGGACGGATTGCTATCATTGAAGGAAAAATGAATTCCCAAGTTTATCAAGACATTTTGCAGGAGAACTTAAGGCCATCTGTCTACCAGCTGAAGCTTAACAGAAGATGAGTGTTGCAACAGGACAATGATCCAAAGCATAGAAGTAAATCAACAACAGAATGGCTTAAACAGAAGAAAATACGCCTTCTGAAGTGGCCCAGTCAGAGTCCTGACCTCAACCCGATTGAGATGCTGTGGCATGACCTCAAGAAAGCGATTCACACCAGACATCCCAAGAATATTGCTGAACTGAAACAGTTCTGTAAAGAGGAATGGTCAAGAATTACTCCTGACCGTTGTGCATGTCTGATCTGCAACTACAGGAAACGTTTGGTTGAAGTTATTGCTGCCAAAGGAGGTTCAACCAGTTATTAAATCCAAGGGTTCACATACTTTTTCCACCTGCACTGTGAATGTTTACATGGTGTGTTCAATAAAAACATGACAACATTTCATTCTTTGTGTGTTATTAGTTTAAGCAGACTGTGATTGTCTATTGTTGTGACTTAGATGATGATCAGATCACATTTTATGACCAATTTGTGCAGAAATCCATATCATTCCAAAGGGTTCACATACTTTTTCTTGCAACTGTTTCACTGCTGCTTTTTCATCTAACGTTAAAGTGAGATAAACTGACATTAAGCCCAAAATGTTTATTTCATAATTCAGATAGAGCATACAATTTTAAAAAGTTTTCAATTTACTTCTATTATCAAATTTACATTTTTCTCATGTTATTCTTTGTTAAATAGATTTCCAGATAGGTAGAGTGCACGTCTGCAGCACTACATGACAGGAAATAATGCTGCCATCTAGTGCTCTCTCTCCCTTCTCTTCTCTTTCTAATCTCTTCTCTTTTCTTCTCTTTTCTTCTCTCTCTCTCCTTCGCTCCGGATGAAGATAGAAGATGATGGAGCCGCCTGGAAGAAGACCTCCGCCAGACTTCAGGAACGGTGAGTACCTATTTGGGGCTAAGTGTTAGGATTTTTAAGATTAGGGATTTAATGGGCTGTAAAAGAGCTGAATGCCCTTTTAAGGGCAATGCCCATACAAATGCCACTTTAGGGGAAATGGGTAGTTTAGGTTTTTTTAGTGTTAGTTTTTTTTTTATTTTGGGGGGTTATTGGTAGTTTAGTTTAGGGGGTGTTTTTATTTTAAGGGGGGCTTTTTTATTTTCATAGGGATTAGGTTTATTTTTTTTATTTTTGATAATTTTGTTTATTTTTTTCTGTAATTTTAGAGGTTTGTCGGTTTAGGGGTTAATAGGTTTATTAGGTTTATTTCGATGTGAGGGGTTGGCGGTTAAGGGGTTAATATTTTAATTATGTTATTTGCGGATTAGGGGTTAATTACTTTATTATTTTGCGATGTGGAGGTTTGCGGTTTAGGTGTTTGTTAATACTTCTTGCAGAAGGTTAGGTTTTTTTTGTTATACTTCGTGCGGGCGGTTACGTGTTTTTTATTTATTTGTTTGCGGGCGGTTACATGTTTTTTCATATTTCGTGCGGTTGCGTGTTTTTTTGTTTTTTGGGGTTTTTTTGGTAAAGAATCCCCCTGAAGATGGATTCTTTCACCACTCTGCCATTTTCAAAATCCACCGGGATGCCACTTCATTCTTTTTGCTGCCTCGCGCAACCAACATTCCTTTGAAGATGCGTACGCAACTGGCGACACCGACAGACGCGTTAGAAACGCGATTATAGTATTTCTACATATATATATATATATATACACATACATACACATGCACACATATACAGGCCCGGACTAACCATAGGGCATACCAGGCAAATGCCCAGTGGGCCGCCGGTTATCTTAGCCCCGACCACTATTACTCCGCATACCGAGTACCCCAAATTTTATTTATAGCGTGGTGCCGATGCTGCTGTTGGCCCGCAGATTACCTCAGTTCCAAGGCCGGATTAACATAGGGGCTATTGGAACTGCAGCTACAGGCCCATGTCCCTAAAAAGGCCCATGACACAGTGGTTATTTTTGTTTTATGGTGGTTATTTTTTTTTTTTTAATGTGTGTGTTTTTGCCTTTCGTGTTTTTTATTTATTTATGGGTGCCGCACTGGTGTGAGAGGGAGGGAAGGGGGGGGGGGGTGGGTTAGCACACCAAAGCTCAGAGGAAGACCGACAGTAAGATATATATATATATATTTATATATACACACATACATACATACATACACATATGTATGTATGAATATATATATATATATATATATAAATATATACATACAAACACATATATGTGGGTTAAAGGGCATGGGTAGAGTAACTCCACGTTCTTGTGCTATACTCCTATATTTGGGAAACTCCTATTGGAGTCAGCATTTCTCCTTCTCCACCCTCTCCAAAATAGAATTTGTCACAGATAAGAACCGTGGCTTTCCTCGCCTGTGTATTTCCCTATCTGTTATAAAACTTCAAGCCTTATTTGGCTCTTTCCTATGCTCAGGATAGCTCCCAGTGCCAGTCTATCAGATATACATGTGTGTATGTGTGTGTTTGTGTATTAGTGTGTGTGTGTGTGTTTGTATATATGTGTATGTGTGTGTTTGTATATATGTGTATTAGTTTGTGTATGTGTGTGTTTGTATATATGTGTATTAGTTTGTGTATGTGTGTGTTTGTATATATGTGTATTAGTTTGTGTATGTGTGCGTTTATATATATGTGTATTAGTTTGTGTATGTGTGTTTTTTTATATATGTGTATTAGTTTGTGTATGTGTGTGTTTGTATATATGTGTATTAATGTGTGTATGTGTGTGTTTGTATATATGTGTATTAGTTTGTGTATGTGTGTGTTTGTATATATGTGTATTAGTTTGTGTATGTGTGTGTTTGTATATATGTATTAGTTTGTGTATGTGTGTGTTTGTATATATGTGTATTAGTTTGTGTATGTGTGTGTTTGTATATATGTGTATTAGTTTGTGTATGTGTGCGTTTGTATATATGTGTATTAGTGTGTATATGTGTGTTTGTATATATGTGTATGTGTGTGTTTGTATATATGTGTATTAGTGTGTATATGTGTGTTTGTATATATGTGTATGTGTGTGTTTGTATATATGTGTATTAGTTTGTGTATGTGTGTGTTTGTATATATGTGTATTAGTTTGTGTATGTGTGTGTTTGTATATATGTGTATTAGTTTGTGTATGTGTGCGTTTATATATATGTGTATTAGTTTGTGTATGTGTGTTTTTTTATATATGTGTATTAGTTTGTGTATGTGTGTGTTTGTATATATGTGTATTAGTTTGTGTATGTGTGTGTTTGTATATATGTGTATTAGTTTGTGTATGTGTGTGTTTGTATATATGTGTATTAGTTTGTGTATGTGTGCGTTTGTATATATGTGTATTAGTTTGTGTGTGATTGTGTAAGCATTTGTGTCTGTGGGTGTGTATGTGTGTAAGTGTGATTGAGTAAGTGTCTGTGGGTGTGCCTGGGTGTGTGATTGTGTATGTGTGAGTTTGCATATATGTGTATTAGTTTATGTATGTGTGTGTTTGTATATATGTGTATTAGTGTGTGTGTGATTGTGTAAGCATTTGTGGGTGTGTATGTGTGTAAGTGTGATTGTGTAAGTGTCTGTGGGTGTGCCTGCGTGTGTAAATGTGTAAGTATATGTGTGTGTGTATGTGTGTGATTGTGTATGTGTGAGTTTGTATATATGTGTATTAGTGTGTTTGTGATTGTGTAAGCATTTGTGTCTGTGGGTGTGTAAGTGTGATTGTGTAAGTGTCTGTGGGTGTGCCTGCGTGTGTAAATGTGTAAGTATATGTGTGCGTATATTTGTGTGATTGTGTATGTGTGAGTTTGTATATATGTGTATTAGTGTGTTTGTGATTGTGTAAGCATTTGTGTCTGTGGGTGTGTAAGTGTGATTGTGTAAGTGTCTGTGGGTGTGCCTGCGTGTGTAAATGTGTAAGTATATGTGTGCGTATATGTGTGTGATTGTGTATGTGTGAGTGAACGTGTGTATACATTTGTGTATTGGTTTCTAATTCACTTGGAAACATTTTCCAAATCTTTCACAATGGCCTAATTTTCTTAAAGGGGACTTTGAAACAGTACTCTAAAATACATTTAGTAAAACACATTTCCTACACACTACGATTGTTTATTTTGTCCCCTTTTCATGTAATTTAATTCTTCTAAAAAAAAAAAATCATGGGCTTTCCAATTACTATTAGAAGTGGAAGTGCTGACTCCAGACTGCTATGCCAGTCATTGGTTGCACAGTCTGGTGAAAACCTAGCAAACCTAGGTTACAACATGGCAGCACCAATTGCTTTATGAACACTAAAACAAACTTTTTTAACTTTAAATATTTAAACAAATAATATAATTTGAAATATGCATCGGCATATTGATATCAGGCTAATGTTTGCTTTATTCTATGTAGCATTAATTTAGTGCTTAATGTCCCTTTATTGTTCTCGGCACTACCTTAGACCTACCTGTAATTGGTCTAATACTAAGACTAAGGGGCCTATTTATCAAGTTCTGGAAGGAGCTTGACGGCCCGTGTTTCTTGGGAGTCTTCAGACTCGCCAGAAACACCAGTTATGAAGCAGTGGTCCCGAGTACGATCGGGTTGATTGACACCCCCCTGCTGGCGGCGAATCTGAAGGGGGCGGCGTTGCGCCAGTTGCTCTTGTGAGCTGCTAGTGCAATGCTGAATACGGAGAGCGTATTGCTCTCCGTATTCAGCGAGGTCTGGCAGACCTGATCCGCAATGTCGGATCAGGTCCGCCAGACCTTGATAACTAGAGGCCAGAGGGGAGGTTTGTACTACAGAGAATATTACTTAGTATACTGTAATTGACACTTGGTTATATTAGTTTTCACAGGACTATGGCAAGTTTAAGCATCAAAGGGACATGAAACCCAAACATTTTCTTTCATGATTCAGATAGAGGGTACAATTTTAAAAAAATGTTTTAATTTACTTCAATTATCAAATAGAGTTTGTTCTTATGTTATTTTTTGGTGAAGAGAATACCTAAGTAGGTAACATGCACGTCTGAAAAACTATAGCGCTGCAGTTTTACAAGAATGTTTTTCAGCACTAGATGACAGCAGGGTTTGCAGTTATAACTTTGTTAAAAGCATTTTTGCAAATCTTCTGTCAAATTAGGTAAAATGAAAAGAAACATGCACACTCCTGAGCCTACTTACCTGCTTTTTTCTTTTTTTAATAACGGATTCCAAGAGAATAAAGTAAGTTTGATTATAGAAGTAAATAGTATTTTTATTTTTTTTACAGCCAAAAGTTCTCAATCTTGCACATATAAAACGCAAAGCATTATTGATAGGGAAAAATACAAAATAATCTCAATACTCGTGTATTTTAGTGTTATCAGTAAGTTACAAATATTGTCCCTAAATCACAGTATAAAACGGACGTGAAATCCCAATTTGTTTTCATGATTCAGATAGAACATGCAGTTTTAAACATCTTTCTAACTTACTTCTATTATCACAGTTTCTTGTTGGTATCTTGTAGAAAAGCATAGACATAAGCTTGGGAGTTTGCATGCGTCTGAAGCACTTTATAACAGCATATTTGCAAGAGCACTAAATGGCAGCAGTATTTACTGCTGTTTAGTACTCCATGCATCGACCTTGCTATCTCTTCAACAAAGAATGCCAAAGGAAAGAAAGCAAAATTTACAAAAGAAGTAAATATGAAACGTTTTTAAAATTGTATGCTCTGTCAGAATCACAAAAGAACACATTTGGGTTTCATGTCCCTTTAAGTAAAATTATTGTCATGTTTAATGGTAACAATATTTATACTATAGGATGTTAAAGTAGACAATGGCTTAATGCATAACGTGTTAACTCCTTGTGTGATGATGCTGTAACTAAATACATTCAGGTTTGGCCCCTGCTGTATGTGAAGACGGCATCAGAGTATTACAAAATCCTTACAAATGCTCTTATCAGGAAAAGCTGCTGCTAAAACTAAACAGATGCAAACACACCAGAGAAATCTGCTCAGTAATGGGTGGGGGAAGCTAATTACACTGTTTCACAAGATCTCTGTTAAAGAGAAAGTAAAAGATTTTTTCTAAACTGCTCCTACAATGGGCAATTTAAAGGAACAGTAAACAACTTGTCATTTCAAGACATATCTGTTATGTTGCTGTAGATAGAGTTACAGAGCAGCCTAGTGTGTTTAAAACAAATAGACATCCTTTTTACTGCAGTTGTTGATTAATAGCCAAACTCCAACCACCATTTGCCATATTTGAAGGAGCCGATCCAGACTTTAGTCTGCAGACAACAAGTCTTTTCATGGTCATAAAGTTAGTATAAAGTACATTATTTTGTTGTTAACAGTTGTTATTAATTGAAACCAATAAGGGACATATCTGTAGTAGGGTTATAGCCTTGATACATTTTAAGTTCTGAGAGTTAGAACAATTTTCAGAGCTAAATAACATGAAAGTATAATGCAAAGTTGTTTCATATATAAAAATCTCAAAGTGTTTACTGCCCCTTTAAAATGTGTTACAGTTTTTTTTGTTTTTTCTAAATTAATGTTCCTGTACTAAGAAAAAAAGGTTGTGCTTGTAGGGTGTGTCACTGTAGACCAATAGAGCCGAGGGAGTGGGAGTTTTGCTTCTATCCCATAGACCAGTTCGTGCACACACGTTACACATGTTAGTGTTCATTTCATAATCAAAATAGACAGCTTTAACTTGAAGGGCCATTATAGATGGAAAAATGACCAGCTCTAATTAGTTAAAAATGTTATTTTAATACTAGTGACCCTGTAATGCTAGGCGTTTAACCTCTGTTCAGGAGTTGTAGATCACTGCTGGTCCTGAGTAAAAACCAACAATCACCAATTAGCAACACAGCTGGCTCCTGCAACAACCACCACAGCTTGGTCACCAACATTTTCCACTTGGGGCTGAAACATGATTCTATTAAAGAACTTGTGGATTGGAAAGGATCCAATTACTTATTTTTATTTACAGGTAAATAATCTAGTTATTTAGCTCTGTCATACCTCCCAATATTTCTCAAAGGCTTTCTGAGACAGGGAGGTGAAGGGAACTGTGTTTTGTGGAAGGAGCTGCAGCATAACCGATGGGTAAGTGGATGTGTCATGGGAAGCACTGAGTCATATGTGGATTGGGCAGAGTTGGGTGTGTCATGAGTGGAGCACTATAGTTAGGGTTGCCACCTCGGCCATGTTTTCCTGGACACTTATGAGTTATTCATGCTGCAGCGTAAGCAGGGCGGAACATGTATTATGCCTCTGGACATCACATGAATAGTGCTGATAAACAGCACAATTAGGGTTGCCACCTGTCAGGGTTTTTTCCCTGCTTTGTTTGCCATGTGCTGCTGGCAGCCATTTTACTTACCTCTTACTGAATCTGGTGCAGAGTGTCTGATGCTGCTCATTTCCTGCATGCTCTCTTATGGCTGGACTTATGTACATCATCCGTGTGAGACAGGTTGCAGTCTCAGTATTGTGATGTCATCACTTATTATTTAAAGGGCCTCTGTTCAGTATGCTTTGCCCTTGCGTTGTCTCAGACCTGTTTGTGAGTTCCTGTGTATTACCTGGCTGTCTGACGTCCCTCCTGGTTCCTGACTCGGCTCGTCTGACTACTCACTTTGGCTCCTGACTTGGCTCGTCTGACTACCAGCTCTGGCTTTGACTCCTGGCTTGTTATTTGACTTGTGGACTTTTTATTATTTATGTGTTATTAATAAAGGTGATTATTTTTGCACTTATCGTATCAGTCTGATTCCTGGCACCCTGACATTACGCAAGGGCCATGAATCCTGATTGTGCTAATAATCCACATTAACCTACCATCATTTCCAGGATGGATGAACAGGATCACCGCTTGGATCAATTTGCACTAGCCCTGCAAACCCTCCTGACTCGTACTGCACATTTGGACCAGAGTGTCCCACAAGTTATGACTGCTCCTGTTTCCGCAGCTGCACCTAGTCCAACCAAGAGCATGTTCGGTTCTGCATCTCTACCTCAGCGAAATGGAGGTGATCCTATTCAGTGCAGAGGGTTTTTGAACCAGGTTGGCATTTACTTTGAGATGTTATCTCAGGCGTTTCCCTCTGACAGAGCTAAGGTGGGATTTCTCATTTTGTTACTCTCTGACACAGCTCTTGCCTGGGCTAATCCCTTGTGGGAGACTAATAAACCTGTGATTTCAAATTACCCTGAATTTGTGGCCTCCTTTCGAAGGGTTTTTGATGTTCCGGCTCGCTCCTTCTCTGCTAAACGACTCATGTCCATTCAGCAAGGTACGAGATCTGTTGCTCAGTATGCCATTGAGTTCCGTACACTTGCCGCAGAGGTAGGTTGGAACAATGAAGCCCTTGTTGCCGCCTTCTTTCATGCGATTAAAGATGAAGTTGCTGCCAGAGATTTACCAGAGGATCTCGAGGCATTGGTGTCTTTTTTAATCCTAATTGACATCAGACTAAGTGAAAGGCCCTCTTTCAAGGAGCGCTTGTGGAAGCCTCCTGTTACATTGTCTCCTACGTGTTCATTCCCACCCATGACTCCCTCTCCTCCCATGCCTCCTGGTCCCGAGTCACCAGGTACTGCTGAGCTGATGCCGTTGGGATTCACGCATCTCTCCGCAGTGGAGAGGGCCTTTAGGAGGAGGGAGGAACTCTGCCTCTATTGTTGGTTACAGGGCCACCTTTTAAAGTCTTGTCCTATACGGCTGGGAAACGCTCACACCTAAGGTCCTGTCGGGGGCAGACCTTGGGTAGTTTATCCTCGTCCCCGGAACCGCTAAAGGAGAAACCTTTAGTCATGGTTGTCCTTTCCTGGGTGGACTCCTCCATAGTCACCCAGGCTCTTGTTGACTCCGGTGCTGCGGGCTATTTCATTGACAGTGCTTTTGTATCAAAGCACTCCATTCCTGTATTGCCTCAGTCCATTCCACTTGCTATCGAGGCCATTGATGGCAGGCCCCTTCAGCCCGCACACGTTACTCATGAAACAGCGCTGTTATCCATGGCTGTTGGGGCTCTCCATTTTGAAACCCTCCAGTTCCATGTGATAAACTCTCAGCATTTTCCGGTTGTTCTGGGTTATCCCTGGCTCCAAAAGCACAATCCCAGTCTCGACTGGTGCAGGTCTGAAATGTTGTCATGGTCCCCGCAATGTATCTCCACTTGTCCTCGGAAACCAGTCAAAGTCTTGTGTATCTCAATTGCCAGAGGAGTACCAAGAGTTCCTAGACGTTTTTGACAAGGTGCGTGCTGGTACGCTGCCTCCTCACTGGTTTTACGATTGTGCCATAGACCTGCAACTTGGAGCCATTCCTCCTCAGGGCTGGGTTTACCCTCTGTCTGTTGCGGAGAATTGTTCTATGGAGGAGTATGTTGCCGATGCTCTGTTGTGGGGGATTATCCACAAATCCTGCTCTCCTGCAGGGGCTGGCTTCTTCTTCGTGAAGAAAAAGGGTTGCGAGTGAAGACCATGCATCGATTATAGGGGTCTTAATCATCTTACCATTTAGAATGCTTATTCTATTCCGCTCATTACGAAACTCTTTGACCACCTCAAGGGAGCTACAGTCTTTTCTAAACTTGATTTGAGAGGAGCATACAATCTTGTTAGGATTATGGAAGGCCACGAATGGAAAACAGCATTTAACACCAGGAGCGGGCATTATGAGTATCTTGTAATGCCCTTTAGCCTATGTAATACTCCAGCTGTTTTCCAGTAATTTATTAATGATGTCCTACGAGATATGTTGCAACAGTGTGTTGTGGTGTACTTAAATGATATCCTCATACACTCACCCACTCTTGAGGCTCATCATTCTGATGTTACACGGGTACTTCAGAGATTACGTGAGAACGGCCTGTTTTGTAAACTCGAGAAATGTGAGTTCCATCAGACTCAAGTAACGTTCCTAGGTTATGTAATCTCCGTTGCAGGGTTCTCCATGGATCCTGACAAGTTGTCTGCAGTTCTGTAGTGGCCTCGCCCAGTTGGTCTTCGCTCTATTCAATGTTTTTTGGGCTTTGCCAATTACTATAGGAAGTTTATTAAAAACTTTTCTTCCTTGGTCAAACCTATCACTGACATGGCCCGTAAGGAGGATGATCAACCCATTGGTCACCTACTGCCAAAAAAAGGCTTTTGAGAGACTTAAGACTGCCTTTGCTGCCGCTCCAGTTCTGGCTCATCCTAACCCTGTCCTGCCTTTCATTCTTGAGGTTGATGCGTCTGAGACTGGAATAGGTGCCCTCTTGTCTCAACGTCCTACACCTGATGGTTCCTTGCATCCGTGCGGTTTCTTCTCTAAGAAATTGTCTCCGGCGTAGTGCAATTATGAAATTGTCGACAGGGAATTACTGGCCATAATTTAGGCACTCAAGGAATGGAGGCACCTTCTCGAGGGTACTAGCGTACCAGTGCTCATTCTTACTGACCATAAGAATTTGTCTTACCTATCTGAAGCAAAACGTTTGTCACCCCAACAGGCCAGATGGGCGCTATTTTTGTCTCGGTTTAATTATGTGGTTTCCTACCTGCCTGGTAGTAAGAATGTTAGGGCTAATGCCCTCTCTCTACAATTTTCACCTCTGTCCAAGGAGGAGTCTGTACCTATTCGAGTGATATCTCCTGACCATATTTTGGCTACCATACGTACTAATTTGACTTCTCCCTTGGGGGAGGAGATCCTGGCTGCACAAACCAATGCACTTCCGGAGAAACCTAGTGGTAAGTGCTTTGTTCCTGAGAATCTTCAAACTAAACTATTGCACACTTACCACTATCCTAAAGCTGCAGGTCACCCAGGCAAGAACCAAATGATTTGGTCTGTCACTCGACAATTCTGGTTGCCAGATCTTCGTTCTGATGTTGCTGCGTTTGTTGCCTCCTGCTCAGTCTGTGCACAGAATAAGACTCCTCGACGTCTTCCTGTGGGTCTTCTTCAACCTATTGCTAATGGTGAGCGTCCTTGGACACATCTTTCCATGGACTTCATTGTCGAGCTCCCTGTTTCCAATGGCAATACTGTTATCCTAATGTTGGTTGACCGTTTTTCTAAAATGTCACATTGCATTCCCTTGAAGAAGCTAACTACCACTCAGGAATTTGCTTCAATTTTTGACCGGGAGGTCTTCCGTTTACATGGGTTACCCAAGGAGATAGTCTTGGACTGGGGTAGCCAGTTTGTCTCCAGATTTTGGTGTTCCTTATGTGCTCAAATAGGGATCCAGCTTTCATTCTCCTCGGCATATCACCCTCAATCCAATGGGGCTGCGGAACGGTCTAATAAAGCTCTGGAACAGTTTCTCCATTGCTATGTCTCAGATCACCACAATAATTGGTCTGAACTGTTACCTTGGGCAGAGTTTGCTCGTAATAGTGCTATTAATGCTTTCTCCCAGTTATCCCCGTTCATGGCGAATTATGGGTTCCAACCATCCTTGTTGCCTGATTCATTCATGTCTCAGGGTATTCCAGCTTTGGAGGAGCATCTCCGGCAACTCCATTCCACGTGGGAGCACATTCAGGATTGCCTTCATCGTTCTATGCAGCGCCAAAAGTTCCAGGCTGATCGTAGGCGTCTGCCCGTGCCTTCCTACCCGGTTGGTTAGAGGGTTTGGCTGTCCTCCCGCAACTTGAACCTTTGGGTGCCTTCCAGTAAACTGGCTCCCCATCATGTTGGTCCTTTTCGAATACTCTGACGGGTCAATCCTGTGGCCTAGGCTCTTGACCTTCCTCCTGCAATGCGCATCTCCAATGTTTTCATGCCTCCCTCTTGAAGCCATTGGTTTTTAATCGGTTTACCACTCTGTTGCCTCGTCCTCATCCTCTCTCTATTGACAACCATGAAGAATATGAAGTCAGCAGCATTATTGACTCTCATATCTCCAGGGGCTGCGTACAGTATTTGGTTCACTGGAGGGGCTACGGTTCAGAGGAGTGTTCATGGGTTCCCTCCTCTGATGTTCATGCTCCTGCCCTCCTCCATGCCTTCCATGCCCGTTTCCCCAATAAGCCTTTTGTCCTCCCGCGGGGGAGGAGTCGTTGAGGGCAGGGTACTGTCATGGATTTTTCCCTGCTTTATTTGCCATGTGCTGCTGGCAGTTAATTTACTTACCTCTTACTGAATATGGTGCAGACTGTCTGATGCTGCTCATTTCCTGCATGCCCTCTTATGGCCGTACTGGTGTACATAATCTGTGTGGAACAGGTTGCAGTCTCAGTATTGTGATGTCATCACTTATTATTTAAAGGGCCTCTTTTTAGTATGCTTTGCCCTTGCGTTGTCTCAGACCTGTTTGTGAGTTCCTGTTCCTGTCAGGAACTGTTTGGATAATCTGTCTGAAAAGAAGAGGGCTTGTGTTACTGGACCACAACTGCAGGACTGAGTGCAAATTGGTATAGGTGTAGATAGGTCAGTCTAAGATACTGATGTATTTAAGTGGTTTGCAACAGCTGGTAAACTCTGTATCAGCAGACTGACCATACATATGATGTAAGGTATTAGTAGAACAGCCACAGGAAGAAGTGAGTGTTAACTCTTCCCAGTGCAGTTCTACTGCACCTATGTATGTTTGACAATTGCAGCAATTGAGGAATATGTTATAACTTTAATTAGGCTAAATAGTTGTTTAGGCATAGGTGGAAACAAATATAAGAAATAGGAGCCTCCTTAATATGTAAATGAATCACTTACAAGTGGAGAAAAATGGTTGAGGTTATAAGAGATGATTTCACAACTTTAACTACATGCGGATTTAGTATTTTATATCATCAGGTAAGGCAGAACTGTTATGTTGCAAGATAGAGATATGCGTGTGAACTCCGATCTGCCCTTACCACTTGTTTGAGAGATGCGCACGTCAAGGAGGTTAAAGAGAGTCTGCAGAGGCTCTGATGGCTGCGGTCAGTAAGGATGTCCGTTTGTTTGGTGAGACGTAGCCAAAAGGTTGCAGGAGATCTGAGTCTGGGTGTGCGTACGGCTTCAACGTAGGCGAGTGACGTCACCGCACTTGTGCTGTGTAGAATCAATCCGGAAGTCTGTGAGAGTGTGTCCGTTAGAGAGGCTGGGTATCAGATTACAGTTCAGTAACTGCATAGAATTACCAAGCATTTAACCATAGGTTGGTACACAATTTATGTAGGAGCTAGTGGGCGGAGTAATAGTAGGTGCAAGAACTGGCTGCTCAAAGGATAGACTGAGAGCTAGGTGAAGTGGATAAATCTGACAGGACCCCCCTCAAATAGATCAACCACGGGGATCAGGACCTGGACGATCCGGATGACGCCTGTGAAACTGAGAAAGCAGTCGGGGTGCAGAGAGGTTGGGGGCAGGCTCCCAAGAGTCTTCTGAATCTGGATAGCCCTTCCAGTGGATTAAGTATTGGAGACCACCACGTACATGACGAGAATCCAGAATCTTTTGCACCTCATAGTCCTCAGCGGAATCGGGGATATTAGGTAAATGTAGATCGGTAACAGTGTGGTGATGTAGAGCCTTGTATGGCTTGAGTAAGGAAACATGGAAGGTAGGATGTGTTTTCATAGGTGTGGGTAAGGTAAGAGTGACTGCATTGGAGTTGACCACCCTGGCAATAGGGAAAGGTCCGACAAAGGTAGAGGATAATTTCTTAGTAGGAAATGGCAATCATAAGTTACGAGTAGATAGCCAAACATAATCCCCAATCTGATAAGAATTGGAGGGAATCCTCTTCTTGTCGTAATGGCGCTTATATTGTTCTTTGGCTGACTGAATGTTCTGGGCGGTTAAGGAGAAGGAGTCGGAGATTATGTTTATCACGTCATTCACAACTGGACAGGAGTTGTGATTAGAAACATCCCAATGGAAGGTTGGATGAAATCCATAGTTCACGAAGAAGGGAGTTGATTTGGTAGTGGAGTGGTAAGAATTGTTGAAAGCAAATTCAGCAAACGATAGTAGGTTAACCCAGTTATCCTGTCTGGCTGAGGTAAAACATCTGAGGTATTGTTCAATCCACTGGTTGGTCTTTTCAGTCTAACCATTTTTTTGAGGGTGGAAGGAAGTACTGAGACGTCTGGTTATACCAAGAGCCAAGCAAAGTTGTTTCCAGAATCTACTAGTAAACTGGGTACCTCTATCGGATGTAATGGTGTTAGGTAACCCATGTAATTTAAAAACATGATCGATCATCAGAGTAACAGTTTCCAAAGAAGTAGGCAGTTTATGGAAGGGAATAAAATGTACCATCTTACTAAATAGGTCTACTACTACTAGAATTGTGTTGCATTTCTTGGAATGTGGTAGTTCGACTATGAAGTCCATCGCTATATCCGTCCAGGGACTCTCTGGAGTTGGTAGAGCAATAAGCTAACCGTATGGAGGGATTTTTTCTAATTTTGAAGTGGTACATGTTTTACAAGTATGGACGTATTCGGCAGTATCAGGCATATGATTTGGCCACCAGAAGAATCTTTGTACCAGATCTTGTGACTTTTTTCATTCCTGGGTGTCCTGCAAGAGTGGAGTCATGTAAAGAATGTAGGACTGTCTGCCTAAGGGCTTTTGGTACATAAACCTGTTCCAGATGATAATACAGCCCATCAGTGTGTAATACTACATCTTGTAAAGGTAGGTTTGTATCGAGAGCTTGTTCCGTTTTAAAGATTTGTGTTTGGTCGATGGAAAGTGCTAGAAATTTGTCTGATGGAATTAATGATGTTTCCAATGGGGGTGAAGCAGGATTTTCTAGTTGTCTGGATAGAGCATCGGCCTTCTTGTTTCTACTAGCTGGCCGATAAGTTATAAGAAAGTTGAATCTTGCCAGGAATAGATTCCATCTTACTTGTCGAGAACTGAGTGTTCTGTTGCTCTTTAGATATTCCAGATTCTTATGATCTGTATAAATCAACACCGGAATGGAGGTACCCTCCAGAAGGTGTCTCCAATGTTCTAGGGAGGCCTTGATAGCAAGTAACTCTTTGTCGCCAATTGGATAGTTTACCTCTGTGGTATTCAATACTCTTGAATAGAAAGCAACCAGGTGTAGGGGATCCTTTGGTGTTTGTCTTTGAGAGAGAATGGCTCCTAGAGCGTAATTTGATGCATCAACTTCCAATATATACTGTAGGGTTGAATTAGGGAATTGAAGAATGGGTGCAGTAGTGAATGCGGACTTCAGATAATCGAATATCTTTTGTAGGGTATCATCCCATGTGAATCTAGTGTCAGCTTTTGTAAGGTTAGTTAATGGTCTGGTTAAGTCCGCAAAATTCTTTATAAATTTCCTAAAGAAGTTAGCGAACCCCATAAATCTCTGGACGTCCCTTTTGGTACAAGGTGAGGGCCAATTCAGGATAGCAGATACCTTATCATTTTCCTTATGGATACCATCTGGTGAGATACAGTAGCCGAGAAATTTGATCTCCTTGGTGTGGAAAATACATTTCTCTAGCTTTACATAGAGTGATCCAAAGCAGAGAAAATCTGGAGCGCAAAAAGAAAAGGGAACTTCAATAGTGTGAGATCCGACAACAATTTTTATTATCACGCAAATAAAAACTACTCACAAGATTCCCAATAAGTTAAGCATATAACATCAAACATGAGGATTTTCTCTGCTTTGGATTACTCTACTTGGCTGCAGGACAAACAGCCAACCCCCTGTGAGCAGCAGTTTGAAAGGTGACTGATCCACAGTGTGTAACGCTGGAGGACACTTGCTATACTTGAATAAGTCACATTTTATGGACATTAAAGACATTTATCAGTAAGAACATTGGTCAATTGATCAGTTTATAAGTGTGTACTTATATTGACAATATTGATAACATATTGATTCCTTCTTTTTGCTATTCATAATTTAGTTTGAGACAAGCGCTTCTAGTTTAATATATCTATTTTACATAGAGTGAATTGTCTCGGAGACGTGTTAGGACAATGCTTACATGTTTAATGTGTTCCTCGAGAGTAGAGGAGTAAATGAGAATGTCATCTAGATATATAACCATAAAAAGATCCAGTAAATCCCTGAAAATATCATTAATGAAATACTGGGATGTAGCAGGGGCATTACACAAACCAAAAGGCATGACAGTGTACTCGAACAACCCATAACGGGTGCGGAATGCCGTTAACCACTCGTGACCAGACTTATTGCGAACAAGATTGTAGGCACCCCTAAGATCTAGTTTCGTGTAGAAACTTACTCCACGTAGCCTATCTATAAGTTGAGGTATTAGTGGGAGTGGGTATCGGTTCTTAATGGTACGTTTGTTCAACTCCCTATAGTCTATGATAGGCCTAAGGGACTGGTCCTTATTTTTTGAAAAGAAAATACCAGCTCCTGCCGGAGATGTTGAGGGGCGAATGAGCCCCTTCTGTAAGTTTTCCTTTAAATATCTTATGAGGTGATTTAAGTTCTGGTTCGGACAAAGGGAATATGTGTCCATAAGGGATGTCCACGCCAGGTAGTAGGTCGATAGGACAATCATAGACCCTATGCGGGGGTAAGTTTTCAGATTCCTTTTTATCAAAGACATCTGAGAAGGGAATGTATTCCTTAGGTATAATGGGAGAATCACTTAGTAAAATTTGTTCATGATAGAGACAGGTATCTCTACAATATTGTGAATCAAAAAGTACCTGTGAGGTTGACCAGGTTATGGATGGATCATGTTGCATGAACCATCCAATGCAAGTATGATGGGCTACAGAGGAGAGGGTATTACGTCAAAGCTGATAAACTCTGTGTGGTGAGATTGTGTGGTAACCCGTAAAGGTATGGTATGGTAGAGAATAGGTCCTGAGGAAATCTCTTTTCCATCAACAAAACGGAGCACACTAGTGGAATTTTATTAACATATGTGTAGTGCTGATCAATATAATTATGACTGGCTCCTGAATCAAGGATTGCTTGAGTGTTGAGGCGTTGGTGCTCCCACTGTAATAGAATAGGTAGAGAGCAATGATTAGTTTGTTGTTGTTAGCAGATAGACAAAGTTCTATGTTTCTTTGCTTACCCTTCCTGCGTAGTAATTGGGAGCAGTCCTTAACGGTGTGATCCAACCCACCACAGTACATGCAAAGATCATTGACCTTTCTTCTAAGCTTTTCTTGTTGAGAAAGTGGATCTCTAATGAATCTGAGTTCCATGGGTACTGTAGAACTCTTTGTGGGAGGTTTGCTAGGTGTGGAAATACTAGCACTGCATAGGTTTGTTTAGTAGATACGCCTGTCTAAAGTGATGCTGATATCTATTAATTGATCTAGAGTGTCTGGTAATTGTTGCCTAGCCAAATCATCCTTTAAGGTGTCTGAGAGCCCTAAGCGGAACTGATTACGTAGAGAGAGGTCATTCCATTGGGTATCTGTAGACCATTTCTTAAACTCAGTAATGTAGTCCTCTACAGGCCTTTTATTCTGACGTAGTGACCGCATAGCTGTTTCAGCTGATAATTGCTTAAAAGGATCATCATACAGCTGGTCCATTGCTTTAAAGAATTGATCCAAGGAATGAAGAATAGGATCATTTGTTTAAAAAAAAAGGTTTGCCCATATGCGTGGTTCACCACGTAGATATGAAATAGTGGTCAAGACTTTTAAATGGTCATTCAAATAAGTTTTGGGCTTCAGTTGGAAGTACAGGTAACAAGAGTTTTTAAATTCCCTAAACTAATTTCTTTGGCCACTGAAAGGCTGTGGTGGACAGGGCTGTGGTTTATGTGAACTAAAGGTTACTTTTAATGTGTCAATCTTGTCATTTATATAGTGTCTGAGAGAAGTGTTCTCTAATTGCAAAGCATTTAATCCCTTTGTGAGGTTATCTACTGTTTGTGTCAAAGCCTGTACATGTGATATCAAGTCTGCTGGGTCCATATTCAATTAGGCTTGGTAATATTGTCAGGAACTGTTTGGATAATCTGTCTGAAAAGAAGAGGGCTTGTGTTACTGGACCACAACTGCAGGACTGAGTGCAAATTGGTATAGGTGTAGATAGGTCAGTCCAAGATACTGATGTATTTAAGTGGTTTGCAACAGCTGGTATACTCTGTATCAGCAGACTGACCATACATATGATGTAAGGTATTAGTAGAACAGCCACAGGGAGAAGTGAGTGTTAACTTTTCCCAGTGCAGTTCTACTGCACCTATGTATGTTTGACAATTGCAGCAATTGAGGAATATGTTATAACTTTAATTAGGCTAAATAGTTGTTTAGGCATAGGTGGAAACAAATATAAGAAATAGGAGCCTCCTTAATATGTAAACAAATCACTTACAAGTGGAGAAAAATGGTTGAGGTTATATGAGATGATTTCACAACTTTAACTACATGCGGATTTAGTATTTTATATCATCAGGTAAGGCAGAACTGTTATGTTACAAGATAGAGATTTGCGTGTGAACTCCGATCTGCACTTACCACTTGTTTGAGAGACGCGCACGTCAAGGAGGTTGAAGAGAGTCTGCAGAGGCTCTGATGGCTGCGGTCAGTAAGGATGTCCGTTTGTTTGGCGAGACGTAGCCAAAAGGTTGCAGGAGATCTGAGTCCGGGTGTGTGCGTACGGCTTCAACGTAGGCTAGTGACGTCACCGCACTTGTGCTGTGTAGAATCAATCCGGAAGTCTGTGAGAGTGTGTCCGTTAGAGAGGCTGGGTATCAGATTACAGTTCAGCAACTGCATAGAATTACCAAGCATTTAACCATAGGTTGGTACACAATTTATGTAGGAGCTAGTGGGCGCAAGAACTGGCTGCTCAAAGGATAGACTGAGAGTTAGGTGAAGTGGATAAATCTGACAGTTCCTGTGTATTACCTGGCTGTCTGACGTCCCTCCTGGTTCCTGATTGGGCTCGTCTGACAACTCGCTTTGGCTCCTGACTCAGCTCGTCTGACTACCAGCTCTGGCTTTGACTCCTGGCTTGTTATTTGACTTGTGGACTTTTAATTATTTCTTTGTTATTAATAAAGGTGTGATTATTTTTGCACTTCTCGTCTCAGTCTGATTCCTGGCACCCTGACACCACCTCAGCCATGTTTTCCTGGACACTTATGAGTTACACATGCTGCAGGGTATGCAGGGAGGAACATAAATAGTGATGTCCAGGATCACTATTTGAGTGCTGTCTAGGGGTGCAATTCATGTTCCTCTCTGCACACCCTGCAGCATGTGTAACTCATAAGTGTCCAGGAAAACACGGCTGAGGTGGCAACCTTAAGCCCAATACAGGTTCCTTCCTGCTTACCCTGCAGCATGCGTAACTCATAAGTGTCCAGTAAAACAACCCTATGGCAACCCTATGAGCAGTACCTGAAAACCAGGACCTTTGTTCTGTTTGGAGGTATCAGACCTCCCAGCCCATGAACATCTATCAAAATTCAGGACAGTTGGTAACTATGCTATGTATAGATTCATATTAGTGTCAAATGTTAACAGATTAGGCCTAACTCATATCAGTCTGGGAATAAAATTATCCTGACTCCTAAAAAGTAAATTTTAAGTGAGCCTTGTGATTGCATAATGCTGCTTTTAACATATACAAAATATAAAGTGAAGACATTTTGGTAGGAAGAAAGCACAGAGGACAATGGGAACAAAGACAATACAAATTATATTTATATCATTTCCATATATTTAGCTTTAAACGTTGGTGTATCATAATCTTTGTACACAGTAGCTTTATTTACCCAAGCCTTAGTATGTGACTCTCCAAACATTATGTGACACACCAAACCTTTTGTTGCTATTTTATGAAGGTTTATAGGGCAGAGGTCAGAAATGCAAATTTACCACAGACTTCTTGTAGTAACCACAAAACTAACATATCTACAGGCTTTCATTCTGTTATGTCATCTCTCTTATCTCAGCCAAAGTGCAGGTAAACACTGAATCTAACGCAGCAAAAACATTCATAATTAAGATACAAGTTTTAATGCAAATTTTTCTTTTCATATTTTCTTTTATCACTATAATAAATTATGTGCAATTGCATTATAAGTGTAATGACCCCTTATAATTTGAGTTCTCAGTTTCTCACATTATCTTTGACTGCTAACGTAATTTGGGAGCACGTTCTATGAACACCATTTTTCCACAGGAAAAAAATCCTCACTTTTCCCATCTCCTGTCTCTTTCCTATTAACTTATCTTAGGGAAATCACTTGTTGTGCTTTGCTGAATGTTTTACACATGTGGAAACGTCTCATATATTTTAATTATTAATTTTGCCTCAGGTAAAGAGTTTGCGTAAGAAAATGTTCTCGGAGGAATGTTAAAGGACAGCCAATGTCTTAAATATTAAATATTTATACAAGTAAAAACATAAAACGAGTCTACTGATTTATATAAGAAATCTTTTTTTTTATGGGCCATTAATTTTAAAAGGGCATCTTAAAGCTTTCCAAAATGTTTCCCTTTTTTATTTTTTAAATAACTTGAGGATCACTTCACCTATATTTTGCAGTGTTTCCCTAGTGGACATTCCGGTGGTAACACATATAGTTGACATGATATCTTGCATATAAAACATAAGCAACAATAATTATGTATGCAGAACTTCAGAAACATTATTGTTAATCTTTTAACGCCATTCTGACGTTCTATTCCATGCTAACCGTGCCGGACTTTTGTGCCGTTAGGACGGAATAGAATGTCCTAGCCGTTTAGCTGTCCTGAAGCCAACAGCGCTTCCAGGATGCGATTGCGGTCTGCAGGGCGTGCCTAGCATCATAGGGACGCCCCCCTTACCCGATCCCATCATTGAAATCTTGCGATCGCATGCACGATCGCGAGATTTCAATTTGTTTACATTGGAATGTTGTTCCGATGTAGACAAATTAACCCTGTCATCAAAGGGTTAAACAGACTATGGAAATGCAAAAAGAAGATGGCGTTCTAATGACACAATATCGCTAGCTCACATCATATTTAAAATAATTTCACATGCTAGGAGTGATATTAACAGAAGTAGCACATTTAATAAGTGCAAGTCACACAGTCTGGGAGATAGTAGCAGCCTCTCAACTAGCTGACCGAACACCATCTGTCTGTACTTTTGCTAGGGTTGCCATGATTTCCTGAACAGTTATGAGTTATACATGCTGCAGGGTGTGCATGGAGGTTGAGGAACATGTATTGTGCCTCTGGGCAGCACATAAATAGAGACCCTGGACAGTATTATTCATGTTCCTCCCTGCACACCTTGCAGCATGTGTAACTCATAACTGTCCAGGAAAACGTGGCCAGGGTGGAAACCCTAATTATTGCTCCTCACTGTCTTGCAGATCACTACTGTGATAAGTCCATAAAGGATATCCCCCTTCTGAGAAAATGACTCCACAACAAATAAAAAAATACATAGGGAATATTTATCAAAATTATTAAAATATTGTAAAATAATATAAAGCACTGCAACATGTTTCTCAGCACTAATAGTAGCTGTTTTATCACGCAGTTTAGGTTATGAAAATGACATCTGCTTTATTAGGGTAAAGTAGTCTCTCTGGATAGAACAAGAGGTGTCTCAGAATCTTCCCAGAGGTGAATGAGAGACTGACTGTGGACATACTAGAGATGTTGTGGAGGGCTTTAAAGGGACATGATACCAAATGTTGAAGCATTTGAAAGTAATACAGAATAGCTGTAAAAAGTTGACTAGAAAATACACCTCGACATCTCTATGCACAAAAGGAAGATGTTTACTTCAAATGTTCCTAAGTATTCACATCCCACTATAAAGGGACTTTAAGCAGCCTGTCAGGATACTAGTTCCAGAACTTGCAAGGGAGCGAGCATCTAGAATGTGCAGTCACAGTCATGTTATTTCCCTATACAGTTTAATGAAGTTTACTATGAAATCTTACAAGATTTCAGTGAAATCTCATGAGATAACAGCAAAGCAAAACATGACCTCAGCACTGATGATGCTGATTGACTACTGTTTTTTTTTTCTTTCCAACTTGCAGCTGGGCAGCAGCTCAAATTTCAATTATAACTGTTCGTAAAGCCCTTACTATTGTGAGCTGAAGAAATTGTGAGGTAAAATATCTTCCTTTTTTACATAGAGATGTTCAGGTGATATTTTCTTGTCAGCTTTTTACAGTTATGCTGCAGCACTTTCGAGTTTCTTGTCTCACAGTCAAGTCTTTCTGTTTTAAAGCGCACAAATTTGTTATTTTTTTTTAAATATTTTCTTGATAACTTTTCAATATTTTTATTTATATGTTAGAGGTAATTGATTAATATAGGGAGTTTTTTTGTTTGTTTTTAAGTCGGTTTTGTGATGCCGCGGTATCCTCGATAGTGGAACTTTAGGTGGTGAGAAGAGAAAGGGACAGTTAAGTCAAAATCATCACTCAGATAGAGCATGCAATTTTATACAATGTTTCTACTTACAGGTATTATCAGGGCCGCCACTAGAAATTTTGGGGCCCCTGACTTAAACATTGATCAGGCCCCCTCCTTTGACATGTGCAATTTATGACCAAGTGACTAAAACGTATATGCACTTTATTCTTAAGTGTTTATTTAAACTTGGAAATGTTGTAAAGGTAGTAACAAACACACAGACACACTCATACACTGAAACACTCACACATAACCACATAAGGATTCACATATAGACACTCTAGCAGACATGCAAAGAAACACACTCAGACACAGACAAAACAAAATATGGAGTTCTGTCTGATTATCTTTTTCTACATGAAGATGCCAACTAAATGATGACAACAGCATGCAGTGGCTGAAAGGAAGGGCCCTGAACTGCCTAAACAATAATTTAAAGGTTAAATGGTGGATTGGTGACTTCCGGAAAGGTCTCAAAGTCTGTAGAAAGATGTGAATAATCAGTAGTAAGGTAAAAATGTCCTAAAAAGGAACAGACAATGGACACACACACACAAACTTAAACTTGCACATACACCCAAGGAAACACCGACAGAGACAGCCTCAGAAAACACAGAAAGACATACACACACAGAGAGACAACCACATAAAACACAGAAAGACATACATACATATACCCTCACTGAGACATACACAGAAAACACACAAACACATACACACACAGAGAGACAACCACATAAAACACAGAAAGACATACATACACACACCCTCACAGAGACACCCACAGAAAACGCACACCCTCACAGAGACATCTACAGAAAACACAGACATACATACATACATACACACACACACCCTCCCGGAGACATCCACAGAAAACACAGACATACACACCCACCCTCACAGAGGCATCCCGAGAAAATACACAAAGACAAACATACACACACCCTCACAGAGACACCAATAGAAAAAGCTCAAAGACATATGCACCCACCCTCACAGAGAGACCCACAGAAAAGAAAATACATACACATTCATAGAGACACAAACCAAAGCACAAAGACATAAACACAGACACCCACAGAAACACTCACAGGAGGAAACATTTATGAACCTTGCATCCCCTAAATCAACAGTGTGTGACATGCATGATAAAAAAAAAATGTAGAAATTAAGAGATCACTTTTTAAAGAATCATATTTGTAAATGTGCAAACAAAAATAATTCTCTGAATTCAAAATTGTACATTAATGATCTGGGTAGATGGCTAGATGAAGAAAAGTACTTTTAAAAGGTTGACATATGTTTGTTTGATTTTTCCCCATTTTCCCCAAACAAGAGCAGAGCACCACTTCAAATATAGTGTACAAATGTTCCCATCTGTCAGCTGTACTTATGTATTTTGAAAATGATGTACTCTATATGGTCTTGGTGGAACCATAAGCTGTGGTACTCATACCATTAGATCTGGTTAAATGCAGGATTTAGGCTTGTTTGTATGTATTTCAAAATTAAGTCAGCTGTAGTGTAAACAGAACAGTTTTAAATTAACCTTTCTCATTTCAAACACTGAGCAATCTTAGTCTGAGAGTATAACATGTTATGTAGATGTAAAAATCTTAGATAAAATGCCTCCTTGCATCTGGAAAGTCCTTGCATAAAGGGGCAGTAAACTGGAATGTAATATATATATATATTTTAAAAAAATGCATATCTGCCAAAAGGGCACCTACCATTTGTGTATTGAGGAGGAAACATTTCTGCATGGTTTTAAATATAGAATTTCTACAGCATTGTCAAATAATCATAAATACACTGCTGCTAAAAAAATTGTTTTTATGGACCCCTGGCCCCACCATACAACTACTACCACACTGAAGTTACAATCCAAAATTGCACAAAGAAATAAAAAACATTTGCTAAGTAAGTCCTACCTCCTCTGCAAATGAAAGTGATCTGCCGTCTGACTCAGGCACACACTTTACAAACAAAGTGCCAAGTCTGTCTCACACTGTGCATAGTGGTTTAGTGCACACTCAGAAATCCTCTCAAATTCTAATACTTGACTCCATGTAATAACATTTCCCATGCTCAATTAGCACTGTGCTGTAGTACCCACTGGTGGCTGCCAAATTTTTTTTTAAAAAAAGTTCTTGCCTCATGGGGCCCCCCTGGCCCATTGGGCCCCTGACAGGAGTCACCCCTGTCACCCCCTGATAGCGGCCCTGGGTATTATCGAATTGTATTTGTTCACTTGTTTCCTTTGTTGAATAGTAGGTTCTGGAGCAGAAATGCACGACTGGGCATTAGCTGAACACATTTAGTGAGCCAGTGACAAGAGGCATATATGTGCGTCCACTAATTACCAGATAGATCCACGGTGCATTACTGCTTCTGAGCCTACCTGGGCTTACTCTTCAACAAAGATACCAAAAGAACAAAGCAAATTTTTATTTCATGTCCCTTTAATGGATGTCAAATAGCTGCAGCTCCAGCAATTATAAAAGAGCTGATATTGCAACTATTTATGAAGTACACCATTTTTAAGTTGCAACTGCAAGATAGTTTCACAAGCAAGCATTTCAGAACCACTGTCTACCAATAAAGCTGTGTTAGTTTATCAGACAGAAAGTAATCTATCCTAGGGAAAAGTTATGTATAACCAGCCTCCCACATTGTTTTTTTTCCTCATGTCAAAATCAATATAAACTGTTCAAATTTATCATTTAAAGGGACACTGAACCCAAATTTTTTCTTTTGTTATTCAGAAATAGCATGCAATTTATTTATTTTTTATTATTTTTCTTTATTGAGGTTTTCAACAATACCAACATCAAAAAAAAGATGCAACAATAAACCATAATCTGGTACACACAAAAAGATCAATGCATATTACAATAAATCATAATGACCTTATCTGCTGTATATGCTGAGATGGGTCTGTTTTAATACAACTAAGTTTATTTAAAAAATAATTTCTTGTTGGGTATTCTGTTCTTGATAACACTTTTAAAAGTCTCACCGACACCTTTGATTTTTCAACAAATCTATATAAACCATGACTTTCCATGATTCAGTAACATTTTGAAGAGGCAATCAGAAAACAACAAAAAATATAAGAATATAACCATCTTTACCATGTTTTATGTCTACTCTACCAAATACCCAAGAGAACTATTTCCGAGTTTTGAAGAGCATGCAATTTTAAGCAACTTTCTAATTTACTCCTATTTTCAATCTTTCTTCGTTCTCTTGCTATCATTATTTGAAAAAGAAGGCATTTTTGGTTTCAGTACTCTGGACAGCACTTTTTTATTGGTGGATGAATTTATCCACCAATCAGCAAGGACAACCCAGGTTGTTCACCAAAAATGGGCCGGCATCTAAACTTACATTCTTGCATTTCAAATAAAGATACCAAGAGAATGAAGAAAATTTGATAATATGAGTAAATTAGAAAGTTGCTTAAAATTTCATGCTCAATCTTAATCACGAAAGAAAAATTTTGGTTACAGTGTCCCTTTAATACAAAAACATAGTTTAGCAAATTTAAATAGTACCCATTCATATGCATGATGGAAATGACCCATTTTAAGACAATTTCAAATTCACTTCTAAATTAATTTTGTTATTTTGGTATTCTTTGTTGAAAATGAATATGTACATACCCTACACTACTGGGAGATACCTGGTGATTGGTGGTTACACAAATTTGTCTCTTGTCATTGGCCAAACAGATGTGTTCAGTTTGGTCACAGTAGTCAATTGTTGCTCCTTCAGCAAAAGGATACCAACAGAATGAAGCAAATTATAAAAAAAAATTTGTATGCTCTATCTGAATCATGAAAGAAAATGTTTGTGTTTCATGTCCCTTTAAGTGTGGAGCAATACTGTGATCAAAAACAAAACCTGCATACACAGGTACGCAGGCAGCAGGGAATTCTCTAATAGCCACAGGGGATCCCACTAATGGTTGTAGCTATCATGCATAGACCAATAACATTGTATAATCAATGAGATGGAGCTGAATCATGTCATTTAATAACCCATAGCACAATAGATAGATTCATGGCCCCCTATCTAATGCATATGTTTGGGAGTCACGGTCAATGAATTCTGAACACAGCACAAAGGAATTAAGGAATCAGGGTGAAGAGGAGGAGGGAGCAGTAGAGACGTTCTCTGATATCAGCCTGTGTCTTTTTTTTAATGTGAAAGAAAAGAAATCTGCACAGCTTATCTAGAATACTTATAATATTGAAGCAAGTAAAATTGACTATCCCCTGACTAGGATAGCAGCAAAAAACAGTAAATGAACTTTGATTTTCACGAGGGTACCTATTAGGAAAGGTATTAAAGGAGACTAAAAAAAAGAATAGATTAAATAATACATAAATATTAGAGATGATTTAAAGGGACAGTCTAGGCCAAAATAAAACTTTCATGATTCAGATAGAGCATGTAATTTTAAACAATTTACTTTTATCACCAATTTTGCTTTGTTCTCTTGGTATTCTTAGTTGAAAGCTTAACCTAGGAGGTTCATATGCTAATTTCTTAGACCTTGAAGCCCACCTCTTTCAGATTGCATTTTAACAGTTTTTCACCACTAGAGGGTGTTAGTTCACGTATTTCATATAGATAACACTGTGCTCGTGCACAAGAAGTTATCTGGGAGCAGGCACTGATTGGCTAGACTGCAAGTCTGTCAAAAGAACTGAAAAAAGGGGCAGTTTGCAGAGGCTTAGATACAAGATAATCACAGAGGTTAAAAGTATATTAATATAACTGCGTTGGTTATGCAAAACTGGGAAATGGGTAATAAAGGGATTATCTATCTTTTAAAACAATAAAAATTCTGGTGTAGACTGTCCCTTTAACTGCTGACATGTGTTATCACTCAATATACAGGGTCTAAACAATATTAGGGCACTTGACAATTGTTTATAAGGCAGTGAGTGGTATATTTGGAATTGCTTACAGCAAAGCATATTGGGTACATAAATTAAGTATAGTAAACTTGAAAGTCGGTGGAATCACACTATTATGATTCAAATACAAAGCATATAGGGCTTACAAGATCAGTATTCTAGTAAGGAGATATTATTTAGTGATCCCCAGCACTTTCACTTCACTTGTATAAAGAATTGTAAATGTCAGTTAGTTATTAAGCTTCTTATTTGTGGTAGCCCCATGTACAGAAATTCTTGAGAATCATAATGAGCATACTGCTTACTCATTTATACAGTGTTTAACAAGTTTTAAGGGTTACCTAGGTGCACTAAAGCGTAGTTGTCGATCCTCAAATTTGAAATATGATTGGGGTACACCGCTCCGGCCGTAAGCGGTGCCAATTTAACGCTAATGGGGAGAATAGAGGATCTCAATTTAGGTTACCCTTAACACGCAATCTCAATTAGGCAGTATTAAGCTAAACTATGAGGGACAACCCATAATAAGGTCAGTATAAGTGTGCAAGAGTATTCAACATTTACAAAGATAAAGGACAAAAAAACAATAGTTATTAAAGAAATAAAGCATTCTTAGCTAGAGTTAATGTTCTCGGATATGCTAATAGTGGAGTGAACATGCAATCTTGAGTGACCCTTAGAGCAGGCATATATAATCATACAATAAAAGTCTTCATAAGAAGTAATGCCACGGAAAAGTTAGGTGATGAGATAACAAAATAAGTAACGGCCAGTACTTTTATTTTAGAGAGTTCTTTAGGACCTTTAGGTGTATTATTGTGAAATTCTCCGCCTATTCCTAGGCGCTAGAAAATACCTTCTGGTGCGTAGTAAGCCATTTCTCCAATCTCCACATGCATAGTAGCTGAACACCGGGTATCACTACCCGCCTTAGGATATGCAGTCCCGCTAACCTCTATGCCCTTACAGTAGCAGCCATCAGAGAGAGGTTCTTGGTGGCAAAGAAGTACTTCGCTTTCCAGCCAATGTCTCTTTTGTGTCCATCTTCTGATCATTATTGCGGTCGCCAAGCTCTGCGCTGGGGAACCTGGCCCAGCCTGGCTACCAGCAAGGTGTAGTCGGTGGTATTCTGTATTTGCTGTAGGGTTGTTTCTTCTGTTTTGGATTGCAGCAGCAGGGCATAATTCTGGATTAGTCACTCCTGCAAGCTCGTTCCCCAGGATCATGTTGAGGCACAATGGTTTATCTGGGTTGTCCGACATCCGCTTAGGAGCCGCTATTCTGCCATCTAAGGTCTTTATTACACTTGTATACCCAGAGTTGGGTACTGAAGGGGGCCCACTTTTTGCCGTAGAGACGTCCGCTTCTGGAGCTCTCTCCATGGTACATAAAAGAGCTGACTCCTAGTCCTTATGGATGCTTGTCTGAGGGGTTATATGAGTCTCCTCCGTTGTTTTAATTTCTCTTCTATCATAAGATTTACTATGAGGAGTTTTCAAAGAGATGCTCGTAGCTTGAGAATCTAGGGAAGTATAAAGTACCTCTCCCATGGCGACTGAGAAAGCTTCTTGGTAGCTGGAGAGTAAGCTTCTTATTTCACTGAGCAAGTAAGTAGCCTCCATGGTGAGCCTATCTGTTTCAGGGGATAATCCGCTTGCAGCTTTGTAGCAGGACATTTTGCAGTGATTTGCGGGAGACACTGCACTATAACGACTGGGCCACGCAGGCTCTCAGCCAGGGGTTTAGGTGGAAGGCCGCAACTTGTAGACTGAAACCTGATCCAGAAAATAATAAGATCATTCGGAAGGGCTTTCTTAGTTGTACACAGATCAGTAATAGATAATACTCAATGAAGCAAAGAAGATGGATCTATGATCAAATTAGCTCTGAGGTGTGGTGCAGCTAACAATCTTGCAACCTATCATGGCCACCGCCCAGAAGTTCCCCCATACCATAAACCCTTTAACCCTTAGAATTTTTTGTATTAATATTTATATGAATTATAAAGTGTATATATGAGTGTTACACTTTATTTTAATGTATTTATGTTGTGTTTGTTGCATATTTGTTTATAACTCTTACACTTTGTGCAAGGTTTCACTCACACTAACCTGATGAGCACAAATTTTGTTTATGTATCTAAATAATATAAAAAGAAATTCCTGAGGAGGAAAAAACTTAAGAGGATGCGCTTGGAACACAGGTTATCAAAGTGGGACCTACCACTTTATGATTGGGTTTGTACCCGTATGCATAAATAAAAAAAAAAATATTTTTATAAACAGCACAGTGTTTGGTATGTGTAAAAAATTTATAATAATGACGAAAATAAATTGTGTGTAAAACAAGTGCTCAGGACAATTTGTGTATAATATTAGTGATACATTGAAATAATCAGATATCACAGATAAACAACACACCAGGCACCTCATATGAACATTCCTCTTCTTTTTTAGAGAATGGCCAAAATCACAACAGACATCCCTTTCCAAACAGCAACCTAAGTGTAGAAAAACAACGAAAAAGACTGTACACTTCAGACCAAGAGGGTCTAGAGGAAGGGGTTTATCAGCCAAAAAAGAAAAATTATCCAAATTAGAACAAGGTATATTCAATTTATCATCGCACATTCTAACAACTAATGAGAAAAGAGTACTCCACAAAGGCCTTTCATACTGCCCACCCAATCCTCACAACTTATATCATCTATTTGTGGATGTTAATAAATTTACAAGGAAACTATCCTTGCAGAAATTCTTTGCACAAAAGAAACTAAAACAACAAAAATATATACAACCTGAAAATACACAGACTATACTAGTCAATAATATGACCCCTAATAAGAATATGAAGGTCATATTTGCAGAAACAGAAAGCTTAACTACCCATTTATTTGATGATTATATTCATACAGATATTAAGGTAAAATCCCAATTTACACCATCTTTTTCAACAAACCACTATATAGAATTATATCAAAGATCAGTCATTGAGGATCTTGAAAATCTTTCAAAAGATCACAAAAAACAGTACCATTTACACAAAAGCGAACAAACAGCTTTACGTATGCTAGCCAACAATAAAAATCTGATAATCAAGGATGCAGATAAGGGCGGTGGTATTGTCCTACAAGATCTAGGAGATTATCTCAAAGAGGCCAATAGAATTTTAACAGACACTGAATATTATAGGGAAATCTCTTTCAATCCAACAAGTATTTTCCTAAAAGGGTACAGTACACTAATACAAAAGGGCATATCCACAGGTATTCTAAATAAAGAAGAGAAAGAATTTCTCAAAGTCACAAATCCTAGTGTGGCACACTATTACCACCTGCCCAAAATCCACAAAGATCAAGTTAATCCACCTGGACGCCCCATTATAGCAGGCATTGGTAACCTCACATACAATTTATCTTTTTATTTAGATCAATTTTTACAAAAATATGTTGTTACTTTACCCTCCTATATCAGAGATAGCACACATTTACTATATCAACTTAAAAACATTTCTACTAACGATGATCTAATTTGGATCACTTGTGATGTTGGCTCCCTTTATTCTAACATTTGCCATAACATGGGTATTAATGCAGTTTCCATCTTTTTGGAAAAGGACCTATATATGCCAGACATCCAAAAAGAATTTATATTGGAAGGAATAGAATACATCCTCAAGCACAATTATTTTATTTTTCAAGATAGATTTTTTCTACAGGTCAAGGGGACGGCCATGGGTACCAGGTTCGCCCCGAGCTTTGCAAATTTGTTTATGGGAATCTTTGAAGACCGATATATTTATTCCTCAAGCTTTTGGGCGAACCTGGTATACTATGGCCGCTATATAGATGACCTGATTTTTATTTTAAGAGGGAGCCACGAGCTAGCTAACACACTAATAGAACATTTAAATCAGAATCAGATGGGTTTAACCTTCACAGCTAATATACAAAAATCTTCAATAGAATTCTTGGATCTATTACTAAGTTGGGATAATCAAGGTAACATCATTTCTCAAACTTTTTTCAAAAAAGTCGATAGCAACAGCTATCTAGACTTCTCTAGTAACCACCATATAGGGTGGAAAAGAAACATCCCATACAGCCAATTTAAGAGAATACGTAGGAATTGCTCCAATTTAGAATCTTTTGACATTCAAAGCAAGGTTCTTTACCAACGCTTTGTAGACAAAGGTTATCCTATAGATCTACTAAATCAATGTCTTAAAAAAGCACGCAATCTAGATAGAGAATTAATCTTTGAAAAAGTCCAAAATAGCACCAACAATCAAACCAAAAAGAAATCCACAAACAACGTTGTTTGTGAACCACTTTTCATTACACAATACAATAACAACCACTACAAAATTCGAAACATACTACATAAACATTGGAACATTATCCAAAAGGATCCTTTCCTTAAAGATATAGTCGGTGAAAAACCCAAAATTGTATATAGACGAGCTCCCACTTTAAGGAATCAATTAGCCCCCAGTAAAAGAGTAAAACATTGCCAATTTCGGTCCAATAAACAAACCAAAACTTTAAACTTTTTAGCTTCCCATGGATCATTTAAATGTGGCAAAAGAGGTTGCAACATGTGCAAATTTACAATTTCACAAAAATCTTTTAAATCCAATATTACTGGTTTAACATATCAAATCACACATCGTCTCAATTGCGAATCTAAATATATAGTGTATCTCCTTAATTGTATTTGTGGCGTCCAGTATGTAGGGCGCACTATTAGAAATCTCCGTACCCGTTGGGGTGAACATCATCGAAATTGTAAAAATTGTAAAAAAACTAAAACCAACCATAGTGTCCCCAACCATTGTGAAACGATACATGACGGGAGTTCAGATATCTATAAAATTATCCCTATTGATCATGTACCACCTTCCACAGATTATGATCGTCTGATTAAACTCAGGCAATTAGAAACATATTGGATACACAAACTCAAAACCTTGTATCCATTAGGCTTAAACGCCAATGTAGATTTGGCAGCCTTCACATAAATTATCACTTTTATACAGGTTACATTTATATCTAATATGAGATTTAGCTTTTAGGGTCTAGTACATCATATTTTCTTATATTTTTTGATATACATTAACAAACACTACAATATGTTGATACCACTACATTATATCTCTCTTATTTCTTTTTCTCTTCTTTGTCAGTCTTCAATAATATATTGCATTAATGCAATTTAGACACATATAGAATATGTTATGTTTCCATACACTTATATTTATGTGTATATGCCCATGATGAGCATGTCCACATAGTTGTGTATATGTATGCACTTGTCTATCCGGTTCTAAACCTAATAGTCCAAGCACCTATATAGTTTCATATTATATTATATTTTACATACCTGATTTATATTATTTTCTACGATACACTATTTTGCACATTTCATCTTTTTGAATGTTTGATTATTCATCAATACATACACCTACAATTGTTTATATACATTCTGGATACACTTTTTAGTCTATTTGGTTGTTGTATATGATTGGAAACAATTAATAACATAATTCCCAAATATATTTCCGCCCCAATATATAACATAAACTTTCAAGATAGCTTTACCAATTTCTTGTTCGCCTAACATACAAAAGGTCCCAAGTTCGAGTCCAGTGGAGTCCCAAATATATATATACATATTATTAATCACATAATTCCTAACATATTTCTGCTCCAATATATAACATAAAAATAGCCCTTCAAGATAGCCTTATCAATTTCATGCTCGCTTAACATACAGAAGGTCCCAAGTTCAAGTCCAGTGGAGCCATAAAATAAAATATATATATACATATATATTTTTTACAATTTTTATATGTCACTTATTTATAGTAAGCATTTGTCACGAACATTTCTTTTTTAGTTTTATATTTATAAGAAAATTCCTTTTAGTTTGGTTTTAAAAATTAGAGTCATTTATTAAAAAGACCAAATAAGATTATCTTCTAGACATTGTGAGACATGTAGATCAATTTATATATTTTGTATCAATACTAATCCTTTTTTGCAAGAAATTCAAACAAGACATAAAGGTAGCCTTTTGATTTTTCCATTGCCTAGCACACATTAGGTCCTGGGTTCGAATCCAACCAGGAGATGAGATATACATATACACACATGTTAATATATGTCCAGTTTACTATGAGATATTTTATTTTTTTCCAGATATATTTGGTAATTGCGAATAGGGTTTTTTATATACTTTTTATTTAAGTGTTATCTGTGTGGTCAAAATTGTTCAAACCAATTTATACAATGTATCAAAAGTTAAATGTTTTTGCAATTGCAACATTGTTAATAGAGTTGACCTTTTGTTTCAATTCCGGGTCACTGTGGGTTTAAATAGATCTCTATTGTTAACTATGATTATGCCTGATGAAACGGTCTGGAATAGACTGAGAAACGCGTTGCAAAATAAATACTGTTTGTTTTATACCACGACCCGGTATTTTTGCTTCTTTCCACGATCCACTTGTTTTTGAAACAGGACTTTTACCACGGAACCTTTCATACACTGACACTGTCGTTTTTGGAGAAAAGTCTCGGTGGCGTGAGTGCAGCAGGAGAACACCTATCAGCTTGCAGCTCACCTGGTCCGGCCATTGGCCCTAAAAAACGTGGGTGCTACTTTCTAGACGCCTATCTGGATTCCACAGGTCCTCTGGGTGAGACCTCCAGCGTACTGACTGCTGGAATTTGAATGTCAGCCTGCTTTATCGCACCTTATTCATTTAAGGTGCCACTTTCCTTGTGAGTAGTTTTTTGCACATCACTTTTATACTTGTTGTTTGAACGATTCACACTATGTTGGCGCCCCTTGTTTATCTTCCATTCTGTTTATGTATCTCTTCAACAAAGAATATTATGGGAACAAAGCATATTTGATAATAGAAGCAAATTGGAAAAAAAAAATTTTTTAAATGGTATGCTCTGTCTGAATCACAAAAGAAAACATTTGGTGTTCATATCCCTTTAACCTTTATTTATGCAAAATGTGTTTTCATATTTCATTTTTTATATAGATGTATAATGTCCCTTTAATATAGAAATGACACAAAATGTATCAAACGATAAGCTTAAGCTGCAGCCTACATCAAGAAGAACATTTATTTATACATTTTCCAGTAAGTGCACATTATACTAGTACAGATCTGCATCAAAAGTACACAATAGACACTGAACAGAACTAGATTGTCTTGTTCTGAATATTATTTCCAGTGATTATGCCTGGAACTGCTGTTTCTCTAAGGAATGCATTTTGTAAATACAAGCGCTGACTTTTATGTGTCGCCCTCAGGGTTAAACCTGCCACATACAATGACATCACTTGGGCTGTCTTTGATTGGTTGATTATTACAACACAAGACTTTAATTTGTTACATGTGCTGATACAACACAAGATTTAGGAGCATGTGTCAAGCATTCCACTTATCTCAATTACATCAGTAAATCTCTCAGAGTAAAGGAGTTAAAACTAGCCTCATCTCATCCCGAAATTATATACAGCCTGGAATTGAGGAGTAAAATATCCAGTAAAAAGGATTACACATTTTGTAGTAATAATTGTATTTGCTTGTTTGTACAGTTCAAATAGTTGGATGTCTGCAGTGTAAACATTTTGTTTCTTTTTGTTTCAGCAATTTGTAGGAATTCTTCTAATTTTTAGCAAACACAATACAGGTGGCCCTCAGTTTACAACAGTTCAATTTACACCGTTTCAGAATAACAACCTTTTTTTTTTCAGTCATGTGACTGCTATTGAAAAGCATTGAGAAGCAGTGCATTGATTAAAAAAGCAAGTAGGCGGAGCTATCCACTTGTGTAGCAGCAAAGATATGCAAGCAAAGCAAGCTGAAATTAATCAGTTTAACCAGACCTGAGCTATCGAGCAGATTTCAAAGGAACAAGATCTTCCTGTCTATAAATCAGTCCAGATTGGAATGCATAGAAAGAACTGTTTGCAGAAAAATGCAAGTGAAGTCTGTGTTGTGTGATTATTTTATTAGGTTTATAATGCTGTTTAGCAAATGTTTTTGTTCATTTAACTTAGTTTAATTATATATTCTGTGTTGTGTGATTATTTTATTAGGTTGATAATGCTGTTTAGCATGTAAAGTTTTCATTTCAAAGCTTTAAAAATAATGTATTAGGTATTTTGAGAGGGGCCTTGAACCTAACCCCCTCACTTCCCATTGACTTACATTATAAACTGGGTTTCAATTTACAACGGTTTCGATTTACAACCATTCCTTCTGGAACCTAACCCCGGCGTAAACTGAGGTCTACCTGTATAAGATATTAAATATTATACTGCTTAAAGTTGTACTCATTAAAATGTAAATGTATCTATAGCTGTTTTATCATTTGAAATGATGGTTTTGCCTGTTGAAACCACTAACTTTACTAAAAAAAATGTGTCTAAATGTAGCCACCAATCAGCAAGCACTACCCAGGTGTTGAAAGAAAAATGGGCCAGCTACTATGCTTACATTCTTGCTTTTTCAAATAACGATACAAAGAAAACGAAGAAAAATTTGATAATAGGAGTAAATTAGAAAGTTGCTTAAAATTGCATGCTCTATCTGAATCATGGAAGTTTAATTTTGGCTAGACTATCCCTTTAACGAAACAGACTGGGGTAGCCTGCCCTCTTCTCTTCCCTTAAGGTGGTTTAGCACTGATTCAAATGAGTAATAATTTATTTAACAAGTATTCAAACAGACAGACATATATTCCTTTTCTTTTCTCTATCTAATAGCTAAATACCTAATATAATTATATATTTATGTATTTCCAATTAAATTCACACTTAAACTACCTAGAATGCAGACAGTTATTGGAAATAATGATGTTCCTATTATGATTGTTCATGCAAACCTGATAATCCTTCTTTTAAAGGGACAGTCTACTTGACATTTATTATTGTTTAAAAAGATAGATAAACCCTTTATTACCCATTCCCCAGTTTTGCATAAACAACACTGTTATACTAATATACTTTTTATCTCTGTGATTACCTTGTAGTTAATCCTCTACAGACTGCCCCTTATCTCAGTGCTTTTACAAACTTGCATTTTAGCCAATTAGGGCTGGTTCCTACATAACTCTACAGGAGGGAGCACAATGTTATCTACACCTTGTTCCAAATTAGTATGCAAATTCTATTTCAGTGTCACAAAGATTAAATTTTTTTTTTCCAGTTTAACTCATGGATGGCATTGTGTCTCAGGGCTCTTTTGATCACTGAAAACAATCTCGGACACCTGTGATAATTAAATTGCCAGGTGAGCCCAATTAAAGGGAAAATCTACTAAAGGAGGGTGTTCCACATTAGTAAGCAGAGCACCACTTTCAAGCAATATGGGGAAGAAAAAGGATATCTCTGCTGCCGAAAAGAGGGAAATAGTTCAATGCCTTGGACGAGGTAGGAAAACATTAGATATTTCACAAAAACTTAAGCGTGATTATCGCAATATTAAGAGATTTGTGGCTGATTCAGAGCACAGACGGGTTTGTGCAGATAAAGGCACATTGAGGAAGATTTCTGCCAGATCCATGCATCGAATCAAGAGAGCAGCTGCTAAAATACCATTACATAGCAGCAAACAGATATTTGAAGCTGCTGGTGCCTCTGGAGTCCTACGGAAATCAAGGTGTAGAGTCATCCAGAGTCTTGCAACTGTGCATAAACCTTCCATTCGGCCACCACTAACCAATGCTCACAAGCAGAAACGGCTGCATTGGGCAGAAAAATACATGAAGACTAATTTTCAAACAGTCCTGTTCACTGATTAGTGCCGTGCAACCCTGGATGGTCCAGATGGATGGAGTAGTGGATGGTTGGTGGACGGCCACCCTGTTCCAACAAGGCTGCAACGTTACAAGGCGGTGGTGGAGTCATGTTTTGGGCTGGAATCATGGGAAGAGAGCTGGTCGGCCCCTAGGTTCCCCAAAGGTGTAAAGATGACCTCTGCAAAGTATGTGGAGTTCATGACTGACCATTTTATCATGACTGATAAAATACTGTTATCATTAGGAGGTTTGTTCATTAAAATTTGAATTGTACTCTTAATAGTTGATAACATGAGAATTATGCTGACTGTTGTTTACATCAATTATTTAGGTAAATGAGAAAGATATCATTGGCATAATAATTTGGAACAGGGTGTTTATAGCACACATGAACTACCACTGTCTGGCTGTGAAAGCTAATAAAATGCACTGAGATAAGAGGCGGCCTGCAGGAGCTTAGAAACAGGCAGAGATCTAGAGGTTTTGAGGTTACAATGTTAGTTGTGCAAAGCTGGGGAATGGGTAGTAAAGGAATTATCGATCTTTTTAAACAATAAAAAAAAGTGAAGCAGACTGTCCCTTTAAGAGCAACTGACTGTAGAGAAGGTTAGGGAGGAGGTAAACAAGTTCACAAGTGTATTAACCCAAGCCTTCCTGGGAGAAAGTGGCACAGACACAGTTTTCAGGTGTATTTTTACAGCAAAAATCAGCAAAATAAATAATGTATGTATATTGCAATAATTTTTTTCACTTTGAATAATTAAACATTTTATATGTTGTTGAAATGTCAAGTACTCTGACTTTTTTCCTTAAAGGGATATTAAACACTAAATACATGCTAGATAGAATGATACATTCAAAGAAAAGATTAGTCCATGACTAACATGTAGATGTATTTTTTAAAGTTTCATTAGTTGTTTAAAAAGTGACAAAATAAGTGTAAAGTTTTAGTGTCTATAAAACACTGGAAGCTGCCATGTTGTAACTTGTGTTACCTTCTCTGCTGTGGCCAATTAGAGACAGTTATAAATAGGTCAGTAGAGTGTGCAGCCAATGGTTGTGCTGGATTTAACAGTGTTCTGCACTTCCATTTCTAACAGGAACTGAAAAGCTCACAATTTCAGAATGGAATTAAAGGAAAAGGGGACAAAATAAATAATGAAAGTATATTGCAGAGCTGTTTTATATATACAATGTATCATTTTATATTACCATCTCAAAGTGTTTAATGTCCCTTTAAAGGGACTCTAATGTCAAAATTAAACTTTCACGATTCAGATAGAACAGGCAATTTAAAAACTAAAATAAATCCATTTTACTTCCATTATCAGATTGTGCATTATTTAAATATATATACACAATCATTCTCCAAAAAAAAAAGGCACTCTCCGGTTTTGAATCAAAACATACTTTTACTGCATAAACGTTTTCAGAATATGTCCCGTCCTCAGACACAGTTAGAAGTACAAACTTACCACCATATATGTGCTCCCCTCATCTCCCCGTGCATACTGCTCTGCCACTTCCGGAAACTCTGCAGTGTCCAACTAATGCAACAGCGCATGCACGGGCAGCGCTATGGAGCACAATCTGTGCCAACAGACAAAATGTAAATACATCAACAAAACGAAAATCAAGAGTCACAGATTTAGTAAGTTAATTAGCAGCAATACATCCAGAATAAACACATTTAGAAGAAACGCATTGTAATACACTATAACGTTGTGGCAATAATTTACAAATAACAATGGAGATCCAAATTTTTATTTAGCCCTTTAGGCACTAATGTATCTAATATAAAGATCCATTTGGACTCTCTTTGCAGAAGTAACTTGCCTCTGTTGCCACCTCTCACCAGGGGAGGTATATGGTCTATTATAATGTATCTCAAATCAGATACAGCATGCCTATAGTTCAAAGTGCCTAGCCACCGGTTGCTCAGTACTACCTGAATTTAATGCAGAATATATTGCTGACTGGTGGGAATGAGCTTAAAACTACGTTGTTCCACAAAGAAACGGCCCGTAACTCTCTATTAGAAGCAACTAGTTGTCACCCTCCAAGTTTGAAAAAGGCGTTACCATGCTCACAGTTCAAGAGGGTAGTGAGGAATAACACCAATGCTACAACAAAAGAACAACAGCTCTAGATATGAATACAAAGTTTCGACAGAGGTGATACAGTAGACCAGTGTTTTCCAACCAGTGTGCCGTGGCACACTAGTGTGCCGTGAGAGATCCTCAGGTGTGCCACGGCAGACTGACAACAGTGTGACATATTTTTTAAACTTTGCTTGTTTTTTACTCCCAGTGCAGGGGTAGTTTGTAGGAGGCATGGCATAACAGCACAATACATACAGTATGTGTGTGTTTGTGTGTATGTGTATATATATATATATATGCTGTATTAGGCTACAATGTGTGATTTTTTTAAAATTTTGGGATGGTGGTGTGCCACAGGATTTTTTAATGTAAAAAAAGTGTGCCACGGCAAAAAAAAGGTTAAAAATCACTGCAGTAGACAGTATCTACAGGAGGAATCCTTTGAAGAATCTCAGATGATGACACAGGAACAAGCTTTGATTAAAAACTCAAGTTAACAGAGATTGAAGAGACTTGTCTTTTCAACTGAATTTACACATGACAAATTAGAGTTACCAGGGATATTGAATAAAGAACTGGGACATTCTGAGATCTGATAAGAACCTACCTTTTAATGCATTAGATAGTCCCATAGTAGGGTATAGAAAAGGTAGATCATTGAGAGATCAATTGCTACTTACCGATAATAGACACAGCTACACTAATAGGACATGGCTGGGAACAGAGAGGAATGGTTGCTATAGGTGTAGTGGCTGTGTAACATGTGGGGGATTATCGCGGAGCAAATATTTTGTTCACCCATGGAGGAATAAGTGGTAAACCATAAACTATAGGGTTACATGTACTACTACTCACATAGTATACATGCTACATTGTCCCTGAGGAAAATTTTACATAAGGAAAACCCAGGATAACCTCAGGACACGGATGGCTTACCACTGGTCAGCAATACATTCTGCATTAAAATTCAGGCAGTTCTGAGCAACCGGTGGCTAGGCACTTTTTGAACTATAGGCATGCTGTATCTGATTTGAGATACATTATAATAGACCATATACCTCCCCTGGTGAGAGGTGGTAACAGAGGCAAGTTACTTCTGCAAAGAAAGTCCAAATGGATCTTTATATTAGATACATTGGTGCCTAAAGGACTAAATACAAATTTGGATCTCCATTGTTATTTGTAGATTATTGCCACAACGTTATAGTGTATTACAATGTGTTTATTCTGAATGTGTTTATTCTAGATGTATTGCTGCTAAGTAACGTACTAAATCTGTGACTCTCTTGATTTTCGTTTTGTTTATGTATTTACATATTGCCTGTTGACCCAGATGGTGCTCCGTAGAGCTGCCCGCGCATGCGCTGTTGCGTTGGTTGGACTCCGCAGAGTTTCCCAGAAGTGGCAGAGCAGTATGCACGGGGAGATGAGGGGAACACATATGTGGTGGTACGTTTGTACTTCTAACTGTGTCTGAGGGCGGGAGATATCCCGAAAACGTTTATGCAGTAAAATTATGTTTTGATTAAAAACCGGAGAATGCCTTCTCTTTTGGAGAAAGATTGCGTGTATATTTTAAGCGCACCCCGGAGGATGTATCACTGAGAGTGTGCTGGGTCTCCTATAGACTTTGTGTGTGTGTGTGTGTGTGTGTATATATATATATATATATACTCAACGGTACTGAGTACCCCAACCTCTGCCAACTCATAAGAGGTAATATTTGTAATCATCATGTAAATAATCTAGTTTTCACAAGAGGGGGCTGCAAAATACATCAAATAATCTTGTTCCTTTGCTTTTCTCAAAGTTACTGAGCAGATCTATATCCTATATAATAAAGGGCCAAGTATGTTTGTCAGATGCAGTCATGCGCAATAGAGACTGCACGTGACAAACATACCTGGCCGTTTGGATCCTGACACTCAGCACTCAGCACAGAGCAAGGCTGAAGCGGAGTGTCAGGGAGCGTGGCCTACGGGAGCGTCACGATGTGGACGTGGCCAGGCATGGCAAGGGGCGTGGCTGGGCGGGTGTCGCCGTGATGGGGCATGGCCGGGCTGGGTGCCGCGATGGGGTGTGGCCAGAGAGGCAAAGGCTTTCAATTAAGACAGAGCCAGAGAGGGAGCAGGAGAGGGGGGGAGAAGGGCCAAAGAGGGGGGAGAAGGGCCAAAGAGGGGGGGAGAAGGGCCAAAGAGGGGGGGGGAGAAGGGCCAAGAGGGGGGGAGAAGGGCCAAAGAGGGGGGGAGAGAGCCAAAGGGGGGGGGGAGCCAAAGAGGAAAGAGAGCCAAAGAGGAGAGAGAGCCAAAGAGGGGGGAGAAAGCCAAAGAGGGGAGGAGAGAGCCAAAGGGGGGGAGCCAAAGAGGGGGGAGAGAGCCAAAGAGGAGAGAGAGCCAAAGAGGAGAGAGAGCAAAAGAGGGGAGAGAGACAAAGAGGGGGGAGAGAGAGCCAAAGAGGGGGGGAGGGGGGGGAGCCAAAGAGGGGGGAGAGAGAGAGAGCCAAAGAGGAAAGAGAGCCAAAGAGGAGAGAGAGCCAAAGAGGAGAGAGAGCCAAAGAGGGGGGAGAGAGAGCCAAAGGGGGGGAGCCAAAGAGGGGGAGAGAGAGAGCCAAAAAGGAAAGAGAGCCAAAGAGGAGAGAGAGCCAAAGAGGAGAAAGAGCAAAAGAGGGGAGAGAGAGCCAAAGAGGGGGAAGAGAGAGACAAAGAGGGGCGGGGGAGAGAGCCAAAGAGGGGGGGAGAGAGCCAAAGAGGGGGGGAGAGAGCCAAAGGGGGGGGAGAGCCAAGAGGGGGGAGAGAGAGAGCCAAAGAGGAAAGAGAGCCAAAAAGGAGAGAGCCAAAAAGGAGAGAGCCAAAGAGGAGAGAGAGCAAAAGAGGGGAGAGAGCCAAAGAGGGGGGAGAGAGAGCCAAAGAGGGGGGAGAGAGAGCCAAAGAGGGGAGGAGAGAGCCAAAGAGGGGGGGGAGAGAGCCAAAAAAGGGGGGGGGGGAGAGAACAAAAGAGGGGGGAGAGAGAGCAAAAGAAAGGGGGGAGAGAGCCAAAGAGGGGAGAGAGAGAGCAAAAGAGGGGAGAGAGAGAGCAAAAGAGAGGAGAGAGAGCGCAAAGGAGAGGGGGGAGAGAAAGCAAAAGAGAGGGGGGAGAGAAAGCAAAAGAGAGGGGGGAAGAGAGAGCAAAAGAGAGCAAGGGGTGGGACCGCTGTACTGCAAAAATTGGCCCGTGTACACGGCTTTAGTACTAGTATATATATATATATATATATATATATATATATAAATAATATATATACACACACTTTCTGATGCACCTGCGCCTACTGAGCATGTGCAATTACAGTGTATACATATATGTCTGTGATTGGCCGTTGGCTGTCACATGACACAGGGGATCGGCAAATGGAAAGACATTTTTAAATTTATCTGAAAAAATCTACTGCTTATTTAAAATTTAGAGTGCTATTGCTTTGTCTTTTTCTTTTGATTATGCAATTACACAATAGTCTACACCAGAATTGTTATTGTTTAAAAAGATAGATAATCCCTTTATTGCCCATTCCTCAGTTTTGCATAACCAACACAGTTATATTAATATACTTTTTAGTTTTTACCTTTGTGATAACCTTGTATCTAAGCATCCTCTGACAGCCCCCTTATTTCACTGCTTTAGACAGACATGCAGTTTTGCCAATCAGTACAGACTCCTAAATAACTCCACGGGAGTGAGCACAATGTTATGTATATGACACACATGAACTAGTTCTGTCTAACTGTGAAAAACTTTCAAAATGTTCTGAGCTAAGAGGCGGTTTTCAACTGTTTAGAAATCAGTTTGAGCCTACCAAGGTTTAGCTTTTCAAAAATACCACCAAGGGAACAAAGCAAATTTGATGATAAAAGTACATTGGAAAGTTGTTTAAAATTGCATGCCCTATCTGAATCATGGCGCTTATTCATAGACAATGTCTATGAATAAGCGCCACTAGGGGGCGCGAAACGCGTCAGACTCCTATGTCTGTTTGTCCTCCTGCCTTATACAAGTTTGTCTATGTGCTCACAGCCTTTGTTGCTGTATATACCTTTTAATTATTTTTCATTAAACATTTATATATTTTTTACCGAAGCCTTGTTGTAGTGCCTGCCTCCCTGTTCCTCTTGCAATGTCTCTTTAATGTCCTTTAAGCTGTCCGTTCTTCTTTAAAGTGACAGGAAAGCCAAAATTAAACGTGCATAATTCCGATAAAGAATGTAATTTTAAGACCCTTTTAAAATAACTTCTATAGTCAAATTTAGTTTGTTCTCTTGGCATCCTTTGTTGAAAAGGAATGTACATATCCTACACTACTGAAGAGGCACAACATTAGCAATTATCCAATCATATGAAACTACTCATGTCAACAGAAATATAGTATACACCTGCTGCCTATGGAATGGGCAGCACAGCATCTGGCTGTACCACCTACAAAACTGTAAAAACAAAACAAAAAAAATACTTGAAAAACTATCTTCTGAAAATGTGTTGGAAGAAGTAGAGGTAGCATATGCTTTTAAAGTATTGCAGTAAAAAATAGGCTTAATGTTCCTTTTTTACCCAAACCCTTATACTTATTTACGGTTATTTAAAGGGACATTAAACACTTAATCAATAAATGCCTGAATTATGTATTCAAAGCAAACATTAGCCTGAGAATAATTTGTACATCTATTTTAAAAAATTATATTAGTTGTTTAAATATTGAAAAAAAAAGGGTAACATTCTAGTAGTTTCCATAAAGCAGTGGGTGCCGTCATATTGTAACTAAGGTTACCTTTTCTACTGAGGCCAATTAGGAATAGTCATAAATGTGCAACCAATGACTCTTCCATAAACTTCCATGTTTAACATGAATTGCAAAGCCCACAATATTCAGTATTAAGTTACAGGAAAGGAGTGTATTGCAAAGTTGTTTCACTACATGTAATTAAACAGTTTATATTAATATCTCGAGGTGCTTAATGTCCCTTTAATGCCAATAATATAGGGACAGTATACACCAATTTTCATATAACTGCATGTAATAGACACTACTATAAAGAATAATATGCACAGATACTGATCTAAAATCCACTATAAAACCTTTTAAAAACATAGAAACATAGATATTGATGGCAGATAAGAGCCATAGGCCCAGCAATCTGCCTAATATTTCCTAAAAGTATAAACGTATCTAGTTCGTAGGATAGCCTTATTCTTGTCCAAGGCATTCTTCAATTCCCCCAGAGTGTTTGTCATTACTTCCTCTTGTGGAATTTGATTCCATGGGGCCCATTTATCAAGCTCCGTACGGAGCTTGATACCTCGTGTTTCTGGCGAGCCTTCAGGCTCGCCAAAAATACCAGTTATGAAGCAGCGGTCTAAAGACCGCTGCTCAATAACCTGTCCGCTTGCTCTGAGGAGGCGGACAGAACTCGCGTGAAATCAACCCGATCGAATACAATCAGGTTGATTGACACCTCCTGCTAACGGCCAATTGGCCACGAATCTGCAGGGGTTGGCGTTGCACCAGCAGTTCACAAGAGCTGCTGGTGCAATGCTGAATGCGGAGAGCATTCAGCGATGTCTGTCGGACATGATCCGCTGATTGGATCATGTCGGACAGGCATTTAATAAATAGGCCCCCATGAATCAATCACTCTTTCTGTAAAGAATTGCTTCCTCAAATTACTTTTGAATATACTACCCTTCAGCTTGAGATCATGGTCCCTTGTCCTTTTTTTGTACAATACTCACTGGCTCAGTTTTACTAAGCCCTTTAATATACTTGAAAGTTTCTATAATAATATTGTCACCTCTTTCCCTTCTCTCCTCTAAGCTATACATATTTAGGTAATTGAGCCTCTCCTGGTATGTTTTATTTTTTAGTCCATGCACCATTTTGGTAGCCCTCCTTTGCACAGAAGAAAACTTACTTAGAGGCTCCCAGTTTAGAACTGTTGATGAGGTTATTCTGGGACACCCACTGTAAGGGGCTGAGAAAGCAGATGGGGCAGACACTCCCCCCTCCCCTGCATATGAAAAGACCCATTACACAAACAGGAAACAGTAATCTGTAGACATAAATCGACATCTGATACTTTTGGGGCTTGGTTAGGAGTCTGAAAATCAGCACAATGTTGTTAAAAAATGAGCAAAACTAAGCATTGTTACAAAAAACACCCCCAGATGGATCATCTACAAAACATTTATGCAAAGAAAAATCTAGTGTACAATGTCCGTTTTATCATCTGTAGAAAGTTATGTGTCAATATTAACATGTTAATTATCTGAAAGCTCTGCCAACTAATAAAAGGCTCAACAGTCATAGCTTCTTATAAGTTAAAGAATGCTAAGATTGAACATAAAACTTGGTCACTGTATGAAACATAAGAACTGGATTGGTAGAAGAAACAGACTTAATGGGACAAATGTCTTTTGTTTGTTGTCATGCGGCACATTTTATACAATCAGACTAAATTCAGTGATCTGTGTAATAGAGATTCCTATGAGAGCCATAAGTCAGTGCAATGCATCAATCTGCCAGTTACTAATGTTACAGCTCTCCGTTATCAACATGATCATCAGTGACCGCAATAAAATTGGAGCAAATAAGTGAGTGCACCCAAGCGTGCAGCTCATACAGACACATGATGCTACTGCAGAGCATTTGACTTGTACTACAATCAAAATAGTATAATATGTTGTACCAATAGAAGTTATTTTAAAGTGAATGTAAATTTTGATGCTAAAGTGCCCGGTTTTTAAAAATTCAATTAAAAACAGGGGCACTTTAATTCATCAAAATTTACATTTCACTTGTGTTGTGAAAAAAAAACTTACCCTTTAATCTTGACAGCAGCTCCAGCTTCCTCCACCCGTTGCAAAGCCTCTTACTGGGTCTAAAATGAGGACTCCGGCTTCCTCCAATCACAGCGTTGAATCAGACACTGATTCCCCGAGGGGGGGGGAAGCTGTGATTGGAAGATGACCTATCCATTATTTCTGACGTCAGAAATGGCTTGCGACAACCGGAGGAAGCTGGAGCTGCTGTCAAGTTTAAAAGGTAAGTAATTTTTCACAACACGAGTGAAATGTAAATTTTGATGAATTAAAGTGCCCCTGTTTTTAATCAAATTTTTTAAAACCGGGCACTTTAGCATCAAAATTTACATTTACTTTAAGTGATAACTAAATAGGGACAAATATGAATATCCATCTAATTTTGAATAGTCATTACAGTGCTGTGTGGTTTAATTCTGTTTATATTAATATTCCTGTCCTCTTCCTCTATTAAACTAAAATTCTAAATCTTTCTTTAATGATTCAGATATGACTTACAATTTTAAAAAACTTTTCAATTTACTTATTTTTATCAAATTTGCTCCATTTCGTTGGTATCATTTACTGAAGGAGCAGCAATGTACTCCTAAGAGATAGCTGAACACATTCGGTGAGCCAATGACAATAGTCATAAATGTGCTGCCCCCAATCAGCAACTAGCTTACAGTAATGCATAGCTGCTTCTGAGCCTACCTAGGTATGCTTTTTTAGCAAAAGATACCAAGAGAAGAAGCAAATTCTATCATAGAAATCAGTTGGAAAGTTGTTTAAAATTGCATATTCTATATGAATCATGAACGTAGTATAATTGTGAGTGCCTTTAAATCCTATTAAAAACTTGAAGGTAAATTGTTAGTAGTGCTACATTTTTTCCTCAGTAATATATTTTCAAGAAAAATTAAAATAAAGACTTTTAAAAAAAGATTTTGTTTTTATACAAGGCATATATCATTTCTCAGCAATTAGTCCTGTAATACAAACATTTGCATACAATATAAGGGTTTAATCACAATCATCTTGCTTGTTTGTTTGTTCGTTTTTTAAAAATACTATTAAAAACAGGGGCACTTTCATTCATCAAAGTTTACAAAGCAGCCGTTTTGATTAAAAACTTACCTCTCTTCTTTTCACAGCCAGAGCAGCTTCCCCCACCCGGAGATCCTCTCTTCACACGTCATCAATGACTAATCCAGCTTCCTCCAATCACGGCTTTCCCCCCAGGGTAGTCATTGCCTGAGGCCATCCCGTGATTGGAGGAAGCTGGATTAGTCATTGATGATGTATGAAGAGAGGATCTCCGTGTGGGGGAAGCTGCTCTGGCTGTGAAAAAAACAAAGGTAAGTTTTTAATCAAAACGGCTGCCTTCTAAACTTTAATGAATGAAAGTGCCCCTGTTTTTAACAGTATTTTTAAAAAACGGGCTTTCATTCATCAAAGTTTGCCTTCACTTTAAGCCGGTTTTATCTGTTTTTCTCCAGTGATCACGATCCTGAAATGCTTTTGCAGTTAAAACCCCATAAACTTAAAATTGTTACCTGCAGAAAATATCACAAAAACATGATCTGCTTTGTTAACACCTTAGTGACCAGAGCACTTTTCCATTTGTTGACCGTCTGGGACCAAGGCTATTTTTGCACCTCTGCAGTGTTTGTGTTTAGCTGTAATTTTCATCATATCTTATAATTTACTATAAAACATTTATAAAATATGAGGAAAAAATGGAAAAAACATTTTTTCTTACTTTGACCCCCAAAATCTGTTCCACATCTACAACCACCAAAAAAACTCCTATGCTAAATAGTTTCTAAATTTTGTCCTGAGTTTAGAAATACCCAATGTTTACATGTTCTTTGCTTTTAATATCTGATATCTGTCAGGAATCCCTGAATATCCCTTGACATATTTTTTTTTTAGTAGACAACCCAAAGTATTGATCTAGGGCCATTTTTGGTATATTTCATGCCACCATTTCACCGCCAAATGCGATAAAAAAAAAAACTCACTTTTTCACAAACTTTTTCACAAACTTTAGGTTTCTCACCGAAATGATTTACAAACAACTTGTGCAATTATAGCATAAATGGTTGTAAATGCTTCTCTGGGATCCCCTTTGTTCAGAAATAGCAGACATATATGGCTTTGGCATTGCTTTATGGTAATTAGAAGGCCGCTATGCAGAGTGGCTCTCTCTGCATCGGTGGGGTAAAAAGGGCATTGCAACGATGCCTGAATATCTTGCTTGTTTGTTTGTTCGTTTTTTAAAAATACTATTAAAAACAGGGGCACTTTCATTCATCAAAGTTTACAAAGCAGCCGTTTTGATTAAAAACTTACCTCTCTTCTTTTCACAGCCAGAGCAGCTTCCCCCACCCGGAGATCCTCTCTTCACACGTCATCAATGACTAATCCAGCTTCCTCCAATCACGGCTTTCCCCCCAGGGTAGTCATTGCCTGAGGCCATCCCGTGATTGGAGGAAGCTGGATTAGTCATTGATGATGTATGAAGAGAGGATCTCCGTGTGGGGGAAGCTGCTCTGGCTGTGAAAAAAACAAAGGTAAGTTTTTAATCAAAACGGCTGCCTTCTAAACTTTAATGAATGAAAGTGCCCCTGTTTTTAACAGTATTTTTAAAAAACGGGCTTTCATTCATCAAAGTTTGCCTTCACTTTAAGCCGGTTTTATCTGTTTTTCTCCAGTGATCACGATCCTGAAATGCTTTTGCAGTTAAAACCCCATAAACTTAAAATTGTTACCTGCAGAAAATATCACAAAAACATGATCTGCTTTGTTAACACCTTAGTGACCAGAGCACTTTTCCATTTGTTGACCGTCTGGGACCAAGGCTATTTTTGCACCTCTGCAGTGTTTGTGTTTAGCTGTAATTTTCATCATATCTTATAATTTACTATAAAACATTTATAAAATATGAGGAAAAAATGGAAAAAACATTTTTTCTTACTTTGACCCCCAAAATCTGTTCCACATCTACAACCACCAAAAAAACTCCTATGCTAAATAGTTTCTAAATTTTGTCCTGAGTTTAGAAATACCCAATGTTTACATGTTCTTTGCTTTTAATATCTGATATCTGTCAGGAATCCCTGAATATCCCTTGACATATTTTTTTTTTAGTAGACAACCCAAAGTATTGATCTAGGGCCATTTTTGGTATATTTCATGCCACCATTTCACCGCCAAATGCGATAAAAAAAAAACCTCACTTTTTCACAAACTTTTTCACAAACTTTAGGTTTCTCACCGAAATGATTTACAAACAACTTGTGCAATTATAGCATAAATGGTTGTAAATGCTTCTCTGGGATCCCCTTTGTTCAGAAATAGCAGACATATATGGCTTTGGCATTGCTTTATGGTAATTAGAAGGCCGCTATGCAGAGTGGCTCTCTCTGCATCGGTGGGGTAAAAAGGGCATTGCAACGATGCCTGAATATCGAGGCATCACTGCAATACCCTGGAAGCAGCTGGAAGTGATCAGGATCGCTTCCAGAGCTTCAAACCCCAGAGGACGTACCCGGAACGTCCTTGGTCGTTAAGGATGTTTTCTTGTAGGACGTTCCTGGTACGTCCTCGGTCGTTAAGGGGTTAAAGGGACACTGAACCCAAATTTTATCTTTCGACATTCAGATAGAGCATGCAAATTTAAGCAACTTTCTAATTTACTCCTATTATCAATTTTTCTTCATTCTCTTGCTATCTTTATTTGAAAAGCACGAATGTAAGTTTAGAAGCCGGCCCATTTTTGGTTCACAAACTGGGTTTTCCTTGCTGATTGGTGGATAAATACTTTCCAGGGTTCTGAACCATAAATTGTCTGGCTCCTTTGCTTAGATGCCTTCTTTTTTCAAATAAAGATATCAAGAGAACAAAGAAAAAATGATAATAGGAGTAAATTAGAAAGTTGCTTAAAATTGCATGCTCTATCTGAAATATGAAAGAAAAAATTTGGGTTTAATATCCTTTTAATATACTGTTAACCCAGAATATTGCACAAATCATTTTACACACACAACACGCGCACACACACTTAGACACAGACACATACACACACACACACACACACATATATATATATATCCTATATAATAAAAGGCCAAGTGTGTTTGTCCGAAGCTGTCATGCGCAGTAGAGACTGCGCACGAGGACAAACACACCTGGCCTTCCAACTGACCTCCTCCTGGCATCGTGTGTGGTGGAGTGGGCGTGGCCATGGGTGCGAGCCCGGGCGGGGCCGGGTGGGGCGGTGGAGGGGCCGGGTGTGGCGCGGACGGGGCCGGGCGGGGCCAGATGCCGACTGCAGCCAGTGAGACTGAGAGCTCTAAAAAGGGGGGATAGAGAGAGCAGCAGAAGAGGGGGGATAAAGAGAGGGAGAGATACAGCAAAAGAGAGGGGGAGAGAGCACAAAAGAGAGGGGGGAGAGAGCACAAAAGAGAGGGGGGAGAGAGCACAAAAGAGAGGGGGGAGAGAGCACAAAAGAGAGGGGGAGAGAGCACAAAAGAGAGGGGGGAGAGAGCACAAAAGAGAGGGGGAGAGAGCACAAAAGAGAGGGGGAGAGAGCACAAAAGAGAGGGGGAGAGAGCACAAAAGAGAGGGGGGAGAGCACAAAAGAGAGGGGGAGAGAGCACAAAAGAGAGGGGGAGAGAGCATAAAAGAGAGGGGGGAGAGCACAAAAGAGAGGGGGTAGAGAGCACAAAAGAGAGGGGGAGAGAGCACAAAAGAGAGGGGGGAGAGAGCACAAAAGAGAGGGGGAGAGAGCACAAAAGAGAGGGGGAGCACACAAAAGAGAGGTGGAGAGAGCACAAAAGAGAGGGGGGAGAGAGCACAAAAGAGAGGGGGAGAGAGCACAAAAGAGAGGGGGGAGAGAGCACAAGAGAGAGGGGGAGAGAGCACAAGAGAGAGGGGGGAGAGAGCACAAAAGAGAGGGGGAGAGAGTACAAAAGAGAGGGGGAGAGTGCGCAAAAGAGAGGGAGAGAGACAGCAAAAGAGAGGAGAGAGAGAGCAAACGAGAGGAGAGAGAGCAAATGAGAGGAGAGAGAGAGCAAATGAGAGGAGAGAGAGAGCAAACAAGAGGAGAGAGAAAGAGCAAACGAGAGGAGAGAGAGAGAGCAAACGAGAGGAGAGAGAGCAAAAGAGGGAGAGAGAGAACAAAAGAGAGGGGGGAAAGAGAGAGCAAAAGAGAGGGGAGAGAGAGAGAGCAAAAGAGAGGGGAGAAAGAGAGAGCAAACGAGAGGGGAGAAAGAGAGAGCAAACGAGAGGAGAGAGAGAGAGCAAACGAGAGGAGAGAGAGCAAAAGAGGGAGAGAGAGAGCAAAAGAGAGGGGGGAGAGAGAGAGCAAAAGAAAGGGGAGAGAGAGAGAGAGAGCAAAAGAGAGGGGAGAAAGAGAGAGCAAAAGAGAGGGGAGAAAGAGAGAGAAAAAGAGAGGGGGAGAGAGAGCAAGGGGTGGGACCCCTGTACTGCAAAAAATGGCCCATGTACACGGGCTTTAGGACTAGTATATATATATATATATATATATATATATATATATATATATATATATATATATATATATATATATATATATAGTTCCAGATTCATGCACTCACTACCAGCATTATTTCAATTGCCCGGGTGTCTCCTCCATCGCAATTTACATAGAAAAAACTTCAAATATGAGGACACTCACAGGATTTAGTAGAAAATATTTATTCATCAAAAAAACATAATTTATGTAAGAACTTACCTGATAAATTCATTTCTTTCATATTGGCAAGAGTCTATGAGCTAGTGACGTATAGGATATACATTCCTACCAGGAGGGGCAAAGTTTCCCAAACCTCACATTGCCTATAAATACACCCCCCACCACACCCACAATTCAGTTTAACGAATAGCCAAGAAGTGGGGTGATAAGAAAGGAGCAAAAGCATCAACAAGGAATTGGAATAATTGTGCTTTATACAAAAAAATCATAACCACCACAAAAAAGGGTGGGCCTCATGGACTCTTGCCAATATGAAAGAAATTAATTTATCAGGTAAGTTCTTACATAAATTATGTTTTCTTTCATGTAATTGGCAAGAATCCATGAGCTAGTGACGTATGGGATAGCAAATACCCAAGATGTGGAACTCCACACAAGAGTCACTAGCGAGGGAGGGATAAAAATAAAAACAGCCAATTCCGCTGAAAAAAGAATCCACAACCCAAATCAAAAAGTTTTAATCTTATAATGAAAAAAACTGAAATTATAAGCAGAAGAATCAAACTGAAACAGCTGCCTGAAGAACTTTTCTACCAAAAACTGCTTCTGAAGAAGAGAAAACATCAAAATGGTAGAATTTAGTAAAAGTATGCAAAGAAGACCACGTTGCTGCTTTGCAAATCTGATCAACAGAAGCTTCATTCTTAAAAGCCCAGGAAGTAAAAACTGACCTAGTAGAATGAGCCGTAATCCTCTGAGGCGGGGATTTACCCGACTCCAAATAAGCATGATGAATCAAAAGCTTTAACCAAGACGCCAAAGAAATGGCAGAAGCCTTCTGACCTTTCCTAGAACCAGAAAAGATAACAAATAGACTAGAAGTCTTTTTGAAATATTTAGTAACTGCAACATAATATTTCAAAGCTCTTACCACGTCCAAAGAATGTAAAGATCTTTCCAAAGAATTCTTAGGATTAGGACACAACGAAGGGACAACAATTTCTCACAACTTTAGGTAAAAATTTAAATGAAGTCCGCAAAACCGTCTTATCCTGATGAAAAATCAGAAAAGGAGACTCACAAGAAAGAGCAGATAATTCAGAAACTCTTCTAGTAGAAGAGATGGCCAAAAGAAACAATACTTTCCAAGAAAGTAATTTAATGTCCAGAGAATGCATAGGCTCAAACGGAGGAGCCTGTAAAGCCCTCAAAACCAAATTAAGACTCCAAGGATGAGAAATTGGCTTAATGACAGGCTTGATACGAACCAAAGCCTGTACAAAACAATGAATGTCAGGAGGATTAGCAATTTTTCTGTGAAACAGAACAGAAAGAGCAGAGATTTGTCCTTTCAAGGAACTTGCAGACAAACCCTTATCCAAACCATCCTGAAGAAACTGTAACATTCTAGGAATTCTAAAAGAATGCCAAGAGAATTTATGAGAAGAACACCATGAAATGTAAGTCTTCCAAACTCGGTAATAAATCTTTCTAGACACAGATTTGCGAGCCTGCAACATAGTATTAATCACTGAGTCAGAGAAACCTCTATGACTAAGCACTAAACGTTCAATCTCCATACCTTCAAATTTAATGATTTGAGATCCTGATGGAAAAATGGACCTTGAGATAGAAGGTCTGGCCTTAACGGAAGTAGCCAAGGTTGGCAACTGGACATCCGAACAAGATCCGCATACCAAAACCTGTGTGGCCATGCTGGAGCCACCAGCAGCACAAATGAACGCTCCATTATGATTTTGGAAATCACTCTTGGAAGAAGAACTAGAGGCGGAAAAATATAAGCAGGTTGATAATTCCAAGGAAGTGACAACACATCCACTGCTTCCGCCTGAGGCTTCCTGGACCTGGACAGATACCTGGGAAGTTTCCTGTTCAGATGTGGGGGCTTCCAGAAATAGATCTGATGGCCTCTCATCTAAACAATCTGAAGAAACAGATCTGGGTGAAGAGACCATTCTCCCGGATGTAAAGTCTGGCGACTGAGATAATCCGCTTCCCAATTGTCTATACCTGGGATATGGACCGCTGAGATTAGACAGGAGCTGGATTCCACCCATGCAAGTATCCGAGATACTTCTTTCATAGCTTGAGGACTGTGAGTCCCACCTTGATGATTGACATACGCCACGGTTGTGACATTGTCTGTCTGAAAACAAATAAACGGTTCTCTCTTCAGAAGAGGCCAAAACTGAAGAGCTCTGAGAATCGCACAGAGTTCCAAAATATTGATTGGTAATCTCGCCTCTTGAGATTTCCAAACCCCTTGCGCTGTCAGAGATCCCCAGACAGCTCCCCAACCTGAAAGACTTGCATCTGTTGAAATCACAGTCCAGGTTGGACGAACAAAAGAGGCCCCCTGAACCAAACGGTGGTGATCTAACCACCAAGTCAGAGATAGTCGAATATTGGGATTTAAGGATATTAATTGTGATATCTTTGTATAATCCCTGCACCATTGGTTCAGCATACAAAGCTGAAGAGGTCTCATGTGAAAACGAGCAAAGGGGATCGCGTCCGATGCTGCAGTCATGAGACCTAAAACCTCCATGCACATAGCTACTGAAGGGAATGACTGAGACTGAAGGTTCCAACAAGCTGAAACCAATTTCAGACGTCTTTTGTCTGTTAGAGACAAAATCATGGATACTGAATCTATTTGGAATCCTAAAAAGGTTACCCTTGTCTGAGGAATCAAGGAACTTTTTGGTAAATTGATCCTCCAACCATGTCTTTGAAGAAACAACACTAGTTGATTTTTGTGAGATTCTGCAGAATGTAAAGACTGAGCAAGTACCAAGATATCGTCCAAATAAGGAAACACCGAAATACCCCGCTCTCTGATTACAGAGAGTAGGGCACCGAGAACCTTTGAAAATATCCTTGGAGCTGTTGCTAGGCCAAAAGGAAGAGCAACAAATTGGTAATGCTTGTCTAGAAAAGAGAATCTCAGGAACTGATAATGATCTGGATGAATCGGAATATGAAGATATGCATCCTGTAAGTCTATTGTGGACATATAATGCCCTTGCTGAACAAAAGGCAGAATAGTCCTTATAGTCACCATTTTGAATGTTGGTATTCTTACATAACGTTTCAAATTTTTTAGATCCAGAACTGGTCTGAAAGAATTCTCTTTCTTTGGAACAATGAACAGATTTGAATAAAACCCCAGACCCCGTTCCAGATATGGAACTGGCACAATTACCCCGGATAACTCCAGGTCTGAAACACACTTCAGGAAGGCCTGAGCCTTTACTTGGTTCACTGGAATGCGTGAGAGAAAGAAACTTCTCACAGACGGTCCTACCTTGAAACCTATTCTGTCCCCTTGAGAAACAATGTTCTGAATCCAATGATTTTGGATTGAATTGATCCAAACATCTTTGAAAAATCGTAGTCTGCCCCCTACCAGCTGAGCTGGATTGAGGGCAGCACCTTCATGCGGACTTGGGGGCTGGTTTTGATTTTCTAAAAGGCTTGGATTTATTCCAGACTGGAGAAGGCTTCCAATTGGAAACCGTTCCTTTAGGGGAAGGGTCAGGTTTCTGTTCCTTATTCTGATGAAAGGAACGAAAATGGTTAGCAGCCCTAAATTTACCCTTAGATTTATTATCCTGAGGCAAAAAGGCTCCCTTCCCCCCAGTGACAGTTGAAATTATAGAATCCAACTGAGAACCAAATAATTTATTACCTTGGAAAGATAGAGATAGCAACGTTGACTTAGCTCTTCTAGCTAAAATAGCTAAAGACATATATCTGACATCAATTCTAATGATATCAAAAATGGCATCACAAATGAAATTATTAGCATGTTGAATTAGCTTAACAATGCTATACACATTAGGATCTGGTACTTGTTGCGCTAAAGTTTCCAACCAAAAAGTTGAAGCCGCAGCAATATCAGCCAAAGAAATAGCAGGCCTAAGAAGATGACCTGAACATAAATAAGCCTTCCTTAGATAAGATTCAAGCTTCTTATCTAAAGGATCTTTAAAAGAAGTACTATCTGCCGTAGGAATAGTAGTACGCTTAGCAAGAGTAGAGATAGCCCCATCAACTTTGGGGATCTTTTCCCAAAACTCCAATCTATCAGTCGGCAAAGGGTACAGTCTCTTAAACCTTGAAGAAGGAGTAAATGAAGTACCCAGACTATTCCATTCCCTAGAAATTACATCTGAAATAGCACCAGGAACTGGAAAAACCTCTGGAATAACTACATGAGGTTTAAAAACCGAATTTAAACGTTTACTGGTTTTAATATCAAGAGGACTAGTCTCCTCCATATCTAATGCAATCAACACCTCTTTTAATAAAGAACGAATATACTCCATTTTAAATAAATATGAAGTTTTGTCAGTGTCAATATCTGAGGCAGAATCTTCTGAACTAGATAGATCCTCATCAGAGATAGATAAATCAGAATGCTGTCGGTCATTTAAAAATTCATCGAATTTATGAGAAGTTTTAAAAGACCTTTTACGTTTATTAGAAGGTGGTATAACAGACAGGGCCTTCTGAATAGAATTAGAAACAAATTCTCTCACATTAACAGGAATATCCTGAACATTAGATGTTGAAGGAACAACAACAGGTAATGGATTACTACTAATGGAAATATTGTCTGCTTTTGAAAGTTTATCATGACAACTAACACAAACTACAGCCGGAGGAACAGTTACCACAAGTTTACAACAAATGCACTTAGCTTTGGTAGAACCGACATCAGGCAGCAGCATTCCAGAAGTAGATTCTGAGACAGGGTCAGCTTGAGACATCTTGCAATATGTAATAGAAAAAACAACATATAAAGCAAAATTATCAATTTCCTTATATGACAGTTTCAGGAATGGGAAAAAAAGCAAACAGAATAAGCCTCTGGAAACCAGAAGCAAAAATACATGAAGACTTAAATAATGTCAAAAAGTCTGGCGCCAAGTATGACGCCCACAACTGACAAAATATTTTTTGGCGCCAAAAACGTCTGCAACAAACACGAGCGTCATAGATGACGCAACTACATGAAAATTCTCTGTGCCAGCTAAGACGCCGGAAATGACGAAAATACGTCAACAAACGTAATTCTCACGCTAAAAAAGTCTCGCGCCAAGAATGACGCAATAAATTATAGCATTTTGTGCACCCGCGAGCCTAACAGCCCGCAATTTAGAAAAAAAGTCAATTTGAAAAATTTCAGGTAAGAATTTTTTTATTTTTTTTTATATGTGCATTTCCCAAAATGAAACTGACAGTCTGTAAAAAGGAAATATACTGATAAACCTGAATCATGGCAAATATAAGTACAAACATTATATTTAGAACTTTACATTTAAAGTGCCAAACCATAGCTAAGAGTGTCTTAATAAAGGAAAATATACTTACCAAAAGACACTCATCTACATAAAGTAGATAGCCAAACCAGTACTGAAACGAGAATCAGCAGAGGTAATGGTATATAAGAGTATATCGTCGATCTGAAAAGGGAGGTAGGAGATGAATCTCTACGACCGATAACAGAGAACCTATGAAATAGATCCCCGTTAGGATGACCATTGCATTCAATAGGTAATACTCCCTTCACATCCCTCTGTCATTCACTGCACTCTGAGAGGAACCGGGCTTCAGCATGCTGAGAAGCGCATATCAACGTAGAAATCTAGCACAAACTTACTTCACCACCTCCATAGGAGGCAAAGTTTGTAAAACTGAATTGTGGGTGTGGCGGGGGGTGTATTTATAGGCATTTTGAGGTTTGGGAAACTTTGCCCCTCCTGGTAGGAATGTATATCCCATACGTCACTAGCTCATGGACTCTTGCCAATTACATGAAAGAAATCACTTCATCAAAGAATATAAGTCATATATATATAATGAAGAAAAAGTCAAAAAAGAAAAATTGACCAAAAAAGATGCATCTAAGTAGCACTTCTCTCTCCCCTGGTAAATTTTAGAACATCATATTTTTGCCTGGTGATGGTTAGATAATGTTTTTTTAAAATGTAACTTTTATTTAAGAAATATTAAAAGTAAAAAATGTGACGTTAAAAACACAAATAGAATGCAGACATATGTAAATGGTACAATTTGGCATTGAGGGGGTCTACGTCTAAGTTACTCCAAGACTATATAGTCATGATTAAATTTGGTTGTATTAACCCAACAGTATACACTCGATGGGTGTATTTTGTATTGAACTGATATGTAATGTCTATGAATAACTTTTATTAACTTGTGGTGTAAAGACAAATTCCATTCAGTTTCTCTGTGATTCACAATCTTACAGTTTCATAACTTTTTTAAAGGATACAATAAGTTAATCAAAAGATATCAAGTCGCAATGTGTTGGGTAGTGCAATAGCACACACTTTGAAAATTGAGGTTAGACATTTGTAAGAATCAAAGTTTGTCACAGTGCTTACTATCCCTTTAATTAAGTGAAGATATCTTGTTTTGAACAGTAGGGATATATATAAGAGTATATAAATTTACACTTATCAACTAGTCCCACCGTATTGAATTTATTAACGCCTAGATTTAGAGTTCTGCGTTAGCTGTCAAAACCAGCGTTAGGGGCTCCTAACGCTGGTTTTGGGCTACTGCTGGTATTTAGAGTCAGTCAGGAAAGGGTCTAACGCTCACTTTCCATCCGCGACTTTTCCATACCGCAGATCCCCCTACGCCATTTGCGTATCCTATCTTTTCAATGGGATCTTTCTAACGCCGGTATTTAGAGTCTTGGCTGAAGTGAGCGTTAGAGCTCTAAAGACAAAACTCCAGCTGCAGAGAAAAGCCAGGAGTTAAGAGCTTTCTGGGCTAACGCCGGTTCATAAAGCTCTTAACTACTGTGCTCTAAAGTACACTAACACCCATAAACTACCTATGTACCCTTAAACCTAGGCCCCCCCACATCGCCGCCACTCTAATAAAAAATTTTAACCCCTAATCTGCCGACCGCACACCGCCGCAACCTACGTTATCCCTATGTACCCCTAATCTGCTGCCCCTAACACCGCCGACCCCTATATTATATTTATTAACCCCTAATCTGCCGCCCCCAACGTCGCAGCTACCTACCTACAATTATTAACCCCTAATCTGCCGACCAGACCTCACCGCTACTATAATAAAGTTATTAACCCCTAATCCGCCTCACTCCCGCCTCAAAAACCCTATAATAAATAGTATTAACCCCTAATCTGCCCTCCCTAACATCGCCGACACCTAACTTCAAGTATTAACCCCTAATCTGCCGACTGGACCTCGCCGCTACTCTAATAAATGTATTAACCCCTAAAGCTAAGTCTAACCCTAACCCTAACACCCCCATAAATTAAATATAATTTAAATCTAACGAAATAAATTAAATCTTATTAAATAAATTATTTCTATTTAAAGCTAAATACTTACCTGTAAAATAAACCCTAATATAGCTACAATATAACGAATAATTATATTGTAGCTATTTTAGGATTTATATTTATTTTACAGACAACTTTGTATTTATTTTAACCAGGTACAATAGCTATTAAATAGTTAATAACTATTTAATAGCTACCTAGTTAAAATAATTACAAAATTACCTGTAAAATAAATCCTAACCTAAGTTACAATTAAACCTAACACTACACTATCAATAAATAAATTTAATAAACTACCTACAATTATCTACAATTAAACCTAACACTACACTATCAATAAATAAATTACATACAAATACCTACAAATAAATACAATTAAATAAACTAACTAAAGTACAAAAAATAAAAAAAGAACTAAGTTACAAAAAATAAAAAAATAATTTACAAACATTATAAAAATATTACAACAATTTTAAGCTAATTACACCTACTCTAAGCCCCCTAATAAAATAACAAAGCCCCCCAAAATAAAAAAATGCCCTACCCTATTCTAAAATAAAAATTGAAAAGCTCTTTTACCTTACCAGCCCTTAAAAGGGCCTTTTGCGGGGCATGCCCCAAAGAATTCTGCTCTTTTGCCTGTAAAAAAAAACATACAATACCCCCCCAACATTACAACCCACCACCCACATACCCCTAATCTAACCCATACCCCCCTTAAATAAACCTAACACTAAGCCCCTGAAGATCTTCCTACCTTATCTTCACCACGCCGGGTATCACTGATCCGTCCAGAAGAGGCTCCGAAGTCTTCATCCAAGCCCAAGAGGGGGCTAAAGAGGTCCATCATCCCGCTGAAGTCTTGATCCAAGCGCGGGCTAAAGAGGTCCATCATCCGGCTGAAGTCTTCTATCAAGCGGCATCTTCAATCTTCTTTCTTCCGGCTCCATCTTCATCCCGCCGACACGGAACATCCATCCTGGCCGACGACTTCCTGACGAATGACGGTTCCTTTAAGGGACGTCATCCAAGATGGTCTCCCTCGAATTCCGATTGGCTGATAGGATTCTATCAGCCAATCAGAATTAAGGTAGGAAAATTCTGATTGGCTGATGGAATCAGCCAATCAGATTCAAGTTCAATCCGATTGGCTGATCCAATCAGCCAATCAGATTGAGCTCGCATTCTATTGGCTGTTCCTCGGGGTTCATGTTAGGGTGTTAGGTGCAGACTTAGGAAGTGTTTCCCCATAGGAAACAATGGGGCTGCGTTAGGAGCTGAACGCTGCTTTTTTGCAGGTGTTAGGTTTTTTTTCAGCTCAAACGGCCCCATTGTTTCCTATGGGGGAATCGTGCACGAGCATGTTTTTGAAGCTGGCCGCATCCGTAAGCACCGCTGGTATTTAGAGTTGCAGTGGCGGTAAATATGCCTGTACGCTCCCTTTTTGGAGCCTAACGCAGCCATTCTGTGAACTCTAAATACCAGCGGTATTTAAAAGGTGCGGGGGGGAAAAAAGCATGCGTAGCTAACGCACCCCTTTGGCCGCAGAACTCTAAATCTAGCCGTAAGTTTTCTGCATCAGGATGGTATAAATGGAAATTCGACAATTCCCCTTTAAATTATTGGTTTTATCTTATTCTTTAAAACACTGTGGATGTGTATATATATATATATATATATATATATGTTTGTACTAAATAGATAGATTGAATATCTCTTCATTGGTTTAGAAGTAATTCTATGAGTGGTTACAAATATGTCACAATCTCAGTCTGAGCATAAATTGCTTTCGTGTTTTTTAGGATACCCGTACTTGTTGGCTTATATTAGCACTTGGACCGAGTGTGTTACTATACGGGTTGTTTGTTGCAATAATATATAAATTAAGGTCTATTAACTTGTAAATATATTTGTTATCCAAGTGGTTTAAAACACGCACATTACGATTTATCGCACCCCTAGTGACGCCACTGCCCAATGGTATTCGATTGGGCTGATTGCTGTCCGCCACCTTGGAGGTGCCGAACGAGTTAAGGAGCAGTCTTAGGACCGCTGCTTCTTAACTTATGCTTCAGGTGGAACTGAAGCGGAGTGGGTCGGAAGCAGCATCCGCTACTTCATAAATCGACCCCGATTTCTCTCTCTCTCTAGCGCTCTCTCTTTCTCTCTGTTTCTCTCGCACTCTCTCTCATCCTTTTAAAATCATGGAGAGCTTACCTAGAGTCTGATAATAATTATATAAACTGAATTCAATTTAAAAATATAGCTGAATATTTAAGAATCACCACTGATTTGGTCTTGTACATTTTTAATGCATGACTCGTATGTTAATGTAGGAGTTTTATGTATGTCTCATGTTCTGTCTTAATAGAGGTCTGTTAGATATAATGCAGTCAGAGTGGTTTTTTTCGCACTGTAGTATTAAGTATGTATTTTATCATTTTTCCTATTTGCAGTGAAGAGATAGACCTAGTTGTGTAATCATTTCTCCTAGCTTACATATGCTGGAAATTTCCATTACTCCAATAGTCCTATAGAAGTAAAAACTGTCTTTTTCCTATCTTTAACATTGAGCTGACTTTTCTCCCCTTGACACAATGGATGTGATAACAGCAGGCCTGGACTGAGCATAGGGCATACAGTTGGTGTAACTAGAAACTCCAGGGCCCCAGTGCAACAAATACATTCATAAGGACCCCCAGTCACCTATGTGCACACACACATATGGCTTCTGTTGTATTAATATTTCACAAAATATGATGCTGGAGAGTATACTGGCTGGCACAGTATGTGTGATTGAGATATATATATATATATATATATATATATATATATATATATGCATACTGTACATACATACACATTTACATATATATATATACATACACACACATATAGCTGCTTAAGTTAGATTTTACACAATATTAATAACTAGTATTTATATAGCGCCTTTCTCCCAGTGGGACTCAAAGCGCTTTTTCAGCGCTTGCTCTCGGAATTAACCAAATCGGTAGCTGAATAGTAATAGCTGTTATTATTACCCAATTTAATGGTACTCATTTTATCGGCCTCGGAAGAATGAAGGGCTGAGTCGGCCCTGCCGGGATTTGAACCTGTGACCTTGGATCTTTCAAACAGGCTTTATTGTAGTCAGGGTATTTACCAACTGGGCTACCTCACAATACCCTCATAAGCAGATGAGCAAACACTATTATCTATTTACTCTTGAGATATATAGGTATAGAAGACATAGTTATAGAGATATATCAAGAGTAAATAGATAATAGAGATACCTGGTCATCTTAAGTTCTATAATACCAAAGCATCATCAAGTGTGTAATTCTTATAAATTTACACCAATAGTTTCTGAAAACCTACAAGCAACACAAGATTCTGAATAAAAATAGATCTAGCCTTAAGAAGAGACTAAAAAACTAAAACAAAGGAAATTCACTTTAGAATTTAAAAACTCACTGAGAATTGAAGCCTTGTGTGAGTGCAGAGAGTCAATAGCAAATCCTGAGAAGGCAGTCAATCAATTAAGAGCTCAGCCATCTGCATATATGTGGGAGCTCTGTATTTTTTTAGCCTTTGCAGAGACCGTGCTAACCTGTGTAGCGGCACAGCAAGCACACACATAGGAAGAAGCATGCTCTGTGATTTATTGCTGTCTAAAGGATGCCTATGACGGTGGTATGCAACGTTCGGCAGCAGCTAAATAATAATAATTAAATAAAAAGTTTGTACTGAAGGCAGCTGGGCCCGTCTGAGGGGGCGACCTCAAGGGCCCGGTCGCAGTCGTGACCTCTGCATCCCCAGTAGTTCCGTCCCTGGGCATACATGTTTCAATGTTTTTGTAACTCAGACTAGTACATTATACTTGTTAGTTTTGTATGGTTCAATAACAAACGAGGGGGCTGCTCTGACTTAAAATGCCAAGGTCTATTTATGGTCCAAGCCTGGCTCTGGACAGCAGGTCATTTTTTACTGAGCTGATAAAGTTGCAAGCTTTTATTACACTGAGGTCCTTCATCAGGCAGTCAGTCATCTAAAACAGTGCAATTATCTTGCAAATTGCTGATAAGAGTTGGTTGTGTTCCAAGCACAAGGAGCAACCCACTGATATAGAGAATATTGCATTATTTTTATTTCAGTAGGTGGCAATTTCAGCAGACAAACCATTATATCAGATGACAAAATAAAGATAAATAAGACATTTGTGAATAATTTATTGCACTCCGGGAGGTAAAATGGCACATTGGGGAACATTAAATGGAAGAGGTATTTTTTATCATATCCCAAACAAACAATGCTTCGGGCAAATCTAGCACTTAGTTATATACAATCCCAATTGGGACAGTATGTAAAATGCAAAAAAAAATAACAAAAAGAGTAATTTGAAAATTCAATCCCCCCTATATTTTATTGAAAACACATTATTAACACATTATTTGCTTTTTTACTTTGTGAATTTTATGTAATTTTGAAAATATACACTCATTTCAAATCTGATTACTGCAACATGTTCCAAAAAAGTTGTGACAGGGGCAATTTATGACTAATAGTGATGTGTCAAGTTGAAATAAGAAGGTGAAACAGGCGAGGCAATTGTGTAATCATAATATATAAGGAGCCTCTAAAAAAGGCCTAGTCCTTCAAGAGCAAGGATGGGTCGAGGCTCGCCAATCTGCCAACAGATGCATCAGTGAATAATCCAACACTTTGAGAATAACTTTCCCCAAAGATAGGGGATTTTGGGCATTTCACCTTCTACAGTGCGCAATATAATTAAAAGATTCAAGGAATCCAGTCAAATTTCGGTGCGTAAAGGGACGAAAACCGAACACCATTCGCTGCTGTATCCACAGATGCAAGTTAAGGCTTTACTATGCAAAGCAGAAGCCATACATCAACACTGTCCAGAAGCGCCGCCGACTTCTCTGGGCTCGTTCTCATCTGAGATCAACAGTAGCACAGTGGAATCGTGTTTTGTGGTCCAACGAGTTAACATTTCAAATAGTTTTTTTAATAAACAGCCGTTGTGTTCTCCTGGCCATAGAGGAAAAGGACCATCCAAGCTGTTATCAGCTTCAGGTCCAAAAGCCAGTATCTGTCATGGTATCGGGGGGGTATCAGCACATCCTTGAGGGCACCATTAATGCAGAAAGATATACACTTTGGAGCAACATTTGCTGCCATCCAGACATCATATTTTCCAGGGACGTCCCTGAATTTTCCAGCAGGACAACGCCAAACAACATTCTGCCTGGATTAGAAGCGCATGGTTGCGTAAGCGGGTGCTAGAATGGCCTACCTGCATTCCTAACATGTCTCCATTTGAGAATGTGTTGCGCATTATGAAGCTCAAAATAAGGCAACGAAGGCCCCGTACAGTTGCACAGTTGAAGGCATGCATAATAGATGAATGGGGGAAAATTCCGCTTGCGAAACTGAACAAATCGGTGTCTTCAGTGCCCATATGCCAATTGTTATTAAAAGAAAAGGTGATGTTACACAGTGTTAAACAGTTGACTGTCCCAACTTTTTTGTAGTGTGTTGCAGTCATCAGATTTGAAATGAGTGTAAACCCAATTTCTTTCATGTAATTGGCAAGAGTCCATGAGCTAGTGACGTATGGGATATACAATCCTACCAGGAGGGGCAAAGTTTCCCAAACCTCAAAATGCCTATAAATACACCCCTCACCACACTCACAATTCAGTTTTACAAACTTTGCCTCCTATGGAGGTGGTGAAGTAAGTTTGTGCTAAGATTTCTACGTTGATATGCGCTTCTCAGCATTGTTGAAGCCCGATTCCTCTCAGAGTACAGCGAATGTCAGAGGGACGTGAAGGGAGTATCACTTATTGAATACGACGATTTCCCTAACGGGGGTCTATTTCATAGGTTCTCTGTCATCGGTCGTAGAGATTCATCTCCTACCTCCCTTTTCAGATTGACGATATACTATCAATTTACCATTACCTCTACTGATAACTGTTTCAGTACTGGTTTGGCTATCTGCTATATGTGGATGGGTGTCTTTTGGTATGTTTTTTGTTACTTAAAGGGACATGAAACCCCATTTTTTTCTTTCATGGTTTAGAAAGAGCATACAATTTTAAACAACTTTCTAATTTATTTCTATTATCTAATTTGTTTCATTTTGTTGATATGCTTTGCTGAAAAGCATATCTAGATATGCTCAGTAGCTGCTGATTGGTTGCTGCACATAGATGCCTCATGTGATTGGCTCACCCATGTGCATTGCTATTCCTTCAACAAAGGATATCAAAAAAATGAAGCAAAATATATCATAGAAGTAAATTGGAATGTTGTTTAAAATTGTATTCTCTATCTGAATCATGACAGAATTTTGGGGGGTTTAGTGTCCCTTTAAGACACGTCAGCTATGGTTTGGCACTTTATGCATTTATATAAAGTTCTAAATATATGTATTGTACTTATATTTGCCATGAGTCAGGTTCATGTATTTCCTTCTGCAGTCTGTCAGTTTCATATTTGGGGAATACAAACATTTTTTTAAGAAAATTTTTTCTTACCTGGGGTTTAGTCTTTTTTTCAATTGACTACTTCTTGCAAATTGCGGGCGGTATTAGGCCCGCGGGTGCGTCAAAAGCTAAACTTTATTGCATCATTCTTGGCGCAAGAATTTTTTTGGCGTGAAAAATACGTCTATGACGCTAATTCGTCATTTCCAGCGTCATAGTTGACGCCGAAGCCTTACACACGGTTGCATCATTAGTGACGCGAGTGTGTAATTTCCGGGTTACATTTACATTGTGCGTCATACTTGGCGCCAAACTTTTTCATTATTTCAATACCCCATTGATGTTTGCCTCTTGCCTTTTTCTCTATCAGAGGGCTATGCTAGTGCATTTTTTTCCCATTCCTGAAACTGTCATATAAGGAAATTGATAATTTTGCTTTATATGTTGTTTTTTATTTTAGATTTTGCAAGATGTCTCAATCTGATCCTGCCTCAGAAGTTTCTGCTGGAACATTGCTGCCTGACATCGGTAATTACATTGTGGAAATTATTTTGCCGAATGTCATTTGTAATAGTTGTCATGATAAACTTTTACATGCAGATAGTGTGTCCATCAGTAATAGTACATTGCCAGTTGCAGTTCATTCAACTTCTAATGTACATGATATACCTATGAATTTTAAAGAATTTGTTTCTGATTCTATCCAGAAGGCTTTGTCTGCATTTCCACCTTCTAATAAACGTAAAAGGTCTTTAAAAAAATTCTCATTCAGTTGATGAAATTTCAAATGACCAATAACATAATTTATCCTCTTCTGATGAGGATCTATCTGATACAGAAGATCCTTCCTCAGACATTGACACTGACAAATCTACTTATTTATTTAAAATAGAGTATATGCGTTCTTTATTAAAAGAAGTGTTAATTACTTTGGATATTGAGGTAACCAGTCCTCTTGACATTCAGTCTAATAAACGTTTAAATGCTGTTTTTAAACCTCCTGTGGTTTTTCCAGGGGTTTTTCCTATTCCTGAGGCTATTTCTGATATGATTTCTAAGGAATGGAATAAGCCAGGTACTTCTTTTATTCCTTCTTCAAGGTTTAAAAAATTGTATCCTTTACCAGCAAATTCTATAGAGTTTTGGGAAAAAAATCACCAAAGTTGATGGGGCTATTTCTACTCTTGCTAAACGTACCACTATTCCTATGGAAGATAGTACTTCCTTTAAGGATCCTTTAGATAGGAAGCTTGAATCTTATCTAAGGAAGCCCTATTTATATTCAGGTCATCTTCTCAGACCTGCAATTTTTTTGGCTGATGTTGCGGCTGCATCAACTTTCTGGTTGGAGAATTTAGCGCAACAAGAATTGGATTATGACATATCTAGCATTATTCGCTTACTGCAATATGCTAATCATTTGATTTGTGATGCCATTTTTTATATTATCAAAATTGATGTTAGATCCATGTCTTTAGCTATATTAGCTAGAAGAGCTTTGTGGCTTAAATCTTGGAATGCTGATATGACATCTAAATCTAGATTACTATCTCTTTCTTTCCAAGATAATAATTTATTTGGTTCTCCGTTGGATTCTATTATTTCAACTGTCACTGGGGGAAAGGGAGTTTTTCTGCCTCAGGATAAAAAACCTAAGGGTAAATCTAAGGCTTCTAACCATTTTGATTCCTTTCATCAAAATAAGGAACAAAAACTTAATCCTTCCCCCAAGGAATCTGTTTCCAATTGGAAGCCTTCCTCAAATTGGAATAAATCCAAGCCATTTAAGAAACCAAAGTCAGCCCCTAAGTCCGCATGAAGGTGCGGCCCTCATTCCAGCTCAGCTGGTAGGGGGCATATTAAGGTTTTTCAAGGATATTTGGATAATATCTGTCCAAAATCAATAGATTCAGAGCATTGTCTCTCAAGGGTATCGAATAGGATTCAGAGGAAGACCTCCTGTGAGAAGATTTTTTCTCTCATGTATCCCAGCAAATCCAGTAAAAGCTCAGGCTTTCCCGAAGTGTGTTTCAGACCTGGAGTCCTCAGGGGTAATCATGCCAGTTCCTTTTCAGGAACAAGGTTTGGAGTTTTATTCAAATCTATTCATTGTCCCAAAGAAGGAAAATTTATTCAGACCAGTCCTGGATCTGAAAAATTTGAATCGTTATGTAAGAGTACCAACTTTCAAGATGGTGACTATAAGGACTATTCTTCCATTTGTTCAGCGAGGACATTATATGTCCACAATAGACTTGCAGGATGCATACCTTCATATTCCGATTCATCCAGAACATTATCAGTTTCTGAGATTCTCTTTTCTAGACAAGCATTACCAATTTGTTGCTCTTCCATTTGGCCTAGCAACAGCTCCAAGAATCTTTTCAAAAGTTCTAGGTGCCCTACTCTCTGTAATCAGAGAACAGGTTATTGCGGTGTTTCCTTATTTGGACGATATCTTGGTACTAGCTCAGTCTTTACGTTCTGCAGAATCTCACACAAATCAAATAGTGTTGTTTCTTCAGAAACATGGTTGGAGGATCAATTTACCAAAAAGTTTCTTGATTCCTCAGAAAAGGGTCACCTTTTTAGGCTTCCAGATAGATTCAGTATCCATGACTCTGTCTCTAACAGACAAGAGACGTTTAAAATTGGTTGCAGCCTGCCGGCACCTTCAGTCTCAGTCATTCCCGTCAGTGGCTATGTGCATGGAAGTTTTAGGTCTCATGAATGCAGCATCAGATGCGATCCCCTTTGCTCGTTTTCACATGAGACCTCTACAGATTTGTATGCTGAACCAATGGTGCAGGAATTATACAAAGATATCACAATTAATATCCTTAAATCCTAATGTACGACACTCTCTGACGTGGTGGATAGATCACAATCGTTTAGTTCAAGGGGCTTCTTTTGTTCGGCCAACCTGGACTGTGATCACAACAGATGCGAGTCTTTCAGGTTGGGGAGTTGTTTGGGGATCTCTGACAGCACAAGGGGTTTGGAAATCTCAAGAGGCGAGATTACCAATAAATATTTTAGAACTCCGTGCAATTCTCAGAGCTCTTCAGTTTTGGCCTTTGTTAAAGAGAGAACCGTTCATTTGTTTTCAGACAGACAATATCACAACAGTGGCATATGTCAATCATCAAAGTGGGACTCACAGTCCCCAAGCTATGAAATAAGTATCTCGGATACTTGCTTGGGCGGAATCCAGCTCCTGTCTAATCTCTGCGGTGCATATCCCAGGTGTAGACAACTGGGAGGCGGATTATCTCAGCCGTCAGACTTTACATCCAGGGGAGTGGTCTCTCCATCCAGATGTGTTTTCTCAGATTGTTCAGATGTGGGGTCTTCTAGAGATAGATCTCATGGCCTCTCATCTAAACAAGAAACTTCCCAGATACCTGTCCAGGTCCAGGGATGTTCAGACGGAAGCAGTGGATGCGCTGACACTTCCTTGGTGTTATCATCCTGCTTACATTTTCCCACCTCTAGTTCTCCTTCCAAGAGTGATCTCCAAAATCATCATGGAACAATCATTTGTGTTGCTGGTGGCTCCAGCATGGCCACACAGGTTTAGGCCAGACTGTCTCAAGGTCCGTTTTTCCATCAGGATCTCAAATCATTAAATTTGAAGGTATGGAAATTGAATGCTTAGTACTAAGTCATAGAGGTTTCTCTGACTCATTGATTAATACTATGTTACAAGCTCGTAAATCTGTCTCTAGAAAGATTTATTATAGAGTTTGGAAGACTAACATTTCATGGTGATCTTCTCATAAATTCTCTTGGCATTCTTTTAGAGTTCCTAGAATTTTACAGTTTCTTCAGGATGGTTTGGATAAGGGTTTGTCTGCAAGTTCCTTGAAGGGACAAATCTCTGCTCTGTTTTATTTCACAGAAAGATTGCTATACTTCCTGATATTCACTGTTTTGTACAGGCTTTAGTTCGTATTAAGCCTGTCATTAAATCAATTTCTCCTCCTTGGAGTCTTAATTTGGTTCTGAAGGCTTTACAGGCTCCTCCATTTGAGCCTATGCATTCTTTGGACATTAAACTACTTTCTTGGAAAGTGTTGTTCCTTTTGGCTATCTCTTCTACTAGAAGAGTTTCTGAGCTATCTGCTCTTTCTTGTGAGTCTCCTTTTCTGATTTTTCATCAGGATAAGGCAGTTTTGCGGACTTCTTTTCAATTTTTACCTAAGGTTGTGAATTCTAACAACATTAATAGAGAAATTGTTGTCCCTTCCTTGTGTCCTAATCCTAAGAATTCTTTGGAAAGATCCTTACATTCTTTGGATATGGTAAGAGCTTTGAAATATTATGTGGAAGCTACTAAAGATTTCAGGAAGACTTCCAGTTTATTTGTTTTATTTTCTGGTCCTAGGAAAGAAGGCTTCTGCTATTTCCGTGGCTTCTTGGTTGAAACTTTTGATTCATCAAGCTTATTTGGAGTTGGGTCAGGCCCCGCCTCAGAGAATTACAGCTCATTCTACTAGATCAGTCTCCACTTTGTGGGCCTTTAAGAATGAAACTTCAGTTGATCAGATTTGCAAAGCGGCAACTTGGTCCTCTTTGCATACATTTACTAAATTCTACCGTTTTGATATATTTGCTTCTTCAGAAGCAGTTTTTGGTAGAAAAGTTCTTCAGGCAGCTGTTTCAGTTTGATTCTTCTGCTTTTGATTTAATTTTTTTCCTTTCATTTATAAACTTATTTTTTTTGGGTTGTGGATTAATTTTTTCAGCGGAAAATGGCTGTTTTTTATTTTTATCCCTCCCTCTCTAGTGACTCTTGCGTGGAGTTCCACATCTTGGGTATTGCTATCCCATATGTCACTAGCTCATGGACTCTTGCCTATTACATGAAAGAAAACATAATTTATGTAAGAACTTTCCTGATAAATTCATTTCTTTCATATTGGCAAGAGTCCATGAGGCCCACCCTTTTTATGGTGGTTATGATTTTTTGTATAAAGCACAATTATTTCCAAATTTCTTTTGTTGATGCTTTCTACTCTTTCTTTATCCCCCCACTGCTTGGCTATTCGTTAAACTGAATTGTGGGTGTGGTGAGGGGTGTATTTATAAGCATTTTGAGGTTTGGGAAACTTTGCCCCTCCTGGTAGGATTGTATATCCCATACGTCACTAGCTCATGGACTCTTGCCAATTACATGAAAGAAATTGGGTTTACACTCATTTCAAATCTGATGACTGCAACACACTACAAAAAAGTTGGGACAGTCAACTGTTTAACACTGTGTAACATCACCTTTTCTTTTAATAACAATTAGCGTATGGGCACTGAAGACACCGATTTGTTAAGTTTCGCAAGCGGAATTTTCCCCCATTCATCTATTATGCATGCCTTCAACTGTGCAACTGTACGGGGCCTTCGTTGCCAATATGAAAGTAATTAATTTATCAGGTAAGTTCTTACATAAATTATGTTTTTTTTCTTTCATGATTCAGATAGAGCATGCAATTTTAAGCAACTTTCTAATTTACTCCTATTATCATTTTTTCTTCATTCTCTTGCTATCTTTATTTGAAAAAGAAGGCATCTAAGCTAAGGACTCAGCCAATTTGTGGTTCAGACCCTAGACAGCATGTCACTAATCAGCAAAAACAACCCAGGTTGTGAACCAAAAATGGTCCGGCTTCAAAATTTACATTCTTGCTTTTCCCATAAAGATAGCAAGAGAATGAAGAAAAAATGATAATAGGAGTAAATTAGAAAGTTGCTTAAAATTGTATGCTCTATCTGAATCATTAAATATACATTTTGGGTTCAGTGTCCATTTAAATTCACAAAGTAAAACTTAAAATAATGTGTTAATAATGTGTTGTTGTTGTTTTTGCATCCTCTATACTGTCCCAACGTTTTTAGAATTGGGGTTGTATATTGTTTTTTTGTTTTTTTTGTTTGTTTTTTTAGTGCATAAACTTCAGATTTTAATTGTTAACAAGAGGCTGAGACTTCAAAGAAAATTAACTGAATGTTTATGTTCCAAGCAGGAACAGAACAGTAACTGAGACACAGCCAAGACCATAAGGGAACCTAAGGAAAATTATTTATTAATAAGTAAAAGGAAAGTTTTTTAATGATTTGTAAATCTCTCTAACAACAAACATTTTTCAAAATGACTTCTAACCGATTCCTCATCATTTTTATTGTTCACTTTGTGAACATTTATTTGGAGACTTTAAAAGCGACTGTTTGCATATTACACTTTTCTACAAATGCTTTGTCAGATTGTGACATCATTAAAGATTATGCTGTCAGTTTTCTGTTCTGTTTTTTCTAACAAACAAAAAATCAAACAAAAAACAAAAACAACCCATGCATTACTAAGGCAATTACTGGTGTCAACAACAAACACAGACCTATAAATATACCTGAAGAAAAAAAAACATACTACATAGATGTACAACTCTTTGATTCACCTCTGTAAATATTTTCTATTTGTCGTATCACACTTTTATGTGTCACTCCTGTGGACCTCACATCTTTTGCAGACCTGTCTGCACATCCATTAGAGTGCTTTTTGAGCTTTCACTGTACAATAAATAAGAGAATTTATTTATAAAACATTTATCAATCCCTGTAATGCTCTATGAGCTACAGCATAGAGAAAAAGAAAACCCCACAAACTGCTATTCTGCAGTTATCCTGTTCATTTGCCAGATGGGATTTAATGTTAGCATTTAAATATTTTAAGTTTCACAAGTTTTATAGGTGCAATCCCAAGGAATAGGCGGACTGTCAGTAGCTTCTAAAACGGCTCCCTTTTTCTGATGCTACTGTATGTTTATTAAGAAGAGAGTTCACTGGCAAATACTTCTCCCTACTGAGTAAGTGTTGTACTGGTGATGCTACAACTTGACAAAAAGGACACAGGTACAGCATCTGTTACACGGAAACCCCCCCCCCCCCACACACACACACACACACACTTATTTAGCAGCAACATATAAACAAATACACTATGGCCTCTAGTTATCAACGTGTCTACTTTACCTGCCTTCGCCGGTCCAATACGCCCGCCTAAGCTCGCTTACTATCGCCGCCGCGGACCTGAAAAATATCGCTAAAGTTATCAAAAAATCTGTCAAAAAGCTGCGCACCAAGGACGGGGCGATGAGCAGCGGACTGGGAGAGTTATCACTCATCCGATCTCGCTGCTCTTCGGATTTTTCCCAGCTTTATTGACAAGCTGTCACTAAGCACCCACACTAACTACACTGTTCTACCCCCTATACCGGCGCCCCCGGAGCCCCCCGCAACTAAATAAAGTTATTAACCCCTAAACTGCCGCTCCTAGACCCCGCTGCAACTCTTATAAATGTATTAACCCCTAAACCGCCGCTCCCGGACCCCGCCGCCACCTACATTATACCTAGTAACCCCTATCCTGCCCCCCCTATACCGCCGCCACCTATAATAAAGTTATTAACCCCTATCCTGCCGATCCCGGACCTCGCTGCAACTAAATAAATAGTTTAACCCCTAAACCGCCGCTCCCGGACCCCGCCGCAACCTATATTAAACTTATTAACCCCTAATCTCCCCCCTACACCATCGCCACCTATAATAAATGTATTAAACCCTATCCTGCCCCCCCTACTACGCCGCCACTGTAATAAAATTATTAACCCCTAAACCTAAGTCTAACACTAACCCTAACACCCCCTAACTTAAATATTAATTAAATAAATCTAAATAATATTTATCTTATTAACTAAATTAATCCTATTTAAAACTAAATACTTACCTTTAAAATAAACCCTAATATAGCTACAATATAAATAATAATTATATTGTAGCTATCTTAGGATTTATTTTTATTTTACAGGCAACTTTCAATTTATTTTAACTAGGTACAATAGCTATTAAATAGTTATTAACTATTTAATAGCTACCTAGTTAAAATAAAGAGAAATGTACCTGTAAAATAAAAACTAACCTAAGTTACACCAAACAATACACTATCATTAAATAAATTATTCCTATTTAAACTAAATACTTACCTGTAAAATAAACCCTAAGATAGCTACAATGTAATTAATAATTACATTGTAGCTATTTTAGGATTTATATTTATTTTACAGGTAACTTTGTATTTATTTTAGCTAGTTAGAATAGTTATTAAATAGTTATTAACTATTTAATAACTACCTAGCTAAAATAAATACAAAATTACCTGTACAATAAATCCTAACCTAAGTTACAATTAAACCTAATACTACACTATCATTAAATTAGTTAAATAAATTAGCTACAAATAACTACAATTAAATTCAATTAAATAAACTAACTAAAGTAAAAAATATTAAAAAAGCTAAGTTACAAAAAATAAAAATAAAAAGTTACAAACATTTCAAAAATATTACAACAATTTTAAGCTACTTACACCTAATCTAAACCCCCTAATAAAATAACAAAGCCCCCAAAATAAAAAAAATCCCTACCCTATTCTACATTAAAAAGTTACCAGCTCTATTACCTTACCAGCCCTTCAAGGGACAGTTTACTCAAAAATTTTCTCCCCTTTAATTTGTTCCCAATGATCCACTTTACCTGCTGGCGTGTATTAAATTGTTTACAAGTAGCTCCTTTACCCTTATATTGGCATTTGAAATTGTTGATTTAGCATGTGGTATCCCCACCTATTCTGAAAGTTTGTGGCCGCGCGTACCAGCTATAGATAAGCTTTGTAAACACAGCCAGCAGAAGAAATTACACTCCCAGTCGGATATAGCAGAGATAAGGTAATACAATGTTGATTTTCCATTGTTCTCTCAAAGTACTGGTGATTGTTTTAAGGACAGATATAAGATAAAGAAGCAGGTATATGTGCACAATGTGATACAGTAATGAGATCTGATTATACCTACAAGCTCAACCCATTTTATTAGGTTGTGGCTTCAAAACACAAAATCAGAGCTTTAATATACACAAATAAGCCTTAAAAAACTAATTTTCATACATTTTTTACTCTGCAGTTGGTAAAAAAAGCAATTGTAAACGCATTAAGGGAAAAAACTATTTTACAGTATACTGTCCCTTTTAAAGGGCCTTTTGCGGGGCATACCCCAAAGAAAACAGCTCTTTTGCCTGTAAAATAAAAATACAACCCCCCCAACATTAAAACCCACCACCCACATACCCCTAATCTAACCCAAACCCCCCTTAAATAAACCTAACACTACCCCCCTGAAGATCATCCTACCTTGAGCCGTCTTCAGCCAGCCGACCACCGATGGAACTGAAGAGGAGATCCGGAGCGGCAGAAGTCATCATCCAAGGGGCGCTGAAGAAGTCTTCCATCCGATTGAAGTCAACATCCAGGCTGCGCTGAAAAAGTCTTCCATCCGATTGAAGTCTTCATCCAAGCGGCGTCTTCAATCGTCATCCATCCGGAGCAGAGCGGAGCCATCTTCAGACAAGCCGACGCGGAGCCATCCTCTTCTTCGCGACGACTAACGATGAATGACGGTACCTTTAAGTGACATCATCCAAGGTGGCGTCCCTTCAATTCCGATTGGCTGATAGGATTCTATCAGCCAATCGGAATTAAGGTAGGAAAAATCTGATTGGCTGATTTAATCAGCCAATCAGATTGAAGTTCAATCCAATTCGCTGAGCCAATCAGATTGAGCTTGCATTCTATTGGCTGATTGGAACAGCCAATAGAATGCGAGCTCAATCTGATTGGCTGATTGGCCATCTTGGATGACGTCACTTAAAGGTACCGTCATTCGTCGTTAGTTGTCGGGAAGAAGAGGATGGCTCCGTGTCGGCTCGTCTGAAGATGGCTCCGCTCCGCTCTGGATGCATGAAGATTGAAGACGCCGCTTGGATGAAGACTTCAATCGGATGGAAGACTTCTTCAGCGCCCCTTGGATGATTACTTCAATCGGATGGAAGACTTCTTCAGCACCCCTTGGATGATGACTTCTGCCGCTCCGGATCTCCTCTTTGGTTCCATCGGTGGTCGGCTGGCTGAAGACGGCTCAAGGTAGGATGATCTTCAGGGGGGTAGTGTTAGGTTTATTTAAGGGGGGTTTGGGTTAGGTTAGGGGTATGTGGGTGGTGGGTTTTAATGTTGGGGGGGTTGTATTTTTATTTTACAGGCAAAAGAGCTGTTTTCTTTGGGGCATGCCCCGCAAAAGGCCCTTTTAAGGGCTGGTAAGGTAATAGAGCTGGTTACTTTTTAATGTAGAATAGGGTAGGGAATTTTTTTATTTTGGGGGGCTTTGTTATTTTATTAGGGGGCTTAGATTAGGTGTAAGTAGCTTAAAATTGTTGTAATATTTTTGAAATGTTTGTAACTTTTTTTGTTGTAACTTAGCTTTTTTATTTTTTGTACTTTAGTTTATTTAATTGTATTTAATTGTAGTTATTTGTAGGTAATTTATTGTATTAATTTAATGATAGTATAGTGTTAGGTTTAATTGTAACTTAGCTTAGGATTTATTTTACAGGTAATTTTGTATTTCTTTTAGCTAGGTAGTTATTAAATAGTTAATAACTATTTAATAACTATTCTAACTAGCTAAAATAAATACAAAGTTACCTGTAAAATAAATATAAATCCTAAAATAGCTACAATGTAATTATTAATTACATTGTAGCTATCTTAGGGTTTATTTTACAGGTAAGTATTTAGTTTTAAATAGGATAGGATATTTTAAGTATAGTGTAGTGTTAGGTGTAATTGTAACTTAGGTTAGTTTTTATTTTACAGGTACATTTCTCTTTATTTTAACTAGGTAGCTATTAAATAGTTAATAACTATTTAATAGCTATTGTACCTAGTTAAAATAAATTGAAAGTTGCCTGTAAAATAAAAATAAATCCTAAGATATCTACAATATAATTATTATTTATATTGTAGCTATATTAGGGTTTATTTTAAAGGTAAGTATTTAATTTTAAATAGGATTAATTTAGTTAATAAGAGAAATATTATTTAGATTTATTTAATTAATATTTAATTTAGGGGGGTGTTAGGGTTAGTGTTAGACTTAGGTTTAGGGGTTAATAATTTTATTACAGTGGCGGCGGTGTAGGGGGGGCAGGATAGGGGTTAATAAATTTATTATAGGTGGCGACGGTGTAGGGGGGCAGGATAGGGGTTAATAGGTATTATGTAGGTGGCGGCAGGGTCCGGGAGTGGCAGTTTAGGGGTTAATACATATATTATAGTTGCGGCGGGGACCGGGAGCGGCGGTTTAGGGGTTAACATATTTATTATAGTGGCGGTGGGCTCTGGGAGCGGCGGTTTAGGGGGTAATAACTTTATTTAGTTGCGGTGGTGTAGGGGGAGCAGATTAGGGGTGTTTAGACTCGGGGTACATGATAGGGTGTTAGGTGCAGACATCTCCCTTAGGAATCAATGGGATGTCGGGCAGCAGCGAACATGAGCTTTCGCTATGGTCAGACTCCCATTGACTCCTATGGGATCCGCCGCCTCCAGGGCGGCGGTTTGAAAACCAGGTACACTGGGCCGGAAAAGTGCCGAGCGTACCTGCTAGTTTTTTGTGCGGAACATCTGGAGTAACGTAAGAATCGATCTGTGTCGGACTGAGTCCGGCGGATCGAAGCTTACGTCACTAAATTCTACTTTTGCCGGTGTCTAGGGCTTGATAACTAAGGCGAATCAGCCTCGCCACAAATACGCTGTGGAATTCCAGCGTATTTGAGGTTGACGGCTTGATAACTAGGGGCCTATGTATGTATTATGTATTTGCAGTCCAGGAGGATTGCACCTTTAAATCCAATAATTCATAATATTGTTTTATATGAAAGTGGTATTGTACAAAACACAGTGCTAAGATTTTCTACATATCTGCTCCAGCATTTGAACAGTCTACATACAACTAATTTTAGCCATCCCATAGACTCTACTGCTCTTGTTCTCTTTGGTTAGACGAGAATCAAGGTAGTCAGTAGGTTTGCTACTTATTATAAAAAAAAAAGAAAAGAAAAAAAGGGAGGGAGAATAGGCACTTGTAGGACAAGACAGCATAACACACATGCAGTTCCAGCTTGACTTCAGGTCAGATCCTAACCATAGAAGTCCTCTATGAAGACAGAGTTTACATGCTTGAGCGTGGGAATGTTGTGGTGAGAAGCGCTTGGATTCGCAGTTTGGAGATTTTTTTATTTTTTGTTAACTTCAGCTCTGAAATCACTTTGCTCCTTATACACAATTTGGTGCTCTTATGAGCAGCTGAGTAATAAAGGCTTCTTCACTCTTATCTGTTCTGTGTTAGACCCCCGGCAAACAGGGTACTGCAAACTTTGGCATCTCTGTGCTCCAAAACACTTTTTTTGTAGGGTGCTGTAATCAGTGGTTTTTGGGGTCAATGATCTCTTGGTGGGGCTTCCAAATGTAAGATTTGCTCTAGTATTTTTTCTAGAGCAAATTTACTGTATTTATGTGGCATGCTCAACTTACATGATCACAGGTGACTGTGCATTAGTTCTGGATTGTTTGGGTTTATATTGATTTGAAAGTCTTTCCCAGAGCACTTTTTCCCCTTGATTACAGTCAGAACATTTCTGGATTTATTGACTGCCATTAGAAGAGCTTCCTACATTTCTTATATACAAAATGTCAAATGTCTAAAGTTGGTCCCATATATTTATCAGCCACATTTTATGTTATACTAAATCAGATTTTTTTTCTGAATTATATATTTATAAATTTGTATTTATTTATTTTTTTAGATCTTGAGTTCCGTGGTTTGAATTACAGGTGATTGCTGATTTCTATAAAATCGGTGATTGACTGGCAAAATGTCCTATTGAAATTTTCTAGAGCTAGGACTCAAAGCTTTTTTCTTTAGTGCTATTAGCTACATCACAATCCAGACCAGCTAGTTCTAGAGCACAGCATTTACCATGATCGCATAGCTCGACCAATTCTCTGTTTGTTATAAATCACTGGTTCTGCACCTTCTCCATTTCTCCATGTTCTGTTGTTGGAAGAAGTTCTTTCCAAATTCATAAGAGCTGATCATGATAGCACAGGCTGGGGCCACCTTAATAATTCGAGGGAGAAACCCTGCAAATAATCCCCTGGTTCCAGACTCTGCTTTGATCCTGCACATGGCTCCCCAGGTTGTAGACCTCTGCTTTCTGGAAGCACCTGTCTCTATGTCACCAAGTTCTATCTGCCTCTGCATCTTCACCACATCAAAAGGCAAAGTGAGAATAGCAGCGATAGTTCCAGAAACTGCTCCTGCAGTAAAGCTAGTCAGGAATGGCGCCTCTAGGGCACTACAGGATTCATTCAGTCTGCTCTTCAGCAACTCGTAATTAAACCAGTACAGAGCAGAAAATGGGACATCTCTTAGCACAGTTGGTCCCCAACCCTTCCAAAGAGAGCACCACCCATCCTGATAGACTGCAGAGCGCAGACAGGCACCCAGCTCTATGTAAGACAGCTGGCGAGACTGTTGTTTAGTTTGGATCAACTCCAGAGGGCTGATAACTGTGACTGCTCCCAATCGAGCAAGTGCTCCAGCAATGAGAGGTATGTGGCTACCCTGGTATCCAAGTCGGTATCTCATGAAATCTCGCAGCTGGTCATAGCATGTGAAGTATATAATTGTGGCAGGTATGGCCATAACCAGTGTGGGTGGGAGCCCGCTCCATAAAGATTTTAACCCTTCATGGCGTGTGATCTTCACAAATGCATCCACTGTTCCGTGGAAGTGTGTGGGGGTTCGGTACAAAGTGCTGCAAGCAGTGGCATGTTGGCACACAAACAAGTGATCCATCAGTCCATTGCAGTACAGAAAGCAACGCCCTTTAGAGAAGGGCTTTCTCTGTGCCTGCAGCTGTATCTTTACTACATCCAGTGGTGTAACAAAGAAAGAGGTAATGAGAGCTCCTGTACCAGAGGCCAGAATCTGCTGTAGCGGTGTAATGCCCCCAGGCTGGAAACAAGGCTCCTCCACAGCCATACCTGGTGCCTAGCAGGGGTTCAGATGCCCCCTTGATTGGATGACAAGTGACACTTAGTAGCATTCCGAGGATGGCTGCATCGGCTCCGCCCGAATATCTTGGGCCCCGGCTCCCGGGGGCCACATGCTGCTCCAGCAGTTCTGAGCCGGGATGAACCCAGGGTTGTATGTTGTTTTAATTTCAGGTCTGTTGGGATTGGTGATTCTGTGGTGTGCAAAAATTACAGGACAGGTCCTGCACAGTGCAGGGTGAGGGAGGGCAAGCAGAGCAGCACTTGTGCATTCCAGGGAAGAGTTTGGTTTACATAGGTTTCTTTAAAGGAACATTGTACCGTGAAATGTTCTCCCCTTTAATATGTTGACAATTATCAATTTTTCTGGACTGTTTTAAACTGTATACAAATAGCTCCTTTATCTTTACTTTGATATTTGAGATAGCTGTGCTTGACTGTTGAGGCTATAATTTAATACTGAAAATGTCTATACTGCAGCATTGTCTATATAAAAGCAGCAGAAAGCAAACTCTCAGTGGGGTGAAGGAGGGGAGAGAGCCCAGTCTATTTATGGGAATTCTAGAGTACATGTGATGTATGATGCATAACAACAAGACATGACCAAGTATACAGACCAATATGGAGGGTCTTAAAGGGCTTTGCACATGTGAGGATTATAATAAATGGAGCCATAAAGTTCTAACATACATTTTTGTAAATTAAAATGTTATCTATAGAGAAAACAGAATGTATTTATATAGCTTGATGCAGACGTATGGGTTATTCTCCAGGAATCAAGCATATTACTATTCTGTAGATGAAAATATCGACTTCCTTGCACTTTGAAATTCATATAAAGATGTGATCATACACATATTTTCTGCGGGTGCTTTTGGCAGTCAAAGCAACTTCATTTGGCAGAGGATATAAGGCTGCTGTTAGCTATAGAGATTGATTTTTATACTCTATTATCTCCTGCAAAGCAAAGGTGAATCTAGAAAAAATATACACATATAGCTGTGGAAAACACATTTTAAAGGGATATTTAAAAAAACATTCAGTATGCATCTAATTAATTAGCATTTAAGCAGTTTGTTACAAAACGATCTGCATACAAAATAAATGTTTTGCAAATCAAGCTAATTGGTTGAGCGCATTTTGTTTGCACTTGAGCACAACCATTTACTTTCAGCTCATAATACACACGCTAATTAGCGCGGTCGCCATATTGCTTACCATTTGTAATATAATTAGAGAATTTTATTATTGGATTGTTGCTCGATGACGCTCTAATTTTTATTAACCTAGGACATTTTTAGCCGCTAGCAGGGGGTGTCAATCAACTCGATCGTATTCGATAGGGATTAATTTTTTTCCACGGCCTCAGAGCTGGCGGACAAGTTTTGGAGCAGCGGTCTTTAGCGGTCCGTATGGAACTTGATGCCCCTTGTCCATACGGAGCTTGATAAATCGGCCCCCATGTCTGGTTGCCCACTTTTTTTTATTGAAATACTGTTTAAAAATGTTGGCAATTTTTCCAAAGTTTGTCTCAGCATGACTGGGATCTAGGCAAGTGTCCAAATGTCCATTTAGTACCACTTATAAAATATGGATGGTTCTGTATTGGAGCCATTTTCTTGGCAAAACTTTATATATTTAGCCTAAAGCAGAGAATGCATCATAAGTGGAACAATATTGCAAAACTATGGTAACTTTTATATGGTATAGCATTTTTATGATCAAATGTGTGACGGGCAATACATATCATGTTAAATGTTTTACCTCCTAATTTGTTAAATACAAATAGGTAAATTAGTTGTTATTTAATCTATAAATTTAACATTTAGCTTTATGGCATATTACTGTCAGCTGACACACACTCACTCACACAGAGACACACATATACACACACTCACACACTCACTCACTCACTCACTCACACAGAGACACACGTATACACTCACTCACACACTCACTCACTCACACAGAGACACACATTCACTCACACAGAGACACACATATACACACACTCACTCACACACTCACTCACTCACACAGAGACACACATATACTTACACTCACACACTCACTCACTCACACAGAGACACACATATACACACACCTTACTCTGTCATGAATAGAAAGACAAAACTAATAACATAGAACAGGGGTAGATAGACACTAAAATATAAGCTCTCTTGGCTCATAATAGTAGCCAACTCAACAAATGAGACATCTAATGCAAACATTCTAGAGAAACTTACAACAAACACTAAACTCATTTTTTATTATCTTGTTTTCATAGGATAAAACTAACTGGGAATTATCTTCAAAATATTTATATTGTAATTTTTCATGAACATATCAGACAAATTTCAAAGTAGAATCTTGCAAAGATTAGCTATATGGGAGCTTTAGCTCCTGTAGTTCATGAGGTAGGGACCTTTTGGAATGAGTACTGGTATGTACTCTCTCTGTCAATCCTAGCAGCCATTTATATTCGGGCACTGGCTGTCATTTGAAAAGTCTTGATAGGCTTACATGGGGAAAAAAAAGAGTGTAAGAACATTCTTGGAGACCTCAACTGGACAGCAAGAATGACCAGGTCGGCACAATCCGCCTACAGTAACTGAACAATTGCTCCTCCTAAGATACACTAAAAGTTCCCACGTTCTGTAATAGCACTGTACTCCTATGCACTATGTAATAGCAAAGACACTCCCCAGAGTAAGATTCAACCATTAAAAAGTAAAAATCACACCGGTCACTGGGACTGACTGCTGCGCACATTTTAGATGAACATTGCAATTGCTTGCATATAACACATCAGAGCAGTTCTTTTTAATTGATTATGTCCCTTTAAATTCAGTGCTGCTCTAGGTCTTGGGAGATCTGTTGTCCCAAAAAAACCCTACCTCTTAGCTTATGTTTCCCTCAAATATGTTTCACATCCTGAGGCCAAAAAATAAACAGCATTGTGGCTTCTAGGTGACGAAAGTGTCTACTAAGAATGAGCTTTTTATAAACAGATGTGTGGAAGAGTGGCTGTGTCCTGCAAGATTGTCAAGAACAGTAGCATTAAAAGGCAGCAGGAAGTATTTTTATGGTCTTACTAACTATGGTTTTCTTGCTTAATTAAATCAACAGATGGATGATGATTTCCTTTGTGGCTGAGAAAAGGGAAGTGAGAGAGGAACTTGCAGTCATATAAAAATCCTCATTTGTTTTTTCCTGTAGAATAAAGAAAAGTGACATATATAGTCATCTAAAGAGAAGGCTCAGTTCTATAGGTATATCAGCTGTGATCTATAACTTCTACTTAACACCTAGATTACGAGTTTTGCATTATGAGTCAAATAGCAGCGTTGTGGCCCATAACTAGGCTGACCATATTGCCGCTTTAAGAAGGGACACATATGAAAAATACATATGTCAGGGTTCTTATACAAAACATTTCTTTAAACAGCCCTGAAAACAGCCCTGACATATGTATTTTTCATATGTGTCCCTTTTTAAAGCGGCAATATGGTCACTCTACCCATAATGCATCTTTTTCCCTAACGCAGCCATTACAAGTCTTGTCGGTATAGGTGTACCGCAAGCCTTTTAGCCTGTAACGCAACGTCAGTCTCGCACGACTAAAAATTACGTTTTTTCATGGGATTCCCATAGCGCCGGTATTATGAGTTTTGCGGTGAGGCTAAAAAGCAAGCGTTACAGCTTAAAACAACAAGATCTGTACCGCCATCTAAAGTCGGTAGTTATGAGTTTTACGCTACAAATCTGTAACATAAAACTCATAACTAAAGTGTTAAAAAGTACACTAACACCCATAAACTGCCTATTAACCCCTAAACCGAGGCCCTCCCACATCGCAAACACTATAATACATATATTAACCCCTAATCTGCTGCTCCCGATATCGCCGCCACTTTAAAAAATATTATTAACCCCTATTCCGCCGCTCCCCGACATTGTCACCACTATAATAAACATATTAACCCCTAAACCCCACCTCCCGCATCACAAACACTATTTAAATATTATTAACCACTAATCTGCCGTCCGCCCACATCGCCCCCTATACTAAAGTTATTAAGCCCTACACCGCCGCCACTATACTAAACCTATTAACCCCTAAACCGCAAGCCCCCCAAAACGAAATATACTAAACTAATCTATTAACCTCTAAACCAAAAGCCCCACACATCGAAATAAACTAATATAAATTAGTAACCCCTAAACCTAACAACCCCCTAACTTTATATTAAAATTACAATTTACCTAGCTTAAATTAAATTAAAATTTACCTGTCAAATTAAAAAAACTAACGCCCAGATTTAGAGTTTTGTCGGTAAAGACCAGCTTTTTTTTCCAGTGCACCCTTAAGACAACGCTGGTATTTAGAGTTGTCTGAGTGGCTGCTTTAGCCTCAGAAAAGGGAGCGTTGAGCATAATTTAGCTCCACTTCAACCCTCAATACCAGCGTTGCCTACGGTAGCGGTAAGCTGGAAAAACGTGCTCGTGCACGATTTCCCCATAGGAAACAATGAGGCTGAGCTGGCTGAAAAAAAACCTAATACCTGCCAAAAAGCAGCGTGCAGCTTCTAGCGCAGCCCCATTGTTTCCTAAGGGGAAACACTTTCTAAGTCTGCACCTAACACCCTAACATGAACCCCGAGTCTAAACAACCCTAACCTTACACTTATTAACCCCTAATCTGCCGCCCTCGCTATCGCTGACACCTACATTATATTATTAACCCCTAATCTGCCGCTCCGGACACCGCCGCCACCTACATTATAGCTATGAACCCCTAATATGCTGCCCCTAACATCGCTGACACCTACATTATATTTATTTCCCCCTAATCTGCCCCCCCCCAACGTCGCCGCTACCTAACTACACTTATTAACCCCCTAATCTGCCGACCGGACCTCGCCGCCACTATAATAAATTTATTAACCCCTAAACCGCCGTACTCCCGCCTCGCAAACACTATAATAAATTGTATTAACCCCTAATCTGTCCTCCCTAACATCGCCGCCACCTACCTACAATTATTAACCCCTAATCTCCCTCCCGCAACGTCGCCACTACTATAAAAAAATTATTAACCCCTAAACCTAAGTCTAACCCTAACCCTAACACCCCTAATTTAAATATAATTTTAATTAAACAAAATAAATTTACTATTATTAAATAAATTATTCCTATTTAAAACGAAATACTTACCTAGAAAATAAACCATAAGATAGCTACAATATAACTATTAATTACATTGTAGCTATTTTAGGATTTATATTTATTTTACAGGCAACTTTGTATTTATTTTAACTAGGTACAAGAGCTATTAAATAGTTAATAACTATTTAATAGCTACCTAGTTAAAATAAGTAAAAAATTACCTGTAAAATAAATCCTAACCTAAGTTACAAATACACCTAACACTACACTATCATTAAATTAATTAAATAAATTACCAACAATTAGCTAAACTAAAATACAATTAAATAAACTAATCTATAATACAAAAAATAAACACTAAATTACAGAAAATAAAAAAATATTACAAGACGTTTAAACTAATTACACCTAATCTAAGCCCCCTAATAATATAAAAAAGTCCCCCAAAATAATAAAATGTCCTACCCTATTCTAAATTACAAAAGTAATCAGCTCTTTTACCAGCCTTTAAAAGGGCTTTTTGCGGGGCATTGCCCCAAAGTAATTAGCTCTTTTACCTGTAAAAAAATACAACCCCCTCAACATTAAAACCCACCACCCACATACCCCTACTCTAACCCACCCAAACCCCCGTTAAAAAAAACCTAACGCTAACCCCCTGAAGATCTCCCTACCTTGAGTCATTTTCACCCAACCGGGCCGAAATCTTCATCCAAGGTGCGCAGAGGAGGTCCTTCATCTGGTAGAAGTCTTCATCCAGGCAGCATCTTCAATCTTCATCCATCCGGAGCGGAGCCATCTTCCAAGGAGCCGACGCGGAGCCATCCTCTTCATCCGGAGTCTTCTAACACAATGACGGTACCTTTAAGTGACGTCATCCAAGATGGCGTCCCTTTAATTCCGATTGACTGATAGGATTCTATCAGCCAATCGGAATTAAGGTAGGAAAAATCTGATTGGCTGATTCAATCAGCCAATCAGATTGAAGTTCAATCCGATTGGCTGATCCAATCAGCCAATCGTATTGAGCTTGCAGTCTATTGGCTGTTCCAATCAATCAATTGAAGGGACGCCATCTTGGATGACGTCACTTAAAGGTTTCGTCATTGTGTTAGAAGACTCCGGATGAAGAGGATGGCTCAGCGTCGGCTCCTTGGAAGATGGCTCCGCTCCGGATGGATGAAGATTGAAGACACCGCCTGGATGACGACTTCTACCGGATGAAGGACCTCCTCTGCGCACCTTGGATGAAGATTTCGGCCCGGTTGGGTGAAGACAACTCAAGGTAGGGAGATCTTCAGGGGGTTAGCGTTAGGTTTTTTTAAGGGGGGTTTGGGTGGGTTAGAGTGGGGGTATGTGGGTGGTGGGTTTTAATGTTGGGGGGGTTGTATTTTTTTTTACAGGTAAAAGAGCTGATTACTTTGGGGCAATGCCCCGCAAAAAGACCTTTTAAGGGCTGGTAAAAGAGCTGATTACTTTTGTAATTTAGAATAGGGTAGGGAATTTTATTATTTTGGGGGGCATTTTTATATTATTAGGGGGTTAGATTAGGTGTAATTAGTTTAAACTTCTTGTAATATTTTTTTATTTTCTGTAATTTAGTGTTTGTTTGTTTTTGTATTATAGATTAGTTTATTTAATTGTATTTTAGTTTAGCTAATTGTTGGTAATTTATTTAATTCATTTAATGATAGTGTAGTGTTAGGTGTATTTGTAACTTAGGTTAGGATTTATTTTACAGGTAATTTTGTACTTATTTTAACTAGGTAGCTATTAAATAGTTATTAACTATTTAATAGTTATTGTACCTAGTTAAAATAAATACAAAGTTGCCTGTAAAATAAATATAAATCCTAAAATAGCTACAATGTAATTATTAGTTATATTGTAGCTATCTTATGGTTTATTTTCTAGGTAAGTATTTAGTTTTAAATAGGAATAATTTATTTAATTATAGGAATATTATTTTGTTTTATTTAAATTATATTTATGTTAGGGGGGTGTTAGGGTTAGACTTAGGTTTAGGGGTTAATAACTTTATTTTAGTAGCGGCAACGTTGCGGGCGGCAGATTAGGGGTTAATAATTGTAGGTAGGTGGCGGCGATGTTAGGGAGGGCAGATTAGGAGTTAATACAATTTATTATAGTGTTTGCAAGGCGTGAGTGCGGCGGTTTAGGGGTTAATACATTTATTATAGTGGCGGCGAGGTCCGGCCAGCAGATTGGGGTTAATAAGTGTAGTTAGGTAGCGGCGACGTTGGGGGGGGGGGGCAGATTAGGGGTTAATAAATATAATATAGGTGTCGGCGATGTTAGGAGCAGCAGATTAAGGGTTCATAGCTATAATGTAGGTGGCGGCGGTGTCCGGTCGGCAGATTAGGGGTTAAAATTTTTTATTATAGGGTTTGCGATGTAGGGCGGGCTCGGTTTAGTGGTACGTAGGTAGTTTATGGGTGTTAGTGTACTTTATAGCACTGTAGTTAAGAGCTTTATGTTCCGGCGTTAGCCCATAAAACTCTTAACTACTGACTTTTTTTGGCGGTAGGAGTCTTGTCGGTAGAGGGTCTACCGCTCACTTCTTCCAAGACTCCAAATACCAGTGTTAGGCAAATCCCATTGAAAAGATAGGATACGCAATTGGCGTAAGGGGATCTGCGGTAGCCTGGAGTCGCGGAAAGAAAGTGAGCGGTAGACCCTTTCCTGGCTGACTCTAAATACCAGCGGGCAGTAAAAAGCAGCGTTAGGAGCCCTTAACGCTGCTTTTGACAGCTAACGCCAAACTCTAAATCTAGGCCTAAGTTTAAAATAACAATCAAACTAATATAATTATTAAACTAAAATTAAACTAACTACCAATTTAATTAAACTAAACTACACATTAAAATAATCCTAACACTACTAATTACAAAAAATAATTATACAAAATAAAAAAGAATTACACCTAATCTAATAGCCCTATCAAAATAAAAAAGCCCACCCAAAAAAAAACAAAAAACCTTAGCCTACAATAAACTACCAATGGCCCTTAAAAGGGCCTTTTGTGGGGCATTGCCCCAAAGATATCAGCTCTTTTACCTGTTAAAAAAAACACAAAGACCCCCCCAACAGTAAAACCCACCACCCAACCAACCCCCTAAAATAAAAAACCTAATTCTAAAAAACCTAAGCTACCCATTGCCCTGAAAAGGGCATTTAGCTTTTTACTGCCCAGATCCTAAACTAAAAAATAAAACCCACCCAATAAACCTTTTAAAAAGCCTAACACTAACACCCTGACAATCCACTTACAGTTTTTTAAGTCCTGCTTGAACGATCTTCATCCCGGAGTTGAAGTCCTAATCCAGGCGGCAAGAAGTCTTCATCCAGACGGTCTCTTCAATCTTCATCCCGGCGGCGACGTCCTGATCCAAGCGGCGAGAAGTCTTCATCCAGGCGGTCTCTTCAATCTTCATCCATGCGGCATCTTCAATCTTGATCCCGGAGGCGCGGAGCGGGTCCATCTTGAAGACATCCGGCGTGGAGCATCCTCTTCATATGGTCTCGCCGTACACTGAATCTTCAATGCAAGGGACGCTACCCAAGATGGCGTCCCTTGTATTCCTATTGGCTGAAAAATTTGAATCAGCCAATAGGAATTAGCACTGCTAAAATCCTATTGACTGTTCAAATCAGCCAATAGGATTTAAGTAGCACTAATTATATTGGATGATGAATCAGCCACTAGAATGAGAGCTGCTTAAATCCTATTTGCTGTTCAAATCAGCCAATAGAATTTAAGCATCTCTCATTCTATTGGCTGATTCATCATCCAATAGAATTAGAGCTGCTTAAATCCTATTGGCTGATTTGAACAGCTAATAGGATTTTAGCAGCTCTAATTCCTATTGGCTGATTCAAATTTTTCAGCCAATAGGAATGCAAGGGAAGCCATCTTGGATGGCGTTCCTTGCATTAAAGATTTAGTGCACGGCGGCGACCGTATGAAGAGGATGCTCTGCGCCGGATGTCTTCAGGATGGACCCGATCCGCGCCTCCGGGATCAAGATTGAAGATGCCGCTTGGATGAAGATTGAAGAGGCCGTCTGGATGAAGACTTCTTGACGCTTGGATCAGGACGTCGCTGCTGGGATGAAGATTGAAGAGGCCGATTGGATGAAGACTTCTCGCAGGGTGAATTAGGACGTCAACTCCGGGATGACGATCGTTCAAGCAGGACTTCAAAAAATTTAAGTGGATCGTCAGGGGGTTAGAGTTAGGCTTTTTTTTTTCTTTCAAATTTTCCTTTATTTGTTGAGAAAAAAAAAAAATATAGTCATTTACAAAAAGTTGAAAAAACACATACAAATGCTTTACAGAAGATTACAGTTACATGTCATAGTGGGTACAAAACTTTTGTTACATTTTCTTATTCCAGTATTTTACTTAAAGGGACACTGAACCCAAAATTTTTCTTTCGCGATTCAGATAGAGCATGCACTTTTAAGCAACTTTCTAATTTACTCCTATTATCAAATTTTCTTCATTATCTTGTTATGTTTATTTGAAAAGCAAGAATGTAAGTTTAGATGCCGGCCCATTTTCGGTGAACAACCTGGGTTGTCCTTGCTGATTGGACAGCACCAATAAACAAGTGTTGTCCATGGTTCTGAACAAAAAAAATTGCTGGCTCCTTAGCTTAGATGCCTTCTTTTTCAATAAAGATAGCAAGAGAATGAAGAAAAATTGATAATAGGAGTAAATTAGAAAGTTGCTTAAAATTGCATGCTCTATCTGAATCATGAAAGAAAATGTTTGGGTTCAGTGTCCCTTTAAAAGATGTTAAATATTCCTCCCATATAAATCTCATATTATGGTAAAACTCCATCTGCTGGGACGGCATAAAATGATATTTTTCTAGGGTCAATATTTGTGTAACATGTTCTCTCCATTCTGTCATATTAGGGATAGAGGATGTCTTCCACAAAAGCGGAATTAGTTGTTTAGCCCCATTGATTATTATATAAAACAGCCTCAGTTTTAGTTTACATTTCAGTTTGGGGGGTGGTGGTTAAAGAGTAGAATTACCGGGTCTAATGCGATTTTGATAGATATGGCTTTTTCTAACTCTTCTTTGATTTCTACCCAGTATTGTCTGATCCCTGAGCACTCCCACCATATATTCGTCAGTGTCTCCACCTCACCACATCTCCTCCAGCATTTGTTATTTGTATTGGGATATATTTTTGAGAGTCTGTGTGGAGTAAGGTACCATCAGTATAGAAGCTTTAGATTAGTTTCAGTGATGTTCATTGAGGATGGGGATTTACCCATATTATTGAAAATTATCTTCCATTCTTTTTGGGAAATCTCTCCTTGTAATTCTGTTTCCCATGTTTTACAATACGCTGGTAATGATCTAGAGTGATGCTCCAACAATAACTTATACACCATCGACAGACCCCCCCTAGCGGGGGTCTGGGAGTAGCATATGTTTTCAAACAATGTAATCGGTCTACTTAGCTTGGGTTTATGATATTTGCAATGCATAAAATGTAGTAGTTGCCGGTGTGTGAACCAGTCCCTGGTTATTTGTTGAGCTATCTCTGTCAATTCATCTTTGCTTTTTAGTTTGCCGTCACACAAGGCACTAAAAGGGATCAATGACGTAATGTGATTATTATTTTTTCGGGATTGTTAATCCCTGTATCGGGATCTCTGGATTACATAAAATCGGGGTTAATGGGGAGGGGTTTGAGGAAATGCCATTTCTTTTGTTTGAGATCTTGTCCCATGTTCCAAGAGTTTGCTGAACTATCTTAGGTATATTCTTGTTTAAATTTCTATGTATCTTATTGGTCCAGCATATTCCCCCCAAATTGGGGCATCCAGTTAGTTGTTGTTCTAGCTTAACCCATTCTTTATTTTCTCCATGTTTACACCAATCTATCACCCTATTTAAAATAGTTACTTGCCTATAATACAATAAGCAGGGTACACCAAGGCCTCCATTTTTTCTTGGTCGGTACATCATTTTTTTTGAGATTCTGGGCATCTTCTTTTGCCAAATATATGTGTTAACAAGATTTTTCATGTTAGTAAGGTATGATTGTGGAAGCGGTATGGGTATCGTTTGGAATATGTACAAAATATACCCAACCAGGATATATTTTGTGCTCCCAACTAATTAGCTCTGATTGGGTCTCTTTTAGGTTTGATAATTTTGCTGGAAAAGTGCTTGCTGGTTATAAGAAATTTGGATGCCTAAGTATTTTATAGATAAAGCCTGTATTTTAAACTTATATTTATCCGCTATCTCCTGTAATTCTGGCCTAGAGATGTGTATCCCCATCGCCTCTGACTTGGAAAGATTAATTTTAAAATTAGAGTACTTATTGTATCTGTCGATTTCAATGGTTAAAGGGACACTGAACCAGATAGAGCATGAAATTTTAAGCAACTTTCTAATTTACTCCTATTATCACATTTTCTTCATTCTCTTGGTAACTTTATTTGAAAGAATGTAAGTTTAGATGCCGGTCCATTTTTGGTGGGTTGTTCTTGCTGATTGGTGGATAAATTAATTCACCAATAAAAAAGTGCTGTCCAGAGTCCTGAACAAAAAAATACTTAGATGCCTTCTTTTCAAATAAAGATAGCACGAGAACGAAGAAAAATTGATAATAGGAGTAAATTAGAAAGTTGCTTAAAATTGCATGCTCTATCTGAATCACAAAAGAAAAAATTTGGGTTCAGTGTCCCTTTAAGGCTTCTAGGGACTGTAATGGTGATGTGAGGGACAATATAACATTGTCAGCATATAGGGCTTGTTTGTATTGGGTGTCCTGGACTGCAATGCCTTTTATATCTTGATTGTGTCTAATAGCTGCAGCCATGACTTCCATACGGCTAGATTACAAGTTTTGCGGTATGAGTGAAAAAGCAGCGTCAAGGCTCTTTTTAACTACTGCTGGTATTACGAGTCCTGTAGGTTTAGCTGCGCCGCACACTTTTTTGGCCGGAACGCAACGTAACTACCGCAACTTTCAAAAAGTCCTTTTTCAATGGTACTTCCTTTGCGCCGGTATTACGAGTCTGCCTGGGAGGCCAAAATGTGAGCGGTACACCCTATACTGTCAAGATCCATACCGTAAACTGAAAGTCAGTAGTTATGGGTTTTATGCTACAAAGCCGTAACATAAAACTCATAACTAAAGTGCTCAAAAGTACACTAACACCTATAAACTACCTATTATCCCCTAATCCGAGGACCTCCCGCATCGCAAACACTAAAATAAAATTATTAACCCCTAATCTGCCGCTCCGGACATCGCCGCCACTATAATAAACATATTAACCCCTAAACCGCCGCACTCCCGCCACGCAAACACTAGTTAATATTATTAACCCCTAATCTGCTGTCCCTAACATCGCCGCAACCTACATTACTGTTATTAACCCCTAATCGGCTGCCCCCAAAATCTCTGCCACTATACTAAAGTTATAAACCCCTAAACCTAACCCTAAGTCTAAACCTAACCCTAACAGGTAGTGTGAGTGGTGGGTTTTACTGTTTGGGGGGTTGTTTGTATTTTTTTTTACAAGTAAAAGAGTTGATTTCTTTGGGGCAATGCCCCGCAAAAGGCTCTTTTAAGGGCTATTGGCAGTTTAGTTTAGACTAGGTTTTTTTTATTTTGGGGGGGCTTTTTTATTTTGATAGGGCTATTAGATTAGATGTAATTAGTTTTAATATTTGATCATTTCTTTTTTATTTTGTGTAATTTAGTGTTTGTTTGTTTTTGTAATTTAGGTAATTGTATTTAATTAATGTAATTTATTTAATTATAGTGTAAGGTTAGGTGTTAGTGTAACTCAGGTTAGGTTTTATCTTACAGGTAAATTTGAATTTATTTTAGCTAGGTAGCTAGTAAATAGTTAATAACTATTTAGTAACTAGTCTAGCTAGTTAAAATAAATACAAACTTACCTGTAAAATAAAAATAAAACCTAAGATAGCTACAATGTAACTATTAGTTATATTGTAGCTATCTTAGGGTTTATTTTACAGGTAAGTATTTAGTTTTAAATAGGAATTATTTAGGTAATAATAGTAATTTTTATTTAAATTTATTTTAATTATATTAAAGTTAGTGGGTGTTAGGGTTAGGTTTAGACTTAGGGGTTAATAACTTTAGTATAGTGGTGCCGACGTTGGGGGCAGCAGATTAAAGGTTAATAAGTGTAATGTAGGTGGCGGCGATATTGGGGGCAGCAGATTAGGGGTTAATAAATTTATGTAGGTGGCGGCGACATTGGGGGCGGCAGATTAGGGGTTAATAAGTGTAGGTAGGTGGCGGCAGTGGCGGAGGCGGCAGATTAGGGGTGTTTAGACTCAGGGTTTATGTTAGGTGTAAACATAAAATTTTGTTTCCCCATAGGAATCAATGGGGCTGCGTTACGGAGCTTTACGCTGCTTTATTGCAAGTGTTAGGCTTTTTTTCAGCTGGCTCTCCCCATTGATGTCTATGTGGAAATCATGCACGAGCACGTAAAACCAGCTCACAGCAGCGCTGGTATTGGAGTGTGGTATGGAGCTCAATTTTGCTCTACGCTCACTTATTGCCTGCTAACCCCCGGGTTTTTGCAAACTTGTAATAGCAACGCTATAGGGAGGTGAGCAGTGACAATAACTTGCAAGTTAGCACCGAGCAGCTCTTACCGCAAAACTCTTAATCTAGCCGATTGTTAGCACAAACAACAAGGGCAACAGAGGGCAGCCCTGCCTGTTGCCATTTTGTATCAAGAAACTGTTTGCTAGTGAGTCATTAAGTTTAGTCTTTGCAGTAGGTAGATTGTATAGTGTGAATATTTTATCAACCATATTATCTCCCATCCCAAAACGCTTCAAGGTACTTTGCAGAAAGGCCCAGCTTAACCTATCAAAGGCCTTTTCGGCATCCATTGCTAAGAAAATATAGGGTATTCTATACATTTGCGTATATTCTAAAGTGTTAGGCTTTTTTAAGGGTTTATTGGGTGGGTTTTATTTTTTAGTTTAGGGTCTGGGCAGTAAAAGAGCTAAATGCCCTTTTAAGGGCAATGCCCATACAAATGCCCTTTTCAGGGCAATAGTTAGGTTTTTTTAGAATTAGGTTTTTTATTTTGAGGGGTTGTTGGGGGGGTCTTTGTGGGTTTTTTTTTTACAGGTAAAAGAGCTGATATCTTTGGGGCAATGCCCCACAAAAGGCCCTTTTAAGGCATTGGTAGTTTATTGTAGGCTAGGGTATTTTTTATTTTAGGGGGGCTTTTTTTATTTTGATAGGGCTGTTAGATTAGGTGTAATTCTTTTTTATTTTGGATTATTTCGTTTTTTTATTTTGTGTAATGTATATTGTTAGGGGGTGTTTTATTTTTTGTAGCAAAAGAGCTGTTAAAGGGCCCTTGGTAGTTAGGGGGGTGGGGGTTTGTATAATGTTAGGGGGTGTTTGTATTTTTTTGAGCAAAAGAGCTGTTTATCTCAGGGCAATGCCCTACAAAAGGCCCCTTTAAGGGCCCTTGGTAGTTTATTCTAGATTAGGCTTTTCTTGTTTTTTTATTTTTTTTAAGGGTATTAGAATAGGAATAATCTTTATTTTTTTTGGATAATTTTGTGTGTTTTTTTGTAATGGTAGGTTTTTTTTTTTTTTAAAGTTTTTATTGGGTTTTCAATAAACATTACAATGAACTGAAATGCAGAGTCTTGATACATAAGTGACCATTCCACACAAAGTTTACATGTCACTTGTTAATAAACTGATGGCAAAAACAGGTATATTAAAGACACGAACTTCTGTATATCATACAGGAAGCTAATACAAAGTAGATCACAAATGCAGTAATAAAACAATATTTGATAAAACATTATCCTAGGCATGTGTAGCTAGATAAAGCAACTATAGGTGACCCAAATAGAATTCAAACCTCTAAACGTATATAGTTCATAGTTCATACACCCCCTTGATACGTTAAGTCACTCATGGACTTTCAACTGAATATATGGTGGATAGTGGGGGTGGGTATCTGATGACATGGGGCCACTTTTGGACCCTCTAGGAAGGAATATGTAAATTTATAGCATTAATGGTAAGATAAAAAGAAAAGAAAAAAAAAAAAAAAAAAAAGGGAGGGGAACTAAGGAACCGTGGGGATTGGAATTAAACTTAACAGGCTAATGCCAACTTGCTTCCGGCTTAGCATACTTAAATACAAGCCCATAGGCTATTGGCCGGAAGTTTCCATCTAGCGATGAATAATTGAACCCCTAACTAAGAGTATAGATTTTTGGGTCTGTAAAATTAGGGTCTTACTAGTGGAGGGGAAATGAAAGATTAAGAAGGCCCCTGTGGGAGATAAAAAGTGGCAGTTACAAGCTATTTAACCTTTATTACACAGGAGAATACCTAGTAGCATGACAATTAACATATGGATTAATGTAGTGAATGACGGCTCAATAATATTTTTCTATACCAGAAATAGTGGGCCCTAGCACCACGGCCGCTAGTGCCAAGGCCACCAGTGAGAAAACTTAAAATGTACACTAATGTATCCAGCATGAAAAAATAAATAAAAAAAGCAGTCACATTATCATTACATTTGGGTATGAGCTCACCACGGGTTATGCACTGTTACCAGGGTTAATAAGGTTTAGGTTAAGGAATGGATCAACAGATATTAAGAACAAAGATGACATTTCTTATCCTAGCAGATCCTTGGACAACAGAGCATGAATTAATTGGCAGGGACTAAGACCTGTAAGAGAATGTGTAGGAAGGTGATGTAACTGGCAGAAATATAAACTTAACGTTAAGTCCCCATCCATATGAAGATCCTATTATAACCAAAACAATTTTTTTTTTTTTTTTTTTTTTTTTTAATTATATCTAGAAACAAATCTAGAAATAGGTCTCAAAGTCACCAAAGTCTCTAGCCCACTCCCACCCTCAGGCTCTGTGAAAGTATATGGCTGCCACTAAAGGTGAAATGCGGCTTCCGAGTTATGAAGCCACAATCTACCCTTAGAGCGTTCCAGCTTTCTTGAAATATTATAGTGAGACTTTCGAAGTGCGCAACAAGCAGCGTCTCCACTTCCTGTAGTAGCAGCCCAGCAGGCTCCATTTTGTTAAAGTCGGCGCGTAATTGCTGTGTAAGAATTTTCTCAGTACGTGACTTCTAGCATACTAGTGAGTCCAAGTACTCGGTTTGTGTCCCCACGGTTCCTATTTTGTACAGTTACCAGAACTGCTCTACCCGGTTAACCGGGGGGGGGGGGGTGTCAGAGAGAGAGAGTAGTATGGCCGCTGCCTTCCCTCTAACGGTCCAGACTTGGGCTTCTGATGAGGCAAATCTGTCAAAAGTGGTACCAATCAGTAAAGCAATATGTCTTAGGTCTTAATTTACAGGTTGTGAAAGCAGATGGGTCAAATAGCCTCCTTTAATCGGCGGATTATATTGGTGGTATGCAGAGCTCCAAGTATTGCAGCCGTTCATGGCTGCCGCCCGGACACGCCCCCCGGGTTTTTTTATTTTATTATGTACCTAGTTAAAATAAATACAAACTTACCTGTGAAATAAAAATAACACCTAAGCTAGCTACAATATAACTATTAGTTATATTGTAGCTAGCTTAGGTTTTATTTCACAGGTAAGTATTTAGTTTTAACTAGGTATTATTTAGTTAATAATTGTAAATGTAATTTAGATCTATTTTAATTATTTTAAAGTTAGGGGGTGTTAGGGCTAGGTTTAGGGTTAGGAATTAATAGTTTAATTTAGATTGTTGCGATGTGGGGGGCTAGCGGTTTAGGGGTTAATAGGTTTATTTACTTAATAATTGTAAGTTTAATTTAGATCTAGTTTAATTATGTTAAAGTTAGGGGGTGTTAGGGTTAGGGTTACGTTAGGTTTAGGGGTTAATAGTTTAATTTAGGTTGTTGTGATGAGGGGGGCTAGCGGTTTAGGGGTTAATAGGTTTATTTAGTGGTAGTGATGTTGGAGGCCAGAGGTTTAGGGGTTAATAGCTTTATTTAGGTGGCGGCGATATCGGGAGCGGCAGATTAGGGGTTAATAACTGTAGGCAGGTGGCGGCAATGTCGGGGGCAGCAGATTAGGGGTGTTTAGACTCAGGGTTTATGTTAGGGTGTTAGGTTTAAACTGTAGTTTCTTTTTCCCCATAGACATCAATGGGGCTGCGTTACGGAGCTTTTGTTTCCGCAATCGCAGGTGCTAGACTTTTTTTTTTGCCGGCTCTCCCCAATGATGTCTATGGGGAAAGCGTGCACGAGCACGCCAAAACACTGCTGCTTTTGTGTGCTGTATGGAGCTCAACGCAGCTATATTGCCCGCACAAGCCGGGGGGTTTTAAAACGTGTAATGGCAGCGATATAGAGGGTTAAATAACGCCACTTTTGTTGCGTTCTTTACTTTCAATATAGAGCTCAAAACTAATCTAGGTGTAAGATTATTATTGCAAATTTAGACCTAGATTACAAGAGGAAATACATAAATGCAAGCAGCATGGTACGCTAATAACGCTTGTATACAATCCATACAACTTGTTACAGTATTAATGAGCCACTAAAATAAAAAATAAAGTTTCATGATTCAGATAAAGCAATTTAAAAAATACTTTCCAATATACTTCCAATATCAAAATGTGCATATTTTTTATATGCACACTTTCTGAGGCTCCAGCTCCTACTGAGCATGAGCAAAGTGCACAGTATAAAAGTATATGCATTTTGTGATTGGCTGATGGCTGTCACATTTTACAGGGGGAGGGAAAATTGGATTCACTATTCACTTTAACAATTACCAGAAAATCTTCTGCCGCTCATTTCATATACAAAGTAAGTGCTATTGCATTGTCTTTTTATTTGTATATTTGTCAATTATTCAATTCTACTTTATTTAGTGTTCCCTTAAAGTGATAGTAAAGTTAAAGAGACAGTAAACACCTTGGGGTCGATCCGATATAAATCGTCGCCCGCAAAAGCCGGCGACGCCAATATTTACGCTGATTTGGTATCCTATATACGGCGTAACCTAGAAGTTACGCGCGTATATTTCTGCCGTCGCCCGTAGTTTTTTGGGCCATAGGCAGGTATACCAAACCAGCGCAGTTTGGTATCCAATATGCAGCGTAAGGACTTACGTGGCGAAAATGGAGAAAACTTACTCCATTTTCACCTCGCCACAAAAAGCAGCCGTAAGAAGCCTTACGCTGACTATTGGAGCCCCGTAACTCCCTAAACTAACTAGAAAATAAACCTAACACCTAACGCATGCGCAATGTCTATCTCCCTGTCAACCGCGATCTTCTAAAATAAACCTAACACCTAACGCATGCGCAATGTCTATCTCCCTGTCAACCGCGATCTGCTAAATAAAACCTAACACCTAACGCATGCGCAATGTCTATCTACCTGTCAACCGCGATCCCCCCCCCCCCCGAAATCCCTAATAAAGTTATTAACCCCTAAACCGCCGCTCCCGGACCCCGCCGCCATCTACATAAACTAACCCCCTACTGTGAGCCCCTAAAACCGCCGTCATCTACCTTATCTATCCCCTAATCTGACCCCTTACACCGTCGCCACCTATATAAAAATTATTAACCCCTAATCTAATCCCCCTATACCGCCGCCAGCTATATTAATATTATTAACCCCTAATGTAAGCCCCTTACACCGCCGCCATCTCTATTAAAATGATTAACCCCTAATTTAATCTACCTACCCCGCCGCCAGCTATATTATCTATATTAACCCTAAGTATATTATAGTTAATATAGTTATTACATTATATATATTAACCCTAATTATATTAGGGTTAATATAGTTACTATAGTATTTATATTAACTATATTAACTCTATCTAACCCTAACACCCCTAACTAAATTTATATTAAATTAATCTAATTCATTTATAAACTAAAATATTCCTATTTAAATCTAAATACTTACCTATAAAATAAACCCTAAGATAGCTACAATATAATTAATAATTACATTGTAGCTATGTTAGGGTTAATATTTATTTTACAGGTAAATTGTTAATTATTTTAACTAGGTATAATAGATATTAAATAGTTATTAACTATTTAATATCTACCTAGTTAAAATAATTACCCAATTACCTGTAAAATAAATCCTAACCTAAGTTATAAATACACCTACACTATCAATAAATTTAATAAACTACAAACATCTATCTAAAAATACAATTAAATTAACTAAACTAAATTACAAAAAAAAACAAACACTAAATTACAAAAAATAAAAAAAGATTACAAGATTTTTAAGCTAATTACACCTATTCTAAGCCCCCTAATAAAATAATAAACCCCCAAAATAAAAAAAATTCCCTGCCCTATTCTAAATTAAACAAATTTCAAAGCTCTTTACCTTACCAGCCCTTAAAAGGGCCTTTTGTGGGGCATGCCCCAAAGAATTCAGCTCTTTTGCATACAACAAATACAACCCCCCCCCCCATTACAACCCACCACCCACATACCCCTATTCTAAAACCACCCAAACCCCCCTTAAAAAAGCCTAACACTACCCCCCTGAAGATCTCCCTACCTTGTCTTCACCACACCGGGCCGAACTCCTGATCCGATCCGGGCGATGTCTTCCTCCAAGCGGCAAAGAAGAATTCTTCCTCCGGCGATGTCTTCCTCCAAGCGGCAAAGAAGAATTCTTCCTCCGGCGACGTCTTCCTCCAAGCAGCAGCAAAGTCTTCATTCTTCCGGCGGCATCTTCAATCTTCTTTCTTCGCTCCGCCGCCGCGGAGCATCCATCCCGGCCGACTGCTGTACTACGAATGAGGTACCTTTAAATGACGTCATCCAAGATGGCGTCCGCCGAATTCCGATTGGCTGATAGGATTCTATCAGCCAATCGGAATTAAGTTAGAAAAATCTGATTGGCTGATTGAATCAGCCAATCAGATTCAAGTTCAATCCGATTGGCTGATCCAATCAGCCAATCAGATTGAGCTCGCATTCTATTGGCTGTTCCGATCAGCCAATAGAATGCAAGCTCAATCTGATTGGCTGATTGGATCAGCCAATCGGATTGAACTTGAATCTGGTTGGCTGATTCAATCAGCCAATCAGATTGAGCTCGCATTCTATTGGCTGTTCCGATCAGCCAATAGAATGCAAGCTCAATCTGATTGGCTGATTGGATCAGCCAATCGGATTGAACTTGAATCTGATTGGCTGATTCAATCAGCCAATCAGATTTTTCTAACTTAATTCCGATTGGCTGATAGAATCCTATCAGCCAATCGGAATTAAGTTAGAAAAATCTGATTGGCTGATTGAATCAGCCAATCAGATTCAAGTTCAATCCGATTGGCTGATCCAATCAGCCAATCAGATTGAGCTCGCATTCTATTGGCTGATCCGATCAGCCAATAGAATGCAAGCTCAATCTGATTGGCTGATTGGATCAGCCAATCGGATTGAACTTGAATCTGATTGGCTGATTCAATCAGCCAATCAGATTGAGCTCGCATTCTATTGGCTGATCCGATCAGCCAATAGAATGCAAGCTCAATCTGATTGGCTGATTGGATCAGCCAATCGGATTGAACTTGAATCTGATTGGCTGATTCAATCAGCCAATCAGATTTTTCTAACTTAATTCTGATTGGCTGATAGAATCCTATCAGCCAATCGGAATTCGGCGGACGCCATCTTGGATGACGTCATTTAAAGGTACCTCATTCGTAGTACAGCAGTCGGCCGGGATGGATGCTCCGCGGCGGCGGAGCGAAGAAAGAAGATTGAAGATGCCGCCGGAAGAATGAAGACTTTGCTGCCGCTTGGAGGAAGACGTCGCCGGAGGAAGAATTCTTCTTTGCCGCTTGGAGGAAGACATCGCCGGAGGAAGAATTCTTCTTTGCCGCTTGGAGGAAGACATCGCCCGGATCGGATCAGGAGTTCGGCCCGGTGTGGTGAAGACAAGGTAGGGAGATCTTCAGGGGGGTAGTGTTAGGCTTTTTTAAGGGGGGTTTGGGTGGTTTTAGAATAGGGGTATGTGGGTGGTGGGTTGTAATGGGGGGGGGGGTTGTATTTGTTGTATGCAAAAGAGCTGAATTCTTTGGGGCATGCCCCACAAAAGGCCCTTTTAAGGGCTGGTAAGGTAAAGAGCTTTGAAATTTGTTTAATTTAGAATAGGGCAGGGAATTTTTTTTATTTTGGGGGTTTATTATTTTATTAGGGGGCTTAGAATAGGTGTAATTAGCTTAAAAATCTTGTAATCTTTTTTTATTTTTTGTAATTTAGTGTTTGTTTGTTTTTGTAATTTAGTTTAGTTAATTTAATTGTATTTTTAGATAGATGTTTGTAGTTTATTAAATTTATTGATAGTGTAGGTGTATTTATAACTTAGGTTAGGATTTATTTTACAGGTAATTGGGTAATTATTTTAACTAGGTAGATATTAAATAGTTAATAACTATTTAATATCTATTATACCTAGTTAAAATAATTAACAATTTACCTGTAAAATAAATATTAACCCTAACATAGCTACAATGTAATTATTAATTATATTGTAGCTATCTTAGGGTTTATTTTATAGGTAAGTATTTAGATTTAAATAGGAATATTTTAGTTTCTAAATGAATTAGATTAATTTAATATAAATTTAGTTAGGGGTGTTAGGGTTAGATAGAGTTAATATAGTTAATATAAATACTATAGTAACTATATTAACCCTAATATAATTAGGGTTAATATAGTTAATATATATAATGTAATAACTATATTAACTATAATATACTTAGGGTTAATATAGATAATATAGCTGGCGGCAGGGGGAGGTAGATTAAATTAGGGGTTAATCATTTTAATAGAGATGGCGGCGGTGTAAGGGGCTTACATTAGGGGTTAATAATTTTAATATAGATGGCGGCGGTGTTAGGGGCTCACTTTAGGGGGTTATAGATATAATATAGCTGGCGGCGGGGTACGGGAGCGGCGGTTTAGGGGTTAATAACTTTATTAGGTTGCGGCGGGGTACGGGAGCGGCGGTTTAGGGGTTAATAGTTTTTTTATTGTTAGGATAGTGAGGGGGGATAGCGGATAGAGGGTTAGACGTGTCGGGCTATGTTAGGGAGGCGTGTTAGACAGTGCGGGCTATGTTAGGGAGGCGTGTTAGACAGTGCGGGTGTTTTAGACTTTAGTCAGGTTTTATAGGCGCCGGCAGTTTCTAACGTGGCGCAAGTCACTGGCGACGCCAGAAATTTGTACTTGCGCAGATTTCTGGACATCGCTGGTTTGTCAGACTTACGGCACGTTAGCATCTGACGGCGACCTATATGGGATAGCTCGAGTTGCGAGCTGAAACTGCGGGCGACGCCGGTTCCCTTGCTTGCGCCGCAAACTGCGATCTATATCGGATCGCACCCCTTGTAGTTGTGCTGCTAAAGAGTGACATATCAGCCAAGTCTTTTTTTAAGACAAATTAACCTCCTTTTTTTCAATTTTTGCAATTATTTTTCAATAGCTAAACTTCCCCCCACCATTTACCTTTTATGGAGGAGCCAATCTGGGCTTTAGTCAGCAGACAACAAGGCTAGAAGCAGTCATTGGTCATAAAGTTAAAATAAAATGCATTTATTTGCAGTTGATATCAGCGCTATATGCATTCCATTCCCTAATTGCTATGCACTGCCAGATGGGCCTTTGCATAGAAGATCTGCGCATACACAATAGTTATAATTAAAGGGACATAAAACAAGTTGGGTTAGAGACAAAATATAATAATATGTACTTGAATTACTTTACCAGTAAATATATACTCGCCATTAACCCTTACTTTTAAGTTTCCAAATTGTAAAGCTCTAACTCCTCCCACACATTTCCTTCTATGGCTGTATCTATATCCACCTTTGATTTAGTAAAATGCAAGACTTTAACAGTCATTATGCTGGAGCATACCTAGAAGCAAATAAGCTGCTGTGAACTCAGTTGAAATACAATGCCTGTGTTTCTGATGCTAAACACTGATAAGGGGGTGGATCAGACTACTCCAGGCGGCATGGCTATGTAACTAATTTTGCATATTTTTGATAATTTGTTGAAAATACTTGCCAGCAATTTTTAAACATTTTTTATTCAAAGTATTTTACTTAATTAGCCCTTTAGGGAAATGCACAGATCTCAACATGTTTTATGCACTTTAATAAGTAGAGAGCTTGTGGGACTGTTCCCTATGCCACTACCTGACATAAAAGGAAATGGAAGGGGGCGGAGAAAAGCTACTAACAGAGCTCTCTATATAAAGTATCGGATAAAGAGAGAAGTTGATTTTGCTAAATATGTTAAATTGCATTTTGAAAATTAAATATGTGAGCATTTTTAACAATGAAATGGTCATTTCATGTTTTTTATATTTAACCTCTTAACGACACATACGTACCCTGTATATTATGTGTCCTTAAGGGTTTTTATCCCTGTAATAGCATGAAATGTATATATTGGTCGGTAGAGAATAACTTCTTTGCCATTTACTAGCATATCCTTCGAGTTGCTCTAATCCCTTTGCAGACTAATTACATTTCCTGCTCTAACCGTACATCTGCAAAGATAGACATGTTGCCATTTAATACTTACTCTGGGTCATTTATAAAAAATAGTATAAATAATTAGATTAGGGCTAATACTGGTCCTTGAGGGACCCATTATTGTGCAGTTTTAGTATGATCCATTTATTATGACACAAATTAGTTTCTGTTTTTCTAGCAAATGCCAATATCATCAACTAATCCCAGTCCGTATATAATCTCCCATGGGGCCCCATGTCAAATGCATTTACAAAGTCCAAATATAGCTGCTTACTTACTCATAAAAAAATAATTTGAATAGTTTCTCATTATTTGTTATAAAACCATGCTGATTAAATTGTCACTCGTCAACTTGGTTTCATGATTATAGTCTTGAAATAAAACCTTATAATCCCCCAAGTAGCTTGCTCATGCTGATGTCAGACTAACAGGTCTGTAGCTTTCTGTATGAGGTCTGATTTCCTTTTTAAACAGTTGCAGCTCATCTCCAGTTTTACACCAGATTGTTGTACCATGCCTGAGAAGACTGAGTGTTAAACAATTAAGATTTGTTTGGCTATTATAGAGCTAAGTCTCCTTAAAACCCTTACATGCATCCCATCTGGACCTATAGTTTTATTTAGTTTGATGTTATCCAGCCTCTTCCTGATAATGTCTAGAGTCAGGCAAGTTATCGGCAGTGTTCCCTCTAAGGCCACATTTTATGAGAGGCCCAGCAGTAAAACAGTTAATAAGGGAACCATGCCCTGCGGCCTGCATTGTGTAGTGTTTGTTAACGCAGGGTGCGGTTCACTTATTAACTGTTTCACTGCTGGGACACTAACAAAATGTGACCTTGGAGCCGGAGGGAACACTGGTTATCAGTTGTTAAGGCTTGGAAATTATATTATGTTGCATTACACTGCAAGATCTCTTCTATTGGTTTGTCTCTTGTATATACAGAAGAAAACAGTTTATTTACAGAAGAAAATAGTTTATTTCATTTTCTTCTAGTCACTATGGATCATCAATCAACACTGCAGAAGTTGACCCAATAGATCCAATTGATCCACAATTATATGGTGAACAAACAGGTTTTTATAATTTTTATTTTATGAATCCATTCCATTTAACTTATTATACCGTAGTATTCCATGTCATCCTATGTGTTTCTATTTGACAGCACATTGTCCCAGTTCATGCACTATAGATTTGCCTTTTCAAAAATAGACAATTGCACTGTCTATGCAAATCAATTTAAAATGTGACCATACTACGATCACTATTAACAAAATTATCTTTGACATATTTTTTTTTTATATTAATCATATATTATTTGACAACACTTTATCAAGTATAACTTTATTGTTACATTGTGACATGTAGTTATGCTAAGTAATCAAGGAACTAAGTGAAAAAACACCTAGGAAGGTGGCTGTTACGGTTGCCTCCAGGCTGGCTGGAAGTTGGACCGTAGAAAAGGATGCTCCTAGCGCTCACCAAAGGAGCAGCAGCACCGTGGACACTCTACAACTGCTGCGTAGCCACCATAAGTAATGCAGACTCTATGAACCACCGCTGCTGGGCTGGTATCTCGCCGTCTGCTCTGCGCCCTGGACCTATGACCAGGCTCCAGTAGGTGAACCTCTTCCTTCTGTACCAATCCCTGTAGCTAAGGGAGTATGAAGAGCATAGCAATCCCTGTAGTGATTATAAGCTGTCCCCTACAAACATGAGTCAAAGCTGCAAGTTAGAGGGTAAAAAATAGGTCTGATGTGCTGGAGCACACAGCCTCCTTTTTATTGAGGTTACATGCAAACAGGACACTCTCAGGGGGAGGCATAAAATCCCCCATCACACATTTGATATTAGATAGAGACACTCCCTTTGACAGGCCACAACATTTACTTCAGCAGATAACATTACACACAATAAAACAATGCAGTCCACCTTATCAATACTAGTCTGATTAGACAATGGGAAAGTTGATCACTAAACCTAATTAGAGCTAATCCCAGCAGACTTGTATTTAGAATAGGTTTCTTGAAGCTGAACAAAATTTAACTCTTAATGGCACACAATGAAACTGAACCAAGTGGGAGAAAGCCAGGGACAAGTCATTTCACAGGTCTGGGGACATAGTCTTAAAGGGGGCATTGTTCACCAAAGTCACAATATGTCCCCAGACGGTTCCCAAAGGGCCACACACACCCAACAAAAGTCAATATACTCTCAGGGGCACAATCTTCCAGGGGCCATAGTCATGAGGAAGGAGGCTGGCAAATAGGCTTCTCCAAAATCCAGGGAAGCAGGGCAACCTTCCATTTAAAGGGCCAGTCACAAATAGCAGTTTGTAACATATCTCCCCTTTTGGAGGGAGACTAACAAGGCACCTGACCTTCTATCGGTCAGTGCCTAAGTTAGTCTCGCAACCCACCCACAAATAAACACTAGCAGCAAAGCAGCCCCCCCACAACAAGTAGCACTGGCCTGTAGGTTCCAGGTTATAGGATGAAAGTGTAGCATCCTCTGCCTTCCTGGCGCAGCTGGGCAAATAGCTGATGGTACTTGGGGGGCAGAGGCCAGCGGCACTCTGCCCTGGTGCCAGCGCTTCTGCTGGGGTGAGGGGTTTGCAGGCCAGTCCTGTAACAAGGGGGTCTGTAGGGCAGAGGCCAGCAGCGCTCTGTCCTGATGCCAGCTCTTCTGCTGGGGGAATTGGGGCATAGTCCTGCCCGGTGGCAAAGGGAACGTGGGGGTCAGTGGGGGTTAACATCTCCACTGTTAACCCTGGGCCCAAGTTAGGAGTTAGCTGGGGAGAGGGAGATTGGCTTACCTCCTCCTGATACTCCGGCGGCCGTTGGGAAGGGAGGTCGATGCTCTCCTCTTCCTGTGGAACATGCTGCGGCTGGGGAGAGAGACCGGTTGTCTCCTCTCCCTGGAAGGCACACTCCTGCTGGGGAGGGAGGTCGATGCTCTCCCCTCCCTGTAGCTGGGTCTGTCGCTGGGGATCTGGGCCGCCTGCCCAGCATCCCTGTAGGGCCGGTAGAGAGACTGCGGTCCCATCTCCACCTGCCTGCTGGGGGTCCTCCCAGGACCAGTCTATGAGGCCTGCTGCCTCTGGTATCTCTGGTTGGGGTTGGGGAAGGAGACCGGTTGTCTCTTCCCTCTGCACAGTATACTGCCGCTGGGGAGGGAGGTCGCTGCTCTCCTCTCCCTGTGGAACATGCTGCGGCTGGGGAGAGAGACCAGGTGTCCATACCCTCAAACTCCACAGTTGGCACTCAAAGGCTCGTGTCGCTTTGTTCTCCGTATCCAATTCCCGGATGATGCGACTGACTACCTCCTGCGCAGGGTCTGGACCATATCGGACTAGCCGCCTCTTTACCTCTGGAACGAAATCCGCGCCCTCATAGCGACGGATCCGGTTGAGGTGCTCTTCACATGGTTCTGACCAGTATCTTGTCAGCTCCATGCTGCTGTAGGTAGGGACGCTGCGCAGTGGCTAGCGTTGCCCTCAATTACTCTCCTACGATACCAGTGCTGTTGTGGTGCTGCTCCTTGCGCTAGGACGCCAATCCCACAGCTGCCGCCAAATGTTACGGTTGCCTCCAGGCTGGCTGGAAGTTGGACCGTAGAAAAGGATGCTCCTAGCGCTCACCAAAGGAGCAGCAGCACCGTGGACACTCTACAACTGCTGCGTAGCCACCATAAGTAATGCAGACTCTATGAACCACCGCTGCTGGGCTGGTATCTCGCCGTCTGCTCTGCGCCCTGGACCTATGACCAGGCTCCAGTAGGTGAACCTCTTCCTTCTGTACCAATCCCTGTAGCTAAGGGAGTATGAAGAGCATAGCAATCCCTGTAGTGATTATAAGCTGTCCCCTACAAACATGAGTCAAAGCTGCAAGTTAGAGGGTAAAAAATAGGTCTGATGTGCTGGAGCACACAGCCTCCTTTTTATTGAGGTTACATGCAAACAGGACACTCTCAGGGGGAGGCATAAAATCCCCCATCACACATTTGATATTAGATAGAGACACTCCCTTTGACAGGCCACAACATTTACTTCAGCAGATAACATTACACACAATAAAACAATGCAGTCCACCTTATCAATACTAGTCTGATTAGACAATGGGAAAGTTGATCACTAAACCTAATTAGAGCTAATCCCAGCAGACTTGTATTTAGAATAGGTTTCTTGAAGCTGAACAAAATTTAACTCTTAATGGCACACAATGAAACTGAACCAAGTGGGAGAAAGCCAGGGACAAGTCATTTCACAGGTCTGGGGACATAGTCTTAAAGGGGGCATTGTTCACCAAAGTCACAATATGTCCCCAGACGGTTCCCAAAGGGCCACACACACCCAACAAAAGTCAATATACTCTCAGGGGCACAATCTTCCAGGGGCCATAGTCATGAGGAAGGAGGCTGGCAAATAGGCTTCTCCAAAATCCAGGGAAGCAGGGCAACCTTCCATTTAAAGGGCCAGTCACAAATAGCAGTTTGTAACAGTGGCGCACTAAGTTGTATTGCAAATAATAAAATGTAAAAATTTTGGGGTAAAGGAAAAAAAATGGGTCAGTGTTGAATAATGAACAATTATTGTATGAAAAAAACAAATGCAATTGAAGTACACAAAATTATTATTGTTGCAGTTTTGAAAATTGTTCTTGAATAAAGTCCATAAATTTATGAATAAAATTCAGTTGTGAAGATGTGATTCAAGAGTGAAAACCAATATTGGAAAAGAACAAGGCAGCTCCACTTGTGGAGAATGATCTCAATTCACCTCGAGGAGCTAAATAAGAAAGATTAAGGGGCGCCTCATAGTGAAATCCATATTCAGTATGGTCTAGATACAGAAGGAATAAAACTCACAATTTGTGATGGCACTCGTGTAGTGCAAACAGGCAGGTTGACACTCGCAGTAGTCAGCTAACTGGATACTTCTCACGTATCAAGGTGGATCCTGTCTCAGGTCTCCGGTCTGTCAGCGTCCAAGCCGCAACTCAGCAACAACCAGTGTGAAAGAAACAAATCATTGATAAAGTGATAAAGTGCAGTGGCTTCCGTAAAAGGTTAAAAAATGGTTTAATATTGCAACGCGTTTCTAGACCCAAATATTATGGTCGTTTCATCAGGCAAAAGGTAATGGTGTATACAAACAGGTAAAAAAGCCGCTTATTTAATCCGCCACATTGTATTTCATTGGCTATCCAGAATGACAAAGCACAGAGCGCATCCACGACTCAAGGTGAATCTTACAAATTTTATTCAGAGCATATAAATGATTGCACTTACAAGAAGCATAAAAATATTGTGCCTTGATAAAACTAACAAGTCTTAGGAATGACTCGGTATAATACTGCTATGCAGCGTTGGATTAGAAGCTTCCTGTCTCTTCCTTCATAAGCACCCGGTGCTGTCACTGCGTGTTTGTTTAATCGCTATCCGGCTTCTACACCACTAACGTAAATTCAGACGTGCCCTCCTTCCGTCTACGCGTTTCGTCCTGCTTATTTGGACTTTGTCAAGACTCAGAGTGCAGTTAGTGTCTCTCAGCGTGATCCTCTCCTTTGTACCTGTTGACCCCTCCCCCAACATAATGCGTAATGACGCGGTAGCCGATTCTCACACACCTCTTTTTACCTGTGTGTATCGGACATGGGGGGAACTGATTTTGTCACGATCTTCCTCTCATAGTCTTATGTGGTTTTGGGTATTGATATTACGAGTGTCCTTATATTTATGTATTTCCTATATGTAAATTCAAATACCCAATAATAAATAACATAACATTTTATTATTGGGTATTTGAATTTACATATAGGAAATACATATGTATAAAAAAAAATTCTATATTAAATGGTACCAGGCAGGGGTGTCCTTTGTTCCCTCTCATCTAAAATTAGGGCCTCCCCAGATGTTACGGGTGCGGGCATAATGGGTCATGACTACAAACTAACACTTTTCGCTGATGACATTTTGCTTACTTTGACGAACCCTTTTGTTTCATTAACCAACCTTTACAACTTACTAGATAAATTCTCTGAGATTTCAGGATACAAGGTGAATCTGGATAAGTGCGAAGCACTACCTCTAAACCTACCACAATACACTAAAAAGATAATAGAAACTAACTTTGACTGCGATTCTTATAATGGGTCTGGTTAAGGGATTGAAGGCTAAAAGGCGAAAGCCTCAATTGTCATACTCATTATGATGGCTTATACATATGGATCTCCCCTATTGCAATGGTCATAATTATAATACCTATTATGGGTATAAGAAATTACACTCTGCAGTAAGTTGTTGTTATTGTCATTATTGTTAATTTGTTATTGTTACACTTTTTTTATGTGTTTCTCTTGTTTCAAGATGCTTAAGGACATTGAAGTACTCGATATAATGAGATACTTGGACACTTAATGCATTTGAGTAGGAAGTATTATTTAGATTCCAGAAAAAACAGCAATGTATCACAGCCATGTATTTGATTTTGATCATTCTATTGGATAAAAATCCAGCATGTTAAAATATATGTAACTACTCAGAGATTGTATGTTGTACATTGAGAACATTTTTCAATAAAGAAACAATAAATAAAAAAAAGAAACTAACTTTGATTTAAAATGGGCTAAACACTCTATTAAATATTTAGGGATACATCTAACCACACAAACTGACCAACTATATAAACACAACTATTTACCTATATACAAAGAAATCAGAAAATATATAAATACATGGAAAACATTCACTTTTTCCTGGCTAGGTAGATTAGCAGCTGTAAAAATGTATGTGTTACATCGGTTATTATACTCATTTAGAGCTCTTCCCATTAGAATACCTAAACCTGGTTTGGCTACTCTACAATCGGATTTAGTGACTTTTATCAGGGGGAAACATGGCAAGAATTCCAACCTCTATTATAACCAGACATAAAACTCTGGGGGGGGGGGGGGGGCTCTGAATTTATTAGAATATTACAAAGCATCAAGATTAGCTCAAACAATATTATTAGAGGGAAATCCCAGAGATGTCATTTGAACTCACCTGGAGGCTAATATGCTTGGATCCCATAATCCAGATGAAATTTTATGGGATAAATCTTTCAGAGGCAAACACATAGGAATATGTAAACCCCCTGCCTCTGAAAATACTACATATGCATGGTATTTTGGGACCAAATATCAAAATCTCCTACCACCATTAATGATGCCTCTTTGATATACACTTCCTACAGAAACACAGACAATAGTTGACAAATTGGCTAATAAAGGGCTTTATAGGGTAGCGGATGTGCTGGAGAACAGGAAACTCATGCCTTTTATACAAATACAGAACATCATAAATCCATTAAAGTTGCACTGGTATCAATATCTCCAACTCACTTCAGCTATTCAACCCTACATAAAATAATTCTTGAAGGCACCTCATAAACCCAAACAGACCATTTCTAGATTGTATACCGCGATCAAATCATCTTTCATAGAATCCAAATTGACATTAATTTTGAAATGGGAACAAGACCTAGATACTACTAAAGAGAAAAAAGTTTGGGACAACATTTTTAGTTCAGCATGTAAAGGACTCTTGAGTGCAGATTTGAGGGAAAATGCCATCAAAACCATGTTTAGATGGCATAGTACCTAAAACCTCTAAAAACCTCATATATGTCCCCCACCACCAACAGGCTATGCTATAGAGGATGTGGAGTCATAGGCTCCTATTGCCATATGTGGTAGGATTGTGACCAAATTAAACCAATCTGGGATAATTTATCATCCTTACTTAGCGACTTACTAGACGAACAGATACAGTTGACTATGTGCCAATCTCTTTTACATGAACCAATACGTAAATATAACAAACATATAAATACTTTAATAAGGATAGTATGCACTGTAACTATAATCTTTATAGCAAAGTATTGGAAGACAAATGCCCCCACATGGACCGAGATAATAAATAGGATTTCTTTAGCATATAAAATGTACAACTCAGCAGCTAAGATTCTAGACACAAAAGAAGCCTATGATAAGATATGGTATTATTGGATCCTTAAAGGGACACTGAACCCAATTTTTTTTTCATGATTCAGCTAGAGCATGTGATTTTAAGCAACTTTCTAATTTACTCCTATTATCAATTTTTCTTCGTTCTCTTGCTATCTCTATTTGAAAAAGAAGGCATCTAAGCTAAGGAGCCAGCCAATTTTTGGTTCATAACTCTGGACAGCAATTGTTTATTGGTGGGTGAATTTATCCACCAATCAGCAAGAACAACCCAGGCTGTTCACCAAAAATGGTCCAGCATCTAAATTTACATTCTTGCTTTTCAAATAAAGATACCAAGAGAATGAAATTTTTTTGCTAATAGGTGTACATTAGAAAGTTGCTTAAAATTGCATGTTCTATCTGAATCACAAAAGAAAAAAATTGGGTTCAGTATCCCTTTAAGGGTTCTCAGATAAATAGGATTTGTCAATACTAAAAAATGGTAGTCCTTTTCATCAGTGTATCAGTATTGGTTCTTTTTTTCTATCAGTTTTATATTTAAAAAAAATGTTTCCTTTATTCTCATTAATATTATGTAATTAGTTAAATTTATGTTATGATAAGTATATAGAAGATGATTCACCAAATGACAAACTCATCCTTCTTATGACTCTGCTATATGGAAATAAGAAATCCATACTGGATATGGGAATTTACCAGTGAGATTATTCAATCTCATTTGGCGACCAGATCTCAAAAGACTTAAATGGTTTACAAGGTTATAAAGATTTAAAAGGAGATATAATGTATGTACAATTTACTTATCAAATAATATTTTGTGCTTGTTTGTTTCTTTGAAATTCTGAAATAAAAAAGATTTAAACATAAGAACACAAAATCCAAAGATGCAGGCAGAGAAGATTGGGACTTTTTTGCACGGAAAATTGTAACTTTTAATATTTGTATTTCTAAAAAAGTATTAATGAAAAAGTCTGGATTTCAGTATAATTCTTGATTTTGGAATTCGTGATTTGGGGATTTTCTACCTGTATAAAAATACATATATTTATGTCCTACCTTTTGTCTGAGGAAAGGACACATAGGGCCAGATTATGATTGAATCGCTATTTAGCGCTTTTGCGCACAACAGGTAGCGCTCATATTAGAAGTTGAAATTAAAAAGTTATTGCTCGTGTGTTAACCTGATGCTGAAGAATATTGCGTACGATAACCTATTCCCCATAGAAATAAATGGAGCAAAAAAGGGGGAAAAAACTAATAGCGGGCTAACCCGAACACATTCTCAAGTGCGCTAACTCGACATAAAAATTTCAATGTTCTTCACATAGAAGAATATGTTCTATTTATTCACAAAAACATATTTCTACATATATCTGATGCAAATTTTGTCTAATATATACCTAAATATCTATACATGATTATATATTGGTATAGATATATACATATATATATATATTTATAAATAAATTATAAAACATATTTTGCTATTAGCCCCTAAACCGCCAAAATTCCACATCGCAATAAACCTAATTAACCTATTAACTCCTAAACTGTTAACCCCCACAACGCAAATACATGAATTTAATTACTAAGCCCCCTAACCTAACACCCCCTAAATTAACCCCAATACTAAGTTTCACTTTAATAAAACCTAACATTAAATTACAAAAAAAATAATCTAAAATTACAAAAAATACACCTAATCCCTATGAAAATAAAAAGCCCCACAAAAAAATACTAAGTCCCCCCTAACAGTAAAAAAAAAAAAACACCCATCAAACCCCCTAAAATAAAAAAAATAAAAAAACTATTATTTTTATTTTTTTTATTTTTAAGATTAGGGATTTAATAGGCTGTAAAAGAGCTGATTGCCCTTTTAAGGGCAGTAAAAGAGTTGAATACCCTTTAAAGGGCAATGCCCATAAAATGCCCCTTTGGGGCAATGGGTAGTTTAGGTTTTTTTGTGTTAGTTTTTTTATTTTGGGGGGTTGGTTGGGTGAGGGTAATTGGTAATTTTTGTAAGTAAAAGAGCTGTTTAACTTAGGGCAATGCCCTACAAAAGGCCCTTTTAAGGGCTATTGGTAGTTTAGTATTAGATTAGAGGGTTTTTTATTTTGGGGGGGGGGGGGATTTTTTATTTTTATAGGGATATTAGTTTAGGTTTACATTTTTCATTTTGGATAGCTTTGTTTATTTTTTTCTGTAATTTTACTTTTTTATTTTTTGTAACTTTAGCTTGGGAGTTTGTATTTTTTAAACATAGACTGCCCTCTGGACAGGCTTATCACCTAGTGTGTATGTATATATATATATATATATAACACAAAAAAAATCCACACTCACTGGGTTTAAGTGAAATAAGTGAGTTTAGGTGAGGAAGGTGTGTTGTACCCCGAAACGTCACTATAAATGTATTTCACTTAAACCCAGTGAGTGCAGATTTTTTTGTTTTATATGATTGAACTTATACACCCTGACACCTGTTTTTGGGAGGTGAGAGTGCAAATCTATTTTGGGACTTATATATATATATATATATATATAATTTTTTATTTTTAGATTTTGGATTTGTACTTTTTTTCTTTATATATAAATATGTTATGCCTTCAAACCTGACGAAACGCACTACTCAAATATTATGCTGATTAGTAATCTGATGTAACATTGGAAACAGAACAAACAATAATATATTTTCAGTTAACAATACAGGGAGATATGCCAATATCCCAGACAACACAACAGTCATTCAAGCAAGTATCTTTTTCTTTGGCAGATACACAGATAAGGGGTCCTAGAGGATATAGCAAAGGGAGGCAAGCTGCTAGCTCCATCTCTGTTACCATGGAAACGGTGACGAGCAGTGAGTGTATCCGTCACGTAGGACCATGGGTGAAGAAGGGGGGCATGTCTCTGTGGCTGGGTGTGAGAAGGAGACAGGAGAGAGTCTCCCCAGGGTAAATCTTGTTTTCCTGAAAGCCAAAACATGAGTTATATTCTGAGTAGACATCTTATAGGCTGCATCAGCATTTTAATGACTATTTGATGCAAGGCAACATCTGGTACCTAAGAGATATGGGAATAACCTTGCGTTGCAGGTAAGGCTATTACTTTTTTGTATGTAAGAATAGATGGGATATTTTTTTCATTGATAAATAGCCCTGGATATTAATTTAGTGTGTAATTAAATCTAGTAGTTCAGGGGGAAAAAAATATTTAAAAAAATGTGGAGACAAAGAAATGTATTTGTTCTCTTCTGTATACATTCCCTACAGATGCCCCAAAAGTATGGCATGTTGACTTTGCTTCCAAGGTTGTTGAAACAATGACAAAGTGACTGCAAAATATATATGTCTACTTACTTCAATTTCATAAAAGAATTACAGGGAAAAAATAAATATGTTTTTCATTAATTTTGGGTTCCATGATTTCAAGCTGCATTCCTCTGCATCAGGAACCAGCATAATAAGATGCAAATGAATGCAGGCAAACAAAAGAAGTGTGTAATACGAGCAATTAAACAGAAATAAGAAGAGCCATTTAGAAGTAAACTATATGACCTTCAGGAGAATTGGACATAGTAGTGCCACATAGGGGGAGCATATTTACATTCCCACTCACAAATTATTTGTACAAAGAGTGTTAATGGGACACCAAAGCATTTTTTTTAAATACCTTTAGAAACATTTTTTTACAATCTACTTATGATTTCCACAAATGTTTATTTTAAAAGTTAGAAATGTTTTTGCATTACCTTATCTGTTTCACACAACCTGCTGCTGATTGACATGTGCATCATTCTGTGTTTGAGTTTTGGTGGTGACACATCATGTGGTGTCCCTGCGTGGCAGGAAAAGAGTGCGTGCATGAGGCCTACTGTCATAAGGGCCACTGGTTGGGTATTTAGGAACAGTTCAAACAAAATCTGTGAAATTCTCTGTAAAGTGACTTCTGCTGGTGGTTTCTCTATCATGCTTACGAAAGGCAACAACATTTGAACATATTTTCATGCAATTTGAATGGGATATGTTACTCAGATGTATATGCCAATGAAAAAAGCAGCAAGTCAATATTTTTAAAATATTTTTGGCCATAAAAAATATTAAATAAAAGCTGTTTATTTTATATACAAAGGGAAAGTAACACAAAGCCCATGGTTGTTCTGATAATCTACTGCTCACTGGCTGATATGGACAGCTCCCACAGAAACAAGTTGTTTTATTCAACAAAGGAACATAAAACTGTAATAGATTTTGAAAATTCTCTTTTAGATCTAACACAGAACATTTTAATACCTATAAAATCCCATTAAGTAAAAACTGAAACTAACAGCAAACAGAGAAGGATGCACTTGCCAATGCCCTTATTGTTTTATGATAAATTTTTAAAAGAGGTATTTTTCTAACAGAAGAATATTTCAACATTTTTAATGGTTTGAAAGTCATTGTTATGCACTCCAAATTGTATTGTCATGTTCTTTTAATATAACTACACTTATACTAACATTAATAATGTATTGTTCTGCGAGATTCCATTACTGTAAAGCTCTCTGTATAGTAACATTCTGCTAAAGGTTTATCTGTTGTGCTTTTGAAAGGCAAAAAACATTTTAACCTTTTTCCTTGCAATTACATATTTTAACAAACAAAACATATTATATATATATATATATATATATATATATATATATATATATATATATATATATATACACACACACAGGGAGTGCAGAATTATTAGGCAAGTTGTATTTTTGAGGATTAATTTTATTATTGAACAACAACCATGTTCTCAATGAACCCAAAAAACTCATTAATATCAAAGCTGAATAGTTTTGGAAGTAGTTTTTAGTTTGTTTTAAGTTATAGCTATTTTAGGGGGATATCTGTGTGTGCAGGTGACTATTACTGTGCATAATTATTAGGCAACTTAACAAAAAACAAATATATACCCATTTCAATTATTTATTTTTACCAGTGAAACCAATATAACATCTCAACATTCACAAATATACATTTCTGACATTCAAAAACAAAACAAAAACAAATCAGTGACCAATATAGCCACCTTTCTTTGCAAGGACACTCAAAAGCCTGCCATCCATGGATTCTGTCAGTGTTTTGATCTGTTCACCATCAACGTTGCGTGCAGCAGCAACCACAGCCTCCCAGACACTGTTCAGAGAGGTGTACTGTTTTCCCTCCTTGTAAATCTCACATTTGATGATGGACCACAGGTTCTCAATGGGGTTCAGATCAGGTGAACAAGGAGGCCATGTCATTAGATTTTCTTCTTTTATACCCTTTCTTGCCAGCCACACTTTGGAGTACTTGGACGCGTGTGATGGAGCATTGTCCTGCATGAAAATCATGTTTTTCTTGAAGGATGCAGACTTCTTCCTGTACCACTGCTTGAAGAAGGTGTCTTCCAGAAACTGGCAGTAGGACTGGGAGTTGAGCTTGACTCCATCCTCAACCCGAAAAGGCCCCACAAGCTCATCTTTGATGATACCAGCCCAAACCAGTACTCCACCTCCACCTTGCTGGCGTCTGAGTCGGACTGGAGCTCTCTGCCCTTTACCAATCCAGCCACGGGCCCATCCATCTGGCCCATCAAGACTCACTCTCATTTCATCAGTCCATAAAACCTTAGAAAAATCAGTCTTGAGATATTTCTTGGCCCAGTCTTGACGTTTCAGCTTGTGTGTCTTGTTCAGTGGTGGTCGTCTTTCAGCCTTTCTTACCTTGGCCATGTCTCTGAGTATTGCACACCTTGTGCTTTTGGGCACTCCAATGATGTTGCAGCTCTGAAATATGGCCAAACTGGTGGCAAGTGGCATCTTGGCAGCTGCACGCTTGACTTTTCTCAGTTCATGGGCAGTTATTTTGCGCCTTGGTTTTTCCACACGCTTCTTGCGACCCTGTTGACTATTTTGAATGAAACGCTTGATTGTTCGATGATCACGCTTCAGAAGCTTTGCAATTTTAAGAGTGCTGCATCCCTCTGCAAGATATCTCACTATTTTTTACTTTTCTGAGCCTGTCAAGTCCTTCTTTTGACCCATTTTGCCAAAGGAAAGGAAGTTGCCTAATAATTATGCACACCTGATATAGGGTGTTGATGTCATTAGACCACACCCCTTCTCATTACAGAGATGCACATCACCTATTATGCTTAATTGGTAGTAGGCTTTCGAGCCTATACAGCTTGGAGTAAGACAACATGCATAAAGAGGATGATGTGGTCAAAATACTAATTTGCCTAATAATTCTGCACTCCCTGTATATATATATATATATATATATATATATATATATATATATATATATATATACACACACACACACACATTATATATATATATATATATATATATATATATATATATATATATATACACACACACACACACACACACACACACACACACACATATACATATATATATATATATATATATATATATACACACACACACACACACATAAATATATATATATATTTAACAAAGTGATTAATTGCTGATATGCTTTTATTCTACGACTTTTATTCAAAACATTAACCAAGCAAAAATGTACAATACCAAAAAGTTTCACCCCATATGTATGCGTGTATACATAATATATTTATTTATATATATATATATATATATATATTATGTAACCCGACTGCGTATATTCAAGAGCGCTAAACCTGACATGAAATAATAATATTTCACATTCAGATGTTGTTCTCATAGCAGAATATGTTCTTTTTATTCTTAAATACATATTTCTATAACTATATCTGTACATATCTATACCTATAGATATAGGTATAGATATGTATTTTACATGAACAGTATCATATATAATATATATATATATATATATATATATATATATATAAATAAGACTAAAAAGTACATAATTTTCTATGTGAAGAATATAGGAATGTAACATATGCGTTTCGGGCGTCGTATTTCACGATTTACATTTTAACGCAGTCGGGTTAGCACACTTGAAAAATTAGTAATCTTAAGGTGCATTATTTAAATATTACATATAAAATATTACAAAAAAATATTTAACATGATTAAACATACTGTAAATATTTCTAAATAATCTATAGATTAAATCTATATATTTTATAGTAGGTTTAATCTTTTTTTTTTAAATTTTTTGCAATATTTTATATGTAATATTTCAATAATGAGCCTTAAAGTTACTACGTTTTTATGTGTGCTTACCCCACGGCATTAAAATCTAAGAGGCCTATTTATTAAAGGTCTGTCGGACATGATCCGACAGTGCGGATCAGGTCTGACAGACCTCACTGAAGGCAGAAAGCAATACGCTCTCCATATTCAGCATTGCACCAGTAGCTCTTGTGAGTTGCTGGTGCAACGCTGCCTCCTGCAGATTTGCGGCCAATGAGCCGCCAGCAGGGGGGTGTCAATCGGGTACTCGATCGGGTTGAATTGTGGCGATCTCTGTCCACCTGCTCAGAGCAGATGGACAGGTTATGGAGCAGCGGTCTTTAGACCGCTGCTTCATAACTGCTGTTTCTGACGAGTCTGCAGGCTCAATTCGGAGCTTGATAAATGGGCCTCTAAATCTCTAACCACAATGCGCAATACGCATGTTTTACATTCCTATGTTCTTCACATAGAAAATAATGTAATTTTTATTTTTAAATAAATGTTTCTATATATAGCTGATACTGTTCATGTAAAATACATATCTATACCTATATATCTATAGGAATAGATATATAAGTATAAAGAAATGTGTATTTAAGAATAAAAAGGACAGTTTCCTGTAAGTGTAGAACATTGGAATGTGAAATACGTACATAAAACACTTTTGCAAACACTGCTGCAATATGGTGTTCAGGACACATGCACACACTTAAGCCTACATATGCAATCATGGAATGGAGCTACGTTTCCACAAATAATACTCAGAGAAAGAGGCAGATTTGACATTAAAAAAGTAAATTGCAAAGTTGTTGTTTTTTTTTTTTTTTAATCGTACACTTCATCGTGAAAGTTCAATTTTATCTTTCTTACCGTTTAAATAATTTTTGTAGTTTCTCACAAAAATATTGAGTACTCCTTGGAATCTTGTGTTTACTCATTTGCTTGTCATGCAGAGATTTCTGGGGTTTAGACACAACATATGTAAAATCAAAAACTACAGTAAGCCTTCCTTGTCATTATGAAAGTGTACTGTCTAAACTGAGGCAAATAACAAATGACTGGCAACAGAAACCCTTTAAACAGTATATTGTGATTGCCATTGTTTATATCATATTCTTGTCACTATCCCCAATCGTGAGGCAATGTCACATAGTGGTCATCGATATGCAGTCCTGTATGTTTAGTAGTATGTCCGTGATCGGCTCAAAATAAACATTATAATCATATTATGTTATAATGCAATAATGTTTGTTCTATCAATGGGAATGAGAAGTGCACACATTAGCCAGTTGTTAATTGGTGGCCCAGTGGCGGTGGGTTGGCTAGTAGTCAAACTTGTAAGACTGACCAATAGGATTATAGGGGTGTGTACTAGTCTGACAAGAGCAGGAAGCTACATCATGGGAGGCAGAATGATTATGATAATGTATGGGTAAGAAGTGTAAACTTAGTAGGAGGGGCGTCACATGACGTCTTGTGATAAAAATTAGCACAAACCGTGAGATACATGTATTGTTACATAGTATAGCTACCAATAGATGACTTAACATAATTCAGGTAATTATGAATATTGTGGATCATACTACATTGCTACCTTAATGGTAATATCCATATGAATAATAGCAATAAAGCATTGTGTGTCCAGACTCAAATATACAAAAAAGTAATAGAAGGAAAACTTAGACATATGTAGTTATCACCTAGACCAAATTGATACCAGAAGATTAATACCAGATTAATACAGATGTGGCTAACCTAAAGGTACTATTCAAAAATGTTTACCCATTATTGGTAGTAATAACTATCAGAAAATTAGGATAATGATAAAGACGATATTAAAATACGATACAATGGCTCTATTTATTTCAACTAATATATTTAGTAGCCATCAGTACAAACCTGATGATATGGTTATGCTCTAGGTAATGAGCTCCTCTCATAGGTCGTATGTGGATGGGTGGATAACCATCCACCAATCAGAACCTTATGTGTGCTGTTGTCATAGAAGGAATCCGCCCCCACATAACACTTGACAGGCATGTATTGATATAGGTGCCCAATAGATTAATCGTACATGGGCCTCTCCCTAAGTGTTACTCTCATAATCATTGTGGGGATATATTCAGTAATTTGTGCATGGGAGGCAGAATGATTATGATAATGTATGGGTAAGAAGTGTAAACTTAGTAGGAGGGGCGTCACATGACGTCTTGTGATAAAAATTAGCACAAACCGTGAGATACATGTATTGTTACATAGTATAGTTACCAATAGATGACAACATAATTCAGGTAATTATGAATATTGTGGATCATACTACATTGCTACCTTAATTGTAATATCCATATGAATAATAGCAATAAAGCATTGTGTGTCCAGACTCAAATATACAAAAAAGTAATAGAATGAAAACTTAGACATATGTAGTTATCACCTAGACCAAATTGATACCAGAAGACCAAAGAGTGACATAACATCACTAGAAGTTCATAGTGTGCTTGATGTTAAAACAATAAATAAATACAATATAAAAACATAGTAAAAAAATCCTAATAGAGATCCAAAGCATGATGAGACCAAACAAACTATAACACTGACCTTGCTTTTCAGCTTGCAAATGAAGACGCTGTGGGAAGACGCTGGTATATGTGCAGCCCAGCTGCTTGATTATGAATAGTGCAGTGACTGCACGTTTTTTTCATATGTATTATTATTATTGGCCCTGTATTGATAGCTATGTAGCAATAGATGTTATATGTTATATAGCTTTTTTTATTTGATATTAAAATACGATACAATGGCTCTATTTATTTCAACTAATATATTTAGTAGCCATCAGAACAAACCTGATGATATGGTTATGCTCTAGGTAATGAGCTCCTCTCATAGGTCGTATGTGGATGGGTGGATAACCATCCACCAATCAGAACCTTATGTGTGCTGTTGTCATAGAAGGAATCCGCCCCCACATAATACTTGACAGGCATGTATTGATATAGGTGCCCAATAGATTAATCGTACATGGGCCTCTCCCTAAGTGTTACTCTCATAATCATTGTGGGGATATATTCAGTAATTTGTGCATGGGAGGCAGAATGATTATGATAATGTATGGGTAAGAAGTGTAAACTTAGTAGGAGGGGCGTCACATGACGTCTTGTGATAAAATTATAGTACTGTAACTAAACAATGTCCATTGTGAGCATACAGTTGGAAGACCAGCAAGGGAGTATGGACAAGACATACATAACTTAGCAAGTCGTTACAGAAGATATCACAGTTTACTGGTACCAAATATTTTGAGAAAGAAGGTTGTCAGGAGCACCAGAGAGTGAGTAAAAATTAAACTTTATTTAAACAAAGGGTTATAGTTACCCCAGGGTAAAAGACAAAATAGATATGAATTGAAAAACAGTGACAAAAAAGGCTGACCGGTTTCGGCGTCTGCCTTAATCCTAGCCTGCTTAAAAACTGACTACTGACTGTTTGCTACCAGTTTAAAAACCCCATCTCTGCAATTCAATTGGTTCAGATATTCACACCTCTTTCTTAATCAACCAATGTAGAGTTTCTACCGTTATGACACCTGTGCTGTCTGAAAATAACACCTAGGCTGATTTTGTCAATGAACTGATTATTTAAACATATTAAGTCGCTTCATTTCCTTAATGTCTATGTTATGTTTAGTATGCCAAAGTGTAAAAGCCTAGATCCCTGCCCAGTGTTTATAGAACATGGCAAACATTAACTTCTGACTGCCTTAGTGTACCCTTATTATTGCAATGCTAGCCGCACTTTGTCTGTCAATATATTACAAACTAACTTGGCCGGATTAGCCCCATCTCTCTCTAGAGGAGTTTACGCTAACATTTTACTGCAGCCGCTCTGATCAGTTGTACAGCCCCTCCTGTCAGGGCTGGTACCAAAACCTTGGACAATCTATATTAGGTTGGGTAAATATCATAGACAACAGTGCCAGTCAATGTTTATATTGAGACCAATAGGGTGGACAGTGTTCAGGCAGTAAATCCACAGGGCTTCACACTGCAGTAGCCATATCGTTCGGTCTCCCTCTCTTCTGAGAGGTGGAATGTGATTAATAAGACAATAAGCCTAAATCGAGGTCAATTACAGAGTGTTGATGTTGAGAGTGTGGTATAACCCAGCAAAAACCACACCCTTAGGGGGCGCCTCCAAACACAAATGACAAAAAATAGTAGTGTCAAAGGAAAAAGAGAAAATGGATATACAACTCTATAAGCACTATATCTACCAAACAATGTCCATAGGAGATATGTGGAAAACAAGTTCCAATGTACAATAGTCCAAAAAAGTGTGGCAGCTCTCGGTTGTAGGATAGTCTTCCTATGATGTTAGATAACTGAAAAAAGAAAAAACAGAGGCGCCGACATGGCCTAGTAATGCAAAGATAAGTGGCTCCAATAAACACAAATCCAGATGTATACTCACAAGAGCAGAGCACCCTGTGGTGCTATTGATGCAGGCCGGAGCCTCGCAGTGGTCCAGCTCACTGTGGGATTGAAGTGGATACCCAGAAGATGTCCATGAGGGGATTGATAGTAGATATCCTATGTGGACACAAAGTATATGCACATAGCCCAGTATTGTTAAGACATAGAGACAAGTAAGTAAAGAATAAACTTACAAGATCCAATGCACCTCCAGGTGCATTAACAGCAGGCTGGGACCTAACAGTTGCCCAGCAGACTGGAAAACTCCCAGCAGGTCCTAGTCTTCCTCAGGTGGCTAATAGCAGCACAGCCCAATTATGTACTCACAAAAAATACACCAAAGGGCAAGCAAGTGTATTTAAATGTATAAAACTTTAATAAAAAGTGACACGTTTCTCAGCTGACTAAGAGCTGTTTCCTCAGGCTAAAAAATATATTTCATAATGAAAATACACTTGCTATTTAACAGGATATGCATAATGAGAACACAATCTGATAGGTGCAACAATTAAAGGGACATGAAACCCAAATTTTTTCTTTCATGATTTAGAAAGAGCATGCAATTTTAAACAACTTTCTAATTTACTTCTATTATCTAATTTTTTTTTATTCTCTTAATATTCTTTGCTGAAAAGTATATCTAGATAGGCTCAGTAGCTGCTGATTGGTTGCTGCACATAGAAGCTTCATGTGATTGGCTCACCCATGTGCATTACTTTTTCTTCAACTAAGGATCTCTAAAAAATTAAGCAAAATAAATAAAAGAAGTACATTGGATTGTTGTTTATATTTGTATTATCTATCTGAATCATGAAATAATTTTTTTGGGTTTAGTGTCCCTTTAAGACAATTCATTAGTCACAACTGTGTATAATTAGTTGGTATGGTAACCTTTGTAAACAATCCATTCACTGCAGTCTTCAAAAACATATAAGCAGACAAAAGTTTTCCTATTTAAATGCACATAATTATTCAGAGATGACATAAATAAATAACATTTGGTAGTTGTGCAGAGCCCCACTACCAATGCTATTCTGAGAGCAAATCAAACAAATATTTTTGTACATAATAAAGATAAATATATACATAGGAGTGAATATATAAAAATAAATACAAGTATAAATACACAAGACCAAAGTGTGACATAACATCACTAGAAGCTCATAGTGTGCTTGATGTTAAAACAATAAATAAATACAATATAAAAACATAGTAAAAAAATCCTAATAGAGATCCAAAGCATGATGAGACCAAACAAACTATAACACTGACCGTGCTTTTCAGCTTGCAAATGACAGGCCCTGTGGGGAGACGCTGGTATGTGTGCAGCCCAGCTGCTTGATTATGAATAGTGCAGTGACTGCACGTTTTTTTCATATGTATTATTATTATTGGCCCTGTATTGATAGCTATGTAGCAATAGATGTTATATGTTATATAGCTTTTTTTATTTGTTATTAAAATACGATACAATGGCTCTATTTATTTCAACTAATATATTTAGTAGCCATCAGAACAAACCTGATGATATGGTTATGCTCTAGGTAATGAGCTCCTCTCATAGGTCGTATGTGGATGGGTGGATAACCATCCACCAATCAGAACTTTATGTGTGCTGTTGTCATAGAAGGAATCCGCCCCCACATAACACTTGACAGGCATGTATTGATATAGGTGCCCAATAGATTAATCGTACATGGGCCTCTCCCTAAGTGTTACTCTCATAATCATCGTGGGGATATACTCAGTAATTTGTGCAACTAAATAAAGAGGCTAAATGTGATAAAAATATACTTAATATAAAACACTTAATGTTCAAAGTGGGCTCACGTTATGCTGTGTACGTATGTGACAATAAAGACATGGATAATCCAATAATCAGATAGTGTGAGATAGTTGGTCTCCCCCTATTACACCATTGTGATTAATAAGCTGCCGGTAAGCAGTCGTGAAATTGTTAAATAATATGTGTATAGTGAATGAAAGTAAAAGTGTGTTGACTAAAAAGAAAAAATGAGAATGTTCATATAATATGCAGTGTGAGTTAGCTGATCAGTGTGAGCTAGCTGATCGTGATCATTATTTAGTGGTCAATATTTGAACAATTGTGTAACAATAATGGAAAGAAAGTGTTAAAGATGCAGAGGAATGTATTAACATCTCCTAATCTCATGAGAAAAGAGGAGAATGTTCATATAATATGCAGTGTGAGCTAGCTGATCAGTGTGAGCTAGCTGATCGTGATCATTATTTAGTGGTCAATATTTGAACGATTGTGTAACAATAATGTAAAGAAAGTGTTAAAGATGCAGAGGAATGTATAAACATTTCCTAATCTCATGATAAAAGATGAGAATGTTCATATAATATGCAGTGTGAGCTAGCTGATCAGTGTGAGCTAGCTGATCGTGATCATTATTTAGTGGTCAATATTTGAACAATTGTGTAACAATAATGGAAAGAAAGTGTTAAAGATGCAGAGGAATGTATTAACATTTCCTAATATCATGAGAAAAGATGAGAATGTTCATATAATGTGCAGTGTGAGCTAGCTGATCAGTGTGAGCTAGCTGATCGTGATCATTATTTAGTGGTCAATATTTGAACAATTGTATAACAATAATAGAAAGAAAGTGAGGAATGTATTAACATTTCCTAATCTCATGAGAAAAAATGAGAATGTTCATATAATATGCAGTGTGAGCTAGCTGATCAGTGTGAGCTAGCTGATCGTGATCATTATTTAGTGGTCAATATTTGAACAATTGTGTAACAATAATGGAAAGAAAGTGTTAAAGATGCAGAGGAATGTATTACCATTTCCTAATCTCATATGAACTAATGGATTCTGATTCAAATAGTGTGAGATAGTTAGTCTCACCCTATTGCAGCATCATTAGTAAGAGACTGCCAGTGAGCAGTCGTGAAATTATAAAATAATATGTGTATTGTGAATAGAGGTAAAAGTGTGTTAACTAAAAAGAAAAAATGAAAGTGTTCATATAGTAAATACACAGTGTGAGCTAGCTAATCAGTGTGAGCTAGCTGATCGTGATCATTATTTAATGGTCAATATTTAAACAATTATGTAATGATAATAGAAGGATAGTGTTAAAGATGCAGAAGAATTTATTAATATTTCCTAATCTAATATGAACTGATGGATTAAGTAATATTTGACGTCACCATCCAGGTATTCTTCAAAATAGCTAATACAAGAGAATAGTGAGAAAATAAAAGGTTGTCTCACACCCCATGTGATTCAGAGACACATGCCAAAAGGACGGCATCATTATTCCAAAGTGCTGATAGTACCAGGACTTGTCATATCAAAATGATGCCATGTCCATATTCTCGTTTAGCCCTCTAGGTTGGAGGGTTCCCAACTGCTTGATCCAGAAGGATTCTCTCCTCCTAAGGGTGACAAACGCATCCTTATTAAGTCTAGAGACCATTTCAATTGGTAGTATACTCATATGGTTCTTCTGGGTCCTATGGTAATGCCGACAGTGTCTAGATACACTATGGGATTTGGAAAGTTTTTTGATATTGTAAGCGTGTTCACCCCATCTTTTCTTGACTTTACGGCAGGTACGGCCCACATATTGGACCCCACAACTGCAATTTAATAAGTAAATTACAAAGGAGGTTTCACATGTCATGTGTCTTTTAATCGTAAAGCTTTCACCAGTCGCAAAAGATGTAAAGGTGGAAGTTCTATGGGACATCCCACACATCCCACACCGTTTCTTATAACATTTAGAGATCATATTCTTCTGATTGTTACAGCCCATAAGGTTAGGTATTGGAATCTTACTATTGGAATGTTTGTCTCTGACAATTTTACTGGGGGCTAAAGCCATTTTCAGAGTGGGTGCTCTCCTATAAACAACTTTTGGTTTATCACCCAAAATTCCCTTCAAGACCGGATCATTTGGTAAGGAAAGACCAATGCTTGTGAAGGATTTTATTCACTTCAAGATGATTTGAATTGAATCTGGTAATAAACAAAGGGGGATTTAATTCTTTGAACACACCTTGATCTTTACTTTTTTTCTTAAAGTAATTAGACCTATCCTCATCTCTTATTCTTTTGATCTCACGGGTAATAAGGTCCAGGGGATAACCCTTCTCAAGAAATCTATTTCCAATTACCAATGCTTGTGCATCATAATCTTCAATTGAGGAAGAGTTCCTCCTAATTCTCCTAAATTGTCCGTAAGGGACATTAGTTTTCCAACACTTGTAATTACAGAGTGTTTATGCTTCAAAAATGATGTGCTACAAGTTGTTCACTTTTTCACAATCTTGATGCTTGTATAATGGCAGATTGGTGATTTGCCATTCTAGTCCTGGCATTATTGCAAGTTTTTCCTACATAAAAAAGACTGCACAAACAATTCAATAGATATACCACATAGTCTGTTGTGCATGTAAGAAAATGTTTAATATTATACAAGAGCCCACTTTAGTAGATCTTAGCCAAGTTTGTTTTCCCTAACATTCTGTTGGATCATTTTCCCTAACATTCTGTTGGATCAGTCTTTTCCAACATGTCGTGCAGGTAAGGTGCCCTCCTATATACAATCTTCAGGAGTAAAGGGTAGAGACAAATCTTTCACTACAATATCCCTTTTTAAAAAAAAAAAAAAAAGGTTTATTGATATTTCATCACAATTACAGAAAGAAAACAAGAATCAAATTGTCAGGTTTTTGCCTTTCTTACTGCCCCTTTAATTAATCTTCAGGATCTCCATAAATACCAGCCTCCCAGTTACCTCCTTGCTTGGTATTGTTCATTTTGCTACTAACTGAGCTGCACTCTGATTAGCTCTCCAGCTCCAGAGTATCACGCCTGTTACAATTCAACGTGCCTGTCAGAACTTTACACAGCTCACTCCGGATCTGCCGCCTCTGTGACGTCACACGCCAAGCAGAGCGCCTTACAGCTTTCCACTCTAAGCTAAACTGCTTCATCGGAGCTGACCTGCAAACACTGTTTTTCATAAATCCTTTACATCAGATTACCAGGTACTACAATACGCATTACTTGTATACTTATGTAATATTTGGCCATTACTTATTTTTCTATTTTGCGCATGAATCATGCTTCATATTGTTTTACTATTTTTTCTCTGACATTTAGTTCACAGTCAGGTTGCTGTATCACTATCACCCTGTTAATGTTTGTGTAGCCTTACCTACCTGTGAGCTATTATTCTTAAATCAAATGCAAGTTGTGTCTGTTGTGCTTTTACACATTACTCTGGGGTAATGCCTATGTAACTGCTCTTTGTACACAATTTGCTACAACTACATAATATTTTGCTAAATCAGTGGCTGTGGTCCAATCCAATCTCTGTTTCGTTGCAGGCATATTTGTGAGCCTGACAGAAATACCAAGCCTAAAAAATAAAATGGACCCAACTGAAATGGCATCACACATACAAACACTTACTACTAAAGTCGATCTCCTTACTGAAGGACTTAACACACTTAAGTTAGAAAATGACAACTTAAAAACGTACATTAAAGATGTTGTGGAGAGGAAACCCCCCCCACAAGAACCGCATATCAGCTACCCAGAACCCTTCTCTGGGGACAGAAAGGTCTTTAGAGAATTTAAAAACTCATGCTACCTATTGTTTACCCTTAAGCCTTTCACTTACCCCAACGATAGGGTAAAAGTTATGACCACAATTTCCTATCTCAGAGCTGAGCCCAGAGCATGGGCAAATACTTTCCTTGAACAGAATGATGATATCCTTAATTCTCTAGACTCCTTTTTCTCTGCTTTAGCACAAATTTATGAGGACCCCTTCAAACAACAAACTGCTGAAAATGCTATGAGGTCCCTAAAGCAGAGGAAAAGAGAGGTAGAGGAATACATAGCAGAATTTAAGAGGTGGGCCCCTGATTCCCAGTGGAACAACTTGTCCCTTCGTAACCAATTTAGGTTAGGACTCTCTGAGGCCATTAAGGATGAGTTGTCACGCACTCAAATACCACCAACCCTAGAACAGCTCATAGACCTCAGCATTTGCATTGATAGGAGACTTAGGGAAAGACATCACGAAAGATCCTACCATGATTTACACCCTAGGCACAAACCTACACCAACTACTGTCAATACATATTCTAAATCCCTACCGGAACCAATGGATATAGCCTTCTTGAGGGGACCCCTAAGTACTCAGGAGAAGCTAAGACGTAGGTCTCTGAACTTATGCATGTACTGTGCCGCAGATGATCATGGGGTAAAAGACTGTCCAAATCTTCCCCGTCAGAAAATGGGTAAGCAAAACACACCCTCTTGTTCTATTAAAACTGTACTAAAATCTAGCCATTACTGCAATATGCCTCTTGTATTACAGTGGGACCAAACACGAGTGAACGTTCAAGGGATTATTGACTCAGGAGCCGCCCTATCATACTTGGATGTGAATTTCTGTAACATAAATAAAATACCCCTTCTCAAGAAATTGTGTCCTGTTCATTTAAGGGGTATAGATGGTGAGCTTTTGTCCTCAGGACCTGTCTTATATGAAACCATTCCTATTCTCATGTCAACCCCCTGTAACCATAGGGAATTTGTTAAGTTTGATGTAATCACATCCCCTGATTTCCCTCTAATTTTAGGCTTAGAGTGGCTCAGGCAACATGACCCTTGTATCTCATGGTCCTCACTTACAATTCAATTTAACTCTACTTACTGTAAATCCACCTGTTTTCCACACTTACTTCTACAGCCATCTACAGATTCTCACATATCTATTGTTCCCCCAGAATATCAGGAATTCTCTCATGTATTCAGTAAAACTGAATCTGAGAATCTCCCTCCACACAGACCGTATGACTGCCCTATAGATTTGCTTCCTGGAGCAGTCATACCCTGCGGACATATTTTTCCACTGTCTAAACCCGAGCTACAACACCTAAGAACATATCTTGATGATAACTTAAAAAAGGGTTTCATCAGACCCTCAACCTCTCCATCCGCCGCTGGAATCTTCTTTGTGAAAAACAAAGATGGTTCGCTCAGACCGATAGTCGACTACAGACAACTGAACAAAGTCACTGTAAAGAATCGCTACCCCTTACCCCTCAGATCCGAATTAATAGAGCGTCTACAGGGATCCAAAATTTTTACCAAGCTGGATCTCCGTGGAGCTTATAACTTGATCAGAATGCGGGCAGGAGATGAATGGCTGACGGCATTCCGTACACGGTATGGGCTGTTTGAATATGTCGTCATGCCATTCGGTCTCTGCAATGCTCCTGCCACTTTCCAGCATCTGATCAACGACATTTTCAAGGATATTTTGGATTCCTTTGTAGTTATATATCTGGACGATATTCTCATTTTCTCCAAAACCCTAGCTGAACATAAGAATCATGTCCGCCAAGTTCTCACACGCCTACAAAGTAATTCATTATTTGTGAAAGCAGAAAAATGTATCTTCCATACCAACAGCATTCCCTTCCTAGGATACATTATATCTGAGAAAGGCATATGCATGGATAATAATAAAATCCAAGCAGTTCTGAACTGGCCAATTCCAACCACTAGGAAAGAGGTCCAAAGCTTCCTTGGATTCGCAAACTTTTATAGGAAGTTTATTAAGAACTATTCCATGCTCGCAAAACCTCTTACTAATTTAACTAAACAGAACATCAAATTTGAATGGACACCCCACGCACAAAATGCTTTCGACCATCTTAAAACAAGTTTCACTACAGCCCCAATACTCAGGTATCCGAACACAGAATTACCTTTTGTATTGGAAGTCGATGCTTCTGATTTCGCTCTCGGTGCAGTCTTGTCACAAAGAGATGCATTCCAACAACCTCTACATCCTGTCGCCTATTACTCCAGGACTCTAACAGACGCAGAGAGACAATACCCGATCGGAGAAAAAGAGCTTCTTGCAATCAAAGCAGCATTTGAACAATGGAGACACTTACTTGAAGGCTCCACTACACCCACCATAGTATATACTGATCACCGTAATTTACAATACCTCAAGACCACCAGAACCCTTTCAGCACGTCAAGTACGTTGGAATCTGTTTTTTTCTAGGTTCAACTACCTCATCACTTACCGGCCTGCCAATAAGAATGGAAAGGCAGATGCTCTATCACGTTTGCCAGGTATTGAACATCACTCCCCTACCCCTCAATTGGTTATCCCCAAGGAAAACATTCTTCTCTTCTCAGCTGACACTACTACATACCTACGGACTGAACAAACTAAAGACACAACATTACCTACTAACTTATTACTCAAGAATTCTGCTGGTGTCTACTGCTACCAGGGCAAGATATACATCCCACCATCACTTCGTAACCAGCTACTGAAATCTGCTCATGATTCACCCTTGGGGGGACACTGTGGCATAACTAAAACCAAGGAACTAATTATCAGATCCTATTGGTGGCCAACTATAACATCTGATGTGACCAGCTACATTAACTCCTGTTATGTTTGTACTACTACAAAGAGGATTAAAAGACCACCTTACGGCTTGTTACTATCTATTCCTACTCCTGATAAGCCATGGCAGCACATTGCTCTCGACTACATAGTGGATTTACCAAACTCTAGTAATTACACAACAATTCTAGTTGTAGTGGACTTATTCAGCAAAATGCTTCACCTGATTCCATATCACAAGTTACCTACTGCTGCTGAAACCATACAACTACTAATGACTAACGTATTTAAACTACATGGCTTGCCCTCTAACATCCTCACAGATCGTGGATCGCAATTTACCAGTGCCCTATGGTCTGCCTTCTGCGAACAGTTCTGCATCGAGAAAAGATTATCTTCCTCATACCATCCACAGACTAACGGGCAAACTGAGCGCTGCAATCAGTGGGTGGAACAGTTTCTACGCTCTTATTGTCATACTGCACAAAACACCTGGTCCCAATACCTTCATTATGCCGAATTTGTTTTCAACAACACTGTACATTCCACTACCAAACAGACTCCTTTCTATATTAATTATGGGTTCCACCCCAAATTTCAATTTCTCCCCGAAAAAATTCCTGATCACCCACATATTTCAGATCTCACTTCCTCCATTGTCACCAACTTTGCCACCATCAAACGAACCATTGATACTGCTAAAGTTGTGCAAAAAAGGTATTATGATCGAAAACATATTCCTCCTCCTGCTTATTCTGTTGGTGACCTTGTGTGGCTTTCCACCAAAAATCTACGTTTATGTACACCCTCAAGGAAACTCTCACCTCTGTTCATAGGTCCGTTTCCCATCCAGCGCATCATCAACTGTAATGCTGTCCGTCTCACACTACCCTCCACGCTCAAGATACACCCTACATTCCATGTATCTTTGCTTAAACCTTATAAACATCTACGTGATCATCCAACTGGACAATCCCTACCTCCGGTCTCTATTGACCCGAACTTGGAGTATGAAGTAGAGAACATCCTGGATTCTAGAAGACGAAGAGGCATTCTACAGTACCTGATTAAATGGAAGGGATATTCCTCAGAACATAACTCCTGGGAACCATCATCCAACATATCAGCTCCTAGACTCATCTCCAGATTCCACCAACGCAACCCTGACCGTCCTACTTCTTGAGCACCGGAGTTGCTCTTAGGGGGGGAGTCCTGTCAGGTTTTTGCCTTTCTTACTGCCCCTTTAATTAATCTTCAGGATCTCCATAAATACCAGCCTCCCAGTTACCTCCTTGCTTGGTATTGTTCATTTTGCTACTAACTGAGCTGCACTCTGATTAGCTCTCCAGCTCCAGAGTATCACGCCTGTTACAATTCAACGTGCCTGTCAGAACTTTACACAGCTCACTCCGGATCTGCCGCCTCTGTGACGTCACACGCCAAGCAGAGCGCTTTACAGCTTTCCACTCTAAGCTAAACTGCTTCATCGGAGCTGACCTGCAAACACAGTTTTTCATAAATCCTTTACATCAGATTACCAGGTACTACAATACGCATTACTTGTATACTTATGTAATATTTGGCCATTACTTATTTTTCTATTTTGCGTATGAATCATGCTTCATATTGTTTTACTATTTTTTCTCTGACATTTAGTTCACAGTCAGGTTGCTGTATCACTATCACCCTGTTAATGTTTGTGTAGCCTTACCTACCTGTGAGCTATTATTCTTAAATCAAATGCAAGTTGTGTCTGTTGTGCTTTTACACATTACTCTGGGGTAATGCCTATGTAACTGCTCTTTGTACACAATTTGCTACAACTACATAATATTTTGCTAAATCAGTGGCTGTGGTCCAATCCAATCTCTGTTTCGTTGCAGGTATATTTGTGAGCCTGACACAAATAAACAGTCAGTACTACAAAAACAAAGCATACAAATTAAATGCAGTACCCAGTTTGACATTGAACAAAAATATTTTGTTACATATCTCTTAAGTTACTTCTTGGGAATAAATCTCCATTTTTTTTCTTTTTTATCAAAAAAACAATTGAACAAAAAAATAAAAATAGCAAAGAAAAAAGAGAGAGAAAAGAAAAAAGACTCCAGTCTGTTGGTGATATACTCACCCTGGACTGAATAACTTCTTCAGACCAAGACAGGTTAAAAAGAGTTTGTTTATTGATTACACACTGCAGTATGGAGAGAAACAATACAAAGTTTTCTCTGAGGGGGTCAGTCCCCTTCCCAGGTATTTATACATTCCACATCTAGGCTATTTACAGGCGCCTCTATCCTTTGCTTGCACTTTTAGATTTCCCTTGTTGGATGCCGGTAGAGAGCTGCCTTCACGCTCAGCTAGCTGGATTGCTGTTAAAATTCAGCCTGTGTCTACTGGCATAATTGAATGCCTTCATTTATTGTGAGTACCTGGTGTTCACATTCTTTTGGTATACTATAAGAATCCCCATTGATCTGCACCATTGGCGCCTCTTCCTTGTTGCTTTGTTTTAATAAGTAAATAACAGTTCTACACATCAGAATTGTGTTTGACAATACATAAAAAAAACAAAGGTCAGGGATGAACTAGATACATTCCCAATGTTTACAATGAGTTGTGTACATACATTCATATATTTGGCCTACCAAGATAACCAGGTATTTACTGATACTAGCTGGAATGCAAGGACTTAAACAAGGATAGAAAAATAAACAGACACACTTAGAACTAGCTACATTTTATAGCCCCATTAAACAAGACTGGCCTCTCATGACTAATAATGCCTGCATACAAATTAACCCATTCAGACCTCATAAGGCACTGCAAAAAACAGAGACAGATATTGCTTATTATTTTCAACAGTCCCTCCTCTGATGCTGTTAAACTCTGTGACAATAGCATCAAACAGCAATATGATTTAGTCGGGTGAACTCCATCTCAAACTGCAGTGCAGAGTCGCCATGGTCATAGCGATGGGGCACATGCGGGGCTGAATCTTCACAGGAGGGCATCAGTCTACTGTTTGCTGGGCTGACAAGGCTGCAGAGCTTGTGTAGCATTAGTTTGAGACAGATTTCTACGAGAGAAAGAAAAACAATTAGTACAACAAAGATTAGCAAACCTTGCAGTATCTGTAAACCTAGTTTATCCTGACAGGCCAAAAGTCAAATCAGAAACCAAAACACTAAACTAAGTATCATGCAGAATGGGTAAGTAATAAAATTATAATTTTTCAATTTTTCTCTCTAAGTATTGAGCTTTGGTTCTCCACATAATTAAAAGATAAGGATGTAAGTCTGTGTAAACAAAGTGATAACATAATGGAATATGATATTACCTGAAGATAGGCAGTAGTTTTAAAGCACAAAACCAGCTACTTCATATACACAAATAAACCCAAAAATGCAATTTCTAATAAATGTTATACTCTGCAGCTGCTCTTACAAGTCTAAAATAGATTAATATAAAAATAATTTTTCAATGTACTGTCCCTTTAAGAGACTGGGGTTGCCACAGACATACAATATATTGCTTTGTAATCTCTATCTAATAGCTAAACATAAGTACATACGTATTTGAGCACAATTATATTAACACCTAAACTACCTTGAATGCTCACTGCTATTAAATGGATGCAAAACTAATAATCCATCTGAAAATAAACAAAAAACAAATAAAGAATGTGGGGAAGGTGCAATATACAAAACCTCCCAGATACATTAGCCAAAATAATTAATCCAATCATCACTGGGAGAAAATTTAACAAGTATAATTTTTATATGTACTTTACAAAAAATTAAGCAAAATAAAAATGAATGTATAGTAATGTTTCATTAATAGTGAAATATTGTATACATTGTTGAAATGCCTAATTTAATAGTATTTTAACTGAAAGAACATTAATACAGAGGTACCAGACTCATGGATATGTGGTATGAAACCACAGATCCATCATGCACCTGTACCATCAGTGTGGCAGTAACAATAAATGCATTGTCTTGTTCCCATGGGGTGGTATGGCAGACATAACTGGGAACAATGAGAATGCACAAAAATATAAAAGGATACATGGTGAGTTTGATATACATATAACAATTACACAGTAATAGAGTAAATAAATCATACAAAAATGAACTGTTATTATCTAAGGCCTAGATTTGGAGTTCGGCGGTAAATGGGCTGCTAACGCTCCGCGGGCTTTTTTCTGGCCGCACCATAAATTTAACTCTGGTATCGAGAGTTCAAACAAATGCTGCGTTAGGCTCCAAAAAAGGAGCGTAGAGCATTTTTACCGCAAATGCAACTCTCGATACCAGAGTTGCTTACGGACGCGGCCGGCCTCAAAAACGTGCTCGTGCACGATTCCCCCATAGGAAACAATGGGGCTGTTTGAGCTTAAAAAAAACCTAACACCTGCAAAAAAGCAGCGTTCAGCTCCTAACGCAGCCCCATTGTTTCCTATGGGGAAACACTTCCTACGTCTGCACCTAACACTCTAACATGTACCCCGAGTCTAAACACCCCTAGCCTTACACTTATTAACCCCTAATCTGCCACCCCCGCTATCGCTGACCCCTGCATATTTTTTTAAACCCCTAATCTGCCGCTCCGTAAACCGCCGCAACCTACGTTATCCCTATGTACCCCTAATCTGCTGCCCTAACATCGCCGACCCCTATATTATATTTATTAACCCCTAATCTGCCCCCCTCAACGTCGCCGACACCTGCCTACACTTACTAACCCCTAATCTGCCGAGCGGACCTGAGCGCTACTATAATAAAGTTATTAACCCCTAATCCGCCTCACTAACCCTATCATAAATAGTATTAACCCCTAATCTGCCCTCCCTAACATCGCCGACACCTAACTTCAATTATTAACCCCTAATCTGCCGACCGGAGCTCACCGCTATTCTAATAAATGTATTAACCCCTAAAGCTAAGTCTAACCCTAACACTAACACCCCCCTAAGTTAAATATAATTTTTATCTAACGAAATAAATTAACTCTTATTAAATAAATGATTCCTATTTAAAGCTAAATACTTACCTGTAAAATACATCCTAATATAGCTACAATATAAATTATAATTATATTGTAGCTATTTTAGGATTAATATTTATTTTACAGGCAACTTTGTAATTATTTTAACCAGGTACAATAGCTATTAAATAGTTAAGAACTATTTAATAGTTACCTAGTTAAAATAATAACAAAATTACCTGTAAAATAAGTCCTAACCTAAGTTATAATTAAACCTAACACTACCCTATCAATAAAATAATTAAATAAACTACCTACAATTACCTACAATTAACCTAACACTACACTATCAATAAATTAATTAAACACAATTCCTACAAATAAATACAATTAAATAAACTAGCTAAAGTACAAAAAATAAAAAAGATCTAAGTTACAGAAAATAAAAAAATATTTACAAACATAATAAAAATATTACAACAATTTTAAACTAATTACACCTACTCTAAGCCCCCTAATAAAATAACAAAGCCCCCCAAAATAAAAAATTCCCTACCCTATTCTAAATTAAAAAAGTTACAAGCTCTTTTACCTTACCAGCCCTGAACAGGGCCCTTTGCGGGGCATTCCCCAAGAATTTCAGCTCTTTTGCCTGTAAAAAAAACACATACAATACCCCCCCCCCCCAACATTACAACCCACCACCCACATACCCCTAATCTAACCCAAACCCCCCTTAAATAAACCTAACACTAAGCCCCTGAAGATCTTCCTACCTTGTCTTCACCATACCAGGTTCACCGATCCGTCCTGAAGAGCTCCTCCGATGTCCTGATCCAAGCCCAAGCGGGGGCTGAAGAGGTCCATGATCCGGTCAAAGTCTTCATCCAAGCGGGGCAGAAGAGGATCTTCCATCCGATTGAAGTCATCATCCAGGCGGCATCTTCAATCTTCTTCCATCCGGAGCGAAGCGGCAGGATCCTGAAGACATCCAGCGCGGAACATCCATCCGGACCGACGACTGAACGACGAATGACTGTTCCTTTAAGGGACGTCATCCAAGATGGCGTCCCTCGAATTCCGATTGGCTGATAGGATTCTATCAGCCAATCGGAATTAAGGTAGGAATTTTCTGATTGGCTGATGGAATCAGCCAATCAGAATCTAGTTCAATCCGATTGGCCGATCCAATCAGAACAGCCAATAGAATGCGAGCTCAATCTGATTGGCTGATTGGATCAGCCAATCGGATTGAACTTGATTCTGATTGGCTGATTCCATCAGCCAATCAGAAAATTCCTACCTTAATTCCGATTGGCTGATAGAATCCTATCAGCCAATCGGAATTCGAGGGACGCCATCTTGGATGACGTCCCTTAAAGGAACAGTCATTCGTCGTTCAGTCGTCGGTCCGGATGGATGTTCCGCGCTGGATGTCTTCAGGATCCTGCCGCTTCGCTCCGGATGGAAGAAGATCGAAGATGCCGCCTGGATGATGACTTCAATCGGATGGAAGATCCTCTTCTGCCCCGCTTGGATGAAGACTTTGACCGGATCATGGACCTCTTCAGCCCCCGCTTGGGCTTGGATCAGGACATCGGAGGAGCTCTTCAGGACGGATCGGTGAACCTGGTATGGTGAAGACAAGGTAGGAAGATCTTCAGGGGCTTAGTGTTAGGTTTATTTAAGGGGGGTTTGGGTTAGATTAGGGGTATGTGGGTGGTGGGTTGTAATGTTGGGGGGGGGGTATTGTATGTGTTTTTTTTACAGGCAAAAGAGCTGAAATTCTTGGGGCATGCCCCGCAAAGGGCCCTGTTCAGGGCTGGTAAGGTAAAAGAGCTTGTAACTTTTTTAATTTAGAATAGGGTAGGGAATTTTTATTTTGGGGGGCTTTGTTATTTTATTAGGGGGCTTAGAGTAGGTGTAATTAGTTTAAAATTGTTGTAATATTTTTATTATGTTTATAAATATTTTTTTATTTTCTGTAACTTAGATCTTTTTTATTTTTTGTACTTTAGCTAGTTTATTTAATTGTATTTATTTGTAGGAATTGTGTTTAATTAATTTATTGATAGTGTAGTGTTAGGTTAATTGTAGGTAATTGTAGGTAGTTTATTTAATTATTTTATTGATAGGGTAGTGTTAGGTTTAATTATAACTTAGGTTAGGATTTATTTTACAGGTAAATTTGTTATTATTTTAACTAGGTAACTATTAAATAGTTCTTAACTATTTAATAGCTATTGTACCTGGTTAAAATAATAACAAAGTTGCCTGTAAAATAAATATTAATCCTAAAATAGCTATAATATAATTATAATTTATATTGTAGCTATATTAGGATTTATTTTACAGGTAAGTATTTAGCTTTAAATAGGAATCATTTATTTAATAAGAGTTAATTTATTTCGTTAGATTTAAATTATATTTAACTTAGGGGGGTGTTAGTGTTAGGGTTAGACTTAGCTTTAGGGGTTAATACATTTATTAGAATAGCGGTGAGCTCCGGTCGGCAGATTAGGGGTTAATAATTGAAGGTAGGTGTCGGCGATGTTAGGGAGGGCAGATTAGGGGTTAATACTATTTATGATAGGGTTAGTGAGGCGGGTTAGGGGTTAATAACTTTATTATAGTAGCGCTCAGGTCCGCTCGGCAGATTAGGGGTTAATAAGTGTAGGCAGGTGTCGGCGACGTTGAGGGGGGCAGATTAGGGGTTAATAAATATAATATAGGGGTCGGCGATGTTAGGGGCAGCAGATTAGGGGTACATAGGGATAACGTAGGTGGCGGCGATTTGCGGTCGGAAGATTAGGGGTTAATTATTTTAAGTAGCTGGCGGCGACGTTGTGGGGGGCAAGTTAGGGGTTAATAAATGTAATACAGGGGTCGGCGGGGTTAGGGGCAGCAGATTAGGGGTACATAAATATAACGTAGGTGGCGGTCGGCAGATTAGGGGTTAAAAATTTTAATCGAGTGGCGGCGGTGTGGGGGGAGCTCGGTTTAGGGGTACATAGGTAGTTTATGGGTGTTAGTGTACTTTAGGGTACAGTAGTTAAGAGCTTTATGAACCGGCGTTAGCCAGAAAGCTCTTAACTCCTGCTATTTTCAGGCGGCTGGAATTTTGTCGTTAGAGCTCTAACGCTCACTTCAGAAACGACTCTAAATACCAGCGTTAGAAAGATCCCATTGAAAAGATAGGCTACGCAAATGGCGTAGGGGGATCTGCGGTATGGAAAAGTCGCGGCTGAAAAGTGAGCGTTAGACCCTTTAATCACTGACTCCAAATACCAGCGGGCGGCCAAAACCAGCGTTAGGAGCCTCTAACGCTGGTTTTGACGGCTACCGCCGAACTCCAAATCTAGGCCTAAGTGACTATTAGAAGGTATATAAATCAGGGAATTTTCCTTACACTCTAGTAAACATCACCAGAGTGTAAATGCAGCATACAAGAATAATAACAAGTAAAAAATCAGTCAAATCTCAGGAAATAGTCAAGCACTGTCAAAGAATAATACTTCCCAAAGGCTAAGTCTTTTTGGACTTCCTTGCCAGTGATAGGATCAGTCTGTGGTGGCACCAATTTACAATGAGATATGTGGATCCACGATTTAACTTCTGCAACTTTAATGGCTGTATGCGTGATAAGTAGTACACGGAACGGTCCCATCCATTTTGGCTGTAGAGCTGTTTTTCTAGAAAAAACTTTTTTACGAGATCACCAGGTGAGATGGCATGCACTACACGATTATTATTCTTTAACTGTGCAGCAAGTACCTGGATATGAAAAGACTTAGGCATTGATGTTAGTTGTATGTCAGTCACCAAAATCAACATCACAGATATTGTATTTACAGCCTGTTTCTGAGAAATATTAAACTAATAGTCCCCAGCATTTTACACAGGGGGTATTGTAAAATACAGGGTAATTTACGTTTTTTTTTTTGTTTTTTTTTAAAGGGTCAATAAAATTAAACTTTAATGATTTAGATGGGGCATGTAATTCCAAACAACCTTAAAATTTACTTTTATCATCAAATCTGCTTGGTTTGCTTGGTATTCTTTGTTGAAGGCTAAAACTAGGCAGGCTCATAGGCTGCAGCACTAATTGCCAAATTGCAAGTTTATAAAAAAGCACTGAGATAAGTGGGTAGTCTGCAGAGATTTGGATACTAAGTAATCACAGCAGTAAAAGACGTTTATCAATACTACAGTGTTGATCATGTAAAACTGGGGAATGGGTAACAAAGTGACCATCTATTTTTTATTTATTTAATTTTAAACAATAAAAAATGTCAAGTACACTGTCCCTTTAATTTCAATAAAACATTTCCCCTGCTGATTTTATTAGTCACTAATCTTTAACACATAGATTCTGCAATTATCACTCCAAGGCAGGTATACACTTTCTTGTTCCCCTCCAGACACATTAAGAAAAACATTCCCTAGTTCACACAGTAAGTCTTTCCTAATGACATTATTGAACAGTTTTGGAACATGTCATTCTGTTTCAGGACCTACAGTTACACTCAGAGGTTCTGATATGTGCTTATTCCCAACTCCAATCATCATTAAAGCTTTTGACTATATTTACAAAGGGCTATGTATTTTGTCTATCAAGAACTGATAGTCAGTCAGAGCCTGCATTCTCCCCTCCTCCATTTTCTTATAGCACTGCAGCTCCTATGTTTTTTACTGTCTGACTGCTCAAAATCTTATCTGTGTCACATTTTTTCTATAGTTAAAACATTTTATTCCACTTAAAATATTAAGTAAAAGAAGTTAAACAACCATATACAAACATCTTCATTAAGATTATACCTGGTTTAATTGTATTCATCCACTAAATATTATTTGAACTAAATATTGTCTTGGCATAATTATTGCAGCTGGCCAGTTCTGCAAATCAATACAAGACAATATGTATATATATAAAAAAAATTAGCGGCATATAATTCTGTGTAATTTCAATGGAGAACACAATAAACTTTATACACAAAAGTTCAAAATACAACATTTACCTTCAACTGCACATTGTGCACTATTGCTCTGAAAAAATCATACAACAGAGACACATTGAACATTGACAATCAACCACTAATTAAAACTTCAAAAATATTCACTCCTAAGGTAGAAAACCCACCATGCAAACTTCTAATATCTCCTTACATACCTCCAGCACCTCTTCAATATTTATACACATTTTCATGAGCATTACATTCTGAACCATCAACAACGAAAGAAATACATTTCCTCTCAATTATTCCTATTTTTACAAAATGGTATAATATACACTTTCTTTGTCCATGGGTACTCCCTGATAAAGAACACTAAAACATGGTTTACCCACTTAAAAAATATAAAGCACAGTTTTAATGTATTATTTAATATTTTAATCATTAAAACACAAACTTTTCTACCACATACTTTTACCAGTCCATCTATCAGTATTCCTATACCCCTCTTACATGCAGCTCTTGTGTCTGTATTTTAGTGCTGCTTGAGTGACCAACATTCTTTGCTCATGTGTCCCACCTTTCCATATTTGAAACATTTTATTCTTTTACCCCTTGCACTCCTTTTCTTATTTTTTTTTCTTTTTCTTCCCTTACTAGGAGATTTAATTCTAATTTTTTTAATTTATTTTTGATAATTATCCTCTAGCGAAGCCTTTAACGACTCACCCTGTCTTTTTACTGCCTCAGTATTCCATTTAAAATATGCTTTCCACTCTTCTGATGTAGGGTTGTTCTTTTTTTTTAAACCTCTATTAAAACATTACTTAGGGTATTTATTTTATCTAGGTTCCAAGAGCCACCCTCTGGCCATATATTGGACCCTTTGTTTTGAGTTAGTCTGGACCATTTAGTATGATACGTATAACAAAAAAGACCATGGTGTTGATTCATATATTCTGCTGGGGAACCCTTTGGCCATTTAGGATTAGTGGAACAGCTTTTAGAGGAACTATGTCCCATTTTAAATTGACTTTTTACTTTTTACTATTTTTTTATATTTTTTAAATGTCACTTGGGGTTTTTACTTACAATTAACACAAATTTTTAAAAACTAAAACAACAAAAAACAACAAAACAGAACAAAAGAGAATTGTATTGTATCAGGGGAACCTTCTTTGCATAAATGTTTTGTAGATGATCTATTTATATAGCCCATAAAGCTTCTAAGTAAGTTTTTAAACAGTTTTATACTGGATTTTTATATCAGTACCTGTGCATCTTATTCTTTATAGTAGTGTCTATTACATGCAGTTAAATGAAAATGAGTGTATATGAGTGTATACTGTCCCCTTAAATGCCCCTTCTTAAGATTAACAATATTTTCTTCACTGGGAATACTATCAGTGCTCACACAAGAAATAAAGCTGTCTAATCAGGACTTATCCAAGAGGTTTTCCTAAACATATAATCAGAACAGGTAACTATGTGTCCTTTTAGGGTGTCTGCCAGGTCACAGTTTCGGATATAGGTTTGTCACAGTTCCCCTTGCATTCAAACACTGACTGGTTAACGTCTGGTGGGACTTGCAGTCAGGTTGGGGCGGCTAGAATTGTAAACCCAGTCTCCTAATCCCAGTTGCCTTTAAATAGACAGATCATAGCACCAGAGTGAGGTGGTGCATACCAATCTTCCACAAGAGAGAGCCGCACAGCGTTTCTTCAGCGTATCTTCGGCAAGTACACAATCTTGCCCCTTCCTACAGCATGACGTCACAGTCCAGGAGCCAAACGGACGGTGTCTCCACCCAGGACATCAGGGCAAGCAAACAGCCAAATGAATATACAAGTAGTACGGCTGTACTGGACACAATGACAAGGTGATCCAACGTAGATAAAATAGAGTTTATTGAGGATAAGCATAAAAACAAATACTGACATAGAAAAATACCAAAAAATAGAAACTGATCACTCCCTGTCTGGAGAGATCAGAAGGGCAGCAAAACAAGAAACTGCATACGCGTTTCGTGCGGGGCTACCGCACTTGATCACTGCTTAGTTGACAGGTTAGATTGATGCCCTTTTAAAGCCACAGGGATATGTAATTAATACTTTTAGTTAACCCTTAAATGGCTAAAATAAATCTAGCAGGCACACACATTCAGGAAATATGTTACACAGAGAGAGTGATACAATAATAAGATTTGGGTATGCTAGAAATTGGACTGAAATATTTAAACAGTAATGATTGCATCAAATACAAATATCAAGCCTATTCACATATAAGAGAAATGCCTGTATGTAAAAGATAAATGTATTAGTCTGAATAAACATATACAAATAAATATATACAGAAAAATCTATACAAATAAATTAACGTCTGCCTCTACATTTAAACCTTCTGGAGACCTGGTTTGTAAAAAGAATATCCACCTCACTTCTTTTTTGCAAAGGGCATAATCCCTATCTCCCCCTCTTTTAGAAAAGGGGACGTGATCAATGGCTTGAAAGGTAGCAAGTGTAGAGTCCCCATTGTGTTCAAACTTAAAATGTGAAGCTACTGATGTGAACACTTCAGGGTCATCAATGTCCCTGATATGTTCAAGAGCCTTATCTTTGAGTGCTCTCTCTTCGTTTTTCCAGGTATATTGTTTTTTACACCCCCTGCAGGTGAGTAGGTACACTACATGGGTAGATTTACAGGAAAGTGAAAATTTTATTTTGTACTCTCTGTTAGTGACACTAGATTTGAAAGTGTCTCCCTCTGTAATATAGTCACAAGTCTTACAGATCCTGGCCCTACATTTGTAAAACCCTATTCTGCGTTTGAGCCAAGTGGATACTTTATTCTCTGATAGGAATGACGGAGCAGCAGAGTTGCCTATAGTTTTAGCTCTTTTAGAAACACATTGTACTCCATTAGATATACCTTTACTTAAAACAGGATCATGATTCAATATAGGGAGACATTCCCTGATGATCTTACTTATACTCTTAAATTCTAGGCTAAAAGGAGTGCTAAAAATCACTTTATTAACCTGTTCCTTTTTCTTTTTATTCTTGTGTTTGTTATACATAAACAATGAATTACGGGGAATGCCATCAACAACTGCTTTGTGCTATCTAAAAGTTTTTCTTTATAGCCTCTAGCCATTAAGCGTTGTTTCAGATTTAAACTTTGTTCTTGATAAAGTTCTTCTTTAGAACAGATACGCTTCGTACGAATAAACTGGCCCTTGGGGGTAACATATTTCCTGAATGTGTGTGCCTGCTAGATTTATTTGAGCCATTTAAGGGTTAACTAAAAGTATTAATTACATATCCCTGTGGCTTTAAAAGGGCATCAATCTAACCTGTCAACTAAGCAGTGATCAAGTGCGCTAGCCCCGCACAAAACGCGTATGCAGTTTCTTGTTTTGCTGCCCTTCTGATCTCTCCGGACAGGGAGTGATCAGTTTCTATTTTTTGGTATTTTTCTATGTCAGTATTTGTTTTTATGCTTATCCTCAATAAACTCTATTTTATCTACGTTGGATCACCTTGTCATTGTGTCCGGTGCAGCCGTACTACTTGTTTATGCCTTTAAATAGACACCCTCCTAGGTCACAATTTTTAACTTTTTTACAAAAACAATTTACACAATACAACACATAACATTAATAAATCAATAAACAAAGCCTCTTAGGATAGCGTCACCCAGAACGCCAAACAGCTCTGACCCCTTACCAAGAGACACTCAATTACTGTTAAACTAAAAACAAAAATGTTCTTACCATTCAGAAGACCGGTCTAAATTGAGTGTCCCTGGAGCAGAAAGTCTTTGCCACTTGGACTGCTGTCTGAGATTTTGCCATCCTGCCGACTACGCCATGTGTTGGTGATATACTCACCCTGGACTGAATAACTTCTTCAGACCAAGACAGGTTAAAAACAGTTTGTTTATTGATTACACACTGCAGTATGGAGAAAAACAATACAAAGTTTTCTCTGAGGGGGTCAGTCCCCTTCCCAGGTATTTATACATTCCACATCTAGGCTATTTACAGTTTATGATTAGCTATTTACAGTTTATGATTAGCTAGCTAAAGAAATGCAAGGGTTTTAACAAATATGGTTACAACATAAGTAAATAACAGTTCTACACATCAGAATTGTGTTTGACAATACATAAAAAAACAAAGGTCAGGGATGAACTAGATACATTCCCAATGTTTACAATGAGTTGTGTACATACATTCATATATTTGGCCTACCAAGATAACCAGGTATTTACTGATACTAGCTGGAATGCAAGGACTTAAACAAGGATAGAAAAAATAAACAGACACACTCAGAACTAGCTACATTTTATGGCCCCATTAACCAGGCTGGCCGCTCCTGACTAATAATGCCTGCATACAAATTAACCCATTCAGACCTCACAAGGCACTGCAAAAAACAGAGACAGATATTGCTTATTATTTTCAATAAGTCCATCAACCCATCTCCTTTCTGCAACACCTCTCGCCCTCCCATCCACTTCTATCTATTTAGCTTAACCTATTTAGCTTAACCTATATTCTCCTGTAAGAATAGCTTCTTGTATATAGACTGTATCTATAAAGGTGAAGGTTATTTGCTTCTGAATAACAGGTGGATGGGATTTTATATAGTCTCCCCATTTTTTAAGAAATTAGGGGTCTCTGTATTTAGATTATTTCTGGTATCATATTGTTCAATTATCAGTTTGTTCTTCACTGTTTCTGTAAATTTCTTAAAGCTTGGGAATTTCTTAGATTTCCAACTGGAGAAGATTACATTGCGTCCACAAAGAAGAATAAAATTATAGAACTTTATATTTGGTAACTCTTTACTCTTTTCTTTTAAGAAAATTATGTCTGGTATATCAATCTGGACATTATGATTCAGAGTTGTTGTGAGCCAATGCTTGACCATGCCCCAAAAAATTCTTAACTTTCGGACATGTTCCTAAGCAATGTACAATATTGGCATCTGGGAAATGACATCTGTAACATGCAACTGACCTTGCCTGATTCCATTTCGTAAGTTTATCCGGTGTGATATATACAAAGGTAATTAATTTCGTAGGAGATTCCCTCTACGAAGATATTAATGTAGCTTTATGTACTCTGAATACTTTTGTTAAGAGAATCACTCCCCACTAACTGGACATCTTTTTTCCATTTATGAGTTAATTTATTAATGTTATCCTTCCCTTCTTTATTTAATATTAATTTATACCAGTATGAAATAGACAAAAGATCCCTGTCTCAATGTCTTTCCACCTTGCTGGTAGAGATTTTAATCAAATTGAGGCACAGTAGTGTCTAGCCTGTAAATAAGCAAAAAAGATCTTACAGTCAATATTGAAATCTTGTTTATTTTGTTCAAAGGTTTTCATTATTTCCCAGTTATTCTCGAATAATTCTACTTAATGTTCTAACCCCTTTTCAATCCAACGTCTAAAAACATATGATTTTACCTCTTCTGGAAATTCTGGATTACCGCTTAATGGGAGGAATTTAGTAGAAGTGAGGGGCAATTTCTAAAGATTTGCAAACCCTTTGCCATTCCATGATAGGATTTTTGTATACTATAAATTTTTCATATGGTCTGGCAATTTATTCAGTTGTAAATTATTTAATGCTTTTATTGAGAAAGGAGACAAGATACTTTCTTCAATACTCTTTATAAGTAAATAAATTCCTTTCTGTTATCCAGTTGGGTACAAGCTTGGCCAGACAAACCCAGTTATATTTTTGTAGTAAAGGAAGGTTGAAACCAGCTGAATTGTATATTTGACTTAATCTATGTAGCGACATTTTAACCTTCCCCCATAGAAATTCTCGAAACCCTTTGTGTAATATTTATATGTCTTTACATTTCAAGAATAATGGAAGGTTTTGCATTAAATATAAGAGTTTGGGAAAAGCTCTCATTTTTATCAAGTTTATTTTAGCTTAAGTGATAGCAAAATAGCTAACAATAGCATCAGGGGCAAATCAACCAGTGCCCAAGGGTGCTTATGTGGTCATTATCTGTGTATAGATACTTATCAGTGTATAAATACTGACATCATTATACAGTGAAGTGTATTCACTATTAGTGTAAAGATATTCTGTGATTATACAGCACAGCATATTCATCAGAGTTTACATACTCATCATATTTATTAGACATGGGCATTCGGATGCTTCGTTAGCCTCTTTACGGATCCGCATTTATTTTTGTAAATTGCAACACACCGTGCAAATTTCACAAGAATAAATGTGTCTCTGAAAAGAGGCTAATGTCACAAGCAGCTGCCTTCCTCCACATTCAAATGCCCATGTCTAATATTTATACAGAGCAGTGTTCACACTGTCATTGTATAAATACTCAATACTTATAAAGTGTAGCATGCTTATTATCAGTGTGTATGTGTGTATATATAATATATATACTGTATATATATATATATATATATATATATATATATGTGTGTGTGTGTGTGTGAAAATCATAATGATATATATTATTGCAATTGAGTATATCTGCTACTGAATAGCATTATTATACATAATTTATGTAACAAGCATTATACAATGATATGTTTTATAAGACACGTGATATCAAGAACGGATTAAACATACAGATTAAAGGATTCTCTGGCCTCTATTTATCAAGCTGTCAACAGCAAATACACTGGAATTCCAAAGCGTATTTGTGGCGAGCCTGATTCGCCTTAGTTATCAAACCCTACAGACCGGCAAAAGTAGAATTTAGTAACGTAACATAAGATCTGCCGGACTCCGACACAGATCAATGCTTACATCACTCCAGATGTTCCGAATGCAAATTCGGCACAATCTGACTACTTTTGCTAGTTATCAAATAACTAGCAGGTACGCTCGGCACTATTCCGGCCCAGCGTACCTGGTTTTCAATCCTCCGCCCTGGAGGCGGCGGATGCCATAGGAACCAATGGCAGTCTGAAAGCAGCGAAAGCTTATGTTCGCTGCTGCCCGATATCCTATTGATTCCTCTGGTAATGTCTACACCTAACACCCTAACATGTACCCAGAGTCTAAACACCCCTAATCTGCCCCCCCCCCCCCCCACACCGCAGCAACTAAATAAAGTGTTTAACCCCTAAACCGCCGCTCACGGACCCCGCCGCAACTAAATAAAGTGTTTAACCCCTAAATTGCCACTCCCGGAGCCCACTGCCACCTACATTATATTTATTAACCCCAAATCTGCCCCCCCTACACCGCCGCCACCTACATTATATTTATTAACCCCTAATCTGCCCCCCTACACCGCCGCCACTATATTACATTTATTAACCCCTAAACCTAAATCTAACCCTAACCCTAACACCCCCTAACTTAAATATAATTTAAATAAATCTAAATAAATTATTCCTATTTAAAACTAAATACTTACCTATAAAATAAACCCTAAGACGGGCAGAAGTCTTCATCCAAGCCGGCAGAAGAGGTCCTCCAGACGGGCAGAAGTCTTCATCCAGATGGCATCTTCTATCTTCATCCATCTGGCTCGGAGCGGCACCATCTTCAAGACATCCGACGCGGAGCATCCTCTTCTTTCGTCGTCTTCAAACAGAATGAAGGTTCCTTTAAATGATGTCATCCAAGATGGTGTCCCTTCAATTCTGATTGGCTGATAGAATTCTATCAGTCAATCGGAATTAAGGTAGGAAAAATCCTATTGGTTGATGCAATCAGCCAATAGGATTGAGCTTGCATTCTATTGGCTGATTGGAACAGCCAATAGAATGCAAGCTCAATCCTATTGGCTGATTGGATCAGCCAATAGGATTGAACTTCAAGGGGTTATATTCAAGGGGTTAGTGTTAGATTTTTTAAGGGGGGATTAAGTGGGTTTTAGAGTAGGGTTGGGTGTGTGGGTGGTGGGTTTTAATGTTGGGGGGTATTGTAATTTATTTTTTTCTGGTAAAAGAGATGATTACTTTGGGGCAATGCCCTGCAAAAAGCCCTTTTAAGGGCTATTTGTAATTTAGTATAGGGTAGGGCTTTTTATTATTTTGGGGGGCTTTTTATTTTATTAGGAGGATTAGAGTAGGTGTAATTAGTTTAAAAATCTTGTAATTATTTTATTATTTTCTGTAATTTAGTGTTTGTTTTTTCTTGTACTTTAGATAATTTTATTTAATTTTATTTAATTGTAGTTAATTGTAGTTAATGTAGGTAATAATTTTAATTATAATGTAGTGTTAGGTGTAATTGTAACTTAGGTTAGGTTTTATTTTACAGGTACTTTTGTATTTATTTTAACTAGGTAGTTATTAAATAGTTAATAACTATTTAATACCTATTGTACCTAGTTAAAATAAATACAAACTTGCCTGTAAAATAAAAATAAATCCTAAGATAGCTACAATGTAACTATTAGTTATATGACGCGTTTCACGCATGCGTAGATGCGCTTCAGCCTCCGAAGAAGCGCATCTACGCTTGCGCGAAACACGTCAGGAATTATTTACTGTGACCATGTTATTTTGCCACTGATGGTTGGACTGTACAATAAATTATTTGTTTCCAGCAACACAATCTTCTGAGTCAGCACATCTCCTTTATGCTTACATTGTCTCATAGCGGTTGGGCATACTGCTTTTTGTATCGCTGCTCTATTTCCATTATCACTTGGGCTTCCGGGCTTGTTTCCCGTCCCCCCATGCTACACCACCTGAGTGAGCCTTGCTACGTCACGGGTGACGCACAGAGGAAACGTCTCTACGACTACCGGATCTCTTTTTCGTACGCCAAGAAGGACACACAAGCTGTACCCCCCCCAGAAGGGTCTCATCGCCAGTCCGAGGTGAAGTTCAGCAGTGCGCCCAGGCACCCCACCAGACCAGTGGAGGGTAAGAGATAACCGACGACCCACTACTACTATAGTGACTTTACATTGTCTTGGTCACCCGTGTCAACTAGGCTGAAGCGGTGTACACTGACACTTTGGGAATCTGTTTGGGACTGTTTGGGACTTTTTGCTTGGAATCGCCCATAGTGAATCATTGGAACTGTTGTGACTGCTTGGTCCCCTCTGACACGGACTGTAATGGGACTACATTAATATCCCCTTTAGATTTGGTTTTCTAGATATACGTTCAGAACACCCAGGGGATTCTTTTTCTGAACACTTTTTGCTGCTTTGATATTTTTGTCGATTGTTAATACATATAATGTAGGTGGCTGTGGGCTCCGGGAGTGGTGGTTTAGGGGTTAATACATATAATGTAGGTGGCGGTGGGCTCCGGGAGCGGCGGTTTAGGGGTTAATACATTTATTAGAATTGTGGTGGGCTCCGTGAGCGGTGGTTTAGGGGTTAATCATATAATATAGGTGGCGGTGGGCTCCGTGAGCGGCGGTTTAGGGGTTAATACATTTATTAGAGTTGCGGAGGGGTCCGGGAGCGGCGGTATAGGGGGTAAACAGTATAGTATAGTGTGGGTGTTTAGTGACAGGGTAGCAAAAAAGCTGTGAAAAAGCCAAAGAGCAGCGACATCGATGACTGTTAGTTAACAACAGTCCGCTGCTCATCGCCCATATTCAGGTCCGCGGCAGCGATGTTAGGCGATCTTAGGCGAGCGTATTGGTGTCGTCGAATGCAGGTAAGTTGATAGCTTGATAAATAGAGGCCTCTGTATCAACTGCAATAAATTTCTTCACCACACAAAGTGAAGATAATATAAAGCAAAGTAATATTATAATACAGGTTTAAACCCTATCTGAGACTACAAATATACTATATTATATACAATGTTTGTCTGTTACTACTAGCAATATTAATTTACCAATTAGTCTACAAACAGAGTTTGGGTGAGCTACAGGAAAGTGTAATTTGGCTACTGCACATTACACAGTATACACATTTGCTGTTCCCTGTAAAAGGACAGTGTTATCAATATCCAGATGTGCAATGTGCCTTGACAGTTATTCTGTCACTGCAACATCAGACAAATATATGTATAATTACTGATCCACTCAAGCATGACTGATGCTTACAGATAATCCCAGGGAGGTTTATTCTGCACTGTTTACATTCTATACTTACTTGCACACACTAGAGAGTGACATATATGAACATGTGTTCACAGTCTGGGTATAAGACTTTATTTAATACATTGCATTAATGCAAAATACATACTGTAGGAATACTTAGGTTTCCTGATGACTCACTAATTTGAGATAATAGCCTCCCACTTCCTTGGTTGTATTTTCTTTGTGTAAAGAATAAGCCAGAAGGTAAGTGTCTGTAAATTAGATTTAGCATTGCTCTGCAGAATCAGAACTGCAGACATCCTCTCTCCTGACAGATCATCTTTGAAAGACAGTTTAATACACAACTGACATGTAAAAATGACAAATAGCAACAGCACCTGATTCATACAGCAGCAGCAACCGTAAGTGTTGCTATAGGGAGGGCTACTGCTTTACCACCTTAAAGGGACAGTATACACAAATTTTCATATAACTGCATGTAATAGACACTACTATAAAGAATAAGAAACTGATATAAAGATTGAGTATAAAACTGTTTAAAAACTTACTTAGAAGCTCTCAGTTTAGCTCTGTTTAAAAGGTTACTGGAACACCCACTACAAGTGGGAAATAACACCCCCCCCCCCCCCACACCCTTCCTCTGCATATGAATAGACCCTTTACACAAACAGGAGCAAGCTGGACTAGGTATACGTCAGTATTCTCCTAAAACATTGGGACTTGGTTAGGAGTCTGAAAATCAGAGCAATGTTATTTAAAAATAAGCAAAACTATACATCTTTATGGGCTATATAAAGAGATCATCTACAAAACATTTAAACAAAGAAAAAAAATTGTGTATAATGTCTCTTTAACAGTGGTCATAGGACACAGAATATACATATGTTGTATAATGGAACATCATTTCAGATCATTTGTTTAAAAGGCCCTGACATAAGTGGCCTCATTTTAAGAGGCAATGTGGGCAGTGCCATAGAACACTATACAGTATATATATATATATATATATATATATATATATATATATATATATATATATATATATATATATATATATATATATATATATATATATATATATATATTATATACAATATGTAATACAGCAGGAATCAAAATGAATACATAAATAAATATGATCATAGGAACAAACAACATAGTTAAGTGCATACATAAATCATCATATATGGAACACCATGTAAAAATTGACAAGCAAAGAGCAAAAATAAGGATATTCAGGTATCCTAATCACCATGTTGTATAGGCCAAACTGTATAGTAAGCCCATAATCCTATAGAAAGAAATGTCAAGTATATCATATGGGCCTATGTAAGATGTAAGTATAGCAAGGGGTAGAACGTTAGGTCATCAGCAGTACATACATAATTAAAGGCATAAATAATACCCCTTAGTATAAGAGACCCAGCACTGCTAAAACTGTGAGTACACGGATACATGATAATAAAATAAAGGACAATGAAAACACACACACACATATATATATATAGTGGTCCCATATGATTTATTGCCAATTAATATCCTTGTTTTTCTGCAGTACAGTAGTACTTGTGCAACTTGTGGAAAAATGTCTTGTTGCTGACACAATTAAAACAATACATGAATACTTTTTTAGCAGGACATTTTTACATGAGTTGCACAAGTGCTACTGTACTGAAGAAAAACGAGTATATCTATAAAGTGGGAGACTGGAGTAAATAAATAGTGACATAAATTTTCTTTAAGCGTAAATATTCCCACTCAAAATCAGCACCAAATAGAAGCTCTGCCTCTGAGAACACTGAAATACATGTGATCTGCACAATTTCTGTGAAGTATTAATAGTCATCACTGAGAATAAAGTCACCCAGATTACTTATTTACAGTTAGTAACTGAGTCTGAGAGGCAAGTTGGACTACAGCAGAGCTCTGTAAACAAGGCTCCTATCCGCTCAACGGCTATCTCCTCAATGAGATTTTCACGCCGTTGAGGGGGAGAAGCCTTGTGGGGGCCATCACGTGTACGCAACAGCGTATCAGAGGCTAGCTCAGGTAGAGTGGGAGGAGGCAGAGCACAGGCTGAAGTCAACTCGCACACTTCAGCCTGTGCGATTAAGCCTCTATAGGCAATGCCGGGCTGGGAGGAGCTACGCCTGCACAGTGAATGCATAGATCACTTTGCAGGATAGGGGCTCTCTCTATCGCACGTGCGATCAGGTTAGGATAGGGGAGGTGACGTGTGCGCTGTGCTCTGCTCAGAGGAGGAGTGAGATGAGAGGCTAGTGATGCGTGGTGTGGTGACATCAGCTGAGCTTTGCTCTGCTCTGTCGTCTGGCGTCCACCCAGTCCTAGCTCCCTCCTGCCTCCACAGTACAACTTAAAGACATGATACATATACAAATACAACTACACGTATAGTAACACACAGACCTGAGTACTTGTACTTCTCTAGTATAATATTATAGTGAATCAACTATTGCAGTTGCTGGGGATAATAATAACAAATAAAATTATATTTTATCAAACAATTTTTTTTGCTCATTTTTTTTTTTGCTCAATTTTTTTTTCCTCCTTGCCCCTTGGGGTTCACGTGCAAAAGTGCACAAATGGAGGAGCCTCCATTGATCATAGCATTCTTACTAAAGCACATAAATGGCAACATTTTGTATCACTTTTTTTTAGTTGCCAACATTTCAAACATTTCAAAATAAATTCCAGGGACACTTTGCAGCAGAGCAAGCAGCAGGTTCCCTGAGTATTGACAACCTACTGTTAAACTGCTCAGCTCACTCAGCTCTATGATCAAAACACTCATTTGATAGTAATAGTATAATTTAGACACATCCATAGTTTATTATATAGATTACAGCACTAAGCTCTTATAACAACCCCATAACAACATCAAAATTAGGCAGACAAATAATATGTGAACAAACACATTTATTAATAATAATAATAATAATTAATATATGTGTATATATATATATATATATATATATATATATACACGCTGCTGAATCTGTTGGCGCTCTACAAATAACCAATAATAATAATAATACACACACACCAAATGTTAGGCACAAGCAGGGCCGACCCTAGCCATTGCGAGGCCCAAGGCAGAATGACAGCGTGAGGCCTCTACCCAGAACAAAAAATACTTAAAAGAAATGGGGCAATGCACACACAGATACTTATATACACATACATCTATACACTCAGACACATACACAGGTACACACACAAACAACACACACACACACACACAACCCACACACACACACAGCCCACACACACACAAACCACACACACAGCCCAAACACACACACACAGCACCCCCCACACACACACACAGCCCCCCCACACACACAGCCCCTCCTACACACACACACAGCCCACACACACACACAGCCCCCACACACATACACAGCCCATACACACACACAGCCCACACACACAGCCCCCACACACACAGCCCACACACACACACAGCCCACACACACACACACAGCCCACACACACACACACAGCCCACACACACACACAGCCCACACACACACACAGCCCACACACACACACACACACACCCACAGCCCACACACAAACAGCCCACACACACACACAGTACACACACATATACAGCCCACACACACACAGCTCACACACACACCCTACACACACACACAGCCCACACACACACACAGCCCACATAGACACACAGCCCACACACACACACAGCCCACACACTTACACAGCCCCCACACACACACCCCACACACACACAGCACACACACACACACACACACACCACACACACACACACCCCACGCACACATACACACAGCCACCACACACACAGCCCCCCCCCCCCTACACACACAAGCAGAAGAAACCCTCTGTAAATGTGTTAAAGAATCTGGCACACATTTAGTTAATAGCCCACACAGACAACACACACTACTACACACACACACACTATACCCACACTACACAAGGGTAATGGAAATGCTTAATTTATGTTTAAATCATTTTTATTGTTTTCAAAGTAAAGAAGAAAGCATATAAGAACATACAGCGTCATTTCTAGCCGCCAATTACAAAGCTTTGAAACAAAACAGAATATTACATTGGCTATAGATTTCAATGAACAGTACCTCTTAACAGGAGGTGTAGTGTAGGTGTTCTTGTCTCATCCATCTACTCACACTTATATATAACTTAGAATCAAATGAAATAATTTTTGAGGGTGGATAAAACTTCCAGTATTTGGGGGGGAAAAAGGTGGGGGAAAAACATAGAAGGGGGAGAGAGAGATCTGAGAGGATAGTAAGTGGTTGCAGTACCTTTTGATCGTGAGGGCAGTAGATAAAGTCTATATAATTACTTGGATGTATCTATCTAGCGATTGGAGGCCTGAGAGCGAATTGTTGCCAGTAAGGGAGGGTGGTTGAAGCCATTTCTATAGTTCCAATAAAACCAAATTTCGTCATTCTGAGTTTTGGTATCTAGTGTCCATGCTGCTAAGTCGTACATGTTATATGTATGTTGGATTCTATTTTTAATTTCTTGCCATGTCGGTGTGCCTACTTTCCAGTATCTAGCTATGCAGGTTCTCACCATCGTACATAGTATTCTGATGAAAGTGTTTATTGGACCATTGAAGCTAGGAAGTCGCTCGTGGAGTAGTGCCTGTGTCTTGCTAATCTGAATCTGCTCGTCTAACAGGTAGCTAATTAGGTTGGATAGTGACTGCCATATGGCTTGAACCTCCGAGCAGTCCCAGAACATGTGACGGTATGTGCCCAATTCCCCACACCCTCTGTAGCACAGTCTAGATGCTGTTTGTGTCATATGTGTTGTTCTAAGAGGCGTTAAGTACCATCTGAAAATCGTCTTCAGAGTGTTTTCTCTGAGATCTGCGCTCAGCAATCCTTTAGTGGCTGTTTCAAAAGTCCTGAACCACTGCTCTGGCTCCAGTCTGATGTCTAGGTCTGCTTCCCATCTTTGCATGAGAGGTGATTTAGTTGGGGATTTTGACGTTTGTATATCTAGGTATATTCTAGAGATGGACTGTTTTGGTCTGTTTATAGAGTTACATATATGTTCTAGGGTAAGTTTCCCTCTAGTCTGAATTGATTGCCTATATGTGTGTATCGACGATGATAATTGGAGGTATAGGTACCAGTGCAAAGGGTCAGGATATATCTTATCTTTTAGTTGGGCATGGGTCATCACTTTATTCTGAATTAAGAAGTCTGCAACACGGTACAGACCCTTATTTCTCTTGTTAAGTGTATCCAGTCCACGGATCATCCATTACTTATGGGATATTAACTCCTCCCCAACAGGAAGTGCAAGAGGATTCACCCAGCAGAGCTGCTATATAGCTCCTCCCCTAACTGCCATTACCAGTCATTCTCTTGCACCCAACGAATAGATCATATCTCAGGGATACCTTCTAGACTTCAAATTCTCTCCCCCAAGAGGGAGATTTCATCTGTCAAGGTTGTCAACAAACCAAATAAAGAAAGAGGCGTTTCTACGCTGCGTACAAGATCTTTTATTAATGGGAGTGATCCATCCGGTTCCGCGGTCGGAACAAGGACAAGGGTTTTACTCAAATCTGTTTGTGGTTCCCAAAAAAGAGGGAACTTTCAGGCCAATCTTGGATTTAAAGATCCTAAACAAATTCCTAAGAGTTCCATCGTTCAAAATGGAAACTATTCGGACAATTTTACCCATGATCCAAAAGGGTCAGTACATGACCACAGTGGATTTAAAGGATGCTTACCTTCACATACCGATTCACAAAGATCATTACCGGTATCTAAGGTTTGCCTTTCTAGACAGGCATTACCAGTTTGTAGCTCTTCCATTCGGATTGGCTACGGCTCCGAGAATCTTCACAAAGGTTCTGTGTGCTCTTCTGGCGGTACTAAGACCGCGAGGAATTGCGGTAGCTCCGTACCTAGACGACATTCTGATACAAGCTTCAAGCTTTCAAACTGCCAAGTCTCATACAGAGTTAGTACTGGCATTTCTAAGGTCGCATGGATGGAAGGTGAACGAAAAGAAGAGTTCTCTCTTTCCACTCACAAGAGTTCCCTTCTTGGGGACTCTTATAGATTCTGTAGAAATGAAGATTTACCTGACAGAAGACAGGTTAACAAAGCTTCAAAATGCATGCCGTGTCCTTCATTCCATTCAACACCCGTCAGTAGCTCAATGCATGGAGGTGATCGGCTTAATGGTAGCAGCAATGGACATAGTACCCTTTGCACGTCTACATCTCAGACCGCTGCAATTGTGCATGCTAAGTCAGTGGAATGGGGATTACTCAGACTTGTCCCCTACTCTGAATCTGGATCAAGAGACCAGAAATTCTCTTCTATGGTGGCTTTCTCGGCCACATCTGTCCAGGGGGATGCCATTCAGCAGGCCGGACTGGACAATTGTAACAACAGACGCCAGCCTACTAGGTTGGGGCGCTGTCTGGAATTCTCTGAAGGCTCAGGGACAATGGAATCAGGAGGAGAGTCTCCTACCAATAAACATTCTGGAATTGAGAGCAGTTCTCAATGCCCTTCTGGCTTGGCCCCAGTTAACAACTCGGGGGTTCATCAGGTTTCAGTCGGACAACATCACGACTGTAGCTTACATCAACCATCAGGGAGGGACAAGAAGCTCCCTAGCAATGATGGAAGTATCAAAGATAATTCGCTGGGCAGAGTCTCACTCTTGCCACCTGTCAGCAATCCACATCCCGGGAGTGGAGAACTGGGAGGCGGATTTCTTAAGTCGTCAGACTTTTCATCCGGGGGAGTGGGAACTTCATCCGGAGGTCTTTGCCCAAATACTTCGACGTTGGGGCAAACCAGAGATAGATCTCATGGCGTCTCGACAGAACACCAAGCTTCCTCGTTACAGGTCCAGATCCAGGGATCCGGGAGCGGTTCTGATAGATGCTTTGACAGCACCTTGGACCTTCGGGATGGCTTATGTGTTTCCACCCTTCCCGATGCTTCCTCGATTGATTGCCAGAATCAAACAGGAGAGAGCATCAGTGATTCTAATAACGCCTGCATGGCCACGCAGGACTTGGTATGCAGATCTAGTGGACATGTCATCCTGTCCACCTTGGTCGCTACCTCTGAAACAGGACCTTCTGATCCAGGGTCCCTTCAAACATCAAAATCTAATTTCTCTGAAGCTGACTGCTTGGAAATTGAACGCTTGATTTTATCAAAACGTGGTTTTTCTGAGTCAGTTATTGATACCTTAATACAGGCTAGGAAGCCTGTTACCAGAAAGATTTACCATAAGATATGGCGCAAATACTTATATTGGTGCGAATCCAAGAGTTACTCATGGAGTAAGGTTAGGATTCCGAGGATATTGTCTTTTCTACAAGAAGGTTTAGAAAAGGGTTTATCCGCTAGTTCCTTAAAGGGACAGATTTCAGCTCTGTCCATTCTTTTACACAAACGTCTGTCAGAAGTTCCGGACGTTCAAGCTTTTTGTCAGGCTTTAGCTAGGATCAAGCCTGTGTTTAAAACTGTTGCTCCACCATGGAGTTTGAACTTAGTTCTTAATGTTTTACAGGGGGTTCCGTTTGAACCCCTTCATTCCATTGATATCAAGTTGTTATCTTGGAAAGTTCTGTTTTTAATGGCGATTTCCTCGGCTCGAAGAGTCTGAGTTATCTGCCTTACATTGTGATTCTCCTTATCTGATTTTTCATTCAGACAAGGTAGTTCTGCGTACTAAACCTGGGTTCCTACCTAAGGTGGTCACTAACAGGAATATCAATCAAGAGATTGTGGTTACATCTTTGTGTCCTAATCCTTCTTCGAAAAAGGAACGTCTGCTACACAATCTAGATGTAGTCCGTGCCCTGAAATTTTATCTACAGGCAACTAAGGATTTTCGACAAACGTCTTCCCTGTTTGTCGTTTATTCTGGTCAGAGGAGAGGTCAAAAAGCTTCGGCTACCTCTCTCTCCTTTTGGCTTCGTAGCATAATACGGTTAGCCTATGAGACTGCTGGACAGCAGCCTCCTGAAAGAATTACAGCACATTCTACTAGAGCTGTGGCTTCCACTTGGGCCTTTAAGAATGAGGCTTCTGTTGAACAGATTTGCAAGGCTGCAACTTGGTCTTCTCTTCATACTTTTTCCAAATTTTACAAATTTGACACTTTTGCTTCTTCGGAGGCTGTTTTTGGGAGAAAGGTTCTTCAGGCAGTGGTTCCTTCCGTATAAAGAGCCTGCCTGTCCCTCCCGTCATCCGTGTACTTTAGCTTTGGTATTGGTATCCCATAAGTAATGGATGATCCGTGGACTGGATACACTTAACAAGAGAAAACATAATTTATGCTTACCTGATAAATTTATTTCTCTTGTAGTGTATCCAGTCCACGGCCCGCCCTGTCACTTTAAGGCAGGTAATTTTTCCATTAAACTACAGTCACCACTGTACCCTATGGTTTTCCTTTCTCTGCATGTTTTCGGTCGAATGACTGGTAATGGCAGTTAGGGGAGGAGCTATATAGCAGCTCTGCTGGGTGAATCCTCTTGCACTTCCTGTTGGGGAGGAGTTAATATCCCATAAGTAATGGATGATCCGTGGACTGGATACACTACAAGAGAAATAAATTTATCAGGTAAGCATAAATTATGTTTTTCCCATTTATTGATTGTTCTTTGCAAATCTTTGTGGAGGAGGTATCTGATGGGTCTCAGTGTTGAGGTTATAGGGCACATCCCTCCTTTGTGTGCTAGTTCTGACCATAGAATTTGGGTGGTCTCTATTGTGACTGATTGGTGCTGCTTTGTCTCGTGTGTGCCAACTCTGTGGTCCCATAGTATGGTGTCTGACCCGCCCCCCCCCTCATGTCTGACATTAACTGAATCCAAAGAGCTTCCTCCTTGGCCCTAAGTATTAAGGTGTCCTGGGCTAGTCTAGCTGCCTTGTAGTATTTTATGAGATTGGGGATCCCCAAGCCGCCCAAGCTTCTGTGACCTGTCATGGTTCTCTTTGCTATTCTAGCATGTTTTTTACCGCGGATAAATGACAGTACCTCTGTTTGAAGTTTCTCTAAGTCGGGATATGGAATGCGTATGGGCAGAGCCCTAAAGAGATAGAGCAGGCGGGGCAAGACGGTCATCTTTACCGCTGATATCCTCCCCATCCAGGAGAAGTTATGCTTCTTCCATGATTGTAGGTCTTTCCTGATGGATTTGTATAGAGGTATGTAGTTGGCTTTGTATAACTGCTGGGTTTGAGCCGTTATTCCCACCCCTAAGTATTTCAAGGGACCCTTAGATTCTTTTAAATCAAAGTTTATTTCGATTAGTTTCTTTGTGTGAGTGGGGATCTCTCTTGTTAACATTTCACATTTATCCGAGTTAATACGATAGCCGGAGATTAACGAGAATTCTCCTAGCGTTTCATATAGGTTTGGAAGTGATAGCATAGGGCTGGTCAGGGTGAGCAGTATGTCGTCTGCAAAAAGGCTAATTTTGTAGTCTGCGTTTCCCACTTTAACTCCTATTATATCAGGGTTCGTCCTTATCTTGGCTGCCAAGGGCTCTATACACAGCGCAAATAACAGGGGGGACAGTGGGCACCCCTGTCTGGTCCCATTCAGAATAGGGAACGATTTAGATCTATATCCGTTAGAGGATACAAGGGCCGATGGGTTGGTGTATATTGTTTTGATGGCGTCAAGGAAGGGGCCGTCAAAGTTCAATTGTGTCAGGGTTTTAATCATGTACCTCCAGTCTACCCTATCAAACGCCTTCTCCGCGTCCAACGAGAGGAGGAGAGAAGGCGTTCATGTTTCGCAGAGGTGATGGACCGTGTCTATAGTTCGTCTCACGTTGTCTGGGGCTTCTCTGTCTCTAATGAATCCTACTTGGTCTTTATGTATTAGTTTGGGTAAAATGTTTGCTAGCCTATTGGCCAAGATCTTGGTAAAGATTTTAATATCCTGATTGATCAGGGAGATGGGGCGATAGCTAGGGCACTTTTTTGGGTCTTTGCCCGGTTTGGGTATGACTATTATTTTTGCTTGTAGCAGCTCAGCTGGTACTGGGTGACCTTGCATAATATGGTTACGAAATTTGGTCAGGTGGGGGACTAGTTCCCTTCTGAACAACTTGTAGTATTCCCCTGGGAAACCGTCTGGACCTGCTGCTTTTCCGGGTTTTAGAGCTTTTATCGCCAAGACAACCTCTAACGTTGTGATGGGTTCATTTAACGACTTTTTGTCCTCTGCTGTTAGTTTAACCAACGAAGGATTTTCTAAAAAGCTCTGTGTGAGAGCCTCTATCTTTGGGCTGTGTGTTACTTTGTGGCCGTCGTAAAGCTGTGCGTAAAAGTCTCCAAAGGTGTCAACTATTTCTTGGGGGTTTGTAGTGCTTGTACCATCTCGTCTTTCAATGAGTGGGATATTAGCTGTTTTGTATTTTTCTCTAAGTTTATGAGCCAAGAATTTGTCTGGCTTGTTAGCTTATATAAAATACTGTGATTTTAGTTTCATTATAGCTCTGTTGGCTTGGGAGCTCAGCATCTTAGCCAACGAGTCTCTTTTGTTTTGTAGATTACTCAGTGTAGTGGGGTTCCCCGTTAATCTATGTTGTCTTTCTAAATGCGCTATGTCTTCATGTGTTTGCAACCAATCTCGTCTCGTCTGTCTAGCGTGTATAGTCTTTTCTTTGATGAGAGTGCCTCTAAGTACGGATTTGTGAGCGGCCCATACATATGTCGGGTTGTCAGTGGTGTCTGTGTTAATGTCCCAAAATTCCGTCAGGTGTTGCAGAGTGGAAGAGTGGATATGCGGGTTTTTATGTAAGATTGGGTCATACGTCCAGGACCTAGATCTATTTGGATCTACTAGTCCAGTCATCTTAAGTAGTACCACTGAGTGGTCCGACCACACACATGGGCAAATGCTGGAGGAGCTGAGTGTCGGTTGCATAATTTGACTGGTGAAGACATAATCAAGTCGGGAATATGTATTGTGAGCCGCCGAATAGAAGGTTGTGTCATTGGTGTTGCCATTTAAAATGTGCCAGGAATCTAGCAGCGAGTGTGTACTGAGTGAAGCCTTAATATGTCGCATTATGCTATCCCGCCTTGACTGTTTATTTGATGTCAGTCTTGGGTCTCTTGTGTCTTGTGGTGAGATGGGGATATTAAAGTCGCCCGCTAAAATTGTTCTGGTTTGTGACCACTGTGTTATAAGTTGCGATATTTTGGCAAAGAATATATGTTGTTGTTCATTGGGCGCGTAAACGTTACATAAAACAACGTCTACATTGTCTATCTGTCCCTTTAAGATTAATTATCTACCTTCGGGATCCGCAGTAGCAGATTCGTGTATGTAATTAACAGAGGAGTGAATAAGAATCGAGACTCCTCTCTTTTTCGACTTGGTAGTTGCGTGGAAGTGTGTGGGGAAGTTTTTGGTCCAGTAGTAGGGGAGTTGGGGTGTTACAAAATGTGTTTCTTGAAGAAACAGTAACTTGGCCTTTAGCATGGTGTATTGTTTAAAGGCTAATCTTCTCTTGGTGTCAGTGTTGAGGCCTCGTACATTATGTGTAGCTATAGTCAACTCACTATCCATTTGTGTGTTGTTTGTGTATTGTCAGCTTACCTGGTCTCCGTGAGACCTTTCCAGGCTCCCCACCCTCCAGAGTTTCATACCATTCTGATGATAGCTCCAAAGCACCTCTCATGATGGCCCCCAATTGCACAGACCTCTCCCATACGACATCTTGAAACACATGAAAAAAACAGTTACAACTATACAATTCAACATAACTCTGGGCCCCATTGTAGGGGCCTCCAACCATCTCAACTGTAAGATAGAGTGGGGGGGAAGGAAGAAAAAGAACAAGAAGAGGAGGAAAAAACATATTAGAGAATCACTTAAAGTGCAATAATAATACGACTTTGTTAACTAGGGGTGTCAGTTCAGCTACATCGAATTGAGCTTGGTTGAGTAAGAAAAAATAAAAGTCCCAAGGCAATAAGGGTAGGTGTTGTAAGTAAAGTCTCGCTCTGAGTCCTCAAATGTCCCTGTACTCTCAGAGATGAACTTTCGGAAGAGGGAAAGCCAGTCTTCCTGTAGGACTGTGGGTTCACAGGTATTGTTGATTTTGGAGAAAGTGTCTTTAAAGAGCTTGTATTTCCTTGGCTGTCTCCATGTCAACTTGCGATAGTTATTACAGAGCTCAACATGGAAGGGTTTAGTGACCCTGAGTATGTCCCAAAGAGGAGTTTTCAGGTTTTTTGTTTCTTCCTAGTCGAGTTAGACCATTGTGGTTTTGAGATCTGGTCCGCTGGTTTCATTAGTCGCTGTAGGGGGGCAGGGGTTGTGAGCTTTGGAATTTCCAGGCCTAGGATTTGGCAGACCTCAGGGATATCTGATGGTTCTTTGAGAGTAATTGTTCTGGAGTCTTTGTTAATGTACAGGGCAAAGGGGAAACCCCATTTGTATGCTATTTGATGTTTCCTTAATAGCTGTGTCAGCGGTCTGAGAGCCCCTCTGCGTTGAAGAGTTCTAACACTAAGATCCTGATAGAACTGTATTACGTTCCCTTGGAATTTCAGTGTGGGTTTCTTGTGTGCTCCTTGTAGGATTCTCTCTTTGTCTTGGAAAAGCGCCATTTTGATAATTATATCTCTAGGGGGCATGCCCTCTTTGGGTTTTGGCTTGAGGGCTCTGTGGGCTCTTTCAATTCGAATTTCGAATTCTCCAGTTCCTTCTGTCACCTGATGAAACAGTTGCGCCACATAGGAGAGGAGGTCTTTATTAAGGATACTTTCTGGAACTCCTTTCAGCCTAATATTGTTTCTCCTACTCCTATTCTCTAGATCCTCGAGTTTTTCTTGGATCTCGGTTAATTCCTGATGGTGAGAGGCCACGGATTGGGTAACATTAGTGATATCTTCGACTAGAGTGTCAGTGTGTTCTTCTAGTGCGTCCATCCGCCCTCCAAGTTCGGCAATCTTTGATTTGATTTCAGATAAGCTGTTGGTCATTGCCGTATGCATGTTATCAATTTTATTCCAGAGCTTTTCGAAGTTGGCTGTTATGTCTTGTTTAGAGACCAGGCCCTTTAGATCTGCTTTGGTCACTGGGGTGGTCTCTTCATTTGTCTCAGCCTGTTCTATATCTGATGTACCTTGATCCCCCTCTTCCATATCTTCCATTATGTTTGGTTTGGGGTTTATAGTTGTTTTAAAATAGGCGTTGACTGTGGATGGCTTAGATGTTTTATCGCCCTTTGTTAGTCTTCTGGCTGACATTGTTGTGTAGGTAAATGCTGCTCTCACTGCTAGTAGTGTAACTGGGGCCACACAGATTCGTGGTCTAATGTCTTTAGTGGTTTTGGGCGGTGAAAGCTATTGCTGGGGTATTGGGAGTGCTTCAGTTAGTGCCACTCTGTCTATTAATTTTATATTGAAAGTTTCCCCCAGTTCCTCTGCTTAAAATATACCACTGATTCAGGCAGGTATATTTAATCTGGCTGTTTAACTAGGCAATTGCGAGCCTTCAGGTGGGTCTGCTGAGCTTTGTCACATTCAGTGGGGAGTTTGGTCTTTGTGCGTGGTCTCTATTATTAAGGTATACTGGAGGCTGTCTCTTAAATTTTCTTAAGGCCTGGATCTAGCCCCTGAAAACCGTGGGTTCTTATTTTATATGTAGAGGGCTATCGTTGCTTGTTGCAGTTTTTGTGCCCCTCGGTTTCCCCCTCTCTGCCCTGTGTTATAAGGTGCCGTGTTTACCTGGCGGATAGTTCCGCTCGCGGTGTCAGTTCACTGCGGTCGTCGGCGCCATCTTGGGGATTCCCCCTGCTGTAGCGTGGGTTCAAAGTTGCGCAGCTCTCTCCAACCTCCGCTGCTGTTTGTACCTGCCGATGGCTCTCACCACTTCTCTATGGCCACTCACCACGGATCTCCGGTGGTGCGGTGTGGGTAATGTTAGCCGTCTGTTGTGTTTTGGCGCCGTCGCTGCTTCTGCGGTGCTGTGAGGCTTTGCTGGGAGTTTGGTCTTTACCCTCCTCCATGTGCTGCCAGCTCTCCTAAAGTAATCAGAGTGACCAGGTTAGGGATTAGGATGATACTCCTTCATTTGAGGTAGTTGGCTGATGTTTGGGACTACATAAGTAGTTTTTGTTCGATGAGCTGATCAGAGCTCGCTAATTATGCGGCCATTTCTTAGCTTGGTCAGGCCACGCCCCCGGAAATGCTTAATTTAGAATACATGGTATGGCAGCTACCTGTTGTAATAAGATTTGATTCATAGCCCCAGCCATTATAGAAAGCAGTCAGGTAGTGAACATTGGCAGGCCTTCTTATAAGTGTGCATTTTATATGCAACTGAAAACAAATCTGGCATTACATTTAAACAAATACTAAATTAATTACACCAAGTTACAATGAAAGTAAAGTTTAACTTTGCAGTTACATTCTTTGCTGTAGACATTAGACATTGATGTCCAATATTCACATAATCTTACAGATGTTAATACCATGAAAATCCAAAGCAAAAATGTCTAGAAATAGGAAGCAACTAAAATGGTGTCAATTTCTTAGCTCAGTTGCAGGTAACTAGGGCAAGCTGGTTAGCTACAAATTACAGTTGTGTGGCATTTACTTTATACAATTTTATATTGAAAGTATTTTTATTGTCATTTTTTATATATGTAAAAAATAATACAAACAAGATATGTCAAATTATTATCGGTCACATTAAGTTATATGAATGATAACATTATATATCAGCAAAGCATTATAATTGTGGGTACATTCAAATTTGCATCAATAACTGGCTCTTTGATTTGATTCTTACTAGCAACAAAATCATCTAATATTTACATAAAATATGTACGACAAGATAAGAGAACAGAACCTCAAGAGTAGTGGTTTTAGTCGACTCCCTGATAAAATAATAGGTCTAATGATTTGCCTCATTTTCAGGACACATGATATCAGGCTCCCATTGAGCTATAAATCTTTCCCTATTATCCTCTTTTCAGCAATTAAGCTGGCCATGTCGTAATGGTATTCAATTATCTTTTTAATGTAAGTGATACTTTATACAATTTTAAATCCATAACTTGAGGTATTGTGACACATGATGGTATGCCAAGCTGTGTTATTGAGCTTTTATTAGTGACACCTCACGTAACATGCACCACACCAATAGGAGTCAGCGGCCAAGGAAGACAGTCAAATCATATTTTATGATAAACAACTAAGAAGCATTTAATGGCTGATTAACCACACTGAAAACAGGCTACTCAAAGTTGTTTTTTATTTAAAAAGCTAGGATAGCTTCAATATCCATGTTATGGTGAATTTAGATCACATGTATAATACCTTACAATACTGTAATAGCACCATGTTGGCTCCAAACTATCCTATCCTGCAGGAATGCCATCATTCTCTATCACTGACACTGAAAAAACATGCGTGCGCGCTCTCGTCTCTCTATACTGCTCTGTCCATACTGCTCTGCTACTCAGAGGCATAACTAGAAACCACAGGGCTCGGGTGCAAGAATCCAAGAAGGGCCCCCCCACATAAAAAATGTAATTTGCATAATAACAAACAAATGCACGACAACAACACAATTCACTAGCACTTACTCTAAACTCCAACTGAGTAATAGATTTATTTCTGACAAGTTTTAAAGTTATGTCTATTTCAACTCCCCTTCTATCACGTGACAACCATCAGCCAATCACAAAAGTGTGCATATACGTATATGATGTCAGTTTTTACACAAAAATAAATAAATCTAAATAAACAACTTTACCATTTATAAAGTGATTTTTTTGTATGCATTATAGGAATGTAGATTTTGTATTCCTTTTTGCTTTAGTCTGCTGATTGTTAGGATATAGATTATCCTATTACACCTCTGGATGATAGTGAGAATGAAAATTTTAAACTTGTCCCTGGACAAAACTGAAATTATCTTACCTCAAATGCCAATATAATAAAGGGCATTATACTATTTCTAGTGCGTGAGCTAGTTGGACAATATTTTTTTTCAAACAACTTATTTTTTTACAAGGAAAGAAGGGGCAGCATGTTTCAATAGTATCACTAATGGAAAAGTTCAGGTTACCAAAAATTCAAAATTGTCAGAATTAAATTTCTTTCAAGCTTTATTCAAGTTTTAAAATTGGATCAGTTCAACGTCACTATATGAAGTCTTTAGAGTGCTTATTATTTTAGAGCTCTATATATTGATAATAAAAGTATTTTCTTTTGTAAAGTAGGTTTAAAAAAAAAAAGACTTGTATTATCAATTATAGAGCTCTAAAAAGAAGCTTAAAGCACTCTTCATATAGTGATGTTGAACTGATCCAGTTTTAAAACTTGGCATGGAAGAATTTTAATTTTGACAATAAGTGAGAATGAAAATGTTAAACTTGTCCCTGGACAAAATTGAAATGATCTTACCTCAAATGCCAATATAATAAAGGGCATTATACTATTTCCAGTGTGTGAACTTGTACAATATTTTTTTAAATACTTTTATTATCAATTATAGAGCTCTAAAAAGAAGCACTTTTCATATAGTGATGTTGAACTGATGATCCAGTTTTAAAACTTGAATAAATCATGGAATAAATTTTATTTTGACAATTTTGAATTGGAAACCGGAGCTTTCCCATAACAGACTTACAGTGGGCTTTTCATTTCTGGCTAACCACAGGTCAGTGGCTCGACGCAAAAGTAATTAACTAATGTGTATAACTAATAGTTATATTGAATATATTATTGGTTCCTCTAATAATTTCTCTCCTGCCCATATACTTTTAAATTACCCTCCTAAAATTGCATGTAAATATAGATTAACCTTGTTTAAACTCATGCTAAATTGTGCTAAACGTCTTATTCCTCTATACTAAAAGCAAGCAAGATGTCAACTTGCTTGTTTCATTGTATAGAAAAACAATGAATTGCATATTTTTTTAAATGTGGTTTTGTTTTGGAATGACAATATGTGACAGTTGGCAGTCAGTGCTTTGAAGGATCATATGTGAGGAGAAAAGTGTTTACAGATCTGAATAAGTTGAGTCAACCACGACTCACCTTATCTCCACTAGTCTGCACCGTCTGCACGTCACTCTCCAACACCGCACCGGGGACTAGCAGGGAGGAACTCAGATCAGCTGAGATGAGAGTCTGTCAGACATGACGATCGATCGGAGTGCCTGTCACTCACCTGTGCCCGGGCAAAAAATTGCGGGTAAAATTTTTTACAAAAATGGCACCAAAAAAATAAAATAAACTAAATAATAAATTTAAAAAAAAAAAAAAAGTATAATTTTTTTTTGTTTGAACCGGCGCAGTGGGGCCCCCTAACTGCGGAGCCCTAGGCAGCTGCCTCACTCGCCTTGCCCTAAGGCTGGCCCTGGGCCCAAGAAGGAGCATTTTATATGGCTGTCCAGCCAGTAGAGAGTTAATAACACAGCAATACAAAAAAATATTTATGAATACCATTTAAATTAGAGGTAAAGCTTCCTAGACATTACTGTATTGCAAGTATAGACATCTTCCAACCATAGAAAGAGGAATCCTGGCCAACTTTTATAATTTGTAGTAATTTTTCATATTCAGTAACATCACGGTAAGAGACGTCATAGGAAGAGATGTCACACATTAAAGTAATATGCAAAAACAGACTTTTAAAAATGTCAAGGAAATAAAAGAATTCCTTTACTTAAGAATTTGTACTAGTACACAGAAAACAGTCTACTTCACTAGTCAACATTTATTAAAGTGTCTAATTTAAACAAATAATACATGTGCACATATAGTTACAAATCTTTTACTATTATCAGTCATTAATTTTTCCAAAAGGCCATACAAATAGAAGCATACTTGTAGTATTGCTGTAAAGTTATAATGAAACATAAAAAAATCTCCTAATCAATTATTTTTAAATGTCCAGTTCTTATATATTATTACTTCCCTATATATTACATTATTGTAGGGTTCAGATGACTACTTAAAGGGACAGTCTAGTCCAAAATAAACTTTCATTATTCAGATAGATAATGTAATTTTTAACAATTTTCCAATTTACTTTTATCACCAATTTTGCTTTGTTCTCTTGGTGTTCCTAGTTGAAAGCTAAACCTAGGAGGTTCATATGCACATTTCTTAGATCTTGAAGGCCGCCTCCTCTCACGCATGTGGAGTTCAGGTGAGCCAGTTCTGATTGGCTAAAATGGATGTCTGTCAAAAGAACTCAAATAAGGGGGCAGTTTGCAAAGGGTTAGATACAAGATAATCACAGAGGGAAAAAGTGTATTTATATAACTGTGTTGGTTGTGAAAAACTAGGGAATGGGTAATAAAGGGATTAGCTATCTTTTTAAACAATAACAATTTTGGTGTAGACTGTCCCTTTAAAGACATGCAGAACTGAAGTGATACAAAACTACCTTAGATCAACTGTCCTAATATCCAATAGCAATGCTTCCTAAGTTATCATGGACTCCTAATGACACTATGAGGGCAGAGGTGCAGGGTAGGAGATATACTGCAGTGAGTCAAATGACTATAAACAGTAGGAGAGACACAGCAAACACAGTAGGACAGACACAGCTGGTCTTACTGTGTGATTAGGCACAACACCGGACTTGGCGAGCCTTTGGGGCAAATGGGTTTTTGTATTATTTAGTCTTACATTGATTTTCATATTTTTGCACTGTGTGTAGGAAATAGTGTATGTTTAAAACTCATACTAAAATTGGTAAGATGCATACGATACAGAGTCCTAAAATATGAAGATTACTGTCAGACTAAATACAGGTAGCCCTCAGTTTACGCCAGGGTTAGGTTCCAGAAGGAATGGTTGTAAATCGAAACCATTGTAAATTGAAACCCAGTTTAAGATGTAAGTCAATGGGAAGTGAGGGAGTTCCAGGCCCCTCTCAAAATTGACATAAGTAACAACTAATACATTATTTTTAAAGCTTTGAAATGAAGACTTTAAATGCTAAACCTAATTAAATAATCACACAACAGACTGTATCAACAAACTAAATTTAATTAACAAAAACATTTTTTTACTTGCATTTTTCTGCAAACAGTTCTCTGCATTGTTAGCATGTTAGATAATATTGGTTCTGCACCTATTCTATGCATTTCAATCTTGAGTGATTAATAGGCAGTTAGGCACCCTCACCTCAAGCAGCTGGGCAGGAAGATAATAGGGAAGTGGCTGCTAGATCTTGTTGCTTGATAGCTAAGGTCTGTTCTGTGTACACAGATTAATTTAAGTTTGCTAAGCTTGCATAACTTTGCTGCAACACAAGCGGACAGCTCCACCTACTGGCTATTTTAATTAGTGCACTGCTTTCAATGCTTTTCAATAGCAATCACATGACTGAAAAAAAAGGTTATTATTCTAAAACGGTGCAAATTGAACCAGCGTAAACCGAGGGCCACCTGTATTGCAAAGATGCAAACAATAAATTATTTACATTAGTAGCCAAGTAATCTTCCCTCTTTTTCACAGCACCTTACCTAGTGTGGAGGAGCTGTTTGTAAGTGTTTTTTCTTCTGATTTGTGGCAGTTTAAACATCGATCACTCAAAGAAGGTGCAGCAAGGAGTCCCTGCCTAGACCTGCACTGAGTGATCAAGCAGAGTACTTGCTGCACGCACAGTCTCACCGGCATCTCCTCCCCATTAACTTGTGTCACACATGGCCCAGCTCAACTGCAGCCCTCCCTATCTCCTGGAGGGGACATTTCCAGGGACAAAAAAATCCTGTGACATATAACAAAATTCAGGGACTGTCCCTGTAAACCAGGTACTTTAAGCAACTATACTGTATGCCATGTTGATATGCATATTTATTTTTCTCTGGTCTGAACAAATGATAGAGATTCATAGTACCCTGCTGTCATAAAATTCATGGAACCAGTTCCCTTCTATTCTTTAAAGAATATGGGAATATTCCCTGTGCATTGCAGGAAGCTTCCTGATTCTGTTTCATGTGCTTTGCATATGTATAAAACCTAGTGCTAGTCTTGAGAAAGGCCCTTTTTTGAGGGCAGAAACGCGTTGACATATTGGTAAGCATTACTTTAATCTTTACTTCATTCTCATATTGGATACACTATGTTGTGAATTTCTTTTTTTACAGGGACACTTTTTAGGATACCATAGGAGCAGCTGACAGGTGCTAGGATCCAATCAGCTACTTCAGCAACCACACTCAGGAATTTGGATCTGTTAAAGTAACTAACATTGGAAGGAATCAATTTCCTCACTTTCACCTTGCTTTTCATCACCCATTTTTTCCATTTTTTTTTTTTATTGACTTATTTTTGTTCTTCACTAACATTTGTTGATCAACTTTTTTAACACTTTTTTGGATTATATTTTATATTTTATTTTTTATGTTATTGCATATTGTGTATTTTATTTTTTATGTTATTGCATATTGTGTATTTTATTTAATTATATCTTAACCTCAGTGGATTAAGTAGCTAGCATTTTTATATCCATTTGCACTCACTCACTATTTGATTGTATCTATACAATTATTTTGCTACCCCCCTTTTTTTTGCACTGCAGTGCATTTTTCTATTTTTTGGAACACTATTTTTGTAACACTAATTTTGAACACTATTGTTTGTATTATTGTTTATTAGTTTTTTGCTTGATGCACTTGCTACAGTTATACTTAGGCTAATTCTGTTTTATTAGTATACACTCTTATTCTAGTGTACCACTCACACTGATCACCTGTTATTACCTCTGGTTTTATTGTAATTATCAGCTTTGGCCCTTTGAGCCGCTTCTGTAAGATATTCCTGTATTTGTAATTTTATTTATATGTGTTTTTTACATTTTTTATATATAGTCTTTTATTACTGATGCTTTTTAACATGGTTCATTAAATAATCTTCTTTTATCTCTCTGTGAGTATATTTATCCCTTGGCCTCTTGTTGGCGCTGTATTCACTTCTTACTACATATGTATAAAACCAACAACAATGATATAGAATATGCCCAAAGTTCCAAAAGGCTGCTATAAGCAAAAGCAGCTGTACAGTATAACAGTAAATGATCAGTCAAATATCAGTCTGTTAGGATCGTATGCATAATAAAGCCACCCGAATATAGTAAGCTTCCATAAAACTCCACTAGCCCTTTGCCCCCTAACCAGACTTCCGACACAAACAGTAGTCTGTTTTCTTTCTGTGTCCGTGGTATCTCCGTGAGGCTGGTGTCCCTGTGGAGCTGGAAACTTTACTCCTCCTCCTTTCGGGGGGGGGGGGGTGTTGACTCTTGTCCAATCACGGGTCGGCATGGCAGCGTAACTACGATCCTGCTCCAATCACACCTGCAGGCTGCAGTAAGTCTGGCAAATCGGCTTATTCAAAACTTGTTCACAAAAGAAGGTTTTCGCTAGACTATAAGGGTTGTAATAAAACTTTGTCTTTATTGATATCAATTAAAATTCAGTCCGTGGAGTACTGCAACAAAGTTAAGACAATCACACAAGCACACTGGCGTAGCACAGAATGGCTTACGCATTTCGGCTTACACAGTCGTAGTCATAGCTGTGTGCCGAAACGCCTAAGCCATTCTGTGCTACGCCAGTGTGCTTGTGTGATTGTCTTAACTTTGTTGCAGTACTCCACGGACTGAATTTTAATTGATATCAATAAAGACAAAGTTTTATTACAACCCTTATAGTCTAGCAAAAACCTTCTTTTGTGAATAAAACAAACAACAACCATAATGGATAAGGGAAAATGCTCACAGTATTTTTAACTTGGCAGCCCTGGAGGACCCAATGCTATTTTCATAAGTAATACTCACCTAGATTACAAGTTTTGCGTTGCGGCTTTTAACGCTGAAAACATTGCAATTTCAGCGTGAAAGCAGGAATGCACTATTGGAAGTCGTGTCAGTATAGCCATTTTAGCCTGTAGCGCTACGTCAATCCCGCACTCAGAAAAATTATGTTTTTGCGTGGGATTTCCATAGCGCCGGTATTACAGGTTGTGCAGTCAGGCTAAAATGCTTGCGCTATGCTCTATACCGACATGATCCATACCGTCATCTGAGAGCAGTATTTATGGATTTTGTGTAATAAAAATGTTTCACAAAACTCATAACTAAACTGTTACAAAGTACACTAACACCCATAAACTACCTATTAACTCCTAAACCGCTGCCCTCCCGCATCGCAAACACTATATTAAACCTATTAACCCCTAATCTGCCGCCCACCCACATCGTGACTATTAAATAAACTTATTAACCCCTAATCTGCTGCCCACCCACATCGCCAACACTATTTAAATATATTAACCCCTAAACCACCGCTCCCGACATTGCCACCACTATAATAAAGTTATTAACCCCTATTCTGCCGCTCCCCAAGATCGCTGCCACAAAATAAAGTTAAATTAACCCCTAAACCTCCGGCCTCCCACATCTCCGTCACTAAATAAACCTATTAACCTCTAAACCGCTGGTCCCCCACATTGCAAAACACTAAATTATACTATTAACCCCTAAACCTAACACTCCCCTAACTTTAAATTAAAATTACAATATAACTATATTTAAATAAATAAAAACTTACCTGTGAAATAAAAATAAACCTAACATTAAACTATAAATTAACCTAACATAACTATTCTAATAAAATAAAAAAAAAATACTAAAAATAATAAATTCTGTAGACCATAGATAGATAGATAAATGATTGATAGATAGATAGATAGACAGACAGATAGATAAATAAAAAGACAGACAGATAGATAGATAGATAGATAGATAGATAGATAGATAGATAGATAACACAAACATACTATATACAATTTTAGTCATTTGTTCACATTTAGCCCTTTATATAATGGACCAGTCCCCAGTCTTTACAGTAAGCATAAAAATGTTCAATATATAACACACAATTCAAATCCCACCAGAAATTAAGTCTTTGAATGTTTTAGCATCTTTGACATACTTCATAGCTATCACTTGTAACATCTGTATTTCCAAAATCCAGTGCTGGTAAATGCCTTGATCAGCACAAGAACAGCACAATACCAAGAAATATAGCAATACCCCCCCCCCCCCGAGCTGCAAATGTGTTTCATGAGAACAGTCCTTTCATCACAATGCTCCTTACTAATGAGCTCTTATAAGACTGAACAGAGAGATACTAAAATGTTCATTTTCCAATACATGGATCTAATGTATACAGCAAACAGATCAATCTCATATGAATCCAACACTTATAGCTAGTTATTTTAGAGCTGAAAAACTCATTGTTTTTTTGTTTTTTTTAAATAAACCAAAGTGTTATAGTGACCATATTTTTAATCTGTGTTATGTCTTATCAATTTAGTTTGTAAATCGTTTTATGAATCAAATGCACTAGCTTGTGCACAATTTTTAGACTGGTCTTCATCCGCTTGCTATATATTAAATCAGATAGCTGAGAAACTGAGAACTACCAACCTGCCTATAGGCCTATCTGGAGGTTAGCAAGTTTTGTAAGTGCATTGTTTGATTACTATGGGGCCCATTTATCAACCTCTGTATGGAGCTTAAATGGAGCCATGTTTCTGGCGAGCCTTCAGACTCGCCAGAAACACCAGTTATGAAGCAGCGTGTCCGCCTGCTCTGAGGAGGTGGAAAGTCATTGCGGGAAATCAACCCAATCGAATACGATTAAATCTGCAGGGGGCGGCGTTGCACCAGCAGTTCACATTAGCAGCTGGTGCAATGCTGAATGCGGAGAGCGGATTGCTCTCCGCATTCAGCGATGTCTGTCGGACATGATCCGCTGATCGGATCATGTCCGATCGACATTTCATAAATAGGCCCCTATATATCATCTCTGGTTTCACAAGTGTAGAATAGTTACAAATTTGACAAGAAAATGGTGCATGTGCATTTTGCCTCCATGCATAGTGAGGTAGGCTACAGAGAATCCAGGGATCATAATTTCAAAATGATCTAGTACAGTTTGGAGAATATCAAGGCTCAAAACCAACTGCTAAATGCCATCTCTATATCAACAAGCTATTTGGGTTATTGTAATTACAGTTGTAGTTGACAAATCTATAGCCAAGTCTTGATCTTGTGGCAGAGGCTACCTAAAATCTTGATTTATCATGCCATTTATATTAACAATATTTCCTAGTGGCCAACTTTCTCCAAGCAGCAATGATCCACCAACATATTTACTGTGCTTTTACTTGTATACAGTTCCCTTTTGTTAATGAACATGCTGGTGGCTACATCTGTATCTCATCTGTCCACAACACACTATTGTAATTGTATTTCCAATCATCTTGGCAAATCTCAGGTGCTGCAATTTTGGGGTTAGGCAAAGTAAGGGTATCTGTCTTTTTAGTAACCTTTATAAAAAACGTGTGCACATGGAGATGTCATCTATAACAGTTTATTTAACATTTTATTTTGATTTTGTGACTCAATAATTCCAAAATTCCACTAGACCATGAAGTTCTGAGACTATGATCTTTGTATTCTTCTTTTTCATCTTTAACCCCCCGCCATATATGTGTATGGGCTATATAGACATGCCAAAGTAAATATTGATAACATATATAAATCAGTGCGCCAAAAATAATAATCAAAAATCACATAGATTATTCGAATAATATTATCCTAGATAAATGGTAAATACCAATACATATACGTGAAGAGGATATACTATACCAAAAAATAATAAAATAAAATTATAAATATTGGAAAACCAAACCACACCACTGAATAATAAGTGATGAGAGTGAATATGACAGTTCTATTAGTCCAAAATCCAAGTCCTATATCAGGAACTGATGGCAAGCTGCTTCTTCAGATTTCTTGTTGGTGTCCCAAGATGTTAAGATCTGCAGATATAAATGATAAGAAAGAAGGCGCCACCATAGTGCCCAATCAGATGTGTAAAACACGCCAATAGAACAAGTAAGACCGTACTTACAAGATAGAAGACACTTGAGAAGTGTCACAACCACCTTCTGGACTATTAAAGAGTCGTCCAGCTAACTCCCACTGATGGAATCCTGACTGTCGTCTTTGTGTGAGAGCGGCGAAGAAACTGTTTCCAGCGTCTGGTATACACAGCAGGCTCGTCCTGTAGTAGCACAAACTACTCGGGATACAAAGTGTCAAAGGAGATAATAATAAAAGATACTATGACACTATGTGCTTATGTGCTTTACAATAAAGTCTTTTTTACTTTTATAAGACTTTGCCACGAACTATCTTTTATTATTATCTATCTATATTATTTTATATACTCTTTAGGTTTACTACGAATGCCTTCTATGTTTTGCACAATTAATTATTCTACTCAATAGCTGCTCAATAGCTGTTTCTGTTTGAGAAATATTTGTGTTACAATCAAAGTATATGTCCAAACTATTACTCATTAGTTTTATTGTTTATATTTTGTACTTAACTTTTGTTCAGTTTTATAAAGGGTGCCAATACTTCTTGAGTGATCAGTATTAGTGCATTCAAAGCCTTTGAATTAAGAATTATAGATATTTTTATACACATGAAACAACATGAGACAGATTTCTAGGTGATGATTTATTTTAAACTAATCGGAAAATGAGCAAGAACTCTTATTCCAGTTTAAAATTCTATAGTATTTAAAGGGACTTAATGTCTCTTTAACACATTCTTATAGTTATCAATGGAGGTTTTTTTGCTATAATATGTACAACTAGAATGCAATATAGACCTGTGTATCTATATGTTGCTTTCTATCCTAAGTAAATCTGGTAACATTTATCAACTTATGATTGATATAAAATATTAAACATTAAAAATGCTCTTTACCAATAGGAATTTTATGAAGATTCTTTGCTAACACTTTCTGTATAATAAAGATAATTTCATTGTTGCTGATCTTGCTTGGTATTTGGAGTTTAGGTGGAGGCGTCAGATGGTCTCACACACAGGCTTCTGCTCTGCTAATCTCATTATATTTAAGAGCCCCTGATTGCCCTTGGCTGACAGACATACAGAGTCATCCAACCCTTTCCTAGAGGGCGGCAAGTTGCAGTGACTGGCACACAGCAATGTCACTAAAAGAACAAATCACATGGTGACTCTGGGACTATGTCCAGCTATATCCAGTTTAGCAAGCACACCCGAGCACATAGTAACTGTAAAGTAGCATCATTTGTCAATGGGATTTAAAGGGACAGCCTACACAAGAATTGCTATTGTTTAAAAAGATAGATAATGCCTTTACTACCCATTCCCCAGCTTTGCACAACCAACATTGTTATATTAATATACTTTATAACCTTTAAATCTCAGATTTCTGCCTGTTTCTAAGCCACTACAGGCAGCATCTTATCACATGATTTTTTATTAGCTTTTCCAAACAAAAGATTGGTAATTCATGTGGGCAATATAGATAACATTGTGCTCTCTCCCATTGAGTTGTGCAGGACACAGCACTAATTAGCTAAAATGCAAGTCAATAGATAATAAATAAATAGATGTACAAAGGTAAGTCAGAGGCGCACTAGTACTGTCCCTGAGGCTCTTTAGTAACGGCACAGTAGGAGAGCACAGGCTTCCGGCAAGAATCTCCGGATGCTGAGGGTTGTATACTCGTCAATACCATCAGAACACAATACAGACCACAGTAGCCCCCGTACTCAGAGAACACCAGTCGAACATCCGATAAGATAAAAGTAAATTTATTGTGAACATTGTTAAAAACATACTATAAATAAATAGCCATGTGATAAGGGGGCTGTTAGAAGAGGCTTAGATACAAGGTAATTACTGTGCAAAACTGGGGAATGTGTAATAAAGGGATGATCTAACTTTTTAAACAATAACATTTTGGAGTAGATTGTCCCTTTAAGAGTTAAAATGCCATCATCAAACATTCATACATCCTAAATAAGACATTCAAGGTCCATGATTTGCAAAGGGTAATAAATATTTAATGTTTCAGTCTTGAAGGAATTATGTATTAATACGTTTTTGTTTTTTTACTGTTTCTTTTCATTGTTAGATTTTATATTGCTTCAATCATTTACCAATTTTACATGATGTTAAATAATATTTTAAAATATTAAAATGTTTATTTTTGTATTTCAAAATTATTAATTAATATTTTACTTGTGAATTTTTTATAACATTAATTATTGATTATTTGAAAATATGTTAATAAGTGCCCTACAGTAAATGTATTTATTAGTTATCGCTTTATTTTTTAATAGCGCTTTAAAATAAATGAGTATTTAGTGCGTACATTCTGATATTTGATATATTTATAATATATAATATTGGGTTTTAATCTGATATTATTTATCTTAGAAATTAATTTTTCAGTATATCATATGTACTTATACACTAAAATGCCTAAACAATCTGCAGTGAACATTAAAATATATAATTGATATAATTAATCTGGGTGATTTAATATATTAACACTTTGTCCTATATGGGATTGTGATACAATAACAATACAAAAATATGCTTCAATTAAACAAAGTATCTAAATAATTATTTATTTCTCTCTGCCCATCAAAATCAACCCTAATTAATTATATCTAGGACACATTTTAATTATCACTGAAGATTGTTATGGGATTTCAATTATAAAGGTCAGGAGTATAAGCCTTGGACAATGGTCTATATATTTGTCTATATATATTTCCCCTACTGGAATGTTTTGCTCTAACATAAATATGTTAAATGATATAAAGATATGTTCTTTATTATACAAATCTGGAAATAAACAAACCTTACATTATTTGATGACATTATTAAAATAATATGTATCATATACAGGGAGTGCAGAATTATTAGGCAAATGAGTATTTTGACCACATCATCCTCTTTATGCATGTTGTCTTACTCCAAGCTGTATAGGCTCGAAAGCCTACTACCAATTAAGCATATTAGGTGATGTGCATCTCTGTAATGAGAAGGGGTGTGGTCTAATTACATCAACACCCTATATCAGGTGTGCATAATTATTAGGCAACTTCCTTTCCTTGACAGGCTCAGAAAAGTAAAAAATAGTGAGATATCTTGCAGAGGGATGCAGCACTCTTAAAATTGCAAAGCTTCTGAAACGTGATCATCGAACAATCAAGCGTTTCATTCAAAATAGTCAACAGGGTCGCAAGAAGCGTGTGGAAAAACCAAGGCGCAAAATAACTGCCCATGAACTGAGAAAAGTCAAGCGTGCAGCTGCCAAGATGCCACTTGCCACCAGTTTGGCCATATTTCAGAGCTGCAACATCACTGGAGTGCCCAAAAGCACAAGGTGTGCAATACTCAGAGACATGGCCAAGGTAAGAAAGGCTGAAAGACGACTACAACTGAACAAGACACACAAGCTGAAACGTCAAGACTGGGCCAAGACTGATTTTTCTAAGGTTTTATGGACTGATAAAATGAGAGTGAGTCTTGATGGGTCAGATGGATGGGCCTGTGGCTGGATTGGTAAATGGCAGAGAGCTCCAGTCCGACTCAGACGCCAGCAAGGTGGAGGTGGAGTACTGGTTTGGGCTGGTATCATCAAAGATGAGCTTGTGGGGCCTTTTCGGGTTGAGGATGGAGTCAAGCTCAACTCCCAGTGCTACTGCCAGTTTCTGGAAGACACCTTCTTCAAGCAGTGGTACAGGAAGAAGTCTGCATCCTTCAAGAAAAACATGATTTTCATGCAGGACAATGCTCCATCACACGCGTCCAAGTACTCCACAGCGTGGCTGGCAAGAAAGGGTATAAAAGAAGAAAATCTAATGACATGGCCTCCTTGTTCACCTGATCTGAACCCCATTGAGAACCTGTGGTCCATCATCAAATGTGAGATTTACAAGGAGGGAAAACAGTACACCTCTCTGAACAGTGTCTGGGAGGCTGTGGTTGCTGCTGCACGCAATGTTGATGGTGAACAGATCAAAACACTGACAGAATCCATGGATGGCAGGCTTTTGAGTGTCCTTGCAAAGAAAGGTGGCTATATTGGTCACTGATTTGTTTTTGTTTTGTTTTTGAATGTCAGAAATGTATATTTGTGAATGTTGAGATGTTATATTGGTTTCACTGGTAAAAATAAATAATTGAAATGGGTATATATTTGTTTTTTGTTAAGTTGCCTAATAATTATGCAAAGTAATAGTCACCTGCACACACAGATATCCCCCTAAAATAGCTATAACTAAAAACAAACTAAAAACTACTTCCAAAACTATTCAGCTTTGATATTAATGAGTTTTTTGGGTTCATTGAGAACATGGTTGTTGTTCAATAATAAAATTAATCCTCAAAAATACAACTTGCCTAATAATTCTGCACTCCCTGTATATTGCAAAATAAAATAAAAAAAAAATATATCTTCAGATATGTTATGAAATACTATAGAATTTTACATTAGAATAATAGTTCTTTCTCATTTTTTGATAAATTTAAATAGATATCATCACCTAGAAATCTTTCTCATGTTCTTTCCTGTGTATAAAATTATCTGTGATTTTAAATTCACAGTGTTATACATTTACAACAGCACTAGAATGGCAGCACTTTTTCCTACCATGCAGTGCCCTAAAAATGGGCCAGCTACCTACCTATGTATCTCTGCAACAAAGAATATCATGAGAACAAAGCAAATTTGATCATAGACATAAACTGGAAACTATTTAAACTTTGACATGTATCATATTCAGAAAGCATTTTATTAAAGAGAAACATTTTCAAAACGTTCCTACTGTGCATATGAAAGATCAGCTTATAAACAAATTTTAAATATTTATAGCAAGGATGGCAAACTGGTTGAGGCATGAGGCCTTCTGCACAATTTTTTTGTGGCCCCTGGGAATAAAAGCAGAACCTCTCATAATAAATGTATTAATTAACCACAAGAACATCAATTATTCATAACAAAATCATTATAATATAGTTTCAAATATGTGTTTTAGTTGGAACTGAGAAAGTGAATGAGCACAATAAGCTGTAATAATAGTGTGTCTGTTGTGGTCCAAAAACATATGACTTACTTTTGACACATGCATGCCAGGGGCGTATTTAGGTTTTGCGCTGCCCTAGGCACTCAAAATTCTGCTGCCCCCCACCCCCAACCCCACCCCAGGTTTAAGGCCTTTTTTTAGACATAATATTTTTGGGGCAGGGTGTAAAAATTTAAAAAAATTATGTCTTTTTAAGTAGATGTTCACCAGGGCTTGCATTCACTCTGGTCACACACACACACACATATATATATATATATATATATATATATATATATATATATATATATATATATATATATATATATATATATATATTAAGACATTATTTTGCAAGTCAGATGATTAAAGTGTTTATATCAGAAAAAAATAGCCTTCACTGTATGATAGTTTGTCAGTAGGTAGTTGTTTAACGTTAAACATCTTCTTTGGTGATTGACAGTTATTTAAGCAAAATATCTGCTTGGATAAATATGTAAGGAATATACAAACTGGCCTTTAAAAGTACTTAAAAAATACAACAGTAGTTATGATAGGTTTAGGAATTGTATCGTAGGGGATAAAGTCACATGATACAATAATAATAAAGTATATACTTGTATTGTTTCTGAATGTATTAAATGCATACAACATATTTTCAGTTGTGTTTTAAGTCACATAGTTGTATAGATTCAGCAATAAATACTTATTCTTTGCATGTCTGACAGATAAACAAACAGTAAATGTACAAGTATTTAGTGACTAATCCGTTTAAGTATTTTAATGCCTAATGAAGATGTATTGAAGGGAGAAAGGCATATGCTGTTTCACAGTGGTCACGGTGTAGTGCACACTGCACTGTGTAGTCTGTGTGAGTCTCAATCACGCGGTGGAGCCAGGAAGAATACTGCATTCCCTCTCAGTCCAGGCCAGGCTGCGCAAGTGAGCTCCGCCTCCACTGTCACCACGTCATGCGCACCCACATACAATCCCATAGGATAGCAATAGCCGGGCCCTGGTTGATTTAGCCACCCGGCCCTGAGTTCAGTAGAGTGGCCCTAGGGACTCAAAATTCTGCTGCCCCTTAAATATCTGCTGCCCTAGGCACCGGCCTCGTTGGCCTATGCCTTAATATGCCCCTGATGCATGCACATATATTCCATAGGTGATGCAAGCTAATACACAGAGGGTTACCTGCACCACAATCCAAACTCCAATTATATGACTTAAAGGGACAGTAAAACATTGTACTCTCTCCCATGGAGTTGTGCAGGACACAGCACTAATTAGCTAAAATGAAAGTCAATAGATAATAAATAAATAGATGTACAAAGGTAGTCAGAGGCGCACTAGTACTGTCCCTGGGGCTCTTCAGTAACGGCACAGTAGGAGAGCAGGCTTCCGGCAAACATCTCCAGATCCATTAAAGGGACACTGAACCCAATTTTTTTCTTTTGTGATTCAGATAGAGCGTGCAATTTTAAGAAACGTTCTAATTTACACCTATTATCAATTTTTCTTCGTTCTCTTGCTATCTTTATTTGAAAAAGAAGGCATCTAAGCTTTTTTCTTGGTTCAGCACTTTTTTTAATTGGTGGATGAATTTATCCACCAATCAGCAAGGACAAACCAGGTTGTTCACCAAAAATGGGCCGGCATCTAAACTTACATTCTTGCAATTTAAATAAAGATACTCAGATAATAAAGAAAATTTGATAATAGGAGTAAATTAGAAAGTTGCTTAAAATTTCATGCTCTATTTCAATCACAAAAGAAAAATTTTTGGGTTTAGTGTCCCTTTAAATCAAAATTAAATTTAATGGATTAATAGGGCATGGTATTTTAAAACAACTTTACAATTTACTTTTATTGTCAATTTTGCTTAGTTCTATTGGTATCCTTTGATAAAAAGTAATCCTATTTGAGATCAGGAGTGTGCACGTGTCTTAAGCCATCTGGCAGCTGTGTTTACAACAATGTGACACAAAGTTGCAAACACTGCTGTAATAGAATACTAAAGACACCTGCACACTCCTAAGATCCTATCAGCCTACCTAGGTTTACTCTTCAACCAAGGATGCCAAGAGAACAAAGTAAATTTGATACTAGAAGTACATTGAAAGTTGTTTAAATGTCCTTGTTCTATCTGAATCATTAAAGTTTAATTTTGACTTGACTGTCACTTTAACATTTGGCCATAGATTACAGTTAGAGTCACTACCTTTCAGTTACATAGGACCACCACTATTATATAATTCATAATATATTTCCATAGATTATTATTTAAGAAGAAATGGGATTAAGACATAGAACATCACCATGCTATGAAAATAACTGATCTCCACACCTTTATTCATATATTATTCATAAACATAAACATGTTGATATTATATATATATATATATATACTTTTTATTATTATATATTTCTTATTATTATAATTTTTTTTATATATAAAGTAAAAACACTTTAAACTTTGTGCACTCCCTATCAATGTCAAATTCTGCAAATACGGAATTCCCAAATCCTAAATTATTTATAAATCAAGACTTTTTCATTAATATTTTTTTTAAAACATAGAATATTAAAAATAACCATTCTCCCTGCCTTAAAGTCACAATCTTCTCTGCCTGCATCTTTGGTTTGGTATTTGTGTTAAAAATTAAATGATAGTTTATATTTATTTAAAACAACTATTGCCTTTCTATATACAGTACTGTGTGTACAGTATTATCTTTCTGATGATACTATGATTTTTTTTTTATAAAACTACCTTTAGGTTGCATGTATAAGCTGTATTATGACATGTAAATATTGCCTAAATGGCATAAGATATTGGCCTAAATTACAAGTGGAGCGCTAATTTATCATGCGCCCACAAACAGGCAAATTTGCCAGTTTGCAGGGGGCGCGATAAGTAACCAGCCATTACAGGTGGCTGGTTATTGCTAACGAGAGCTTGCAGTAGCAATTAGCGCTTATAAAATTAACCAGAGATCAGATCTCTGGTTAATTTTATAAATGTCCACCAAATGCCCCCAAAATACAGTGTAATATACAGCTGTATTAGGACAAGCAAATATTGCCTAAATTGCATAAGATATTGGCCTAGATTACAAGTGGAGCGCTAATTTATCATGTGCCTGCAAATGGGCAAATTTGCCTGTTTGCAGGCGCGCAATAAATAACCAGCCATTACATGTGGCTGGTTATTGCTACCTTTACATTGCGGTTTATGGGGACTGTGTGTTCCCTGTTAATATATATGTATATGCTTATATATACATATATATTTATGTGTTACTATGTGTATTTACACACACACACATATAAATATATATATATATATATATATAGGTCTATAAGCATATATATTTATAATTTGCTGCCATCGCTGCCCGACTTACCCCCTTCCCTGCGCTAGTTCATTGCGGCTAACCTGTAATACCAGCGCACATTTCTGTGTGCTGGTATTAGTGGAGTTCAAATATCGCTTTCGCTTGTAATGTTGCCCATTGCTGTTTACACTAGGTCCCATCCCATTTCAAAGCTGTCCAATTTTACAGATGCAAATATACTATTCCAAAATCCAAAAATGCTCCATTCCCAAGCAGTTTGGATAAATGGTTTTGTACTTGTATTATCAAATATGCTTCATTCTCTTTGTATTCTTTATTGAAGAATATGCCCAGGAGCATCAATACACTGCTGTGAGCTAGCTATACATATCTGATGAGCCAGTGACAAGAGGCATATATGTGCCGGCATCAATCAACTGCAAGCTTCCAGTAACATATAGCTGTTCCTCAGCATTCCTAGGCATGCTTTTAAACAAAGGAAAGCGGAAAACTTGCAGTCACTAAAATAGAGGTCTTATACAAAAAAACAAAAGGGTTTTCAATAGATGTGTTCCTGGACTGCCCTGAAATTACAAGTTTGTTACATTACAGTTGAAAATTATCACAAATTGTTTTCACAAACATTTATGTCCCACAGACCCAGAATTTTTTCAGCCACAATATTATTCTAAACAACATTAAAACCCCAGTATAAGGAGCAAAGATCGTGTTTATATTAAAACATTACAGCCAATGACAAACCGACAGTGGGACATCCCACTGAAAGAATTACTTAATAAAGATGTGAAAGGCGACATTGTGGTAGTTAGGATTAGGTCTAGACTTAGATTTAACCCCATAGATATCAGAGGACTGTAGTGCATGCAAAAGCAATGTGTTTGCAGCCCTTTCTATCATCTAAGGCAGTTAATGGGAGTTTGCACATATGACACCAGTGTTACTTCCAACATTGAAGCAGAGGGCACATTACTGCAGCCACATAGTGATGACTGAGATGTCCTGAGGGTTAATAGCTGTCAAATCTTGATTGACCAGCGGGTGACAGAAGGAGAGATAGAACGTGGCAGGAGTTGTAATTTCCTTATACATTATCTTTTCCCTTCTATTTTGTAATCTATTTGAACCCATCTATATATTACCTTTTGGGGGAAAGTTAAAGGGACACTGAACCCAAAATTTTTTATTTCATGGTTCAGATAGAGCATGCAATTTTAAGCAACTTTCTAATTTACTCCTATTATCAATTTTTCTTTGTTCTCTTGCTATCATTATTTGAAAAAGAAGGCATCTAAGCTAAGGAGCCAGCCATCATTTGATTCAGTACCCTGGACAGCACTTGTTTATTGGTGCTGTCCAATCAGCAAGGACAACCCAGGTTGTTCACCAAAAATGGGCCGGCATCTAAACTGACATTCTTGCTTTTCAAATAAAGATACCAAGAGAATGAAGAAAATGTGATAATAGGAGTACATTGGAAAGTTGCTTAAAATTGCATGTTTTATCTGAATCACAAAAGAAAGAATTTGGGTTCAGTGTCACTTTAAGGTCCAACAGCGGCCTCTATCGCTGCTCATAAAGAGGGAATATAAAGACAAAAAAAGAGGACTGCACTGTTATATGTTTAATGTTTCTTCTTTTTTTCTATGGGTATTTCATGTAACTTTGAGGCAAAAATCATAATGACAACCTGTATACATTGCTGTATTTTGTATGTCCTCAATAAAAAACACTGCTTAGTTCTATATATATATATATATATATATATATATATATATATATATATATATATATATATATATATATATATATATATATATATATATATATATATATAAAAAATGTATAATTTAGCAGTGATTTTACCCCTTGGCTGCCAGTAACATACAATAAAATCATTTCTTTTTTGGCTTGCAGTAACATATGTAAACAGAAATAATTCGACCCCTTGACTGCACCTCACTTCTATCTGTTCAATAGTTGTTATGCATTTAAGCAAAGGAGGCCTTTCATATTTAGCTAACACTCAAGGACTTGACATTTAGGTGTCCAGTATTTTTGTGAAGATTTTTCTGGACTGCCTATCTGACAACTTTATCTATAAAGGATTGAAGCACTGTGAAAACATAAAAATGTAGCTGCTATTCTGGCATCTTAAAGGTACAGTATATTAAATCCATGTTTTTCTTTCTTTCATGATTCAGAGCATGGGATTTTAACCCCTTAACGACACGAGTCGTACAGGGTACGTCGCACACAACCTGGTCTTTAAAGACCAGCGACGTACCCTGTACGACTTTGGGGATTAAAGCGGCTGGAAGCGATCCTGATCGCTTCCAGACGCTTTACGGTTATTGCAGTGATGCCTCGATATCGAGGCATCCTGCAATAACCTTTTTCCCCCATCCGATGCAGAGAGAGCCACTCTGTGGCCCTCTCTGCACCGGCATCGATGGCCGCAATCGTTGGTGGGTGGGAGCTGACCGTGGGAGGCGGGTGGGTGGCCATCGATGAAAAACTGAAGAGAGAGGGGGGCGGGATCGGGGGCGGGATAGTCGGAGTGCGCACGGGAGCGCGCGCGTGCACAGGGGGTGGCGGGCGGGCGCGTGCACGGGGAGGGAGCGGGTGGGAACCACTACACTACAGCAAATGCATGCTATATGAGTGGCAGTAAGGGGGGATAAAATCCCCAACAAAAGTAAATCTAAGGGATCTGGGAGCGGGTGGGTAATTGGTCTGTGGGGGGGGGAAAGCTACACTACAGAAAAAAAAAAACAAAAAAAAAAAAACAAACACATTTGTATTTGAAAACAGGGTACTGGCAGACAGCTGCCAGTAACCAAGATGGCTCCCAGTAAGGTAGAGGTGAAGGGTTAGAGAGCTGTTTGGGGGGGATCAGGGAGGTTGGGGGCTAAGGGGGGGGTCCTACACAGCTGCATATGTAAATATGCAATACAATTTTTTTTTTTAAATTTTAAATATACCTTTTATTTTAGCAGACTTTCTGCCAGTACTTAAGATGGCGGGGACAATTGTGGGGTGGGCGAGAGAAGGGAGCTGTTTGGGAGGGATCAGGGGGTCTGATGTGTCAGGTGGGAGGCTGATCTCTACACTAAAGCTAAAATTAACGCTGCAAGCTCCCTACAAGCTCCCTAATTAACCCCTTAACTGCTAGCCATAATACACATGTGATGCGCAGCAGCATTTAGCGGCCTTATAATTACCAAAAAGCAACACCAAAGCCATATATGTCTGCTATTTCTGAACAAAGGGGATCCCAGAGAAGCATTTACAATCATTTATGCCATACTTTGAAAAGTTGTTTGTAAATAATTTCAGTGAGAAACCTAAAATTGTGAAAAATTTTAAGTTTTTTTTTATTTGATCGCATTTAGCGGTGAAATGGTAGCATGAAATATACCAAGATGGGCCTAGATCAATACTTGGGGTTGTCTACTACACTACACTAAAGCTAAAATTAACCCTAGACGCTCCCTACATGCTCCCTAATTAACCCTTTCACTGCTGGGGATAATACACGTGTGATGCGCAGTGGCATTTAGCGGCCTTCTAATTACCAAAAAGCAACGCCAAAGCCATATATGTCTGCTATTTCTGAACAAAGGGGATCCCAGAGAAGAATTTACAACCATTTATGCCATAATTGCACAAGCCGTTTGTAAATAATTTCAGTGAGAAACCTAAAGTTTGTGAAAATATTTGGGAAAAAGTGAACAATTTTTTTTATTTGATTGCATTTGGTGGTGAAATGGTGGCATGAAATATACCAAAATGGGCCTAGATCAATACTTTGGGATGTCTTCTAAAAAAAAATATATACATGTCAAGGGTTAATCAGGGATTCCTGAAAGATATCAGTGTCCCAATGTAACTAGCGCTAATTTTGGAAAAAAGTGGTTTGGAAATAGCAAAGTGCTACTTGTATTTATTGCCCTATAACTTACAAAAAAAGCAAAGAACATGTAAACATTGGGTATTTCTAAACTCAGGACAAAATTTAGAAACTATTTAGCATGGGTGTTTTTTGGTGGTTGTAGATGTGTAATAGATTGTGGGGGTCAAAGTTAGAAAAAGTATGTTTTTTTCCATTTTTTCCTAATATTTTATCATTTTTTTTAAAGTAAATTATAAGATATGATGAAAATAATGGTATCTTTAGAAAGTCCATTTAATGGCGAGAAAAACGGTATATAATATGTATGGGTACAGTAAATGAGTAAGAGGAAAACTACAGCTAAACACAAACACCGCAAAAATGTAAAAATAGCCCTGGTCCTTCAGGGAAAGAAATTGAAAAATGGCCTTGGTCCTTAAGGGGTTAAATAACTTTCTAATTTACTTCTATTATAATTTTTCCTTTGTTGTCTTGTTGAAAAGCAGGGCCATATGCTCAGGAGGCGTCCAATTTCTGGAGCAATATAAGGCAGCAATTTTGCAAGAATGTTATCATTTGCAAGAACACTAGAGGGCAGCACTATTTCCTACCATGCAGTGCTCCAGAGGTCTACCTAGGTATCTCTTCAACACAGAATATCGAGGGAACAAAGCAGATTTGATAATGGAAGTAAATGAGAAACTTCTTTAAAATGGTCTGCTCTGTCTGAATCACTAAAGAAAATGTTTGGGTTTCATATCCTTTTAACCTTTTAATGGCAGGGTTAATTTGTCTACATCGGAACGTTTCGATGTAGACAAATTGAAATCCCGCAATTGGGCACGCGATTGCGAGATTTCAATGATGGGATCAGGTTAGAGGTCGTCCCTATGACGCTAGGCACGCCCTCCAGGCCGCAATCGCATCCTTGAAGCGCTGTTGGCTTCAGGACAGTCAAACGGCTAGGACATTCTATTCCGTCCTAACGGCGCTAAAGCCCGGCGCGGTTAAGATGGAAAAGAATGTCATACCGGCGTTAAAAAATTGATATGTAGATGTCCATTTTGTATGTATTTTGCTGAACTGTCTGCTGAAATACTGGAGCGTTTGACTCAATACTTAGAACCAATCCAGTTGTGACCCCTATTGGATATCCAGACATCCCAACCTGCAAGAACTCATTTCAGGGAGGTGGCTTCTCCCGCTACTGTGCCGCCCCCCTCCCAGTTATATATTGGACACCTTGAAACACTAAATAAGATAGAGACTTTTCATTAAAGTAGCTTCCCACTAAAGTCACATTAAAAAAAGTAGCTTTATTGCACAACCACATACAACAAACCTTTTTTCCAGTGATCGTACGCTTGTTGAATGCTTAAATATTTTAGAATACCAAGTTTAATTACGCGCAGTAAATAAGGTAGTATTTGTGTTTTATTTTATTAGAATCAGTGGGGCTTTTTGGTTACTGATGCATGCTTTAAGGGTTCTATAACATCCCAGCAACTAAAGGCATTCCTTAAAGCAGTGCTTTCCAAACTGTGTGTCGGGACACACTAGTGTGTCGGCAGCAGTGTGTAGGTGTGTCCCTGCTTCAGCACAAATTTTTGTAAAAAATTTTTCTGACTTTCCGCCTGCCTGCTACGTGACACGTGATTGATACCTAGGGGGTCACAGATCATCTTAACCTATTGGCGCAGCTCAGTGGGAACTGAAACTATTCCCATTGGTAGCACATTGGCTCCTGACTGCATGTGCAGTCTCCTTAATCAGCTTGTGACTGCACATGCAGTCAGTGAGTGGGACAGCAGTGTGTTTGTAGTGCAGGTAGTTGTCAATTGGACTCAACGAGCTCTGACGGCGGCAGCTTAAATGCTGAGCTGAAGTCAGTGGCGTTTTTTTTGCAGCTAGCTCCCAGCAGTGCATTGCTGCTCCTGCTCTTGATAGATGGATAGGAAGTGAAAGCTTAAAAATGCTTGATAATGAAATGCGAGTATCTTTATCTAATATTCCACCAAATATTCAGAAACTGTGTTCATCCCATCAACCTCATACATCCCAATAAAATATTAAGTAGCTATTGGTGCTATTAAACTTTTTTTAATTCTTGCACATACATACTGTTACTTATAAATACATTTTGTTATTATATAATTTATGTATGTGTCGTGTCCGTATCTCTTAAAACAAGTTCGTTTAACCTCCTGTTTGCTAGTACAGCTGAATTACTGTGTCACGAAATTATGTAGGTCTAAAAAGTGTGTCACCAACATGAAAAGTTTGGAAAGCTCTGCCTTAAAGAAATACTTTGCCGGATTTGGCCCACATTGGATCGTGGTACTTGGAGTTTCAGGGAGATTGCACTCCATTTGCTGGCATCAGGGAGTCGCTATTACAATCAGGGAGACTCCCTGAACTTCAGGGAGAGTTGGGATGTCTGGATATCTTGATCCATGTGTCTCTCCTTGCATTTGACATGGGAGTGTGTGACTTTATCTCTGTGAACTTGAGACACTGTATTTTTCATGTGAGGGCATTTGCAGTAGTAACAGTAGTCAGCCATATGGCGATAATGCCATCACCACCTGTGACACTGACCACGTCTCTGAGTGTAAATTTGCACGCTGTAGCTTTAAAACAATTTCCGCACACTTGTGGGCGGGTCTTCCCCAAAACTTCTATTTTCTATTGGCTATTTCATTCACTTCAGGACGCCCGCCCCATTCCTTCTATTATTTTTGTACATCTTGCACCTCACCAATCAACTCACACTGTGAACACTACCATTTATCTCAGTTTTGGGGAGGTTGGTATCAAAATCTTTCCCTTAGCAGGTTTGAACTAATTTACATGTAATTGTAACTACGATATATTTGCACATTCTGTTTATAAAACAGCATAATAGAAGTTGCGTATTCATTTTGTAAAGATGTTACGTGTAACATTCTTCATCCCCCCTCCCTGTCGGCAATGGTCCAGTCTGCCTTGTGGGCGTGTTTCTGAACGCTGCGGCTAATGCTGGTCGCTGGATACAATGCTGCAGCGGAGGATTGTGCCTGGAACCCTGGGAGCTTTGGCGCTCTGAGAACGGAACCTGGCGAGCGGGGCGGAGTTTTGCCCGGGGATGCGCCTACAAGGTGAGGCTAGAGGAGGAGATCTTTTGCCGGTATAATGCCTCTCCTTGTCCGGGTTCTTGGTTGGGGCATATGAAGCGCTTATATTATAAACGCTTTCAAAGAACCCCAGGAACTAATCTGTTAATTCTAACGAAACGTGCATCGCTTTGCCAATTAAGCTATTAGTTTTCAAAGAAATCGCCCTCTTTGCCAACTATTGGGTTAACTTGAAAACTTTCCCTGTGGTTACATGGTTAATTATATTGCGTGTGGCCCCTGGAATTCCAAAGCTGCAGGGCCCCTCCCTGGTACAAGTAATTGGTTGTGTCATGTACCCTTAGTGTGATTGTTCAGATACTTATGACCTACTCTTGATAGGAAGTCAGTCTTATGACACAGCATTGCTTACAAACCTGCTTATAATTAACACGTGCTGATTGCCAGCTCTGTGGTCAAGATGCATTGCAGACTGCATACAGTATTAGATGATTGACAGTTTAACTTTGAAACACACTAAATTCCATCACATTTTGGACAGAATGAAGCTCATTGTAAGGCCAAGTACAACAATATTCTGTTTGTCTCTGGCAAGCATATTAATGAATATTGTAACTGTGGTTTTTGGCTTCTTGATGTTTTTGAAAACCCATCTAGAGTATTTAGTCAGTTTAATTCCAGTCTCTATCCTTGGCTGTATGATTCTCAATATTAAATGTATGGGACATGTAGCCCACATTTTGACATATGTTGCTTCAGTGTGTGTGTATGTATGTATGTGTGTATATATATATATATATATATATATATATATATATATATATATATTATATATTCACACACAAATGTATAATACACCACATGCTGTGGTGCTCAGATGTTCTAATTTCTGTAAAGTTGCATGATGAGGTTCCCATGGCTCTCACTTGAGCCTGCTGACTGTGCAGTAGACATATAGCTTTATGGTATTTATGTAGCTGTCAGAGCAAGCTTTCCTGTTAGTGCGTATGTATGTTATACAGCTTAAAAGCTTCCGTCCTGATCGTCAACCCTTTCCATTACAGCTAGACTACAGGGTAATGTGAACTTGTAGAAACAGCTATTTGTTACAAGTGAAAATATTTTCTAAAATTCAGGTTTGACAAAGACATGGAGCTGTTGATCTTAGAACTTTTGGTTCTCAACATTTAGGACTTTTGCACAAATATACAAATATGGTTGCCTTGCTCCTAAAAATGTGTGACTGTCTCTTTAAAAATAATTTTGGCATCTACAATTCATGTGCATTGTCGGTGTGTGTGTATATATATATATATATATATATATATATATATATATATATATATATATATATATATATATATATACACACTGTGTATAGTTTATTTAGGATCTCTTTAATAATACAAGGAGGCAGATTCACTTACATACATTACAAACTGTTAGTTTTCTAAGTTACCCCTTGCAATATCTGATCAGCTTGATTTTGCCTCTCTATTCCAGGCCTACTTGTCTCTGTCCATAAGCAGTTTTGATGTTACGTGCCATTTTTGGCAATAGAGAGTACTTTCTTATTTTATCTTTGCTACCAGTTTTTTTTTCCTCCTTCTTCTCTGCTGCCACAGCCCTGCTTAAAAGGGATTGTCCGTATTGTAGGTGTGGATGGGCAATCATACATGATTCATCTTCTTGTTAAAGTGAAATGCTAAGCTATCTTCTGGCCTGTGAGTGAGGTGGCACATTGCCTGTAGCTACAGATTCCTCCTGTCACCATTCTATTTTAAACTCTAGGATACACAAGGTATCTTGGCAGTTACAAAGCTGTAAAATTCACTTTACTTTGGCTGTTTGTGTGCTCTGAAGCTGTAGTGTAACTTGCATATCAAGTTCAAACTCCCAGCAGTAGTACTGACCCAAGATATGTAGGAGTAATTCCTAGTGCAAGTTAAAAAAAACAAGATTAACTGTATTCTGTCTCCATCTGTACGTTTGCTATTTCTTAATTCCATAACAGGCCATTCTTTCTTTTTTATCATCTGAGGCAGTAGATGCCAATTCACTTACAACTGCAATTCTCTGTCCTTGTAGACTTGTAAAATGCCTCTTAGCTGTATTCTGTTAAAGGGATAGAAAGGTAAAAAATGTTAAATGTGCATAAAAGCATTTTGGCCATTATAATGAAAAACATTACATTCTTTCTTCTGTTGGAGCATATAGTTTTATCAGTGTCATCCCTGCAGATCTATTTGTTTAACGTCCGCCAATTGTTTAAATACATATGTAAAGTACCAGTCGTGACCAACAATTTTTGGAGCTCATCATCAACGCTAGATAGCCGAGTCATACAACTAGCGCTGCTTATTGGATTAGTGTCAGTTTCTGCTCAGGACCAGACGTTTTTTTTTTTCTTCCTGTACAGTACTTTCTTTACCTATGTGTTTAACCCCTTTTGCAGGGGTTAAACACGTATATTTGGATGGTCTATAGCAATAACATGACATGCTCTACCATAAGAGAGCATGCCATTTTTCACTTTAATGGCCATTTAAAAAGTGTAATTTTTGCAATATACCTTTTCATTTGCAAAATGCTTCTAGTTGAAGTAATAACTGTTTTAGTGGCATATGTACGTATGCTACTTATGACGAAAGGATCTGGATTCAAATATTATTCCTGCTCTGAGAGCTGGAGGTGGTGTGTGAGACAAGATAATACACAAGACAATGTGTGGTGTTTGAATGCTAGTGCACAGGACACTTGCATATTTGTGTATGCTGCTGAAAAACAAATACTTTTTTACTAAAAACACAGTTGCTAAAGGAAGTATGTTGCTTCTATTTAAAATTTAAATGCAACCATTCACATTTTGTGTAGCAGACTTCAATGTGACGTACTACACTTGCAAAATATTTGTGGTAGAATATGTTGGTATTTTGTGGATAATGGTTTCTATGCTGTAGTATGCAAGCTTGTAAAAATGGTTTAGATTATATTTTACCACAAGGTCCTTTATGTGTTCCCGTTGCAGGTGAGTGCACTGGAAGAACGAGCTTGTTACTTTGTTTAATAAATGACCCACTGAATTAAATAGGTCAGAGGGAATATCTTGTTCTTCTTCAGAGCTGGCAATCAAATTGTATTGGAGTGGTTCATAATGTTACCCCTGGGCCGCCGACCAAGGAATGCGTGTGTCAGGCTTTAAGAATTCTTGTCTGTGAGAGAGTGTGAAAACTGTGTGACAGCTCAGCATGTGTATGTGCAACTCTGTGTCCATTATCTGCTTGATCCCTGAGCTGAGACGTTTAGTGCACATGGTGCCTCAGCTCTTATCAAAAGCTGCACAGGATATGAGCAGTGTGCCTCTGTGTGTTTGCGCAAAAACCACTGTTCTTTAATCTTATTTTTTTTTTTTTTGTGCCATCTGTTTTATAGGGCTTCCCCTTTTTGCCAATTGTCAGATACATTTTTTTTTTTTTAAGATTTATACACTAGATTTTTCTTTGCATAAATGTTTTGTAGATGATCTATTTATATAGCCCATACAGTTTAATTTTTTTTTTCTAAAAATGGATAGTTTTGCTTATTTTTAAATAACAGTGCTATGATTTTCAGACTCCTAACCAAGCCCCAAAGTTTTAGGAGAATACAGACGTATACCTACTCCAACTTGCTTTTTTTGGGTAAAGGGTCTTTTCATATGCAAAGGAAGGGGAGTGTCTGCTATTTCACACTTACAGTGGGTGTTCCAGTAACCTTTTAAACAGAGCTAAACTGGAAGCTTCTAAGTAAGTTTTTAAACGTTTTTTTACTGGATTTTTATATCAGTATCGGTTCATATTATTCTTTATAGAAGTGTCTATTACATGCAGTTATATGAAAATTGCTGTATACTGTCCCTTTTAAGGGCAAACATGAATGGTGAATAGTGTTTAAAGGGACAGTCAACCACATAATTGTTATTGTTTTAAAAGATAGATAATCCCTTTATTACCCATTCCCCAGTTTTGCATAACCAACACAGTTATATTAATATACGTTTTACCTCTGGGATTACCTTGTATCTAGGAACCTTCTTCCAGCCCCCTGATCACATGACTGTGACTGTTTATTATCTATTGTCTTAAATTTAGCATTGTTTTGTGCTAGATCTTAAATAACTTTCTGTGCCTGAACACAGTGTTATCTATATGGCCCACGTGTACTTTCTGACTCTTTGTGTTGAAAAGAGATTTAAAAAGCATGTGATAAGAGGCAGCCCTCAAAGGCTTAGAAATTAGCATATGAGCCTACCTATGTTTAGTTTAAACTAAGAATACCAAATGAAAAAAGCAAATTTGATGATAAAAGTAAATTGGAAAGTCGATTAAAATTTAAAGTCCTATCTGAATAATGAAAGTTTAATTTATACTTGACTGTCCCTTTAACAGGACATCTATTTTTTTTTTTTTTTTTTTCCTTTCATGATATAGATATGAGCATATAATTGTAAACCACTTTCTAATTTACGTCTGTTCTCTTTATATCCAGTGTTGAAGGAGTAGCAATGCACTACTGAGAGCTAGCTGAGAACATCTGCTAAGTCATTAACAAAAGGCATATTTGCGTAGCTCCCAGTAGCAATTATAAGTGTAGGCTATGGATGAGTCTTCTACCCACTCGCCACAAAGACAGGTCCCATGTTTGGAACATTATCCTTTCATCTTTTAGTACACGAGGCTGATACAGTTAGCTTCAGAGCACCAGTGCACTATTGGGAGCTATCTGAATAGATCTGGTGAGCCAATGACAAGAGGCGTGTGTAGCTACCAACTAGCTTCCTGTAGTGTATAGCTGCCTTGGTATGATTTTCAGCAAAGATTACAAGGTAAATTGGAAAGTCTCCTCAAATTGAATGCTGTATTAGAATGATCAAAGTTTAATTTGCCCTTATAACCCCATAGGCAGAAGGGAACTCTTTGTACAGCAGAAAGATCCTGTTCTTTGTATTAGTATATTTCTGTCTGAAGCAAGTGGATTAATGAATGTTATTATTGTGGGAATTAGCTTGCTGGTGTTTTTTATAAGCATCTAGTGTATTGTTATGTGACTTGATTCCAGTAAGCACTCTTTGTCTGAGGTTTTGTCTTATTCATTTTTAATGTTTTGTGGTAAATTTCGTTTTGGTCCTGCAGTCTTTGCTGTGGTGCACTCAAGACACTCGGCTATGCGAGCACTCACGATATACTGTATTTAGAACAGACTCTGTTGCACTAAAAATGCTGCATTGCATTTGCACGACCTATGTAAATATGCATCAATAGCTTTCCTTCTAAAATAGGCCATTTCTGATTGTGTTAATCCGTTTATTTTTTTGACTTTTATATTCTAAACCAGAGAGCATTAATACAGCAATATCTGTTAAGAACAGAAATATATTCGAGCAGGCCTTGACAGTCCCAGGAGCCAGGGATACTGGCTCCAATAATTTTATCTTTGTCCACTAACTTTTTCGGTTATTCTTCCTTTGTCTATTTACAAATAAAATCACCAAATAAAGTCCTTTAAAGATGGTCCCTCAGGACAAAGGCGCCCTCCCTAGACTTCCGTCGATGGTTAAGGAGAGGTACACCAGGATCAGCTCTACTTGGGAAAAAAGTGGAGAAACTGCAAATGTGAAAAAAACTGAAAAAGGCGCTCAAATGGTGCAGAAGATCACAACAATTGTTGGAAATTGTATCAATACGTCACTTTACAGAATGATACGCACTATGTGGCGCACTATGTGGCAGTGCAAGTCAGGCAGGCTGCATAGATCAGAGCCCACCAGCTGGCTCACTCCAGATCATGGATCTACCAATGGTTGCTGCAAAATAAAATGCAAGGAGGGAGGGGAAGGGTACTCCAATAGTGCACGAAATCACTACAAAATAGAGAAAATTCCCAAAGACTCTCCAAAGAAGATACTCACAAAAGTGGCGCACTATAATGCAGTGCAAGTCAGACCAGCTGGGTTAATATGAGCCCACCAGCTAGCTCACTCAGGCAAACAGGTACCAGATCCACAGTTGAAATAAAAGTAAAAAAAACACTCAGTTTTAAATAAAAACCAAAATAACCTCTATGCATAGAGGACTATTTATTGGAGCAAAAAATATATTTATCACTTGAATGTAATCTGCAAAGCGTTTTAAAGTGCTTATGGCAGTCTTTCCTCAGGCAGTGAATAAATAGTCCTATGCATAGAGGTTATTTTGCTTTTTATTTAAAACTGATTGTTTTTTTTTTACTTTTATTCTAACTGTGGATCTGGTGCCTGTTTGCCTAAGTGACCTAGCAGGTAGGGGTCATATTAACCCAGCTTGTTTGACTTGCGCTGCATTATAGTGCTCCACTTTTGTGAGCATGTTCTTTGGAGGGTCTTTGGGAATTTTCTTTATTTTGTAGTGATTTCATGCACTATTGGAGTACCCTTCCCCCTCCCTCCTTGCATTTTATTTTTCAGCAACCATTGGTATATTCACGATCTGGAGTGAGCCAGCTGGTGGGCTCTGATCCTTTTTTTTTTTTTTTTTTTTTTTAAATATATATGCATCGTCTGTACTTTACCTGCCATATTAATCCAATCTAGGCACTATCATCTAAAAGCTGTTTATTAGCAATAGTTAACTCCATAGACACTGACCCCCGAAGGGGGGATATCAGTTGTAATTGTATTTCCTTCGGAAAGCTGGCAATTACATTCCACCATTTTAATATAAAACGATTGACTTGTGTTTCTGAATTTATTGATGTGTCCATTTGCTCCATTATCAATAAGTTTTTCAGTTTTTGAATAAATTCTGTTAAGGTTGGGGCTTTACTAGATTTCCAATATTTTAATATGAGTAATCTACCGACCATTATTGCTGAATTTAATTGACATATATGCTTATGTGTACCACTTTTATGTCCATCTATAAAGAACATTATATGTTCCAACTTGAATTGAAAGTGTATATAGTTGATTCTGTTTAGCCAGTCGTTAATCTTATACCAAAACTTCTTGATTTTGGGTCAGTTCCAAAAACAATGGTTCAGGTCAGCATTAAAGGCTTTACATTTATAACATAAAGCCTCAGAGTGATCCCATTTCGCTTTCTTACTAGGAGTAATATATGTTCTATTTATTAATTTAGTATGAGACTCCCGCCATGAGGTGGATAATGTTGCTGTGTCAGCCAATGTGAAGCTTTTATATTTAATTTCTGATGCTACCTGCCACTTTTTAGCAATTTGCTCCAAGTTTTCCTTCCCCAATTCTGTTATAATTAATTTATATAGCGAGGTTACATTGTATTTCCCTAATTTAAAGAGGTTAATAGGCGTCTGAAGGATATTCCATGCACAAGCATCTGAAGAATCAGGTGGGAATTCCTTTAAGAAATGGCGAACTTGAAAATAGGGGAAAAAATCCTTTTTTGAAATAGCATATTCCGTAGCTAGATCCTGTAATGATCTGCATGCCCCTGAGCCCCTTTCTCTTAGCTGGTTCATATATATAAGGCCCTGTTGAGCCCAGGCATTGAAGATACAGGAGTTCAATGCTGCAGGAAAATTAGGGTTACCAGTTATGGTTAGATATTTGGAAAATTTATAATTAATATGAATTTTTTTAAGAAGTTTCTGCCAGGCCCTAATTACGCTATAGATATTTGATAGTGATTTAATTTTAGTTGGACATTTATTCATGTTACAATGCAGTAAAGCTTTTAAGGAGTAGGGTCTGGTCAAAGTTGTTTCCAGCTTCTGGTCCACAATGTATTCTGCATTTGTCAACCATTCAATTGCAATTTTAGAAATGCATACTAGATTATAGGTCTCAATATCTGGAAGGCTTAGTCCCCCATATTGTCAAGGTAAAACAAGTCTAGATAATCCGATAATCCTCCTTTTGTCCCCCCAAATAAATTGTGCAAGTAACTGGTTAAGTAATTTTATATCTTTTTGTTTTATAATAACTGGGAGATTTTGCATTAAATAGAGGAGTTTAGGGAAGATCACCATCTTGATTATATTAATTTTGCCGGACAGAGTTAGATAAAATTTCGACCAACTGTCTAGATCCTGCCTAATTTTAGCAATAATGGGTAGATAAGTTCATACCATTCGTTATAGTTTTTGGAGAGTTTAATCCCCAGGTAAACAAAGTTAAATTTAGCTTCTTTAAACTGATGTTGCAGATAAGATTCTTTGTTTTTAAATAACCAAAAGATTTCTGATTTGTGGGTATTAACTTTGTAACCTGAGAATGCACTAAATTCTTGTAGGAGTTGGGTTAATAAAGGAATATACTTAGCAGTGTTAGCCATCAGGACTAGTAGGTCATCAGCATATACAAGTGTAGTGACTTTCCTGTGTCCCAAATTAATCCCTTCGATCTCCTTCCTTATAGATATTACAAGTGGTTCTAATGCTAAATTAAAAAGGTAGGGTGATAATGGACATCCCTGTCGTACACCTCTATTTAATGAAAAGTACACGGTAGGGGTACCATTGACCAGGACGGATGAGGTTGAGGATTTATAAGTTGCTCGAATAAAATCCACAAACGCTCCCTCGACTCCAAATCTTGGGAGGACTGAAAACAGATGGTCCCAAGAGATGGAGTCGAAGGCTTTTTCAGCATCGATTAATATTAGGGCAGAATCCGATGTTGGGTTTTTATACAGACGGGACTGATTTAGAATTAATTGTAATTTCCGTAGGTTCCTTGTAGCAATTCTACCTGGCATAAACCCCACCTGATCCTTGTGTATCAAAGGCCCGATAAAAGATTTTAGGCGATCAGCTATGATACTCATCAAGATCTTGTAATCGCAATTAAGGAGCGATATCGGTCTATATGAAGATATCTGCTCTTTGTCCTTGCCTTTTTTAAGGATAAGGACTATTTGTGATACGGCAAAATATCTAGAGCATAGTTTTTTTATCCAGATAATAGCTGTTAAATAAAGAGACCAAAGTTTGGACAATGTCGTCTGACAATATTTTATATAATTCTATAGGGAGCTGATCAGGCCTGGTGGGCTCTGATCTATCCAACCTGCCTGACTTGCACTGTCACATAGTGCGCTGCTTTTATGAGTATCATTCTCAGGACTGTCTTTAACACAGGGCAAAAGGGGCAGCTGCCCAGGGCCCAGTCTTTGTTGAGGGGCCCAAGAGTAAAAAAAAAATAAAAATATTTTTTTTTTATGGTTCATGCTAGACTGCTGATGACATGGGACACACACAGTCAGTCCTAATACTGTCACAGTCAAAAGTTCTCTGCTTATATTTATTTATGAGAAACTGTGCCAGACCGTACCGGTGTCATATGACATGTCAAGCTAATGCCATGTGCTGTTTTAGATGTGCACTGTGCAGCACTGAATGCTAAGCCCTAACTCGGCATCCAGCCAATCCCACTGCATCTGAAAAGGTCCGGCTGAGGTTACCACTGTTACCAGGTAACTGCTTTGGTTGTAGGGCTGACTGTAGGCGCATGCAGCAGAAAGCTGGATTGGCAGGCACATGAGGATTTGAGCATCTGTGCAGTTGCACACACTGCTCTCTTCAGTCTTGAGGCTGTGTGACTCGTCTCACACTGTATCCATGCAGCCTTGGGCAGACAGCATCCAGTCTGCTGGTACTATTAGCCCTGCTCTTTCTGCTGTGGCCCTAAGATCAACTAACTGAAGTTTGTTAGGGGAACATTGCTTTGTAGAAAGGTGTCAGTGGGAAGAATAAGTGAGTGCACCCACGCTCCCCTCCCCCATGCAGCATTGTCTAGTGCAGGGTGAGAGGGAACTTGTTCCTAGCAAAGAAGTGACATGTGCTGATGTATAATGTCATGCTGATACTTCACACATTAAGGTAAGGTTTATTTTTTAGATTTTTTTTTTTCTCTCTATCTCAGATTTTACAGCTTCCCATAGTAGTTCTGCTGTTCCAGTCAGTAAACTTATATTTGTCTGCACCTCCATGCTTCCTCCTCAGTCTTTACCTTGCTTTGCTCCTGTTGGCAGCCCTTAATCTCTTTAACCAGCCCTAAATCTCTTTTACCTGCTAACCTCACACCAGAATCACATTCAAAAGCATATTAAATTAATCCACATTGGAGGAATTTATATATTTATTTACTTATTAGTACTGCTAAGGTCCAGTTTCACATATTGCAATTTATTTCATTTTTTTTTTAAATGATTAGCCCAGCAGTAGATGATGCACTGCTTGGTTAATAATTAAAAAAAATATAAAATAAATTGATTTAGTTGTATTTTGGGATGTTGCGGCGGAGAGCGAAATTGTATGGGGGGGAAGAAAATGTTTGCCCAGGGTCCAGTCAATATTAAAGACGTCCCTGATCATTCTGTAGAGTGATGTATTGATACAATTTCCAACAATTGTTGTGATCTTCTGCACCATTGGAGTGCCTTTTTTTTTTTTTTCTTTTCATACTTGCAGTATTTTACAAATAACACTACCAGGCTTCTAAACGTATGTTTGGCTCATAAATATTCTTGCTGGCTCCTATATTTTAAGCAGATTTGTCGACCCCTGCATTAGAGATTGGCTTTGGTTTATATCGACATGAAGTTCAAAGTTTAAACTTAGATACAGACCGGACATGTGGTTTTTTTATTTTTTCTAGTTTGACATCTGAAATTTTAATTCTGGTTAAATATTCAGTAATTTAACATTATACATAAAATCCATTTTCATAGTGTATATAAAGAAATAAACAAGATTTTCGACTCTTCAAAACCATTTCTTATTATGAACCCACCCTTATGACGTTCTATGCCGTCCTAACCGCTCTGGGCTTCAGTGCCGTTAGGATGGCATAGAACGTCATACTGAAGCCAATAACCGCTTCTGGGATCAGGGGCTGGAGTGTGTTTAGCGTCATAGGCACTCCCCCCCCCCCCCCGACCTGATCCCGTCATTGAAATCATGCGATTGCATGAATGATCGTGTGATTTTTAGATTTTTTTTATTTGTTTACATCGGAAGGAAGGGGTTAATGGGTTAATAAGACTATAGGGTTAGATAAAACTCGGCTTTATTTAGTACCTAAACAGAGGGAAAATAGCTTGCAACTAGAAAGAAACCAGGTACTCGCTATTCTTTACCTAAATAACCCAATACTCTGTGTGATTTAATCAATCCTGATAAAGTATATTGAGAATGAAATTTTGAAGAAAGATCTTTCTCCCACATATCTTTCATCTCATCATATATGGTAGAGGATTTCAATTTAATATAAAAGTATTCTTCCTATTGTAAGGTACGTTAACATTCTTGAATCCATTGTGCTATATTTGGGATAGTGTTGCCTCTCCAGTTTCTTGCAAAACATATTTTAAAACTATTGCACCCTATATTACTTACTACTTTATATTACTTGTGCAACTGTAAATTTGTTTGGTACTTGATTGAATAACCGAATGCAAGGGTCTAGTGGTATAGGGATCCTAATAAATTTGGAAAGTTCTCTGGCAACTTCCGACAATGTAGGTGTTAATTTATGACATTACCAGTTGCCACGAAATATGTGCCATATGTTCTATGTGTTGCCAAAATTTTTCCTGATAAAGCTTTTTTTTCCCCCCATCTTGCATGGGTTAAATACCATCTTTGTAAAATGTTTATTTTTAATTCTGGTAACCTACTAGATATAGAAGATTTGGCAATTCCAGTAAAGATGTGAATCAAATGTAAGATATATCTATGTGCAAGTCTGTGTACCATCTATCCATTATGAAGTAGTTAAGTGGGGCAGTGTAATAATGGTTTTCATTCTTAGACTAATATTTGTTTGGATATTTTTTTCTAGTTATATCAGACCATTAATGATTTGGTTATACTGTATATTGTTAGATATGCATAGATCAGGGGTGTCAAACTGACGTAATTTGCAAAAAATCGATTAGTGTTACCAAAGAATATAACCTTAAAATACACTCTCTGCCATTCAAAAAAAGCTATAGAAAGAGATGTAGGTAATGTGCGGCCTGCGTGAGTTGCACTTGTATAGAAAATGGCCTGCGACTAAAATGGGTTTAAAACCCCTGGCATAGATCTTTGAAATTGTTTGGAGGTGAACTCTCTTCAGATTTTAATTGTTAAATCATTCGTATTTGATCAACTTTTCACCTGTACTTTATTGGAAGGAGAAAATTATTACGTTAATAACAACAGTTGAAATACTTTTTTTTTTTTTTTTTTTAAATCTAAAACATCAACTATTTTTAATGCTTGCTTCTCACACTTAGGTCCTTGTGCAGATCTATTCTACTCCAAACAATCTTCTATTCAGTGATCTTCTAGAAACTTAGTATGGGTTAATTCTGTGTACATAGATTTGCAGGGGAGCAATGACTTTAACCCCTTAGTGACCAGAGCACTTTTCCATTTTCTGTCCGTTTGGGACCAAGGCTATTTTTACATTTTTGCGGTGTTTGTGTTTAGCTGTAATTTTCTTCTTACTCATTTACTGTACCCACACATATTATATACCGTTTTTCTCGCCATTAAATGGACTTTCTAAAGATACCATTATTTTCATCATATCTTATAATTTACTATAAAAAAAATGATAAAATATGAGGAAAAATGGAAAAAAACACACTTTTTCTAACTTTGACCCCCAAAATCTGTTACATATCTAAAACCACCAAAAAACACCCATGCTAAATAGTTTCTAAATTTTGTCCTGAGTTTAGAAATACCCAATGTTTACATGTTCTTTGCTTTTTTTGCAAGTTATAGGGCCATAAATATAAGTAGCACTTTGCTATTTCCAAACCATTTTTTTCCAAAATTAGCGCTAGTTACATTAGAACACTGATATCTTTCAGGAATCCCTGAATATCCCTTGACATGTATATATTTTTTTTTTGTAGACATCCCAAAGTATTGATCTAGGCCAATTTTGGTATATTTCATACCACCATTTCACCGCCAAATGCGATCAAATACAAAAAATTGTTCACTTTTTCACAAATTTTTTCACAAACTTTAGGTTTCTCACTGAAATCATTTACAAACAGCTTGTGCAATTATGGCATAAATGGTTGTAAATTCTTCTCTGGGATCCCCTTTGTTCAGAAATAGCACACATATATGGCTTTGGCGTTGCTTTTTGGTAATTAGAAGGCCGCTAAATGTCACTGCGCACCACAAGTGTATCATGCCCAGCAGTTAAGGGGTTAATTAGGGAGCTTTTAGGGAGCTTGTAGGGTTAATTTTAGCTTTAGTGTAGTGTAGTAGACAACCCCAAGTATTGATCTAGGCACATTTTGGTATATTTCATGCCACCATTTCACCGCCAAATGCGATCAAATTAAAAAAAACGTAAAATTTTTCACAATTTTAGGTTTCTCACTGAAATCATTTACAAACAGCTTGTGCAATTATGGCACAAATGGTTGTAAATGCTTGTCTGGGATCCCCTTTGTTCAGAAATAGCAGACATATATGACTTTGGCGTTGCTTTCTGGTAATTAGAAGGCCACTAAATCCTGTTGCGCCTCACACGTGTATTATGGCTAGCAGTGAAAGGGTTAATTAGGGAGTTTGTAGTGAGCTTGCAGGGTTAATTTTAGCTTTAGTGTAGAGATCAGCCTCCCATCTGACACATCCCACCCCCTGATCCCTCCCAAACAGCTCCCTTCCCTCCCCCACCCCACAATTGTCCCCGCCATCTTAAGTACTGGCAGAAAGTCTGCCAGTACTAAAATAAAAGGGTTTTTAAAAAAAAATGAATTTTTTTTAGCATATTTACATATGCTACTGTGTAGGATCCCCCCCTTAGCCCCCAACCTCCCTGATCCCCCCCAAAACCGCTCTCTAACCCTCCCCTCTGCCTTATTGGGGGCCATCTTGGGTACTGGCAGCTGTCTGCCAGTACCCAGTTTACAATAAAAAAATGCTTTTTTTTTTGTTTTTTTTGTTTTTTTTCTGTAGTGTAGCTTCCCCCCCCCCCCACCCCCCACAGACTAACCCCCACCACCTTGCTTATTGTTTAACATTTTATTTTTTATATATTTTTTATTTCCCATTTTCTGTAGTGTAGCGGTTCCCACCCGCTCCCTCCCCGTGCACGCGCCCGCCCCCACCCTCCCGTGCACGCGCGCGCGCCCGTGCGCGCCCCCAGCCACCCCCGCCCACGATCCCGCCCCCCTTCACATCCACATGGCCGCCACCCGCCTCCCGGTCCGGCTCCCACCCACCAACGCAGGTAGCCACCGATCTCCGGTGCAGAGAGGGCCACAGAGTGGCTCTCTCTGCACCGGATGACTTAAAAACGTTATTGCAGGATGCCTCCATATCGAGGCATCACTGCAATAACCGGAAAGCAGCTGGAAGCGAGCAGGATCGCTTCCAGCTGCTTTCCACACTGAGGACGTGCAGGGTACGTTCTCAGGCATTAACTGCCTTTTTTCTGAGGACGTACCCTGCACGTCCTCAGTCGTTAAGGGGTTAAAGGGACACCAAAGTCAAATATAAACTTTCATGATTTAGGAAGAATTTTAATTTTTAACAAATTTCCAATTGACTTCTCATCTAATTTGCTTTATTTTTTTGATATCCATAGTTGAAAAGCCTGTATAGATATGCTCAGAAGCAATGCACTACTGTGAGCTAGCTGATTGTCACTGTCTCACCCAGTGTGTTTAGCCAGACCCCAGTAGAGCATTGCTCTCCTTCAATAAAGGATTCCAAGAGAATGATGTACATCTGAAATCTAAAAGTTATCTTTCATGATTATGTCCCTTTAAGGTCTATTTCTCAACTCTGTATGTTTTTTATAACATTTTGCTGTGAAGAAGGGACATGTTATTTCTGCAGACACAAATTCACAGTTTTGAGAACTACAAAACCAATAATATGTGATATTTTCTAGGTAGAAAAAATAGTCTAAAATCTGAAAGAACCCTTTGGGAGAGCATGAAATTGTGAATGAATACTGGAGCGGACTTTGCAAGTGTTAAACACACAGAGCATTTTACTATTGCGGACATTAAACTAACACATTAGAACATCTTGGTTTTCCACTTATGTCCCTTTTCAGTATTTCTTAGTATAACTTTTTTGTTTTTGTTTTTTTCAGCAATTTGGAAAGTGGAATTTGTGACTTACAATGTGATTGCTGCTTGCCTATATACAATCCAGGGAAAGACAATTTTTGTTTATTTTTTGTGACTCGGTTATGTGCTGGTAAGTGTGTGGTTTATTACGTTTTTATGATGTGTATAGAGTATTTCTAAAGCACATAATTGACTAAATGAAAAAATGGTAAACATGGCTTCTGCTGGAAATAAACAGAAGTAAATCTTTTCTCCAGCTTACTCGTGTAGTAAGAACACAAGGGGGAATTATTTTTCAGCGTCTTTCTTCCTCTCATACAACGGTAAAAGTGATGGAGCGCTGTAATAGCGTGAGTCTGTCAGCGAGACTATTACTGCACGTCTTGCTTCCTATGGTGTTCCGCAATAGTGCAGTCTCGCCACTGTCTGGGAGATCCATGCTATTTAACCCCTTAGCCTAAAAATGACAGCCAACATACAGGGTAGATCCACTGTCGTTAATGGGGTTAAATTATTTTTTTAGTTAATTTAAATCAGCAATTGTCCATTTTATATTTAAAGGGACAGTCTAGTCAAATTTACTTTCATGATTCAGATAGGGCAACTTTCCAAATTACTTTTATCATTAAATTTGCTTTGTTCCCTTGGTGGTATTTTTGAAAAGCTAAAACTACCTCTTAGAGCATTTTGAAATGTTTTTTACAGTTAGACAGTACTAGTTCATGTTTCATATAGATAACATTGTGCTCACTCCCGTGGAGTTATTTAGGAATCTGCACTGATTGGCTAAACTGCATGTCCGTCAAAAGCACTAAGATAAGGGGGCAGTCTGCAGAGGCTTAGATACAAGGTAATCACAGAGGTAAAACATATATTAATATAAACAGCGTTGGTTATGCAAAACTGGGAAATGCGTAATAAAGGGATTATCTATCTTTTTAAACAATTAAAAATTCTGGTGTAGACTGTACCTTTAATTTAAAGCAGGTTTGAAATGATATGTATTGACTTTCACTAGAGGCATTTTTGCTATAATTTTTAGTGATGTCTTTCATTTTTCACCTTATTATTATTAATTATTATTATTATTCCTAATGCCATTGGCTTGCCAGATTGGCTTAGCTAGCTTCCCAGTAGTACATTGCTAATCTGGAGCTGACCATATGTTTATCCCTTTCAAGGGTTTAAACACATTTTATATGCGAGCAGTAGTGTAGTAATTAAATGCTCTAACACTGTTTCTCAACTGCAGCCCTCAGGTCAGATATTCTTTATATCTTAACTAGAGCACAGGTTAAATAATCAGCTGATTGGTGAGAGCAGGTTAGTAACCATGGTTACTAATCAGCTGATTATTTCACCTGTGCTCTAGTTAGGGACATTAAACACTTTGAGATGATAAAATAAAATGATACATTGGATATTTAACCCCTTAATGACCACAGCACTTTTCCATTTTTGCAGTGTTTGTGTTTAGCTGTAATTTTCCTCTTACTCATTTAATGTACGCACACATATTATATACTGTTTTTTTCTCACCATTAAAGGGACAGTCCACACCGATGAAAACATTATCCCATACCTTAGATCAAGCAAAAAAAAAAGAGCCTGCACCGCATCCTATCTTCAATAACACTAACGTTAGGTGGCTAATCTTGAATGAACATTTAGTTAACAACGGCAGATATGGCCTCCAAACTCCTCCCCCTGTTACGTAGGAGGCTTCTTCTCTAACTCTTCATCCAATGTGAATCACATACTCGGCTAGATTCTTTAGCCGTGTTCACGGAGACACTGCTCTATTTCTAATAGAACAGTGTCCCTGTGAACGAGTATGGGTTTAAACAAGAAGCCTCCTACGTAACAGGGGGCGGAGTTTGGCGGCCATATCTGCCGTTGTTAACTAAATGTTCATTCAAGATTAGCCACCTAACGTTAGTGTTATTGAAGATAGGATGCGGTGCAGGCTCTTTTTTTTTTTTTTTTTGCTTGATCTAAGGTATGGGATAATGTTTTCATCGGTGTTGAATGTCCATTTAAATGGACTCTCTAAATATACCATTATTTTCATCATATCTTATAATTTACTATAAAAAAATTATAAAATCAGGAAAAAATGGAAAAAACACACTTTTTTCTAACTTTGACCCCCAACATTTGTTACACATCTACAACCACCAAAAAACACCCATGCTAAATAGTTTCTAAATTTTGTCCTGAGTTTAGAAATACCCAATGTTTACATGTTCTTTGCTTTTTTTTGCAAGTTATAGGGCAATAAGTACAAGTAGCACTTTGCTATTTCCAAATATTTTTTTTTTTTTTTTTTTAAATTAGTGATAGTTACATTGGAACACTGATATCTGTCAAGAATCCCTGAATATCCCTTGACATATAATATATATATTTTTTTTAGAAGACATCCCAAAGTATTCATCTAGGCCCATTTTGGTATATTTCATGCCACCATGCACAAATGGTTGTAAATGCTTCTCTGGGGTCCCCTTTGTTCAGAAATAGCAGACATATGGCTTTGGCGTTGCTTTTTGGTAATTAGGCCGCTAAATGCCGCTGCGCATCACTCACGTATTATGTCTAGCAGTGAAGGGGTTAATTAGGGAGCTTGCAGGGTTAAGTTTAGCTTTAGTGTAGAGATCAGCCAGACACATCAGACCCCCTGATCCCTCCCCCACCCCACAATTGTCCCCGCCATCTTAAGTATTTCATTTTTTATAAGCATATTTACATATGCTGCTATGTAGGATCCCCCCATAGCACCCAAGCTCCCTGATTCTCCCCCCCCAACAGCTCTCTAACCCTCCCCCTCTACCTTATTGGGAGCCATCTTGGGTACTGGCAGCTGTCTGCCAGTACCCAGTTTACCAAAAGATTTTTTTTTTAATGTTTGCTGTAGTGTAGCTTCCCCCTCCCAGATCACTTAGATGCTTGTTTCCTAAATTCCCTCCCCCCTCTCTCCCACTTCTAACAACTCAATTTTTCCGTACTGTAGTGGTTCCCACCCGCTCCGTCCCCCCCCCCCACTTCCTACTTGAAGCCATCGATGGCCACCCACCGATACCGGCCATCAATGTCCGGTGCAGAGAAGGCCACAGAGGGGCTCTCTCTGCATCGGATGGCTAAAAATGGTTATTGCAGGATGCCTCGATATAGAGGCATCGCTACAATAATCGGAAAGCGGCTGGAAGTGATCAGGATCGCTTCCAGCCCTTTCCAAGACCGACAACGTACAGGGTATGTCCTTGGTCGTTAATTGTATTTTTTTTTTTTAGGTCGTACCCTTCACGTCGCCGGTCATTAAGGGGTTAAAAAAACTCTGCAATATACTTTCATTATTTATTTTGTCCCCCTTTCCTGTAATTCCACTCTGATATTTTGAACTTTTCAGTTGGCTGCACTGTATAGTGACCTATTTATAACTGCCCCTAATTGGCCACAGCAGAGAGGGTAACCTAAGTTGCAAGATAGCAGCTCCCATTGTTTTATAGACACTAAAATTTTACCCTTATTTAATCAATATTTAAACAACAAATTAAACTTTAAAAATTACATCTACATGTTATTCTCAGACTAATCTTTTCTTTGATTGCATCATTCTAGCTAGCATTTATTTAGTGTTTAATGTCCCTTTAAGGTATAATGAATATCTGGCCTGTTAAGGGTCATTAGGACTGGTGTTGAGAAACACTGCTCTAACTCATATAATTTCCTTTTTACATTTTTATGTCCCTTTTTTAAAGGGACATTCCGGTCAAAATTTAAATCCACATAAATGACATCTTTGAATAGAAACATAATTGCAATATACATGTATTGGCAAAAAAGCTTCTAGTAAGTTAGAACTGTTTTAGTGTTAACATTGTTCTCTGCACGTAAAGCATAGCTAGATATTCTCAGTGTTACCAGCATTTTAAATACTGCAGCTGCTCATAGCACCAGTCGGGCTTTATTCATGCCCCCAATGACTAAATTCAGTTATTACCATAGGGTACAAGCAGTTTAGTCTCTCTGAGCAAGTGCTGTGTTTAAAATGCTGGTGCACGGTGCATACTTAAATACACTTTTGAAATGGCTATAGCTTTTATTAGAATGATTTTTGCTTATATATGTATATTACAAAACTGCTTCTATTCAAAACTGAAATGCCTCCATTTGGATTTTAATTTCTCCAACATAGGTGTGTCCGGTCCACGGCGTCATCCTTACTTGTGGGATATTCTCCTCCCCAACAGGAAATGGCAAAGAGCCCAGCAAAGCTGGTCACATGATCCCTCCTAGGCTCCGCCTACCCCAGTCATTCTCTTTGCCGTTGTACAGGCAACATCTCCACGGAGATGGCTTAGAGTTTTTTAGTGTTTAACTGTAGTTTTTCATTATTCAATCAAGAGTTTGTTATTTTCAAATAGTGCTGGTACGTACTATTTACTCAGAAACAGAAAAGAGATGAAGAATTCTGTTTGTATGAGGAAAATGATTTTAGCAACCGTAACTAAAATCCATGGCTGTTCCACACAGGACTGTTGAGAGCATTAACTTCAGTTGGGGGAACAGTTTGCAGTCCTTGCTGCTTGAGGTATGACACATTCTAACAAGACGATGTAATGCTGGAAGCTGTCATTTTCCCTATGGGATCCGGTAAGCCATGTTTATTACGATTGTAAATAAGGGCTTCACAAGGGCTTATTTAGACTGTAGACATTTTTTGGGCTAAATCGATTGATATTAACACTTATTTAGCCTTGAGGAATCATTTATTCTGGGTATTTTGATATAATAATATCGGCAGGCACTGTTTTAGACACCTTATTCTTTAGGGGCTTTCCCAAAGCATAGGCAGAGTCTCATTTTCGCGCCGGTGTTGCGCACTTATTTTTGAGAGGCATGGCATGCAGTCGCATGTGAGAGGAGCTCTGATACTTATAAAGGACTTCTGAAGGCATCATTTGGTATCGTATTCCCCTTGGGTTTGGTTGGGTCTCAGCAAAGCAGATACCAGGGACTGTAAAGGGGTTAAAGCTTAAAACGGCTCCGGTTCCGTTATTTTAAGGGTTAAAGCTTCCAAATTTGGTGTGCAATATTTTCAAGGCTTTAAGACACTGTGGTGAAAGTTTGGTGAATTTTGAACAATTCCTTCATGTTTTTTCGCATTTGCAGTAATAAAGTGTGTTCAGTTTAAAATTTAAAGTGACAGTAACGGTTTTATTTTAAAACGTTTTTTGTACTTGTTATCAAGTTTATGCCTGTTTAACATGTCTGAACTACCAGATAGACTATGTTCTGAATGTGGGGAAGCCAGAATTCCTATTCATTTAAATAAATGTGATTTATGTGACAATGACAATGATGCCCAAGATGATTCCTCAAGTGAGGGGAGTAAGCATGGTACTGCATCATTCCCTCCTTCGTCTACACGAGTCTTGCCCACTCAGGAGGCCCCTAGTACATCTAGCGCGCCAATACTCCTTACTATGCAACAATTAACGGCTGTAATGGATAATTCTGTCAAAAACATTTTAGCCAAAATGAACCCTTGTCAGCGTAAGCGTGGCTGCTCTGTTTTAGTTACTGAAGAGCATGACGACGCTGATATTAATATCTCTGAAGGGCCCCTAACCCAATCTGAGGGGGCCAGGGAGGTTTTGTCTGAGGGAGAAATTACTGATTTAGGGAATATTTCTCAGCAGGCTGAATCTGATGTGATTACTTTTAAATTTAAATTGGAACATCTCCGCATTTTGCTTAAGGAGGTATTATCCACTCTGGATGATTGTGAAAATTTGGTCATCCCAGAGAAACTATGTAAAATGGACAAGTTCCTAGAGGTGCCGGGGCTCCCAGAAGCTTTTCCTATACCCAAGCGGGTGGCGGACATTGTTAATAAAGAATGGGAAAGGCCCGGTATTCCTTTCGTCCCTCCCCCCATATTTAAAAAATTGTTTCCTATGGTCGACCCCAGAAAGGACTTATGGCAGTCAGTCCCCAAGGTCGAGGGAGCGGTTTCTACTTTAAACAAACGCACCACTATTCCCATAGAGGATAGTTGTGCTTTCAAAGATCCTATGGATAAAAAATTAGAAGGTTTGCTTAAAAAGATGTTTGTTCAGCAGGGTTACCTTCTACAACCCATTTCATGCATTGTCCCTGTCACTACAGCCGCATATTTCTGGTTTGATGAACTGATTAAGGTGCTCGATAGTGACTCGCCTCCTTATGAGGAGATTATGGACAGAGTCAATGCTCTCAAATTGGCTAATTCTTTCACTCTAGACGCCTCTTTGCAATTGGCTAAGTTAGCGGCTAAGAACTCTGGGTTTGCTATTGTGGCGCGCAGAGCGCTTTGGTTGAAATCTTGGTCGGCTGATGCGTCTTCCAAGAACAAGCTACTAAACATTCCTTTCAAGGGGAAAACGCTGTTTGGTCCTGACTTGAAAGAGATTATCTCTGATATCACTGGGGGTAAGGGCCATGCCCTTCCTCAGGATCGGCCTTTCAAGGCAAAAAATAGACCTAATTTTCGTCCCTTTCGTAAAAACGGACCAGCCCAAGGTGCTACGTCCTCTAAGCAAGAAGGTAATACTTCTCAGGCCAAGCCAGCTTGGAGACCAATGCAAGGCTGGAACAAGGGAAAGCAGGCAAAGAAACCTGCCACTGCTACCAAGACAGCATGAAATATCGGCCCCCGATCCGGGACCGGATCTGGTGGGGGGCAGACTCTCTCTCTTCGCTCAGGCTTGGGCAAGAGATGTTCTGGATCCTTGGGCGCTAGAAATAGTCTCCCAGGGTTATCTTCTGGAATTCAAGGGACTTCCCCCAAGGGGAAGGTTCCACAGGTCTCAGTTGTCTTCAGACCACATAAAAAGACAGGCGTTCTTACTTTGCGTAGAAGACCTGTTAAAAATGGGAGTGATTCATCCTGTTCCATTGGGAGAACAAGGGATGGGGTTCTACTCCAATCTGTTCATAGTTCCCAAAAAAGAGGGAACATTCAGACCAATCCTAGATCTCAAGATCTTAAACAAATTTCTCAAGGTCCCATCTTTCAAGATGGAAACCATTCGAACTATCCTTCCTTCCATCCAGGAAGGTCAATTCATGACCACGGTGGATTTAAAGGATGCGTATCTACATATTCCTATCCACAAGGAACATCATCGGTTCCTAAGGTTTGCATTCCTGGACAAACATTACCAGTTCGTGGCGCTTCCTTTCGGATTAGCCACTGCTCCAAGGATTTTCACAAAGGTACTAGGGTCCCTTCTAGCTGTGCTAAGACCAAGGGGCTTTGCTGTAGTACCTTACCTGGACGACATTCTGATTCAAGCGTCGTCCCTCCCTCGAGCAAAGGCTCACACGGACATCGTCCTGGCCTTTCTCAGATCGCACGGCTGGAAAGTGAACGTGGAAAAGAGTTCTCTATCCCCGTCAACAAGGGTTCCCTTCTTGGGAACAATTATAGACTCCTCAGACATGAGGATTTTTCTAACAGAGGCCAGAAAGACAAAGCTCCTGGACTCTTGTCGAATACTTCATTCCGTTCCCCTTCCTTCCGTAGCTCAGTGCATGGAAGTGATCGGGTTGATGGTAGCGGCAATGGACATAGTTCCTTTTGCGCGCATTCATCTAAGACCGTTACAACTGTGCATGCTCAGTCAGTGGAATGGGGACTATACAGACTTGTCTCCAAAGATACAAGTAAATCAGAGGACCAGAGACTCACTCCGTTGGTGGCTGTCCCTGGACAACCTGTCACGAGGGATGATATTCCTCAGACCAGAGTGGGTCATTGTCACGACCGACGCCAGTCTGATGGGCTGGGGCGCGGTCTGGGGATCCCTGAAAGCTCAGGGTCTTTGGTCTCGGGAAGAATCTCTTCTACCGATAAATATTCTGGAACTGAGAGCGATATTCAATGCTCTCAAGGCTTGGCCTCAGCTAGCGAGGACCAAGTTCATACGGTTTCAATCAGACAACATGACGACTGTTGCGTACATCAACCATCAGGGGGGAACAAGGAGTTCCCTAGCGATGGAAGAAGTGACCAAGATCATTCTATGGGCGGAGTCTCACTCCTGCCACCTGTCTGCTATCCACATCCCGGGAGTGGAAAATTGGGAAGCGGATTTTCTGAGTCGTCAGACATTGCATCCGGGGGAGTGGGAACTCCATCCGGAAATCTTTGCCCAAGTCACTCAACTTTGGGGCATTCCAGACATGGATCTGATGGCCTCTCGTCAGAACTTCAAAGTTCCTTGCTACGGGTCCAGATCCAGGGATCCCAAGGCGGCTCTAGTGGATGCACTAGTAGCACCTTGGACCTTCAAACTAGCTTATGTGTTCCCGCCGTTTCCTCTCATCCCCAGGCTGGTAGCCAGGATCAATCAGGAGAGGGCGTCGGTGATCTTGATAGCTCCTGCGTGGCCACGCAGGACTTGGTATGCAGATCTGGTGAATATGTCATCGGCTCCACCTTGGAAGCTACCTTTGAGACGAGACCTTCTTGTTCAGGGTCCGTTCGAACATCCGAATCTGGTTTCACTCCAGCTGACTGCTTGGAGATTGAACGCTTGACTTTATCGAAGCGAGGTTTCTCAGATTCTGTTATCGATACTCTTGTTCAGGCCAGAAAGCCTGTAACTAGAAAGATTTACCACAAAATTTGGAAAAAATATATCTGTTGGTGTGAATCTAAAGGATTCCCTTGGGACAAGGTTAAGATTCCTAGGATTCTATCCTTCCTTCAAGAAGGATTGGAAAAAGGATTATCGGCAAGTTCCCTGAAGGGACAGATTTCTGCCTTGTCGGTGTTACTTCACAAAAAACTGGCAGCTGTGCCAGATGTTCAAGCCTTTGTTCAGGCTCTGGTTAGAATCAAGCCTGTTTACAAACCTTTGACTCCTCCTTGGAGTCTCAATTTAGTTCTTTCAGTTCTTCAGGGGGTTCCGTTTGAACCCTTACATTCCGTTAATATTAAGTTATTATCTTGGAAAGTTTTGTTTTTAGTTGCAATTTCTTCTGCTAGAAGAGTTTCAGAATTATCTGCTCTGCAGTGCTCTCCTCCTTATCTGGTGTTCCATGCAGATAAGGTGGTTTTACGTACTAAACCTGGTTTTCTTCCAAAAGTTGTTTCTAACAAAAACATTAACCAGGAGATTATCGTACCTTCTCTGTGTCCGAAACCAGTTTCAAAGAAGGAACGCTTGTTGCACAATTTGGATGTTGTTCGCGCTCTAAAATTCTATTTAGATGCTACAAAGGATTTTAGACAAACATCTTCCCTGTTTGTTGTTTATTCAGGTAAAAGGAGAGGTCAAAAAGCAACTTCTACCTCTCTCTCTTTTTGGATTAAAAGCATCATCAGATTGGCTTACGAGACTGCCGGACGGCAGCCTCCCGAAAGAATCACGGCTCATTCCACTAGGGCTGTGGCTTCCACATGGGCCTTCAAGAACGAGGCTTCTGTTGATCAGATATGTAGGGCAGCGACTTGGTCTTCACTGCACACTTTTACCAAATTTTACAAGTTTGATACTTTTGCTTCTTCTGAGGCTATTTTTGGGAGAAAGGTTTTGCAAGCCGTGGTGCCTTCCATTTAGGTGACCTGATTTGCTCCCTCCCTTCATCCGTGTCCTAAAGCTTTGGTATTGGTTCCCACAAGTAAGGATGACGCCGTGGACCGGACACACCTATGTTGGAGAAAACAGAATTTATGTTTACCTGATAAATTTCTTTCTCCAACGGTGTGTCCGGTCCACGGCCCGCCCTGGTTTTTTAATCAGGTCTGATAATTTATTTTCTTTAACTACAGTCACCACGGTACCATATGGTTTCTCCTATGCTATTATTCCTCCTTAACGTCGGTCGAATGACTGGGGTAGGCGGAGCCTAGGAGGGATCATGTGACCAGCTTTGCTGGGCTCTTTGCCATTTCCTGTTGGGGAGGAGAATATCCCACAAGTAAGGATGACGCCGTGGACCGGACACACCGTTGGAGAAAGAAATTTATCAGGTAAACATAAATTCTGTTTTTGTCTGGAATGTCGCTTTAAGGACTGTTGGTTCAACTAAACAATAGAATAACAAATGATTCTGTATTATCACATATCTCTCGCTTGAACTAAGGAGGTGAGGACTGTATTACTACACAATTAAAGGGGAAAAGTCATAGTTGCAATTTACTTTGTACTCTTGGTGTCCTTTGTTAGAAAGCATACTTAGGTAGGCTCAGGAGCAGCAGTGCACTACTGGGAACTAGCTGCTGATTGGTGGTCAAATATGCCTCTTGTCATTGGCTTACCCAATATGTTCTGCTAGCTCCCAGGAGTGCATTACTGCTCCTTCAACAATGAATAGCAAGAGAATAAAGCATATTTAAATGGACAGTCCAGTCCAAAATAAACTTTCATGATTTGAGATAGAGCATGTAATTTTAAAACACTTTCCAATTTACTTTTATCGCCAATTTTGCTTTGTTCTTTTGGTATTCTTAGTTGAAAGCTAAACCTAGGTAGGCTCATGCTAATTTCTTAGACCTTGAAGGCCGCCTCTTGTCTCAATGCATTTTGACAGTTTTTTTACCACTAGAGGACATTAGTTCATGTGTCATATAGATAATATTGAGCTCATGCACTTGGGGTTACCTAGGAGTCAGCACCGATTTGGCTAAAATGCAATTATGTGAAAGAACTGAAATAAGGGGCAAGTAATTACAGAGGTAGAAAGTGTATTATTATAACTGTGTGGGTTATGCAAAACTGAGGAACAACAATTCTGGTGTAGACTGTTCTTTTTTTTTTTTTTTTTTTAAATAAATAAATTGAAATTTGTTTAAAATGTTTTATCAGAATCATGGAAAAAAAGCTTCATAGTTTTAAAGGGATATAAAAGTGTTTCATTGTTAGTAATTGCAATACATATTCATTATTGTGAAATGAGTTTACCTGTAGTCAGTTTATTGCCCATGCTCTGTAGAGGACTTGCTTAAAAAATCACTTAAAAAAAAAAAAAAACTTAAAAGGAACAATCTACTTGATTTTTTTTTTATTTTTTAAAAGAGATAATCCCTTTATTACACATTCCTCAGTTTTGTATAACGGACACGGTTATGTTAATACCCCTGTGATTACATTGTATCTAAGCCTTGCAGACTATCTCAGTTCTTTTGACAGACTTGCATTTTAGCCAATCATTGCTGACTCCTAACTCCACGGGAGTGAGCACAATGTTATCTATATGACACTCCTGAACTAGCACTGTCTAACCGAAAAACTGTTTAACTGCACTGAGATAAGAGGTGACCTTCAACGGTTTAGAAATCCAGTTTGAGTCTACCTAGGTTTAGCTTTCAAAAAAGAACAAGAGAACAAAGCAAATTTGATTGTAAAAGTGAATTGGGAAGTTGTCTTATAATTACATAAGTAACAAGTGCATAATAATAACACCTACTCTGAATTTCAAATAAGCAGTTTTTTTTTTCTGTAGGAGCTTGTTCCCCAGAAAGTGTTTTGTTTTGGTTTAAAAAAAAAAATAAAAAATTTGATAATGGAAGTAAATTAGAAAGTGTCTTAAAACTGCTGCTCTTTCTGAATCATTCAATTTTATATTGACTTGTGTCCTTTTTAAAGGGGCACAAAACTGGTTTCATTAAACAACTCTCTAATTTACTTCTATTGTCATTTTGTGTTCTCTTGGTATCTTTTGTTGAAAATCTGGGACAGATGGCTTAGGAGCCGACCCATTTCTGGAGCACTAGATGGCAGCACTATTTCCTGCCAAGTAGTGCACCAGATGCCTACCTAGGTATTTCTTCAACACAGAATATCATGGGAACAGAGCAAATATGATAATCTAAGTAAATTGGTCTGTCTGAATCACAAAATAATTGTTTTGGGTTTCTAATCCCATTTAAATGTGCATGTTACAGATCTCTGTAGGGAACCTGGGTTAGTGTTTAACCCATTTGCAAGGATTTTATTATTGCACTATTGCTTGTATATAAAACATTAGATCATTTTATTTTTCCACTTTTATGCCTTATGAGTAGCAAATATATTTATTTTATTTAAAAAAAAATGTTTTTTGTTGCCTCCATGTTGTAACTAAGTTATTCTAGGTTAAAAAGCTTGTGTTATCTAATCTCACCTGCGGAGATCAGTAAGGGACAGTTCTAAATGACCTGAAAGGAAAGGGTTTAAGGGACAGTATACTGTAAAAATGTATCTACTAACGTTTTCCAAATGATCTATTTTACCTGCTGGAGTATATTAAATTGATAAAATTAATTTGTTGGCTTTATTTTGTTATTTGAAATGGCTTCTTGTGCCAGTTGTATCTCCACCCATACTGAACTTTTAAATACTTAAAGGGACACTGAACCCTAATTTTTTTCTTTTGTGATTCAGAAAGAGCATGCAATTTTAAGCAACTTTCTAATGTACTCCTATTATCAAATTTTCTTCATTCTCTTGATATCTTTATTTGAAATGCAATAATGTAAGTTTAGATGCCGGCCCATTTTTAGTGAACAGCCTGGGTTGTTCTTGCTGATTGGTGGATAAATTCATCCACCAATGAACAAGCGCTTTTCAGGGTCTGAACCAGACAAATAGCTTAGATGCCTTCTTTTTCAAATAAAGATAGCAAGAGAACGAAGAAAAATTGATAACAGGAGTAAATTAGAAAGTGCTTAAAATTGCTGTTCTATCTGAATCATAAAAGAAAAAATGTGGGTTCAGTGTCCCTTTAAATATCCCCCCTGGAAAAACTATGTACACATAACCTGAAAAAGAAATTGCACTTCCCGTGGGGAGGGGGGGGGGGGTAGAGATAAGTTCAGCTTTTGTAGCTTATATTTTGTAGAAGTAACTTCTGTGCCTTCATTACAGCGGTCTGTTTGGTAGGTATCTATCTAGAGAAAGCTCTTATCTCATTCTCCTTTTTGTAGAAGTGTTTGTGACCATGACCTATTTATTTTCTCCTTTCTCGCTACTTCCTCACATTCCAGTTTGCATGACTTACTGTGCTCCACAAGACAATAAAGTGTGTTAATATTTAGATTAGTGAGTGACAGTTTGCTGTGCTCCACAAGACAATAAAGTGTGTTAATATTTAGATTAGTGAGTGACAGTTTGCTGTGCTCCACAAGACAATAAATAAAGTGTTAATATTTAGATTAGTGAGTGACAGTTTGCCGTGCTCCACAAGACAATAAAGTGTTAATATTTAGATTAGTGAGTGACAGTTTGCTGTGCTCCTTGTCAAGTAACCCAGTGAGAGTGCTTTCAGTGCTATTGCGCTAAATGTGAAATTCTTCTGCAGCTTCAAATTTATGCCACAGGGCAGTAGCCACCCCCCCCCCACACACACCAAAGTAGCCTGATTAAAGGAATAGTCAAGTCAAAATTAAACTTTTATGATTCCGATAGAGCAGGCAATTTTAAGTAACTTTCTAACTTACTCATTTTATTTCATTCTTTTGGTATCTTTATTTGAAAAAGCAAGAATGTAAGCATTAGATCCGGCCCACTTTTCGTTCAGCACCTGGGTCACGCTTTCTGATTAGTGTCTAAATTTAGCCACAAATCAACAAGTGCTACCAAGCCCCAAGGCAGAACATACAGTGATCAAAATGGTCCGGCTCCTGCAGTGAAACCTAGGTTCCAAAATGGCAGCACCCTTGTTTAGAGGGAGGTGCATTGCAGGCTAAGCATTTAAGGGGCATTATATTTTTTTCTTTTACATAAATATACATAGTATATCCACAATTAAGAGAACATTAAACACTCTGAGATCGTTAATCTATTAGCTGCTTTATAACTGTCCCTAACTGGCCTCAACAAAGTAGATACAAATATAACTGGACATATTTAGGGCCCCAGTAGTAGCCCATCTTTATTAGCTGCTACGCTGACATATTACAAACCTTATTTATTATATGTGCTATTAGCCAGTTTACTGAAGGAGAGATCTGATGGGTACAAGTGGAATATTGGGTCCTAGACCGATAACTGAACTTTAAAGAACGTATGTAAAGGACCGTGAAGGCACACAAGAAGATGGAATAAGGAACTGTAAAAGAGAGAGAAAAACCAATGGCACTTCCTTTAGGTTAAGGACAAGCTCTAGATCTCTTAATATGACATATTCTGGAATATATTCCAGATAGGTTAGTGTCTAATAATAGAGTCTGCGGTGGTGTGTACTTGTATCAACTAGGAAAACTGGACGTGGTTATACAGATAACCACTAGAAAGAGTACACTTATAGCACTCAAGAGCTAAATAAGTAGAATGAAATGTGCTGGAAAGTTCAATATGGCAAATCAATGAGTTCAGAAATAGCACCAGTCTCTAAATATACAAAAACCTAACTAAAACTTAACGTTTATTAGTCGCACAGTGCTAAAATTAGCGGAAAACAACAAAAAGTTAAAAACACTAACAGTAATTGAAGCCTAATTTTGAGTGAGAAAGAATGACAGGCTAATAGGACCAATACAGGGGTCACTACTTTGGAATCTACACCGTTGAGGCTGGAAATAAGATGATAATATCAATGTAATTATCAATGCGTTATTTATACTTGACGTGGGTACTAATAAATTATTAGTGTGTAGAAAGACCGTAATCGCAGATAAATAGGTAAAAATGTGCGCTTAAGAAAAACAGGGGTGTCACTGCCCTTATAGTCTACCCAAGGGTTAAATAGTGTCAAAAGGTTGATAGCTCAAACCTGGAATTAATAACAATATGACTCAAATTTCAGTTATGACTAGTTAATATTTAGTCACAAAAGCATTATAATTAGAGAGATTAGAATTGTGTGCAACATCTAAATTGATGTATTTATTTGCAGTGGGTTCTAGTACCTTAGATTTAATATAGTATAAAAACACTATAATTGTGTTTGGTATTTTAAGATATCTTACAACCCAGATCTTTCTCTCCCAGTATTGAATTACACCGCTATAGAGATAAAAAAGTGTTTATTAGATGTGGGTAGGTAAGGCTAATGTTTGTTATGGTTAACAACCTGCACCTTAAAATTAGCACGCACTAAATATCATGGTATGTCTGTTATACCGAATCAGAATTGAACTATCGGGTGATACCCGATGGCTGTGTAGCAATGATTTGGCGCTTTCCTTTTTAAATTTATTTACCGGTGGGGCAATGTAGCTCCCAAGCGGTGGTTAAATATTAGACAGCAGCCAATTTAGTTATGTTACGAGTCAGTCTGTTATACCATATAAAAAGCGATATATAAAAGCGATTAGATAAAATACAGATTCTAATAAATAGCCTGATTAGGTAAGTAGTTATTAACATAGCAACAATTGCAGTTAGCAGCTAAAATACAGGATCTCGCTAAGGCTTCTCACCATTTCCCTAAGTCGCTAACATGTTTCGCCGTCTGACACAGCTTTTTCAAAGGGTTATCGCGAGTGCACTGTTTGTATGCGACTTTTAAACCCTATTGATAGTTAGCTCCGCCTACTGGGAGGCAACATCAATGATGCGTGCTTTTTGACGTGGTCTAAATGCATTCTGGGTATTGTAATTACATCAGAGACGCTATGGGCGTCTCTGATGTAATTGGCGCCATATTAGCGTGCGTCCCCTGAGCGGGAGGCGAAGGGTCTGACACGTGGGGAGAGTTAGTCTGCATAACTTCCCCCTCGACAGAACCCTCTGGTGATAATTCTTTTATAGATAAAGACTGATCTTTACTGTTTAAGGTGAAATCAATACATTTAGTACACATTCTCCTATGGGGCTCCACCATGGCTTTCAAACATAATGAACAAGTAGGTTCCTCTGTGTCAGACATGTTTAAACAGACTAGCAATGAGACTAGCAAGCTTGGAAAACACTTTAAAACAAGTTTACAAGCAATATAAAAAAAACGTTACTGCGCTTTTAAGAAACACAAATTTTCCCAAATTTTGAAATAACAGTGAAAAAATGCAGTTACACTAACAAAATTTTTACAGTGTATGTAATAAGTTAGCAGAGCATTGCACCCACTTGCAAATGGATGATTAACCCCTTAATACCAAAAATGGAATAACAAATGACAAAAACGTTTTTTAAACAGTCACAACAACTGCCACAGCTCTACTGTGGCTTTTTACCTCCCTCAATACGACTTTTGAAGCCTTTTGAGCCCTTCAGACAAGTCCTGGATCATGCAGGAAGAAGCTGGATGTCTGTGTCTGTAATTTTTGCTGTGCAAAAAAAACGCCAAAATAGGCCCCTCCCACTCATATTACAACAGTGGGAAGCCTCAGGGAACTGTTTCTAGGCAAAATTCAAGCCAGCCATGTGGAAAAAACTAGGCCCCAATAAGTTTTATCACCAAACATATGTAAAAAACGATTAAACATTGCCAGCAAACGTTTTAAAATACACTTTTATAAGAGTATGTATCTCTATTAATAAGCCTGATACCAGTCGCTATCACTGCATTTAAGGCTTTACTTACATTACTTCGGTATCAGCAGCATTTTCTAGCAAATTCCATCCCTAGAAAAATATTTTAACTGCACATACCTTATTACAGGAAAACCTGCACGCTATTCCCCCTCTGAAGTTACCTCACTCCTCAGAATATGTGAGAACAGCAAAGGATCTTAGTTACTTCTGCGAAGATCATAGAAAACGCAGGCAGATTCTTCTTATAAATACTGCCTGAGATAAACAGTACACTCAGGTACCATTTAAAAATAACAAACTTTTGATTGAAGAAATAAACTAAGTATAAAACACCACAGTCCTCTTACGACCTTCATCTTAGTTGAGAGTTGCAAGAGAATGACTGGATATGGCAGTGAGGGGAGGAGCTATATAGCAGCTCTGCTGTGGGTGATCCTCTTGCAACTTCCTGTTGGGAAGGAGAATATCCCACAAGTAATGGATGATCTGTGGACTGAATACACTTAACAAGAGAAAAAATTGGGTTCAGTGTCCCTTTAAAGATTTACGGGGTTTATTGTTACAAGGAAAGATGAAAAGTATATATAAGAATGTCAAAAGGTATCAACTAAATCCATATATTACAGTAAACTAATGCCCACCAATAAAATGTTGGAAATATAACACCACCAGGACAATTTTTAAAGACCCTAAGAACCTTCCAAAACTGATAATTAGGGATGAAAAAGGCTCATTAGGGAGACTACCAGGAGAACAATGGTAACCTTAAAAAAGTAACACGAAACATCTAAACTTCACTTATTTCCAAATGTACCATTAAAAGTTCAGCTTAAATTACAATACTTTTATACCAAACAGGAAATGTATAAAGTACTATTAGGCAACGTACATTACATCTCTAATTTATTACATTTACTCAATATACGAGTTACTCCCCAAAATGTCAGGTCACAATAAAAACAGCAGTCACTTGGGTCCTGTTCAGTTCCTTATTCCGAAATAGCACCAGTCTCTAAATATACAAAAACCTAACTAAAATGAAAACTTAACATTTATTAGTCACACAGTGCTAAAATTAGCGGAAAACAACAAAAAGTTAAAAACACTAACAGTAATTGAAGCCTAATTTTGAGTGAGAAAGAATGACAGGCTAATAGGACCAATACAGGGGTCACTACACCGTTGAGGCTGGAAATAAGATGATAATATCAATGTAATTCTCAAGGGGTTATTTATACTTGACGTGGGTACTAATAAATTATTCGTGTGTAGAAAGACCGTAATCACAGATAAATAGGTAAAAATGTGCGCTTAAGAAAAACAGGGGTGTCACTGCCCTTATAGTCTACCCAAGGGTTAAATAGTATCAAAAGGTTGATAGCTCAAACCTGGAATTAATAACAATATGACTAAAATTTCAGTTATGACTAGTTAATATTTAGTCACAAAAGCATTATAATTAGAGAGATTAGAATTGTGTGCAACATCTAAATTGATGTATTTATTTGCAGTGGGTTCTAGTACCTTAGATTTAATATAGTATAAAAACACTATAATTGTGTTTGGTATTTTAAGATATCTTACAACCCAGATCTTTCTCTAACACTAACACTTATCCTGCACGATCTAATTCTAACCTGCATAAGGGTAATTTTGAGCACAGGATCCTAATAGGTCCACCACAGACACAGTGTTAATATATTAATCACATGATATTTTTCTCATACTCGCATAACAATATTATCCCCTTCATAACATATTCCAGTTGTTCTCACATAACATTTTATTATTAACATCACAATCTGGGGTAGTATATGTAGTACAATTTAAACAAGATTTGATTCAATTTCACTCTAAGGCTGAAGAGAAGTGTATCATAGGCATGACATAGCAAATATATTTAACACAATTATAATCAAGATATATGATACTTGTAGACTCTATTTCGAGCTTTCTATTCCATTTACAGGCTATACAGACATGAAACTGTCATCTTTTAATGACTCTTACATTATTATCATAAAGAGATTATTAATATCTGATCTCTGAATAAATCCATATCTTTATTCTTTAAAATTAAATAATAGAAATATGATCACTCAGGATCACTAACAAATGGACGACATATATGAAATCTATTGTGGTCAGTTACCTGAATTAAGTAACACTAATCCATCAAGGAAAGAACAGGGAAATTTATCGTTGAATATGGCTGCAATCATGAATAATACCCTGTCAGAGGTATTATCTAGATTGCCTGAATTAAGAGGCAAGCGCGATAGCTCTGGGGTTAGGAGAGATACAGAGCGCGCAAATGCTGTTAGAGCCATGTCTGATACTGCGTCACAGTATGCAGAACCTGAGGACGGAGAGCTTCAGTCTGTGGGTGACATCTCTGACTCGGGGAAACCTGATTCAGAGATTCCTAATTTTAAATTTAAGCTTGAGAACCTCCGTGTATTGCTTGGGGAGGTATTAGCTGCTCTGAATGACTGTCACACAGTTGCAATTCCAGAGAAATTGTGTAGGCTGGATAGATACTATGCGGTGCCGATGTGTACTGACGTTTTATCTTGTTAAGTGTGTTCAGTCCACGGGTCATCCCATTACTTATGGGATATATTCTCCTTCCCAACAGGAAGTTGCAAGAGGATCACCCAAGCAGAGCTGCTATTTAGCTCCTCCCCTCACATGTCCTATCCAGTCATTCTCTTGCAACCCTCAACAAAGAAGGAGGTCGCGAGAGGAGCTGGAGTTTTTACTTAACTATTCTTCAATCAAAAGTTTATTTTAAATGGCACCGGAGTGTGCTGTTTTTCTATCTCAGGCAGTATTTGGAAGAAGAAACTGCCTGCGTTTTTTTTTCTATGATCTTAGCAGGCGTAACTAAGATCCACTGGCTGTTCTCGACATTCTGAGGAGTGGGGTAACTTCAGAAAATGGGAATAGCATGCAGGGTCCTCCGCAAATGAGGTATGTGCGGTACATTATTTTCTGGGAATGGAATTGACTAAGAAAATACTGCTGTTACCGTATGATGTAAGTACAGCCTTAAATGCAGGAGTGGTAACTGGTATCAGGCTGATAAATGTATGCGCAGTCAAGTTATTTTCTAGGGACTAGAATTTGACTGAGAAAATACTGTTAAAACTGAAATAATACTTAAGCCTTATCTGCAGTGGTAGCGACTGGTAGCAGGCTTAGTGATAACTTTGCATGACATTGGAAAATGTTATTTCTCCTGTTAAGTGTAGTCAGTCCACGGGTCATCCATTACTTATGGGATTATATCTCCTCCCTAACAGGAAGTGCAAGAGGATCACCCAAGCAGAGCTGCTATAAAGCTCCTCCCCTCTACGTCATACCCAGTCATTCTCTTGCACCTAACTAATAGATAGGACGTGTGAGAGGACTGTGGTGTGTTAAACTTAGTTTTTATTTCTTCAATCAAAAGTTTGTTATTTTAAACGGCACCGGAGTGTGTTGTTTCTTCTCAGGCAGCATTAGAAGAAGAATCTACCTGAGTTTGTCTATGATCTTAGCGGTCGTAACTAAGATCCACTTGCTGTTCTCGGCCATTCTGAGGAGTGAGGTAACTTCAGAACAGGGGATAGCAGGCAGGGCCCACCTGCAAGGAGGTATGTGCAGTAAATTATTTTCTAAGGAATGGAATTGACTGAGAAAATACTGCTAATACCGATGTAATGTAAGTGCAGCCTTAAATGCAGTAGTAGCGACTGGTATCAGGCTGATATGTATGTATGTATACTCTGAGGTATTTCTGGGGAATGGAATTTCACTAAGAAAATACTGTCTATATTAAAGTAATATTTGAGCCTGCACTGCAGTGAAAGCGACTAGCAGCAGGCTTATTAATAGCACTTCATAATTTTCATTTTTAAAACGTTTACTGGCATGTTAATCGTTTTTTCTGAGGTACTTGGTGATAAAACTTTATGGGCATGATTTTTACCACATGGCTGTCGTTTGTTTCTGAATAAAAACAGTTTACTGAGCTTCCCCACTGTTGTAATATGAGTGGGAGGGGCCTATTTTAGCGCTTTATTGCGCAGTAAAAATTTAGTCACAGTCTTCCTATTTCTTCCTCCATGATCCAGGACGTCTCTACAGAGCCCAGGGGTCTCCAAAACTAGTTTTGAGGGAGGTAATCACTCACAGCAGACCTGTGACAGTGTGTTTTGACTGTGATAAAAACGTTAATTATTAATTTGTTATCCGTTTTTGGGTATTAAGGGGTTAATCATCCATTTGCTGGTGGGTGCAATCCTTTGCTAACTTAATACATTTACTGTGAAAAATTGGATGCTATAACTATTTTGGTTCATTGTTATTTCAACTGTGACAGCTTTTTGTGCTTCTTAAAGGCACAGTAGCGTTTTTTATATTGCTTGTAAATTTATTTAGAAAAGTATTTCCAAGCTTGCTAGTCTCATTGCTAGTCTGTTTAAACATGTCTGACACAGATTAATCTCATTGTTCACTATGTTTAAAGGCCAATGTGTAGCCCAATAGAAATTTGTGTACTAATTGCATTGATGTTACTTTAAATAAAAGTCAATCTTTACATGTAAAGAAATTATCACCAGACAACGAGGGGGAAGTTATGCCGACTAACTCTCCTCACGTGTCAGTACCTTCGCCTCCCGCTCAGGAGGTGCGTGATATTGTCTATCCTTTTACACAAACGTCTGGCAGACGTTCAGGCTTTTTGTCAGGCTTTGGCTAGGATTAAGCCTGTGTTTAAGACTGTTGCTCCGCCGTGGAGCTTAAACTTAGTTCTTAACGTTCTGCAAGGTGTTCCGTTTGAACCCTTCATTCCATTGATATCAAGCTGTTATCTTGGAAAGTTCTGTTTTTAATGGCTATTTCCTCGGCTCGAAGAGTCTCTGGGTTATCGGCCTTACATTGTGATTCTCCTTATCTGATTTTTCATTCAGATAAGGTAGTTCTGCGTACTAAACCTGGGTTCTTACCTAAGGTAGTCACTAACAAGAATATCAATCAAGAGATTGTTGTTCCATCATTGTGCCCTAACCCTTCTTCAAAGAAGGAACGACTTCTGCACAATCTGGACGTCGTCCGTGCCCTGAAATTTTATTTGCAGACAACTAAAGATTTTCGTCAAACTTCTTCCCTGTTTGTCGTTTATTCTGGACAGAGGAGAGGTCAAAAAGCTTCGGCTACCTCTCTCTCTTTTTGGCTTCGTAGCATAATACGTTTAGCCTATGAGACTGCTGGACAGCAGCCTCCTGAAAGGATTACAGCTCATTCTACTAGAGCTGTGGCTTCCACTTGGGCCTTTAAGAATGAGGCCTCTGTTGAACAGATTTGCAAGGCTGCAACTTGGTCTTCACTTCACACTTTTTCAAAATTTTACAAATTTGACACTTTTGCTTCTTCGGAGGCTGTTTTTGGGAGAAAGGTTCTACAGGCAGTGGTTCCTTCCGTGTAAAGATCCTGCCTGTCCCTCCCGTCATCCGTGTACTTTTAGCTTTGGTATTGGTATCCCATAAGTAATGGATGACCCGTGGACTGACTACACTTAACAGGAGAAAATATAATTTATGCTTACCTGATAAATTCATTTCTCCTGTAGTGTAGTCAGTCCACGGCCCGCCCTGTTTTTTACGGCAGGTCTAAATTTTAAATTAAACTCCAGTCACCACTGCACCCTATAGTTTTCTCCTTTCTCGTTTGGTTTCGGTCGAATGACTGGGTATGACGTAGAGGGGAGGAGCTATATAGCAGCTCTGCTTGGGTGATCCTCTTGCACTTCCTGTTAGGGAGAAGATATAATCCCATAAGTAATGGATGACCCGTGGACTGACTACACTACAGGAGAAATGAATTTATCAGGTAAGCATAAATTATATTTTTTTAATAAAACGTTTACTGGCATGTTATTCGTTTTTGTGAGGTACTTGGTGATAAATCTCTTTGGGCATGATTTTTTTTCCACATGGCTGACATATATTTTCTGCATGGAAACCGTTATATCAGGGCTCCCACTGTTGTGATAGGAGTGGGAGGGACCTTGTTTTAGCGCCTTGTTGCACAGTCTTCCTGCTTCTTCCTCCTTGATCCAGGACGTCTCTAGAGAGCTCAGGGGTCTGCAAAATTCATTTTTGAGGGAGGTAATCAGTCACAGCAGATCTGTGACAGTGTGCTTGACTGTGATTAAAAGCGTTAAATCTTAATTGATATCCGTTTTATCCGTTTTGGGTATTGAGGGGTTAATCATCCTTTTGCTAATGGGTGCAATCCTCTGCTAATATTACACTTCTCGTTAAGAATTGTTAATTATATCTGTATTTTTGAAGCGCTGCAGCGTTTTTTTATATTGCTTGTAAACTTATTGAAAGTGATTTCCAAGCTTGCTAGTTTCATTGCTACGTCTGTTTAAACATGTCTGATTCAGAGGAAACTGTTTGTTCATCATGTTCAAAAGCCAATGTGGAGCCCAATAGAACGATGTGTACCAATTGTATTGATATTGCTTTGAATAAAAGTCAATCTGTACCGATAGAGAAACTATCACCAGACAACGAGGGGGAAGTTATGCCGCCTAACTCTCCTCACGTGTCAGTACCTGCGTCTCCCGCTCGGGAGATGCGTAGGATTGAGACGCCAAGTACATCTAGGCCCTTACAAATCACTTTACATGATATGGCTAATGTTATGAAAGAAGTATTATATAATATGCCCGAATTAAGGGGCAAGCGCGATAGCTCTGGGTTAAGGACAGAGCGCGCTTATTACACGAGAGCCATGTCTGATACTGCGTCACAATTTGCAGAACATGAGGATGGTGAGCTTCATTCTGTGTGGGAGTGGGAACTTCACCCGGAGGTATTTGCTCAAACCTAATTTCTCTGATGCTGACTGCCTGGAAATTGAACGCTTGATTCTCTCTAAGCGGGGGTTTTCGGATTCGGTTATTGATACATTAATACAGGCTTGGAAACCTGTGACCAGAAAGATTTACCATAAGATATGGCGGAAATATTTATATTGGTGCGAATCCAAGAGTTACTCATGGAGTAAGGTTAGGATTCCTAGGATATTGGCTTTTCTACAAGAGGGTTTAGAAAAAGGTTTGTCCACTAGTTCGCTAAAGGGACAGATTTCAGCTCTGTCTATTCTTTTACACAAACGTCTGGCAGAGAATCCAGACGTCCAGGCCTTTTGTCAGGCTTTGGCTAGAATTAAGCCTGTGTTTAAAGCTGTTGCTCCTCCGTGGAGCTTAAACTTGGTTCTTAAAGTTCTTCAGGGTGTTCCGTTTGAACCCCTTCATTCCATTGATATTAAGCTTTTATCTTCGAAAGTTTTGTTTTTGATGGCTATTTCCTCGGCTCGAAGAGTCTCTGAGTTATCTGCCTTACATTGTGATTCTCCTTATCTGATCTTTCATTCAGACAAGGTAGTACTGCGTACTAAACCTGGGTTTTTACCTAAGGTTGTTTCTAACAGGAATATCAATCAAGAGATTGTTGTTCCATCATTATGTCCTAATCCTTCTTCAAAGAAGGAACGTCTTTTGCATAATCTAGACGTGGTCCGTGCTCTGAAGTTCTACTTACAGGCAACTAAAGATTTTAGACAAACTTCTTCTCTGTTTGTCGTTTACTCTGGACAGAGGAGAGGTCAAAAGGCTTTGGCTACCTCTCTCTCTTTTTGGCTTCGTAGCATAATACGTTTAGCCTATGAGACTGCTGGACAGCAGCCTCCTGAAAGAATTACAGCTCATTCCACTAGAGCTGTGGCTTCCATCTGGGCCTTTAAGAATGAGGCCTCTGTTGAACAGATTTGCAAGGCTGCAACTTGGTCTTCACTTCATACTTTTTCCAAATTTTACAAATTTGACACTTTCGCTTCTTCGGAGGCTGGTTTTGGGAGAAAGGTTCTTCAGGCAGTGGTTCCTTCTGTTTAATGTTCCTGCCTTGTCCCTCCCATCATCCGTGTACTTAGCTTTGGTATGGGTATCCCATAAGTAATGGATGACCTGTGGACTGAACACACTTAACAAGAGAAAACATAATTTATGCTTACCTGATAAATTTATTTCTCTTGTAGTGTGTTCAGTCCACGGCCCGCCCTGTCTTTTTAAGGCAGGTTCTAAATTTTAAAATTATAACTCCAGTCACCACTGCACCTTATAGTTTCTCCTTTCTCGTCTTGTTTCGGTCGAATGACTGGATATGACATGAGGGGAGGAGCTATATAGCAGCTCTGCTTGGGTGATCCTCTTGCAACTTCCTGTTGGGAAGGAGAATATATCCCATAAGTAATGGATGACCCGTGGGCTGAACACACTACAAGAGAAATAAATTTATCAGGTAAGCATAAATTATGTTTTTCCTATACCTAAAAGGCTTACAGAAATTATTAGCAAGGAGTGGGATAGACCCGGTGTGCCCTTTTCCCCACCTATATTTAGAAAAATGTTTCCAATAGACGCCACTACACGGGACTTATGGCAGACGGTCCCTAAGGTGGAGGGAGCAGTTTCTACTTTAGCAAAGCGTACCACTATCCCGGTTGAGGACAGTTGTGCTTTTTCAGATCCAATGGATAAAAATTGGAGGGTTACCTTAAGAAAATGTTTATTCAACAAGGTTTATTTTACAGCCCCTTGCATGCATTGCGCCTGTCACTACTGCGGCGGCATTCTGGTTTGAGGCCCTGGAAGAGGCCATCCAGACAGCTCCATTGAATGAAATTATTGAAAAGCTTAGAACGCTTAAGCTAGCTAACTCATTTGTTTCTGATGCCATTGTTCATTTGACTAAACTAACGCCTAAGAATTCCGGATTCGCCATCCAGGCGCGTAGGGCGCTATGGCTTAAATCCTGGTAAGCTGACGTGACTTCAAAGTCTAAATTACTCAACATTCCTTTCAAGGGGCAGACCTTATTCGGGCCTGGCTTGAAGGAAATTATTTCTGACATTACTTGAGGCAAGGGTCATACCCTTCCTCAGGACAGGGCCAAATCAAAGGCCAAACAGTCTAATTTTCGTGCCTTTCGAAATTTCAAGGCAGGAGCAGCATCACCTTCCTCCGCTTCAAATCAAGAGGGAACTGTTGCTCATTCCAGACAGGCCTGGAAAAGTAACCAGTCCTGGAAAAGTAACCAGTCCTGGAACAAGGGCAAGCAGGCCAGAAAGCCTGCTGCTGCCCCAAGACAGCATGAAGGAACGGCCCCCTATCCGGAAACGGATCTAGTGGGGGCAGACTTTCTCTCTTCGCCCAGGCGTGGGCAAGAGATGTTCAGGATCCCTGGGCGTTGGAGATCATATCTCAGGGATATCTTCTGGACTTCAAAGCTTCTCCTCCACAAGGGAGATTTTATCTTTCAAGGTTATCAGCAAACGAGATAAAGAAAGAGGCATTCCTAAGCTGTGTGCAAGACCTCCTACTAATGGGAGTGATCCATCCAGTTCCGCGGACAGAACCAGGACAGGGATTTTATTCAAATCTGTTTGTGGTTCCCAAGAAAGAGGGAACCTTCAGACCAATCTTGGATCTAAAGATCTTAAACAAATTCCTCAGAGTTCCATCATTCAAAATGGAAACTATTCGGACCATCCTACCCATGATCCAAGAGGGTCAGTACATGACCACAGTGGACTTAAAGGATGCCTACCTTCACATACCGATTCACAAAGATCATCATCGGTTCCTAAGGTTTGCCTTTCTAGACAGGCATTGCCAATTTGTGGCTCTTCCCTTCGGGTTGGCCACTGCCCCGAGAATTTTTACAAAGGTTCTGGGCTCACTTCTGGCGGTTCTAAGACCGCTAGGCATAGCGGTGGCTCCGTATCTAGACGACATCCTGATACAGGCGTCAAGCTTTCAAATTGCCAAGTCTCATACAGAGATAGTTCTGGCATTTCTGAGGTCGCATGGGTGGAAAGTGAACGTGGAAAAGAGTTCTCTATCGCCACTCACAAGAGTCTCCTTCCTAGGGACTCTTATAGATTCTGTAGAGATGAAAATTTACCTGACGGAGTCCAGGTTATCAAAACTTCTAAATGTTTGCCGTGTCCTTCATTCCATTCCACGCCCGTCAGTGGCTCAGTGCATGGAAGTAATCGGCTTAATGGTAGCGGCAATGGACATAGTGCCATTTGCGCGCCTGCATCTCAGACCGCTGCAATTATGCATGCTAAGTCAGTGGAATGGGGATTACTCAATTTGTCCCCTCTACTAAATCTGGATCAAGAGACCAGAGATTCTCTTCTCTGGTGGCTTTCTCGGGTCCATCTGTCCATGGGTATGACCTTTCGCAGGTCAGATTGGACAATTGTAACAACAGATGCCAGCCTTCTAGGTTGGGGTACAGTCTGGAACTCCCTGAAGGCTCAGGGATCGTGGACTCAGGAGGAGAAACTCCTCCCAATAAATATTCTGGAGTTAAGAGCAATATTCAATGCTCTTCTAGCTTGGCCTCAGTTAGCAACACTGAGGTTCATCAGATTTCAGTCGGACAACATCACGACTGTGGCTTACATCAACCATCAATGGGGAACCAGGAGTTCCCTAGCGATGTTAGAAGTCTCAAAGATAATTCGCTGGGCAGAGTCTCACTCTTGCCACCTGTCAGCAATCCACATCCCAGGCGTAGAGAACTGGGAGGCGGATTTTCTAAGTCATCAGACTTTTCATCCGGGGGAGTGGGAACTCCATCCAGAGGTGTTTGCTCAACTGGTCCATCGTTGGGGCAAACCAGAACTGGATCTCATGGCGTCTCGCCAGAACGCCAAGCTTCCTTGTTACGGATCCAGGTCCAAGGACCCGGGAGCAACGCTGATAGATGCTCTAGCAGCTCCTTGGTTCTTCAACCTGGCCTATGTGTTTCCACCGTTTGCTCTGCTCCCTCGACTGATTGCCAAAATCAAACAGGAGAGAGCATCGGTGATTCTGATAGCGCCTGCGTGGCCACGCAGGACCTGGTATGCAGACCTAGTGGACATGTCATCTCTTCCACCATGGACTCTGCCTCTGAGGCAGGACCTTCTAATTCAAGGTCCTTTCAATCATCCAAATCTAATTTCTCTGAGACTGACTGCATGGAGATTGAACGCTTGATTCTATCAAGGCATGGCTTCTCCGAGTCAGTCATTGATACCTTAATACAGGCTTGGAAGCCTGTCACCAGGAAAATCTACCATAAGATATGGCGTAAATATCTTTATTGGTGTGAATCCAAGAGTTACTCATGGTGTAAGGTTAGGATTCCTAGGATATTGTCCTTTCTCCAAGAGGGTTTGGACAAAGGCTTATCAGCTAGTTCTTTAAAAGGACATATCTCTGCTCTGTCTATTCTTTTGCACAAGCGTTTGGCAGAAGTTCCAGACGTCCAGGCATTTTGTCAGGCTTTGGTTAGGATTAAGCCTGTGTTTAAAACTGTTGCTCCCCCGTGGAGCTTAAACTTGGTTCTTAAAAGTTTAATATCAATGGAATGAAGGGGTTCAAACGGAACTCCCTGAAGAACTTTATCTTGGAAAGTTCTGTTTTTGATGGCTATTTCCTCGGCTCGAAGAGTCTCTGAGTTATCTGCCTTACATTGTGATTCTCCTTATCTGATTTTTCATTCAGACAAGGTAGTTCTGCGTACCAAACCTGGGTTTTTACCTAAGGTGGTTTCTAACAGGAATATCAATCAAGAGATTGTTGTTCCATCATTGTGTCCTAATCCTTCTTCAAAGAAGGAACGTCTTTTGCATAATCTGGACGTAGTCCGTGCCTTGAAGTTTTACTTACAGGCTACTAAAGATTTTTGTCAAACATCTGCCCTGTTTGTCGTTTACTCTGGACAGAGGAGAGGTCAAAAAGCTTCGACAACCTCTCTCTCCTTTTAGCTTCGGAGCATAATACGCTTAGCCTATGAGACTGCTGGACAGCTCATTCTACTAGAGCTGTGGCTTCCACCTGGGCCTTTAAAAATGAGGCCTCTGTTGAACAGATTTGCAAGGCTGCGACTTGGTCTTTGCTTCACACCTTTTCAAAATTTTACAAATTTGACACTTTTGCTTCTTCTGAGGCTGTTTTTGGGAGAGAGGTTCTACAGGCAGTGGTTCCTTCCGTTTAAGTTCCTGCCTTGTCCCTCCCATCATCCGTGTACTAGCTTTGGTATTGGTATCCCACAAGAAATGGATGATCCGTGGACTGGATACACTTAACAAGAGAAAACATAATTTATGCTTACCTGATAAATTTATTTCTCTTGTAGTTTATCCAGTCCACGGCCCGCCCTGTCCTTTTAAGGCAGGTCTAAATTTTAATTAAACTACAGTCACCACTGCACCCTATGGTTTCTCCTTTCTCGTCTTGTTTCGGTCGAATGACTGGATATGGCAGTGAGAGGAGGAGCTATATAGCAGCTCTGCTGTGGGTGATCCTCTTGCAACTTCCTGTTGGGAAGGAGAATATCCCACAAGTAATGGATGATCCGTGGACTGGATACACTACAAGAGAAATAAATTTATCAGGTAAGCATAAATTATGTTTTTCTTTTGTGATTCAGATAGAGCATGCAACTTTCTAAATTACTCCTATTAATGTTTCGTCGTTCTCTTGCTATCTTTATTTGTAAAAGGCATCTAAGATTTATTTTTTTTGGTTCAGAACCCTTGACAGCATTTTTTGTATTGGTGGATGAATATATCCACCAATCAGCAAGGACCACCCAAGTTGTTCATCAAATATGGGCCGGCATCTAAACTTACAGCAAATTTGCTTGCTTTCTTTATATACTATAGAATGTTGTTAAATCTAAACATGGTTACAACTCAAATTGTAAAAGGTATGTACAGCTAAGTCATTGGCGCTCTTTACCCCATTTGGTAATCTATTTTAAAAGCATGATTTTGTTTCGATTCATACTAGAAATTAGCTTTTAGCAGCCACTCTATTGGCTCATTCACAACTAATTGCAGCAGTAAATATAGGAAGTATATAGCCAATCAGAGGCTGTATCGCCTGCTCCATGGAAATGCACTGAGTTAATGGCTATAGATGTCACGTGACAGGTTGTGCACTTGTTTTACAGAATCCATTGCTCTTTTTTTTTCCCTTCCCTCTGTTACCCATCCATACGGGTTGCATATTTTTGTTGCGTTTTATATTGAATTAGCTTTAGAATATGCATATGTATTGCCCCATGCTGTAGAACAGTACGTGTACATTCGTCCGGCAGATGTTTTTGCATCTTGCTGATAGTGCATGTGGAGAAGGTTACAATTTGAAACCAGACATGTAAATAAAGCCAAGTTGGCTTATTTGCTCTGCTTTGTGTATGTTATCATGAGCTGAATTCCCTCAGCAGAATGTAAATTAGACTTGGCATCCGCTAATGCGCGTTGCCTCTGGGCTTTGACCTTAGAATCTCTATTGTGGCACCTAGTTCTAAAGCATATTTTTTGAAATAGCTATATTCTGTGCCTACTTTGTATCATTGCTGCAGGCGAATCATTTTCCTTTCATTGATAGATTATCTCACAGATAAAAAAGACAAGAACTTTTAAACCAGAATAAACATTCCATGTAATGAATCCTCAGACATGGTAAATCATGCTTTTAAGTAAACTTTATGTAAGACTGGTACGGTACATTTAAAAAAACAAACAATTGAACGACTTTGGAATTTTGTTGCACTATACAGTTTAATATTAGTATAATAAACTGATATTTGTTCCAATCTAGGGGTAACCTAATTTAAAGGGACATTAAACGGCTGGGCACAAATACCCTAGAATGGACACTACTAGGGATGGGCGAATGTTTTGCAACATTTGAAAAATCGAACTAATTTTTGTACAACATTTTAACGTTCGTTTAATGTAATAGTATTTCTAATGCTATCTTTAAATGTAATATGCAATTCAAATTTTTATATTGCATAAATCGAATGAGAAACAAATTGAATTAATATATTTAACAGTATTTCTAATGCACTCTTTAAATGTAATATTAGAATTATGCAATACTTGAAATGCATTTCAAATCTTGCATAATTCTAATATTACATTTAAAGAGAGCATTAGAAATACCATTACAAATATATTGATTCAAATTGTTTTATCTTCTATGTATCAATTTACTAAATTCCCTACCACATAAACTATTGGACTTCTGAATAGTATTTGATAAACTAAATGTTACATTTGAAATTTCAAATGTGGATATTCTATCTAATTTTGAAAACAAAAGTAACATTCAAAAACCGGAAATAACGTTTGATTTTCATTATTATCAACATTCAATTGTTCAAATAGAATGTCCACATGACTGTTCGTTCTACAAATCAAATTGCACTTTCACCACATTCGCTCATCCCTATTTACTACTCACTATGCTGTTGCTATTTTAACCCCTGAAATGTCTGATGTTGAAGCTCCACCTCTTTGTACTGGGGGCAGCCATCTTGTAGCACAGACATTTGTACATACTGTGACAGAAGAAGTGTGCGTTTGCATATCAATAAGGTTGTCAACTTTTTGACAACTGTATAATGTGCTTTAGATTAGTGAAGGGCTGTGTTCGGCAAGCGCCTCCAGCTCACTATGACGCGTATTGGGAGCGTTTTCTTAATGTTCCCATAACCGTGACATCTTCCCAGCGCCACACCATCCCTCGGGATTTAACTGGTGCTGGGTCTCGGCACTTGCCGAATGCGGCCTACATGATACAAAGCAGGAGCTTTACATTTTTGCAGTGGCTGTATTGCTCTGTATTATTGAGTGCTTTTAAAAATATATTTTGTGTAACTGTGAAACGTGTAAGAGAGGCAAAAATGTAAAGCTTGCGTGATGTATCATGGACACTAACTCCATGCAAATGATAGAGCTGTAAATAAGTTGCCAATATCACTGTTCTGTGAGTGTGCACTGCTTCTGGCACAGGCTGTAAGAATACTTGAGCTCCAAGATGGCGGTGCTCAGTGAGAAGAGGCGGAGCTTCAGTAATCTGTGTATATATACCAATTGTCATTGGCTCACCCATGTGTTCAGTTAGAAACCAGTAGTGCATGGCTGCTCCTTCAACAAAAGCATACCAAGAGAATGAAGCAAATTTGATAATAGAAGTAAACTGAAAAGTTGTTTAAAATTGTATGTTCTACCTAAATCATGAAAGAGAAAACAAATTGGGTTTCATGTCCCTTTAATAACCAGTGAGAATTAGTTAGAAGCAAAAAATAATACTGCAATATTAGGTCCAATTTAAAGGGACACTGAACCCAAATTTTTCTTTCATGATTCAGATAAAGCATGAAATGTAATGCAACTTTCTAATTTACTCCTATTATCAATTTTACTTTGTTCTTTTGCTATCTTTATTTTAAAAGCAGGAATGTAAATCTTAGCATTTTAGGCTCGGCACCATGGGTAGCACTTGCTTATTGGAGGCTTACATTTACCCACCAGTAAGCAAGCATAACCCAGGTTCTCAACCAAAAATGGGCCTGCTCCTATGCATCACATTTTTGCTTTTTAAATAAAGATAGCAAGAGAAGGAAGAAAAATTGATTATAGGAGTAAAATAGAAAGTTGCTTAAAATTGCATGCTCTATCTGAATCAAAAAGTTGGGTTTAGTGTCCCTTTAAATAGTTTTGATTTAACATTGCTTCAGGCAAAATATTTTTCGGCATGTTTAACTCCTGCTCTTTCATATCTATACTAGAACTTGTTTTCTGTACACTGACCCTTTAATGCATTATTGCCTAATAATCAGTTGATTATTTACAGTCTCAAACATCCCCATCTGGCCATTTCTTTCAAGTGCAGCTCTTCAACTTTTTCACTCACCAGTAATTATGTTACTCAGATCTGTGTCCTTGTGCTGTTTATGTTCAGGCAGTGACACGTTCGGAGACGTATTCCGTAGATAGGCCGCCTTCCCTGGAGACAATGTACTATAAGCTATTTACGTTTCAAGGTAATTGCAACCTTTGTATAAAGATTAATTTGTGTTTACTTTTTCACTTCTTCTAGTGGGTACTTGGTTCTTGGTCTTTAAATGAAAACAAAATGCACAACTTGGTGACATTGCATAGTAAAAAGCTCTTCTGTTGACTGCCTACTGCTTATCTTAAAATAAAAAAAAAAAAAAAATGCAGGGGGCAGAATTTCTTTGAAGCTTATGTTGAGATATATATATATATATATATATATATATATATATATATATATATATATATATATATATATATATATATATATATTTTTTTTTTAACAAGCGCCACTACCTTTTCCCCTTTTTAAGTTTGCAGAGTGTATGTTGTGAACACATATGGCAGAACAGTTAAAAACGTTAAATCTGTAAAATGGTTTGACAATACTAGGGAGTTCTTCTAGAATTTTACTTCTGGATCTTAAAATAATGAATCAGTCTGAGAACTTTTACTCCTTCCTTAGACCAGCTAGAAGTAGATTAATACTGTAGAATGGTACCTCTTGCACACTGCTAACCAATTTAATTTTGGACTTTCCATGTTTCCAAGGTGGGGAGCTGATAGTCCTAGTGATCCCTGGGTGGGTGCAAATGTAGTTGCAGGTGTTTTATGGGCAGGGACAGGTTAGGCGAGGTGTTCTGAGGGCAGAGCCAGGTGGTCATGGGGTGGGGTTAGGCAGTTGTGGGAGGTGGCCTGCCAAAAAGGGAGGGGCAGGGAGTAGTAATTTTTAACTTTTTTTTTTTTTTTTTTTTTGCACTCCTGCTCAGCTCAATGGGGGTGCAAAATAGAATAAAAATGTATTAGAATTCCATAGGTCCTTTTTTTTTTTTTACTTGTTGCTTCTTAGTTCCAAACTCCCCCCCCCCCCACAAAAAATCATGAGACAAGCAGCCAATCACAATTTTGTATCCCCAAATCTATAGAAATTGGAGTGTACATCCCCGTTTACACACAATAGCCTTAGTGATATTTTATGATTTTTTTTTTTTATGTGAACATAACAACCAAATGTTTTCTGTATAAATGTGTGTGTATTCTATTTTTTTTAAGTAAATATCTGTTAAATTAAATACAGTAGAATTGCATAATTTTTTTTCCCAGCGAAATGTCAAAATGTGCTTCCATTTGCTGGTTTCTTGTATGATGTGACAGCTATCAGCCAATTATAGACTCCTATATGTAGACACTGAACTCTTGCACATGCCTCTGTAGTAGCTACTGCCTCAGAAGGTGCATATTCATGACGGCACAGTTTGATACTGGAATTTTGACTTTTAAATATGTGTAATAGTTTTATCTAATTTCATTAAAAGAGGCATTGTTTTCTAGATCTGATGTCATAGTAAAAAAAAAAAAAAAAATGCTCGCAAGAACTGCTGGCCAACGCACCTAATGCGCAAATCGCTTCATTATGTATTTGTTATGTTACTCCTAAATCGTGATATATATATATATATATATATCTCAAGTGTGTGTATAGTTTTTTTTTTTTATATATATAATATATATTTTCCCTATGGGCCTTGCTGTCTGGGGTTAACTGCCTGGGACTCTGAGGACAGCACCTGGATAATCCCATCTGCCAAGTGAGTCTAGAGATGTGCGTGCTGTTGGGACCCATGTCTTTGTTTCTTAAAAGCAATGTGACGTTTCATTGCGCAACTATAGTACGTCAAAATCTCCTTCTTGCATGGGAGACATGGAATGTTTTGGCTGGTTATCCTAATCTTTCAATCTTAACCATTAGTGTATCACTCTTTTCTAATCCTGTGCTCTTGGCATAGTGACTCAATGGCAGCTAATCTCTTATAAATTCAGAAGCTTCATCCTACACCTATGGAAGTGTAGAGACAGTGGATTACTTATCCTATCATGATGGAGCTGCCTCCAGGCATTTGTCACGAGGGAAACACCCATTTTTTTAATTTAGGTATTTTTAAATGTAATTTTGAGTCACGCTCTTATATGGACGCAGACGCACCATCATGACACAGAGCTCATGATTTAGGTGGGGTTACACTTGGCAAATCTTGTTATATTTATTTATCAATATCTTGCCATTTTGAGTAGACGAGAGAAGAAACATGATTCCTTCTCGGTTGCATAGCTAATATATATGGTGCATACAAGTTCAGATATGTTTCAGGGCTGTTTATTACATAGTATAGTTTATGTTCCACAAAATATCACATCTAAAGAATGTTTCCTTCATAATATGAGGAGAGTCCACAGCATCATTCCTTACTGTTGGTATATACTGAACCTGGCCACCAGGAGGAGGCAGACATATCCCAGTCATTTTTTGCCTTTCGTCACAGGAGGTTGGCAGAGAAGTGTCAGAAGATTCGGAGTAGTTCCTTATGAAGGGTATCTACCCTTCGAAATGGGACTGGAGTTTTAAGTAGTCTTGCCAGCCTCTCAGTGAGAGCATAGACGAGTGTTAGTCTGGAGATGCAGGGAGTGTCTTGCTGCAAACCCATCCAGACTCGTATTAACAGCTCCTAAGCAATTAGTGTTGACGAGTTTCACTGCCTGCTTCCATCACTTAAGTCCATGTCAGGAGCGATGCTACAGGTCTGTCAAACTTGAGAGGCTGTATTTCTGTTCCACGGCATAGATTCCGGTAAGATTGTTTCATTTTTTTTTATACACATATAATAACACAAGAAGACAGGGTCACAGTGTGGCTCCTTTTATCTGTATGGAATCAAGGTTTTTATATAGTCTCTTATGGAGGGTAGTACTCTTCGAAACGGGACTGAAGTTTTAAGTAATCCTGTCAGCCTCTCAGTGAGAGCATGGATGAATACTAGAGTCCGGAGATGCAGGGACAGTCTTTCTGCGAAACCATCCCGACTCCTGTTAACAGCTCCTTAGCAATCGGCGTTGACGAGTTTCGTTGCCTGCTTTCTTCTCTCAAGTCCATGTCAGAAGCGAGGCGGCTATCTGTCACACTTGAAGGGCCGTGTTCTTGTTCCACTGCGTTGATTCCGGTAAGATCGTTTTCATTTTACTTCGATGATGTGGATAAAGTAATGTAAACAAAGAAGTCAGGGTCTCAGTGGAACTCCTTTATCTTTATAAGGAATCAAGGGTTAATATCTCCTGAGGGGGGTTATTGAACAGGGGGGACTTTAATCATGTTTGTTATGCGATTCTTTCTGCTAATGTGTAGTGTTATTTGGGCTTGTGGCTAGATCGGAACATAACAGCCTTTTCTTGTCAGGCTGCGCAGCCCTTGTAGGCCTTGCTGAGCTTTTCTATGGCACCTTGTGACGAGGCTGGGTCACGCTTCTTTCATTTCCGTATTCCTGACAGCGTGGTGATTGAGAGATTCTTTTTTTCTCTGTCTGAGTCTCAGGAGGCGCATTTACATCTTCCAGAGGAGGTGTTGCTGAGATACTGTCCGTGTTATGCTAACCCCGGGGCTCATCAGGCGTGTGTTGCAGGAGCGACTACCTACTGGTGCGACTCCTTATCTGAATTGATCGAGGTGGAGGGTCCCCTCAACATGATCCAAGAGAGAATTTAGGGTGGCTAATTCCTTTATTTGTGATGCAAATATGCAGAATGTTCGCCTGCATGCCAGGCGCTTAATGTTTTTCTGTTCAAGCCCATAGGGCACTCTGGCTGAAGTCTTGGTCTGCGGACATGACTTCAAAGTCAAGACTTTCCTTCCCATATAACTCTACGGTTACTGGAGGCAAAGGCGCCTTTTTACAGCAGGATAAGAACAAACCTAAATGACAAGGTCCTAATTTTTGTTCAGATAAATCCCAACATCAGCAACCCTCTGCAAAGCCTGAGTAATCCAAGAGGACTTGGAAGCCGTCTCAGTCCTGGAATAAATCCAAGCAGAACAAGGAGCCAGCCGAGACAAAGTCGGCATGAAGTGGCGGCCCCCTATCTGGCTCTGGATCTTGTAGGGGGCAGACTGTCACTCTTTTTGGAATTTTGGTTTGGGGATGTGCAAGACCTGTGTGTACTGGAGTTCATCTCTCAGGTATAAAGGATAGGTTTTAAGTCTCATTCACCCAGGGGCAGATTCCTCTTGTCAAGGCTAGAAAAGAGAGAGGCCTCTCTAGGGTGCGTGAGGGATCTCTCCTCCCTGGGAGTCTTTGTCCCGGTACCTCTTGAAGAAAAAGGTCTGAGATACAACTCAAACCTTTTTGTAGTCCCAAAGAAGGAGGAAGCTTTCTGCCTTATTCTGGACCTAAAGTGTTTAAACAAATTCCTATCTGTCCCCTCGTTCAAGATGGAGACAATAAGGTCCATCCTTCCCTTAGTTCAGGAAGGACAGTTCATGACCACAATAGATCTGAAGGATGCTTACCTTCACATTCCAATACACAAGGAACACTTAAAGTTCCTACTGTTTAGGTTCCTGGACCATAATACACTCCATATCCATGAGGATATTCCTTACAGACCAGAGACGTTACAAGCTAACTTCTGCTTGTCTTGCCCTCCAGACCTCCTTAAGGCCCTCTGTGGCTTGGTGTATGGAGATGATTGGTCTCATGTTGTCCAACATGGACATCATTCCTTTTGCCAGATTCCATCTCAGATCACTTCAGCTGTGCATGCTGACACAGTGGAACGGCGATCATTCGGATCTGTCAACACATTTCTCTGGACAACCGGTCAAGAGAATCGCTCTCCTGGTGGCTCTGTCCAGATCACCTGTCCCAAAGGACATCCATCTTGAGACCATCCTGGGAGATTGTGACTACAGACGCAAGTCTCTCAGGATGGGGAGCTGTTTGGTTGCTAGGAAGGCACAGGGCTTATGGACTTGAGAGGGATCCCTCCTCCCGATCAACATTTTAGAACTTCGAGCGATCTTCAATGCTCTGAAGGCTTGGCCTCTTCTGGGTTCGTCCCAGTTTATTAGATTTCAATCACACAACATATCCTCCGTGGAAGTTACCTTGTTGCAGGGATCTGCTGGAATAGGGTCCTTTTTGTTAATCAAACTCTAGATTCTGTGAGACTGACTGTGTGGAGATTGAACGCTTAGTGCTAGCCAATAGAGGTTTCTCTGAGAGGGTTATTGGTACTCTCATTCAGGCTCGTAAGCCTGTTACTCGTCGCGTCTATCATAAGGTGTGGAGGACTTACTTATTCTGGTGTGAAGAACGTGGTTTTGTCTGGCATAAGGTTAAGGCTACCAGGATTCTTTCCTTTCTCCAGGAGGATCTGGAGAAGGGCCTTTCTGCTAGTTTCCTGAAGGGACAGATTTCGTCCCTTTCTGTTTTGCTGTACAAGAGGCTCGCAGAGCTCCCTGACGTGCAATATATCGTTAAGGCTCTGATTAGGATCAGACCTGTGTTTAGATCTAGCGCTCCACCTTGGAGTTTGAATCTTAAGTTTTTGCAACGGGCTCCGTGTAAGCCTTTGCATTCGGTTGACATTAAATTGTTGTCCTGGAATGTTCTTTTTCTGTTGGCTATTGCGTTAGCACGCAGAGTTTCTGAGATAGCTGCCTTGCAATGTGAGCCTCCTTATTTGGTGTTCCACACTGATAAGGCTATCTTACGTACCTGCTTGGGTTTTCTCCCTAAGGTGGTGTCTGATCGTAACATCAATCAGGAGATTGCGTTTCTTTCCTTATGTCCTAATCCTTCTTCTTCCGAAAGAAACGTTTACTTCATAATCTGGATGTGGTTCGAGCTTTGAATTTTAATCTTCAAGCTACTAAGGATTTTAGGCAAACTTATTCCTTGTTTGTTATCTACTCTGTAAAGCATAAGGGTCTGAAGGCTTATTGAACTTCCTTATCTCTTTTTTTGTTGAGTGTTATACGCTTATCGTACGAGTCAGCGGGACTTAGACCTCCTCAGGTGATTACGGCTCATTCAACTAGAGCGGTGGCTTCCTCTTGGGCCTTTAAGAATTTCTAAGGTGGCTACCTGGTCCTCCTTGCATACTTTTTCAAAATTCTACAAGTTTGACATTTTTGCTTCGGCCGAAGCAGCTTTTGCGAGAGAGGTTTTGCAGGCTGTGGTGCTCTCAGATTAGGGTACGCCACTTTTTTTTTTTTTTATCCCTCCCGTTATCATTCAGTTCCCTCTAGAGCTTGGGTATAGTTTTTCCAACAGTAAGGAATGATGCTGTGGACTCTCCTCATATTAAGAAGGAAAACATAAATTATGCTTACCTGATAATTTAATTTGCTTCTGTATGAGGTGAGTCCACGGCCCCCGTCTGTATACTCCGATGGGCGGATCAAAATTTATTTTTTTTCTTCCGGCACCATTTATACCCTGATATTTCTCCTACTGTTTGTTTCCTTGGCTGAATGACTGGAATATAAGGGAAGTGGGGCGAGTATTTATTTAAGCCTTTGGCTGGGGTGTCTTTGCCTCCTCCTGGTGGCCAGGTTCAGTATTTCCCAACAGTAAGGAATTATGCCGTGGACTCTCCTCATACAGAAGGAAATGAAATTATCAGGTAAGCATAATTTATGTTTTTGTAGTAGAAAGAAATGAAAAGAGACACAAACGGGTGGATCAAACAGTCGTAATGTGAAATGGTTATTTTTAATACAGGTACAAATCTGTAGTTCTGAAAATCAAAACTTTTTAATTTTTTTTTTAACTTTTTCTCTGCCTGTAAGTCACAATCTTTTTTTCTATCTTTGGATTGATTTTTAATTTCTAAAATGCAAATAACAGTCTGTATTTATTTAAAACAACTTTTATCTTTCTTTTTAAAGTACTGTACTATCTTTCTGATGGTACTATGTATACAAAAGGATTACAAATGATATAGAACCTATCTTAAATTTGCATATACAATGACATGTAAATATATAATATTTACACTTGGGTCCATACCCTCCGGATTTTGGAATATTTACATCTGTAAAATGGGACAGTTTACAAACCTTTCCAAAATCGAATCCTTTTCCAGGCATAGCAGTTTGAATAAAGGGTTTTTAACCTGTAATGTAATTTCTTAAAGGGACATGAAACCCCCAAAAAATAATTGATTCAGATAGAGCATACGATTTTAAACAACTGTCCAATTGACTTCTATGATCAATTTTGCTTCATTCTCTTGGTATCCTTTATTGGAAGAGCAGCAATGCATTATTGGGAGCTAGCGGAACACATCAGTAAGCCAGTGACAACAGGCATGTATGTGCTGCTAGCTCCCTGCCCCTGAGCCTAACTAGTGATGCTTTTCTACAAGGATCCAAAGAACAAAGCAAATAGCCTTAAAATGAAAAGTTGTTTCAAATTGTATGCTCTTTCTGAATCATGAAGGAAAAAATTTGGGTTTCACGTCTTGTTAAAGGGACACTAAACCCAAAATGTTCCTTTAATAATTCAGAGCATGCAATTTTAAGCAACTTTCTAATTTACTCCTACTATCAATTTTTATTCGTTCTCTTGCTATCTTTATTTAAAAAGTAGGAATTTAAAGCTTAGGAGCCAGCCCATTTTAGGTTCAGCACCATGGATAGTGCTTGCTTATTGGTGGATAAAGTTAGCAAACCAATAAGCAAGCATAACTTAGGTTCTCAACCAAAAAATGGTCCGGCTCTTAAGCTTTACATTCCTGCTTTTTTAATAAAGATAGCAAGAGAACAAAGAAAAATTGATAATAGAAGTAAATTTGAAAATTGCTTAAAATTACATGCTCTATCTGAATCATTAAAGAAAACAAAATTGAGTTTAGTGTCCCTTTAATGCCAAATTTATGTGATAGTCTCTGGAATTTTTTCTGAACAAAGGTTGGTGAGGAAGCTCAGTTGGTTAATTTATCAACTGCGTTCAAAACACTACTGCAAAAGTCAACTCATAGTTTCATGTTTTCATGGTTGGTTGATAGAATACCATAAAATTGGATAATAGCTATTTATAAACTGATTGGAGTCCCCACGGAAAAACAGTGCTGTATGGCTGCACATTATATTAGAATCAAATGACTGCTGGGTCTTTTGAGTTTTGAGACCTGAACTCCTCTCATTTCATGTTGCAGAATCATCATGTCAGCACTTGTCAGTGGTTTCACAATAATAATATAATGTTTCTAAAATACTCCGGAGTTTCTACTGTCTGACCATTTGCTCCCTTATGTCTCTGGTTACAATGGTAAACAACCGTTGATTTTATAAATGCTCATCTGTGTTTTTTTAGCTCAGAAACGAACATTGTGCTCAGGCTATAATCTCAGTAAATCAGCAGATTTTGGAGCAAAAGGTATGTAAATTTTCAAACTTTGCATGCTAACAAATGTCATCTTTAAAAATACTGTTTCAGGTTTTTGTTCTGTATTGCTTCCCTAATACAGGATTTTTCAATTACAGTTCATATGACCCATCATCAAGTCAGATTTTTAGCATTACTTTGGATGAGAACAGGATAGTTAACCACAATTATAAAGGACCTTGTTAGAACATAAATGCTAAAGCCAACTCATCTTGGAAATATAGCCTGTTAGTTATCCTGTGGACTGGAAAGGCAAATAAACATAATGATGTATTCAATGGAATGACTAGCCTGAGAATAATTTATAGATGCATTTTTAAAAAATAGTTTCCATAAATAATGGGTGCTGCCATGTTGGAAGCTCGGTTTAATGTTTTTCGTGTCCTGAGGACAATTGGGGACAGATGCAAAACCTGCAATGAAATAGTGTGTGTGAGTGTGTTTGTATGTATGTCTAGTTTACAAAATAGTGAGACTCTGCTGGGGACAAGTAAGGATAGATATAAATTGGGGAAAATATACAAAAATCAAGTAAAAAAAAAAAAGTCTGTGCAAACAAGCGTCTGTGGAAACCCTGTTAGATAATTACTTTAGCAAATCTATGTTCCACACAGCCTTGCTTGTACTGTCATTTTTACTTCCTCATTTATATTAGTCCTTAATTGTACTCCGCAAAAGAGAGAGGTAATTAGGAAACTTAAGTTCAAATATGTCAGCCCGCATTATGGAATTCCTAAAAAAAACACAATTTTCTGAGTTAAATTGCAGGAAATGGGTGACAAAATAGAAAAACCGTGTTGCATTTTTTTTTAATTATCAGTTATTAAACATATTTTATTACAATTTGATAATGTTTACTATTCTTTTTTTAGTTGAGGAAAATCTAAAAAAACAATCAAATCTAAAAAAAACAAAAACAAACTTAAGGGGATATAATACTCATATGCTAAATCACTTGAAACTGATGCAGTATAACTGTAAAAAGCTGACAGGAAAATATCACTTGAGCATCTATATGTAAAAAAAAGGGAAGATATTTTACCTCACTATCTCCTCAGCTCAGCAGAGTAAGTTCTGTGTAAAAAGTTATACTCCAGCTGCAGGTAATAAAAAATGAAGAAACTAGCAGCAGCAGCCAATCATCATCAACAGTGCTGAGGTCATGAACTTTTACTGTGATCTCATGAGATTTGACTTAACTCATGAGATTTCATAGTAAACTTCCTTAAACTAAATAGGGAAATAAGATGAGTGTTCACGAAGCTCACTCCCTTAGCTGTCCCGGGACAGACATACTTATTTGCTGCTTAGAAGTCCTTTACAATGGGATGTGGCTACTGAGGAACTTTTGAGGTAAAATATCTTTCTTTTTTACATAGAGATGTTCAGGTGATATTTTCTAGTCAGCTTTTTACAGCTATGCTGCATTATTTTCAAGTGTTTCAACATTTGGGTATCATGGCCCTTTAAAACTGATATGTTTATCAAAGCAAGTATATTAGCAAGCCAGCAAATACATGTCCCATTTTTTGTATTGCTCTTAAATGTAACAGAATAATGGCAAACACTGGGTGTGATTTGCAGATCACAATACACTATCGGGGGGGACATTTACAACAGTCTTGCATAGCTTTTTAAATGTCTATGGCACTTTGTTAATTTCAGTGTTATACCTCCTGCACAGCTCATCTTTGCTTTTTTTTTTATTTGTGTGTGTGTGTGTGGAAATCGATAAGTTTTTAGTGATATTTAACTCCTCAGTCAAAAGTTTAATATTTACTCCAGGAAAAAGAAAAGCTATGACTTAAAATTTTATCATGAATTTGAAATAGCAATTAAATGATAAAATGTGTGTTAAAGGGACATTATACACTCTGCATAAATGTTTTGTAGATGATCTATTTATATAGCCCATAAAGTTTTTTTTTTTTTTTTTTTTAATGTATATATAGTTTTGCATATTTTTAAATAACATTGCTCTGATTTTTTTTTTTTTTTATGAGAATACCGTCAGCTACCTACTCCAGCTTGCTCCTGTTTGTGTAAAAGGTCTTTTCATATGCAAAAGAAGGGGGAGTGGGGAGTGTCTTATTTCCCACTTGCAGTGGGCTTTCCAGCTACCTTTTCAACAAAGCTAAACTAAGTTTTTAAACAGTTTTATACTGGATTTCCATATCAGTATCTGCATCTTATTCTTTAAAGTAGTGTATTATATGCAGTTATATGAAAATAATTGTATACTGTCCCTTTAAAGGGCAAATATATTGATGCATTTACATTCTTTAATGTGATAGAGCATCTAATTTTATTGGTCTCTTCACACATTTTTTTGCATGATAGATTAACTTAAATGGGTATTAAAACAGTTCTTCAATAAAAACAAATATGTTAAAGTAAACCTAAAAATAAACAGATTGTTTAAAAAAAAAACAAAACAAAAAAAAAAAACCAAAAGCCAGAAAACTACTAACTTGTTTCCTTTCAAGTAATTGGCAAGAGTCCATGAGCTCTAGTGACGTATGGGATATACAATCCTACCAGGAGGGGCAAAGTTTCCCAAACCTTAAAATGCCTATAAATACACCCCTCACAACACCCACAATTCAGTTTTACAAACTTTGCCTCCTATGGAGGTGGTGAAGTAAGTTTGTGCTTGATTTTTATTGTGATAAGCACTTCTAAGCATTCTGAAGCCCAATTCCTCTAAGTACAGCGTTTGTCAGAGGGATGTGAAGAGAGTATCGCCTATTTGATTTTATGGTTTTCCTTGTGGGAAATCTTTTCAAGGGTTCTCTGTTATCGGTCGTAGGGATTAATCTCCTACCTCCCTTTTCAGATTGATGATATACTCTTATATACCATTACCTCAGTTTTCAGTACTGGTTTGGCTATCAGCAGTCTGCTATATGTGGATGGGTGTCTTTCGATAAGTATGTATCCTTATTTAAGACACTCTCAGCTATGGTTTGGAGCTTTATGTATTAACATAAAGTTTTAAATATATGTATTTTACTTATATTTGCCATGAGTCAGGTCTGTGTATTTCCCTTTGCAGTCCAGCAGTTTCGTTATGGGAATCATGTTTTAGGAAGTTTGTCTTACCTGGGGTATAATCTTTTTTTCAATTTTAACTTGTTTTTTCTTTGGAAAACTTGCGGGCAAATTAGGCTTGTGAGGGTGCAAAATGCTGTGTATTGCGTCATTCTTGGCACAAGAAATTTTTTGGCCGCGAATGTAAGTCTGTCATGACTCAAGTTTGTCATTTCCTGTGTCTTAGTTGGCGCTAGGTTGTTTGGCGCAGAATTGTGTTTATGAAGCAAGTCATTTCCGGATGTTTGTTGGTGCCAAAAATTTCTCAACTTCCTTTTGCGTTGTGCGTCATATTTGGCGCCAAAAATTTTTAGTTTTATTTTACATCACTTCCTATATGCTCCTTGCCGCCTTTATGCTCAGAGGGCTATGCTATTTTGCTTTTTTTTGCCAATTTTAGCATTTGTATTTTTCTCCATTCCTGAAACTGCTATACGTGGAAATAAGATATTTCTGTTAAATGTTATTTTTTTCTTTTTTACATTTTACAAGATGTCTCAATCGGATCCTGTCTCAGAAGCTGCTGTAGGAACCATGCTACCTGAACACAGTTCTACCAAAGCTAAGTGTATCTGTTGTAAGATAGTTGAGATTATATCTCCAGCTGTAGTATGTAACCGTTGTCATAAGCTTTTGCATGCAGAAAAAGTTTCTATTAGTGCTAGTACAGTATCTGTTGTTCCTTCAACATCTAAAGTACATGATATCCCTGTTGATATGAAAAATTATATTGCTGATGTGATACAGGCGGCTATGGCTGCTATACCACCTTCAAATAAACGTAAAAGGTCTTTTAAAACTTCTCATAATACTGATGAAATTTGTAATGACCGGCAACATACTGATATATTCTCCTCTGATGAGGATCTCTCTGACTCAGAAGATCCTACTTCAGACATTGACACTGATAAATCTCATCTTTTTAAGATTGAGTATATTCGTTCTTTGTTAAAAGAAGTGTTGATAACTTTGGATATTGAGGAGTCTGGTCCTCTTTATAATAAATCCAGTAAACATTTAAATTCTGTCTATAAACCTCCTGTGACTACTGCTGAGGTTTTTCCTGTTCCTGATGCTATTTCTGATGTGATTGCTAAGGAATGGTCTAAGCCTGGTACTTCTTTTGTTCCTTCTTCAAGGTTTAAAAAGTGGTATCCTTTGCCAGTGGCTAAATTAGAGTTTAAGGTTGATGGGGCTATTTCTACTCTTGCTAAACTTACTACTATTCCTATCAAAGATAGTACTTCTTTTAAGGATCATTTTGATAGGAAGATTGAATCTTATCTAAGGAAAGCTTATTTGCATTCTGGTTATATGTTAAGACCTGCCACTTCTATAGCTGATGCTGCTGCTGCATCAATTTTTTGGTTGGATAGCCTAGCACAATGGGAAAAAGACTGATTTGCATAGCATTGATCGTTTCCTTCAATATGCTAATCATTTTATCTGTGATGCTATTTTTGATTTTATCAATATTTTTAAATCTATGTCTTTGGCTATTTTAGCTAGAAACGCTTTATGACTGAAATCATAGAATGCTGACATGGTATCTAAATCTAGGTTACTATCTCTATCATACCAGGGTAATAATTTGTTTGGTTCCCAGTTGGATTCTATTATTTCCACTATTACTGGGGGGAAGGGAGTTTTTTTTTTGCCTCAAGATAAAGTCTAATGGCAAATCTAAAGCTTCACATCGGTTTTGTTCCTTTCGTCAGACTCCAATTGGAAGCCATCCTCAAGTTGAAATAAATCAAAGCCATACAAGAAACCAAAGCCAGCCCCCAAGACTGCATGAAGGTGCGGCCCTCGATCCAGTTCTGCTGGTGGGGGGCAGATTAAAAATGATTTCAAGACGTTTGGGCAGGTTCCATTCAGAATTCATTGGTTTCAGAATATTGTCTCTCAGGGGTATCAAATGCGTTTCAGAATAAGACCTCCTGTGAGAAGATTTAGTCTCTCTCACGCTCCAACAAATCCTGTGAAAGCTCAGGATTTTCTGAAGTGTGTTTCAGATCTAGAACTTTCAGGAGTAATTGTACAAGTTCAAATTCTGGAACAGGGTCTGGGTTTTTATTCAAATCTATTCATTGTCCCGAAGAAGGGAAATTCTTTCAGACCAGTTCTGGATCTGAAGTTTTTGAATCATTTTGTAAGAGTCCCAACTTTCAAGATGGTGACTATAAGGAGTATTCTGTTTTTTTTTTTTTTTTTTTTTGTTCAGCAAGATCATTACATGTCCTTAATAGACTTAACAGGATGCGGATCTTCATATTCTGATTAATCCAGACCACTATCGGTTTCTGAGATTCTCTTTTCTAGATGAGCATTACCAGTTTGTTGCTCTTCCATTTGGCCTAGCAACAGCTCCAAGAATCTTTTTGAAGGTTCTTGGTGCCCTTCTATCTGTAATCAGAGAGCAGGGTATTGCAGTGTTTCCTTATTTGGACGAAATCTTGGTACTGGCTTAATCTTTTCATTTAGCAGAATCTCACACAAATCAACTTTTTGTTTTTTCTTCAAGACATGGCTGTAGGATCAATTTACCAAAGAGTTCCTTGATTCCTCAGACAAGGGTCACCTTTTTAGGTTTCCAGATAGATTCAGTGTCCATGACTCTGTATTTAACAGACAAGAGACAAATTAAATTGGTTTCTGCCTGTCGAAACCTTCAGTCTTGATCATTCCCTTCAGTGGCTATGTGCATGGAAGTTTTAGGACTCTTGACTGCAGCATCAGACGCGATCCCCTTTGCTAGTTTTCATATGAGACCTCTGCAGCTTTGCATGCTAAATCAATGGTGCAGGGATTACAGGGAGTGCAGAATTATTAGGCAAATGAGTATTTTGACCAACTCATCCTCATGCATGTTGTCTTACTCCAAGCTGTATAGGCTTGAAAGCCTACTACCAATTAAGCATATTAGGTGATGTGCATCTCTGTAATGAGAAGGGGTGTGGTCTAATGACATCAACACCCTATATCAGATGTGCATAATTATTAGGCAACTTCCTTTCCTTTGGCAAAATGGGTCAAAAGAAGGACTTGACAGGCTCAGAAAAGTAAAAAATAGTGAGATATCTTGCAGAGGGATGCAGCACTCTTAAAATGGCAAAGCTTCTGAAGCGTGATCATCGAACAATCAAGCGTTTCATTCAAAATAGTCAACAGGGTCGCAAGAAGCGTGTGGAAAAACCAAGGCGCAAAATAACTGCCCATGAACTGAGAAAAGTCAAGCGTGCAGCTGCCAAGATGCCACTTGCCACCAGTTTGGCCATATTTCAGAGCTGCAACATCACTGGAGTGCCCAAAAGCACAAGGTGTGCAATACTCAGAGACATGGCCAAGGTAAGAAAGGCTGAAAGACGACCACCACTGAACAAGACACACAAGCTGAAACGTCAAGACTGGGCCAAGAAATATCTCAAGACTGATTTTTCTAAGGTTTTATGGACTGATGAAATGAGAGTGAGTCTTGATGGGCCAGATGGATGGGCCCGTGGCTGAATTGGTAAAGGGCAGAGAGCTCCAGTCCGACTCAGACGCCAGCAAGGTGGAGTACTGGTTTGGGCTGGTATCATCAAAGATGAGCTTGTGGGGCCTTTTCGGGTTGAGGATGGAGTCAAGCTCAACTCCCAGTCCTACTGCCAGTTTCTGGAAGACACCTTCTTCAAGCAGTGGTACAGGAAGAAGTCTGCATCCTTCAAGAAAAACATGATTTCGATGCAGGACAATGCTCCATCACACGCGTCCAAGTACTCCACAGCGTGGCTGGCAAGAAAGGGTATAAAAGAAGAAAATCTAATGACATGGCCTCCTTGTTCACCTGATCTGAACCCCATTGAGAACCCGTGGTCCATCATCAAATGTAAGATTTACAAGGAGGGAAAACAGTACACCTCTCTGAACAGTGTCTGGGAGGCTGTGGTTGCTGCTGCATGCAATGTTGATGGTGAACAGATAAAAACACTGACAGAATCCATGGATGGCAGGCTTTTGAGTGTCCTTGCAAAGAAAGGTGGCTATATTGGTCACTGATTTGTTTTTGTTTTGTTTTTGAATGTCAGAAATGTTTATTTGTGAATGTTGAGATGTTATGTTGGTTTCACTGGTAAAAATAAATAATTGAAATGGATATATATTTGTTTTTTGTTAAGTTGCCTAATAATTATGCACAGTAATAGTCACCTGCACACACAGATATCCCCCTAAAATAGCTATAACTAAAAACTACTTCCAAAACTATTCAGCTTTGATATTAATGAGTTTTTTGGGTTCATTGAGAACATGGTTGTTGTTCAATAATAAAATTAATCCTCAAAAATACAACTTGCCTAATAATTCTGCACTCCCTGTATACTTGGGATTTAAGTATATCAACTGTGATATCCAACATTCAACTCTTTCTGTTCTGGTGGTTAGACCATCATCGGATTATTCAAGGGGCCTCTTTTGTTCGTCCTGCCTGGACTGTGATTTCAACAGATGCAAGTCTCACAGGAGTTTGGAATCCTTTAGAGGCGAGGTTACCAATCAATATTTTAGAACTCCGTGCTATTTTCAGGGCTCTTCAGGCTTGGTCGCTATTAAAGAGAATTATTTGTTTTTAGACAGACAATTGCACAACTGTGGCATATGTCCATCATCAAGGGGGGGGGGGGAGACTCGCAGTCCTTTTAGCGATGAAATAAGTATTTCGGATACTTTCTTGGGCAGAATCCAACTCCTGTCTAATTTCTGCGATACATATACCAGGTTTAGACAATTGGCAAGCGGATTATCTCAGTCATCAAGTCTTTACATCCAGGGGAGTGGTCTCCTCATCCAGATGTATTTTTAGTCAGATTTTACAGATGTGGGGTCTCCCCGAAAATATATCTGATTGCTTCCCATCTAAACAAGAAGCTTTCCAGGTCCAGGGATCCTCAGGCGGAGATGGATGTGTTGGCAGTTCCTTGGTTTTACCAACCTTACATTTTTCCGCCTCTAGTTTTTCTTCCAAGGGTGATCTCCAAGATCATATTGGAACAATCACATGTATTTCTGATAGCACCAGCATGGCCTCAGAGGTTTTGGTAGGCGGATCTTATCTTGTCCGGATGTCCAGTTGCCAACCTTGGCTGCTTCCTTTATGGCCAGACCTTCTGTCTCAAGGGCCGTTTTTCCACCAGGATCTCAAATCGCTAAATTTGAAGGTATGGAAATTGAATGCTTAGTACTTAGTCAGTCATAGAGGTTTATCTGTCTCAGTGATTAATACTATGCTACAGGCTCATAAGTCTGTTTCAAGGAAGATTTATTATCGGGTTTGGAAAACCTATATTTCATGGTGTTTTTCTAATAAATTCTCTTGGCATTCTTTTAGGATTCCTAGAATTTTAATTTCTTCAGGATGGTTTGGATAAAGGTTTGTCTGCAAGTACCTTGAAGGGACAGATCTCTGCTCTTTCTGTTTTATTTCATTGAAAGATTGTTAAACCTCCTGATATTCACTGTTTGTTCAGGCTTTGTTTCGTATCAAGCCTGTTGTTAAATCAATCTCTCCTCCTTTGAGTCTTAATTTGGTTTTGAAGGCTTTGTTCTTTTTGGCTACAGGTAAAACTCGAAAAATTAGAATATCGTGCAAAAGTTCATTTATTTCACTAATGCAACCTAAAAGGTGAAACTAATATATATGAGATGGACTCATTACATGCAAAGCAAGATAGTTCAAGCCGTGATTTGTCATAATTGTGATGATTATGGCTTGACCGCAGCCTGGTCATCAAGTGCATCAAGAGCCACCACACACAGACGAATCCTGGACATGGGCTTCAAATGTCGTATTCCTCTTGTCAAGCCACTTCTGAACAAACAACCTGACCTGGTCTGTTGCTCTGTGGTCCAAAGTCCTCTCTTTTGATGAGAGCTAATTTTGCATCTCATTTGGAAACCAAGGACCCAAAGTATGGAGGAAGAATGGAGAGGCATACACTGCAAGATGCTTGAAGTCCAGTGTGAAGTTTCCACAGTCTGTGTTGATTTGGGGAGCCATGTCATCTGCTGGTGTTGGTCCACTGTGCTTCATTAAGTCCAGGGTCAATGCAGCCGTCTACCAGGAGATTTTGGAGCACTTCATGCTTCCTTCCGCAGACAAGCTCTATGGGGATGCCGACTTCATTTTCCAGCAGGACTTGGCACCTGCCCACACTGCCAAAAGCACCAAAACCTGGTTCAATGACCGTGGGATTACTGTGCTTGATTGGCCAGCTAACTCGTCTGACCTGAACCCCATAGAGAATCTATAGGGGAATTGCCAAGAGAGAGAGTAGACATGAGACTGAACAATGCAGAAGAGCTGAAGGCCGCTATTGAAGCATCCTGGTCTTCCATAACACCTCAGCAGTGCCACAGGCTGATAGCTACCATGCCACGCTGCACTGGGGCAGTAATTGCTGCAAATGGGGCCTAAACCAAGTACTCTGAAAAGTATACGCATGCATACTGTATGTACTCAGAGGTCCGATATTGTAATCTAATTTTCTGAGATTGTGGATTTGGGGTTTTCATGAGCTGTAAGCCATAATCATCACAATTATGACAAATCACGGCTTGAACTATCTTGCTTTGCATGTAATGAGTCTCTCCTATATTAATTTCACCTTTTAGGTTGCATTAGTGAAATAAAAGAACTTTTGCACAATATTCTAATTTTTCGAGTTTCACCTGTAGCTCTTCTGCTAGAAGAGTTTCTGAATTGTCTGCTCTCTTGTGAGTCTCCTTTTCTGATTTTCCATCAGTATAAGGCTGTTTTTTGTCCTTCGTTTAAATTTCTTCCTAAGGTTGTGAATTCTAACAACATTAGTAGGGAAATTGTTGTTCCTTCCTTGTGTCCTAATCCCAAGAATACTCTTGAAAGATCTTTACATTCTTTGGATGTTGTAAGAGCGTTTTAAATATTATGTTGAAGCTACTAAAGATTTCAGGAAGACTTCTAGTCTGTTTGTTGTTTTTTCTGGTTCCAGGAAAGGTCAGAAAGCCTCTGCCATTTCTTTGGCATCTTGGTTAAAGCTTTTGATTCACAAGGCTTATTTGGAGGCGGGACAGTCTCCGCCTCAGAGAATTACAGCTCATTCTACTAGATCAGTCGCCACTTCTTGGGCTTTTAAGAATGAAGTTTCGGTTGATCAGATTTGCAAAGTAGCAACTTGTCGTCTTTGCATAAATTAACTACATTTTACCATTTTGATGTATTTACTTCTTCTGAAGCAGTCTTTGGTAGAAAAAAGTTCTTCAGGCAGCTGTTTTTTTTTCTTGAAATTTATGTGAAATGTAAGAATTTTTTTGTGGATTTAATTTTTTTTCAGTGGAAATAGCTGTTTTTTATTTTATCCCTCCCTTTCTAGTGACTCTTCTGTGGTCTCCCACATCTTGGGTATTTCTATCCCATACATCACTAGCTCATGGACTCTTGCCTATTACATGAAAGAGAACCTAATTTATGTAAGAACTTACCTGATAAATTCATTTCTTTCATATAGGCAAGAGCCCATGAGGCCCACCCTTTTTATGGTGGTTATGATTTTTGTATAAAAACCACAATTATTTTTCACCCCACTACTTGGCTATTCGTTAAACTTAATTGTGGGTGTGGTGAGGGGGTGTATTTATAGGCATTTTGAGGTTTGGGAAACTTTGCCCCTCCTGGTAGGATTGTATATCCCATGTCACTAGCTCATGGACTGATGCCAATATGAAAAATTAATTTATCAGGTAAGTTCTTACATAAATTAGGTTTTCTTGCATAATGAGCACTTAAGTCTCAATGTAACCCGTGAACTGATAAAATTGAAATTCAGGTTGTATTCTGACTGATCTAGGCATAAGCAAGTATGACTCCCTGTCATCTAGAGTATTCACTTAGAGACAGTCTAGTCAAAATTAAACTTTCATGATTCAGGTAGGGCATGAAATTTTAAACAACTTTCCGATTTACTTTTTAATCATCAAATTTGCTTTGTTCTCCTGGTATTCTTTGTTGAAAGCTAAACATAGGAAGGCTCATATGCTCATTTCTAAGCTTTTGAAGGCTGCCTCTTATCTCAGTGCATTTTACAGTTTTTCCACAGATAGTGCTAGTTTGTGTGCCTTAGATAACATTGTGCTCGCTCCCCTGGAGTTATTTGAGTCAGTACGGATTGCCTAAAATGGAAGTCTGTGAAAAGCTCTGAGATAAGGGGCAGTCTGCAGAGGCTTGGATACAAGGTAATCACAGAGGTAAAACGTGTATTAATATAAGTGTTGGTTATGCAAAACTGGGTATTGGGTAATAAAGGGATTATCTATCTTTTTAAACAATAGAAATTCTGGAGTAGACTGTCCCTTTAATAGTAAACAGAATAGCAGTTTTATGACATAAGGTTAAGATAAACCTTCCTGCAGAGGCCCCTCCTCGTAAGGCTGTGACAGAAAGTAAAGGACACTGCACAAATGAAGAGGAAAAAAATAAAAGGTAAAATCCATTTAAATAGACAGGGGTGGACTGATCAGCTGGGCAAATAGGACCTGGACCGAGGGCAGGGGGCCCACAAATGTCATTTCCATGACTCCTGGTGTGCTGCTTAAGCTGGGGATGACAGCTGCCCTATCAGTTACTAAGCAGTTAAGTGTGGGTTTAGTGGGGGCCCAAGCCACAGTATGGGGGCCTTGTGCCTAGATGTAGGGTTTGTTTCTGGGGATCCTAGTGTGTGGGGGGGCCTGTAGGTGGTCTGTCACTGTGAGGACCATGGAGTATGGGATCTAGCCCTGGGTGTTGGGGGCTCTGTCTCTGGTCCTGGAGGTTGAGTGGTCTGAGGTGGAGGGCAGGGAAGCTACCATGTTCATTTGCATAAATTAATGCATTTGGGTCAGTGTGAGACAGTGTGGGGCCCTTCATTAATTTTTGCCCGGGCCCTGCTCTCAGGCCACCCCTTTAAATAAAATAAATAATTAATATGTATTATTCATCTAAGTATAAGACATAGGTTAGTGTTTTGTTTAATTACAACAATGAAACAGACTATTTAACATCCCTTTAATGCTGTTGTGTTATTGAAGGAAGTGCATGTTTGTCTGCAACACATTTCTTAAGAATAAAGGGACATGAAACTTTATATATTTTTTTTCTTTCATGATTCAGCCATAGCATACAATTTTAGACAACTAGGAAAAGCTCTTTTACACAAACTTGGGTGTTATCTCCATTTAAGACTCCATGGTCTCATATTGGTCATATAATATGTTTGATAGTCTCAGTAGGGTCATTTGCACATTGCAATAAAAATTGATCAATTGTAATATTGGTTGGAATGTATCTAAGAATATGCGTTTCCCTTGTTTTGCTATAGTGTATATATCAGTGCATGGTGCTTATATGCCCAGCAGTAAAGTGCTTATCTAAAAATAATGTTCCGCTTGAACTTGATAAATTAATCTGGTATGATCTTTCCACCTGTGGAACAGCTTCAGCATTCTTCACTAATCTGATCTGACTGGCCAATAAAGTTAGGATATTTAAAGTGCCATTTAATACAGCAGAATTACATATTCAATAAATGCATACTAAAAAGACAATGCAATAGTACACACAATCATGAATTTGAGTAGCATTTTTTTTTTTCTGACAAATTTCAAAGTTACTTCAATTTTCCCTGCCCTTGTACCATGTGATAGACACCAACCAATCACAAAATCTATATATGTATATATTGTCTAGTACGAGCTGTTTCCTCAGGAGGCGTGCAGATAAAGATTGTGCACATTTTCAGATAAGTAAATTGAATCTGAATCATGAGTTTTCGTTTTGACCTTTTGTGCACACACACACACGTATATGTGTGCCACTACTGACAGGGTACTTAACCCTTTAACAACTGTGATGTACCATATACGTTGTTGGTCGTTAATGACTTATCTGGTAATAGTGCGGCACTATTAGACCATCCCTCCTGCAGGCTTCTTAAAATAGGGTAAGTCGCTCGTCATTAAGGGGTTAATGTCAATTATAAAATATTATATGTCATTTTGAGATTAATTTTTACTGTCTATTTTTGGAGATTGACAAGAATAGTAGTTTTTGTGTATGGCTATCTGTACAGTAGAAAAAAGATTCCTCTCTGAAATGCATGAGCTCAGAATCTGAAAATGTTATACCAATATTGGCCAGATGATAGCCTAAGCGCCTTTGACTACAGATGGATTTCCATGTGGGCCTAATCACCTTTTAAAGCCATCAAAAATATGGAAGAGCTCGTTGTGAGATTTTTTATTATTTTTATTATCGTGAGCAAAACAATAGTGTGCTCTAAAAAGAAACAAGTTGTTTGTTAATAATAAAAAATAAAATTATATATGTTTTTATGTACAGTTGTAAAATGATTGGAGCTACAGCTTCTGGGCCCTGTTGTACAATTAATAAACAAAACAAAAAAAACTGCACAAATTCAGAACTCTATCTCTCAGATTAATGTAAATCTACTGCACTTGTGAAAGAGAATAAAATCCTCTTGCTGTGGGCCCATATAAGGGCTAAAAGTACAGTTCCAGTTTTGGAACCACATATGCAGCTATTTAAATGATACTGGTTGCTGATAACTGGTTTATAATTTTTCTAAATTATAGTGTTACAGTGCTTGCACTCCCTTTAAATCCCAAATTTATATTCAACCACAAAATGATGGGTGGCATAGCTGACAAATCGCTAGTAGTGGTACATATGTTACAAGCACACGCCTGGTGTCTGATACACCCTTAAACAGACAATGTATTCCTCATTTTAACCTTAAAGGAGGGTATAGGAACTTTTGTTTAAAAAAATAAGTTTGGAGGCTCATTTGTCACACTGATTATGGCTTTTTTTTTTTTGGCCAATGGGAACCTTGTTTGATGTATTAAATCTTGTACTTTCTCAGCAAAAAATACATTTTATATATCTTTATTGTAAAGAGGAGACTTTTTTTTTTTTTAATGTTTTTATGAAGATGGCACTTTCCTAACCCATCATAAACCAGTTGCTCTATTTTTTTATTTTCCAGAACAGCAATAAAGTGGCACACTTTATTATTATTATTATTATTATTATTATTATTATTATTTGTTTTTACGCTTTCTACTAGGGTTAAAATCTTTATTTTGAGCTTTAAGTCCCTTGACCGTTTTACTTTCTCATACTTTTGCAGTAGTTTAGGTAAACAAGGCGGCCACAACTCAAAAGAGCATTTTGATTGTAGAGCATCAGACAAACTCTGCTCTGCAAGCTTACCTAATTACTACTGCACATTTGTAGGAAAGATGTGTGGTTCAAAGCCATTAATTGCTAGGCACTCAGTGTTTCTAAATTATTGATCTGCAGCTGCCTTGTGATAAGAATTTGGCCATCACAGATCTTGTGCATTTACACAACCGATTAAAAATTGTATTTGTTTTCCCCTCCCCGTGGAGAAATTCCTGTCTATGGATGACTGTAAGCTCCTAAGAACCAGGCTGTAGCAGTTCTTGTCTTATGTGAGAGAATGATGCCATTGGATTTAAAATACAGAGAAAGAAATTGCAGACATTTTGTACAATCTGTGTCCGGCTTTAATGAAAAGACCAGGATGGAATCTAGGTAAAATTACTAACCATATAGCCCTGAGAATAGAATTGATGCAGTGATGCAATACTACTTGACATTAGCTTTAACACTTTCAGCTATATTTGCCATACACACCATGAATTTTTACAAATAAAAAAAAAACGCGTTCTAGTATAAACGGATGTTTTGGGTTAATTTTAATTACAAATTTAATTTATAAAAATGTTTGCTTTTCAGAATCTTGGAATTAAAAAAAAATCTTTGCTAAAAGTGTAACTCCTGCTTAAAGCAGTAGAATTACTTAATTAACAGATGCATAATAAAGACAATGAGCACCCTATGTCATGTAACTGACATCAGCCAATCGGACTAGTATACGTATACCCTGCTAGCTTGTGCACATGCTCAGTAGGATCTTGTTTCCGAATATAAAAAATGTGCAAAATTTCATAATGGAAGTAAATTGGGAAAGTGTCTTAAAACGGCTGAATCATAAAAGTTTATTTTGACTTCAGTATCCCTTTAAACGTACATAAGGAAGAATAAGACAGTCTTTTAATGTGTTTAAGCTTTTTGTTAATATTGCTTTCATAATACTACTAATATTACTTTCATTATTTAGATAGAGCATGCAATTTTAAACAACTTTGCACAGTCTTTTTATAGTTAAACTTTTTGAGTCACCAGCTCCAACTGAGCATGTGCAAGAATTCACAGAATAAACGTATATGCATTTGTGATTGGCTGATGGCTGTCACATGGTACAGGGGGAGTGTAAAAATACATAATTTTTAAAATTGTGAGAAATAAATCTACTACTCATTTGAAGTTCAGACTAAGTGCTATTGCATTGTCTTTTTATCTTGCATTTCTTGATTATGCACATTTACTGTGTTTACTGGTCCTATAACCACTTTGCAGGTGTCAAATATAGGTAAAGCCAATTCAAGAGCACCAAATGTGCATAGCATACCAGTAAAGGGACATAATACAGATCAAAAATGCTTTAATGCATTAGAGTATTTTTTGACTGCAGCTTTAATTTATTTTCTTCATATTTGGGATATAAAGATTGTTTGCACACCCCAGAGGGTGAATAACAATACACTTGGTTTTAGAAAATGTAGAAAATTAAATAATTTGTGTTTGGTGTTTTTAAAAGGCAATTGAGCATTTTTCTGGGTGACTGACTCTGGATCTGTTTTTATTTATTTATTTATATATATATATATATATATATATATATATATATATATATATATATATATATATATATATATATATATATATATATATATATATATATATATATATATATATATATATATATATATATATATATATATATTTATATATATATATATATTTATATTATATTATATATTTATATAATATATTTTATATATATATCTCTTTTTAAGATGGCTCTTATAAAGTTCTGCCAAATAAATTATAATACTGCAACACTCTTTACCATAGTACTCTGAGTGATCTATTGTATTTATAATGCAAAACCAGATCTCATGGTTTGACAACTCCATGCCCAGATCTATCCCTATTACCTGAATATACAGTGAATTTAAATGGACAGTCTGCTGGAAAATGTTTGTTTAAAATGATGGATAATACCTTTTTTATTAAATATTCTCCAGTTTTATATAACCAACACTGTTATATTAAAGGAACAATCAAGTTAAAATTAAACTTTTCATTATTCAGATAGAATATGCCATTAACAACTTTCCAATTCCATTAACAATGTTTAAATTTGTCACCAACTCCTACTGAGCATGTGCAAGAATTAACATAATATACATTTGCATTTGTTATTGGCTGATGGCGGTCAATGATGCAGGAGGAGTGGAAATAGTCTGAACTTCAAATGAATAGTTATGTCTAAGTGAAAGTTCAGTGACTTTGTCACAAGTAAGTCCATGAGATTACTTCCCCGATCATGAGTAAATGCAATATTGTCGAAGCACCTAGTAGGAGCAACTGCAGACCATGGCCAAGCAGCTGTACACAAGCCTCAAATTAACATGCCCAATGCCAAGCTCCAGCCTACGTGTTGTAAACCAGGTCACCGCTGGACTCTGAAGTGATATCGCGCTTCACTATCTGGCAGTCTGATGGCAGAAACTGGGTGCGGCAGATGCCAGGAGAACGCTACCTACCAGAATGCATAGGGCCTACTGTAAAGTTTTGGGGAGAAGGGGTAATTGTCTTGGGACTATTTTTCAGGGTATGGTCTTGGCCTCTTATTTCCAGTGAAGGGTCATCTTAATGCAACAAGATAGAAAGATATTTTAGACATTTGGGTGCTTCCAACTCTGTGGCAACAGTTTGGTGAAGGCCCTTTCTTGTTTCAGTATCACTGTGCGCCTGTGCACAAAACAAGGTCCATGAAGACATGGTTTGGTGTGGAGCAACTTGAGTAACCTGCACAGAGACCTGACCTCAACCCCATTAAACGCATTTGGGATGAATTGGAACAATCATTGTGAGCCAGAACTGCTTGTCCAACATCAGTGCCTGACTTCAGAAATGCTCTTTGTGCTGAATGGGCACAAATTCCCACAGACACACTCTAAAATCTTGTGGAAAACCTTCCCATAAGCGTGTGACTGTTCTAACCGAATAGAGGGGAGGGGGCAACTCCATATTGTGCCCATAGTTTTTGAATGGGATGTCCAACAACTCATAAAGGTGTAATGGTCAGGGGTCCACATACTTTTGGCCACGTAGTGTAAATAATGAAAGTATACTGCAATTTCTTTTTACGATCCATAATCATTTTTTTTATATTTTTCATGCCTCTCTAACACACATTTGCTTCCCCCGGTTATGTGCAGAAGCAGTAATTTTTATGGTCTTGTTATACATTTACAAGGACAGATATATAAGTACTTTAAACACTTCCTCCAGTAAATCTCATCACCACTGATGTAATGCAATCAAATTGCGCATAGGAGACTTTCTCTTTTTTTTTTTTTTTTTTTTTTTCTCCATATATTTTTATTCAGGATAGAAACCTGTTTTAACCCCCTCCCCCCCCCCCCCCTAGTGCTATAAACCATTTTGCACATACTCTTTTCACACAGTTTTCAGAGTTAAAGGGACACTGATTCAGATAGTGTACAATTTTAAACAACTTTCTAATTTACTCCTATTATAAATGTTTCTTTGTTCTCTTGCTATCTTTATATGAAAAAGGCATTTAAGCTTTTTTCTTGGTTTAGAACGCTGGACAGCAGTTTTTGATTGGTGGATGAATTTATCCTGGAAGAGGTCAGACAAATGGATTGAACAAATCTCCTGTGCCCCAAGGTAAAAAATACCAGAAAAGTGGGAAGCACTAGGGATGACCTCTTCTTTGTAACGGACCATTCAGAACAATACACACAGATTTGTGATGTAATCAGAAAGCATTTACCTATGCTTAAGGCTGATGAAGGCTTGGCGGACCTGTCTCTCAGGTCTTGCCATTTCTCATATAGGCGCAATAAACAATAGGCAACATAGTGGCACCCACGAAAATCAGTAAAAATAAAGAACAAGAGTAATCTTGGCTCACACAGAAAGGGATGTTCAAATGCCACAATAGAGAGTGTGTTGCTTGTGAAAAGGTCCAGACAGGGAGCCAGTTCAGCTCATTGGTCACAGGGGAGGTGTTCTTAAAAAATGTGTCTGAATTGCAGATCAACATACATTATATATCTCGCCTCTTGTGAGAGTTGCAAAAAGCAATACGTAGGCCTCATTATAAGGGAGGTCAGGTTTCGTATTAGGGAGCACCTTTCCAGTATCAGGATTGGAACAGCAAGTACACCTCTGGTCCAGCATTTTGCTAATGTCCATGGGAAAAGCGCGGATACTTTCCGTTGGACGTGCATAGAGAGTTCTGACACCACCAAGAGGGGGCGACAGAGATAAACTGATGGCCAATCGTGAGATCTTTTGGATCTTCACATTAAAAACAAGAAACCCCCAAGGTTTGAACTCAATGTATGACTTAACTATTGGGAGTAGGAGATAGGGACTGGTGAACTAAACCATCTCCTATACTACCTTCTCTACTCCCCCTCTCTCTCCTATACTTTACAGTGAGATTTAGTTCCAACACTCTAAGCTATCCCTTTGAATACTTTTGGGGATGGATCCCTGGTATGAGTTCACCACAGACAATGTGTTTACATACTTGGGTTTAGGTATGAGCATGAACAAATAATCATTATTAAAATTCCATTCTCGAATTCAAGATTCAGCTTTATCTTGTGAGCTCCTATTGTGGAAGCTATATTGTCCCAACATATGTTCTCTTTAGTTTGCTCCTGAAGCCCCCACTATTTTGTACTTGCCACACTGCCACACCAATAGTGTGTAGCACAAGCTACATTATATTGCAGTAAATACCTTAAATAAAATATACAGGATTTAATAGTCTGAATATTCTGCATATAACAACACTACAGGTCAGGCACATGCTGCAGGATAGTTTGTGTTAGAGGAGTCCACGTACAGCTAACCAAATTTACACGCCGTACATAACGTCACAATCTATGACTATTTCAGATTAAGCCTGAAACCTCCTAGTGTGTGGAAGAAGCTAGTTAGCCTATTAGTATTGTACAAAAGACATATAGGATATGCTACACACACTATACACATAGTCCAAGCAGCTTTTCATTTTCAAATTATAGACAAGGGAGGATAATCAGCACACTCTATTTCAGAAGGGTTTTGACCGTAGGGTACCACACTTAGTAATGTGTACCGATAGAGCAGAATTTAGTGTTGACAACATTTATGTTTTGGAATAACCCCCTAGTCTAAAGTGGGAGAGTTTAAGGACACATGAGTATTATGAACACAGGACTAGACAGATCCACAATGTTTTAATGAGAATCACATAAGGGTTAATGTGCACTGAACATGTCAAACAGTGCTTTATGTTATTGCCCAATGGGAGTCTTTTACTCAGTTTTTAAAGGCGGGGCTAAGCCCATGCAATTTAGCAGCTTTGATAACGGCAACAAGCCGAAACATGTCAGCTGTACGAGCTAACTCCTGTTAGGACACCACCACCTTGTTTCCTGTTATAACTTATTTATTTAATGTTTTAAAGGATTACAAATAAGTGTTCATTTTTAACTAACCTTGGTGCTCCATCCTATTCTTTCTTTGCGGATGAATTTATCCACCAATCAGCAAGGACAACCTAGGTTGTTCACCAAAAATGGGCCGGCATCTAAACTTGCATTCTTGCATTTCAAATAAAGATACCAAGAGAATAAAGAACATTTTGATAATAGGAGTAAATTAGAAAGTTCTTTAGAATTTCATGCTCTATCTGAATCACAAAAGAAAAAAATTGGGTTCAGTGTCCCTTTAAGGTTGCCACTAGGGATAGGCGAATGTTTTGCAACATTTGAAAAATGTAAACTTATTTTAACACATTAGTTTGTTTTGAATATTCTTACAACATTCTAACATTCGCTTAACCCCTTCATGCCAGGTCTTATTTGTCTACATCGGAACAAAGTTTGGATGTAAACAAATAAGTACAAATTTAAATCATGCGATTGTTCGTGCAATTTCAGTGATGGGATTGTGTCAGGCGGGACTTCCTATGACGCTAGACACCCGCTCCTGTCTGCGATCCCATTCAGGAAGCACCTTTAAGCTTCAGTACAGCCAAACGGCTAGGATGTTCCATCCCGCACCAACCGCGCTAAAGTCCAGCGCAGTTAGGACGGCATGGAACGTTCTAACGACAGGAAGGGCTTAATGTACTAGTATTTCTAATGCTATCTTTAAATGTAATAGTCAATTTGAATTTTCCTAATTCAAATATTGCATACTTTTGATTTGAATTGTTCAATATTTGAAAAAGAAACATTTTAATCCATATATTTGTACATATGTGTCCATTTACTAAATTATCTACTACATGAACTATTAACCTTCTGAATAGTATTTGTTAAAACTAATGTTATATTAAAATGTGGATAGTCAATTTAATTATGAACATTCAAAAAAATGGAAAATAACATTAGATTACCGAATGAATTTTTATTCTGATCAACATTCGATTTGTCCAAATTGCACTTTTACCACATTCGCCCATTTCTAGTTGCCACTATAAAGAGCAAACAATTAGTAAATTATTTTGTATGAATAAGGATGTAAGGCTAATCTTGGAAACAGTTTATTTACCTAGACCTTGTTGTCTGTATGCATACAGTGATCTTGTACATTCAGGATCACAATAAGTAATCTTCACAACTTTGTCTAAAATGATGTTTGTGTTAAAATCTGTACTGTATATGTACATGTGGAGATTTATAATAAACAATTTACCTCTGTGATTACCTTGTATTTAAGCCTCTACAGACTGCCCCCTTATTTCAGTTCTTTTGACAGACTTGCATTTTAGCCAATCAGTGCTAACTCATAAATAACTTACAGAGTGAGCACAATGTTATTTATATGGCACACCCGAACTATCGTTGTCTAGCTACACTTAAATAAGTGGCGGCCTTTAAGGGCTTATAAATTATTATATGAGCCTACCTAGGTTTAGCTTTTCACAAAGAATACCAAGAGAACAAAGCAAATTTGATGATAAAAATTGGGAAGTTTAAAATTGCATGCACTATCTGAATCATGAGTTAAACTTTGACTAGACTGTCTCTTTAACCCCTTAGCTGACACTAATGCACACAATAGTAATTAACCTTGGCTTTGGTGTGTTTTCCTTCCTGGCAAGCAAGTGGTTGATGAGCTCTAGGCTGCAGTAGTACAATAATTCAGAGTAAATGCAAACTGGCACTGCAGGGACTATGGAAGGATAAAGAGAGCTTCATGGCAGTAAATTACCTGCTTCTGGGCAGGCTGTCACTGCAAGGGCTAGGGAAACGTATAGAGCACAGAGTGACACTACAGTCATGGGTCACAGTCAGGCTGACCTCTAGCTGCGCATTATGTCTTATAATTGTAGTTCCTACACATGATTTACAGATGATGCAGTAGGCTGTGCGTCACCTATGAGCATATCATTTACTGTCTCCTCTGTGCAGGCAAAATGTCTGTATGTTAATGGCTCTGAAATGCACGTGCAAGGCCCAGTTTTTAAGGCACCGTGGGTGCCCTGCTTCATTGGTTTCTCAAGCCTTATAGACTATTCTTATCCCATAAGGACATGTAAAGAAATAAGTAGTCCACTATTAATCCTTGAGACCACCCAGAGGAAAGAGTAGTCCACCCTTAAATAGTGAGGCCAACCAGAGGAATGAGCACTCCACCCTAAACATGTGAGGCCTTCCAGAGGAATGAGTAGTCCAGCCTGAACATGTGAAGAATTGGTAGTCATCCTGAACATGTTAGGCCTACCAGAAGATTAAGTAGTCTACCCTGAACATGTGAGGCCTTCAAGGATTGCGTAGTCCACCCTGAACATGTTAGACGTTCCAGAGTAATGAGTAGTCCACCCTGAACATGTGAGGCCTTCCAGAGAGATGTTTCCACCCTAAACCCATTAGGAGATGCAAAGGAATTGCTTCCTGTAGTGAGGAGTATTTTCATAGATATGAAGGGAGAGTGTGAATGAAAACAAACATTTCTCCAACATTGGTGTGTCCGGTCCACGGCGTCATCCTTACTTGTGGGAATATCTCTTCCCCAAAAGGAAATGGCAAAGAGTCCCAGCAAAGCTGGCCATATAGTCCCTCCTAGGCTCCGCCCACCCCAGTCATTCTCTTTGCCGTTGCACAGGCAACATCTCCACGGAGATGGTTAAGAGTATGTGGTGTTTAGTTGTAGTTTTTTTATTCTACTATCAAGAGTTTGTTATTTTAAAATAGTGCTGGTATGTACTATTTACTCTGAAACAGAAAAATATGAAGATTTCTGTTTGTGAGAGGAAGATGATTTTAGCAGACAGTAACTAAAATCGATTGCTGTTTCCACATAGGACTGTTGAGATGAAGTAACTTCAGTTGGGGGAAACAGTTAGCAGACTTTTCTGCTTAAGGTATGACTAGCCATATTTCTAACAAGACTGTGTAATGCTGGAAGGCTGTCATTTCCCCTCATGGGGACCGGTAAGCCATTTTCTTAGTCTCAAACAGAATAAAGGGCTTAATATGGGCTATAAAACTGGTAGACACTTTTATGGACTAAATCGATTGCTTTATTTGGACATTTTATACATGTTTATGCTGATAATTCACACTTATAAACTTGGGGAACGTTTTTTAACGTCAGGCACTATGTTAGACACCTTTTCCAGTCAGGAAGGGCCTTCCCAGTTGTAGGCTGAGCCTCATTTTCGCGCCTTTACTGCGCAGTTGTTTTTGAGTACAAGACATGCAGATGCATGTGTGAGGACCTGAGAGTAGTTGGAAAAGTTCCTAGAAGGCGTCATTTGGTATCGTATTCCCCTCTGGGCTTGGTAAAGTCACAGCAAAGGCTGTAGCTGGGACTGTATAGGGGTTAAATCTGTAACCGGCTCCGGTTTCGTTATTTTAAGGGTTAAAGCTCTGAAAATTGGTGTGCAATACTTTTAATGCTTTAAGACACTGTGGTGAAATTTTGGTAAATTTTGAACAATTCCTTCATATATTTTCACATATTCAGTAATAAAGTGTGCTCTGTTTAAAATTTAAAGAGACAGTAACGGTTTTGTTTTAAAACGGTTTTTGTGCTTTATTGACAAGTTTAAGCCTGTTTAACATGTCTGTGCCTTCAGATAAGCTATGTTCTATATGTATGAAAGCCAATGTGTCTCCCCCTTCAAAATTGTGTGATAATTGTGCCATAGCGTCCAAACAAAGTAAGGACAGTACTGCCACAAATAATGAAATTGCCCAAGATGATTCCTCAGATGAAGGGAGTAGACATGGTTCTACATCATCTCCTTCTGTGTCTACGCCAGTTTTGCCCACGCAGGAGGCCCCTAGTACTTCTAGCGCGCCAATGCTTATTACCATGCAACAATTGACGGCTGTAATGGATAACTCCATAGCAAATATTTTATCCAAAATGCCTGCATATCAGAGAAAGCGCGATTGCTCTGTTTTAAACACTGAAGAGCAGGAGGGCGCTGATGATAATTGTTCTGTCATACCCTCACACCAATCTGAAGGGGCCTTGAGGGAGGTTTTGTCAGATGGGGAAATTTCAGATTCAGGAAAAATTTCTCAACAGGCTGAACCTGATGTTGTGACATTTAAATTTAAATTAGAACATCTCCGCGCACTGCTTAAGGAGGTGTTATCTACTCTGGATGATTGTGACAACTTGGTCATTCCAGAAAAATTATGCAAGATGGACAAGTTTCTAGAGGTTCCGGTGCACCCCGGCGCTTTTCCTATACCCAGCGGGTGGCGGACATAGTGAATAAGGAGTGGGAGAAGCCCGGCATACCTTTTTGTTCCCCCTCCTATATTTAAGAAATTATTTCCTATGGTCGACCCCAGAAAGGACTTATGGCAGACAGTCCCTAAGGTCGAGGGGGCAGTTTCTACTCTAAACAAGCGCACTACTATTCCTATCGAAGATAGTTGTGCTTTCAAAGATCCTATGGATAAAAAATTGGAAGGTTTGCTTAAAAAGATTTTTGTACAGCAAGGTTACCTTCTACAACCCATTTCGTGCATTGTTCCTGTCACTACAGCAGCGTGGTTTTGGTTCGAGGAACTAGAAAAGTCGCTCAGTAGAGAGACTCCATATGAGGAGGTTATGGACAGAGTTCACGCACTTAAGTTGGCGAACTCTTTTATTTTAGATGCCGCTTTGCAATTAGCTAGATAAGCGGCGAAAAATTCAGGGTTTGCAATTGTGGCGCGCAGAGCGCTTTGGCTAAAGTCTTGGTCAGCGGATGTATCATCCAAGACAAAATTGCTTAACATCCCCTTCAAGGGTAAAACTCTCTTTGGACCAGAATTAAAAGAGATTATCTCAGACATCACTGGGGGAAAGGGCCACGCCCTCCCACAAGATAGGCCTTTCAAGGCCAAGAATAAGTCTAATTTTCGTTCCTTTCGTAATGTCAGGAACGGACCGGCCTCTAATTCTGCATCCTCTAAGCAAGAGGGTAATGCCTCACAGTCCAAACCAGCCTGGAAACCGATGCAAGGCTGGAACAAGGGTAAGCAGACCAAGAAGCCTGCTACCGCTAACAAAACAGCATGAAGGAGTAGCCCCCGATCCGGGACCGGATCTAGTGGGGGGCAGACTCTCTCTCTTTGCTCAGGCTTGGGCAAGAGATGTTCAGGATCCCTGGACGCTAGAAATAGTTTCTCAGGGTTATCTTCTGGAATTCAAGGAACTACCCCCAAGGGGAAGGTTCCACATGTCTCACTTATCCTCAAACCAAATAAAGAGACAGGCGTTCTTACATTGTGTAGAAGACCTGCTAAAGATGGGAGTGATACACCCAGTTCCAATGAAGGAACAAGGAATGGGTTTTTACTCAAATCTGTTCGTAGTTCCCAAAAAAGAGGGAACCTTCAGACCAATTCTGGATTTAAAGATCCTAAACAAATTTCTCAGGGTACCATCGTTCAAAATGGAAACCATTCGAACGATTCTACCCACTATCCAGGAAGGTCAATTTATGACTACCGTGGATCTAAAGGATGCGTACCTACATATTCCTATCCACAAAGAACATCATCAGTTCCTAAGGTTCGCCTTTCTGGACAAACATTACCAGTTTGTGGCCCTCCCATTCGGATTAGCCACTGCTCCAAGGATTTTCACAAAGGTACTCGGGTCCCTTCTAGCGGTTCTAAGACCGAGGGGCATTGCAGTAGTACCATACTTGGACGACATTCTAATACAAGCGTCGTCCCTTTCAAAAGCAAAGGCTCATACAGACATCGTTCTGGCCTTTCTCAGATCTCACGGATGGAAGGTGAACATAGAAAAAAGTTCTCTGTCTCCGTCAACAAGAGTTCCCTTCCTGGGAACAATAATAGATTCCTTAGAAATGAGGATCTTTCTGACAGATGTCAGAAAGTCAAAACTTCTAAGCGCTTGTCAAGTTCTTCATTCTGTTCCACGTCCTTCCATAGCTCAGTGCATGGAAGTAGTAGGGTTGATGGTTGCAGCAATGGACATAGTTCCTTTTGCGCGAATTCATCTAAGACCATTACAACTGTGCATGCTGAAACAGTGGAATGGGGACTATACAGATTTGTCTCCAGTGATTCAAGTAGATCAGAAGACCAGAGATTCACTCCGTTGGTGGATATCCCTGGACCACCTATCCCAGGGAATGAGCTTCCGCAGACCAGAGTGGGTCATTTTCACAACCGACGCCAGTCTAGTGGGCTGGGGTGCGGTCTGGGAATCCCTGAAAGCTCAGGGACTGTGGTCTCGGGAAGAGTCTCTTCTCCCGATAAACATTCTGGAACTAAGAGCGATATTCAATGCTCTCAGGGCTTGGCCTCAGCTTGCAAAGGCCAGATTCATAAGATTCCAATCAGACAACATGACGACTGTTGCGTATATCAATCATCAGGGGGGAACAAGGAGTTCCCTGGCGATGAAAGAAGTAACCAAAATAATACAATGGGCGGAGAATCACTCCTGCCATCTATCTGCGATCCACATCCCAGGTGTGGAAAACTGGGAAGCGGATTATCTGAGTCGTCAGACATTCCATCCGGGGGAGTGGGAACTCCACCCGGAGATTTTTGCCCAGTTGACTCAATTATGGGGCATTCCAGACATGGATCTGATGGCGTCTCGTCAGAACTTCAAGGTTCCTTGCTAGGGTCCAGATCCAGGGATCCCAAGGCGACTCTAGTGGATGCACTAGTAGCGCCTTGGACCTTCAACCTAGCTTATGTGTTCCCACCGTTTCCTCTCATTCCCAGGCTGGTAGCCAGGATCAAACAGGAGAGGGTCTCGGTGATCTTGATAGCTCCTGCGTGGCCACGCAGGACTTGGTATGCAGACCTGGTGAATATGTCATCGGTTCCACCATGGAAGCTACCTTTGAGACAGGACCTTCTTGTTCAGGGTCCATTCGAACATCCAAATCTGGTCTCCCTCCAGCTGACGGCTTGGAGATTGAACGCTTGATTCTATCAAAGCGTGGGTTTTCAGATTCGGTGATTGATACTCTGGTTCAGGCCAGAAAACCGGTAACTAGAAAGATTTACCATAAAATATGGAAAAGATATATCTGCTGGTGTTAATCCAAGGGATTCCCTTGGAATAAGGTAAAAATTCCTAAGATTCTTTCCTTTCTGCAAGAAGGTTTGGATAAAGGATTATCTGCGAGTTCTCTAAAGGGACAGATTTCTGCTTTATCTGTCTTACTACACAAACGACTGGCAGCTATGCCAGATGTTCAAGCATTTGTTCAGGCTCTGGTTAGGATCAAGCCTGTTTACAGACCTTTGACTCCTCCCTGGAGTTTAAATCTAATTTCTCCAACATTGGTGTGTCCGGTCCACGGCGTCATCCTTACTTGTGGGATATTCTCTTCCCCAACAGGAAATGGCAAAGAGTCCCAGCAAAGCTGGTCACATGATCCCTCCTAGGCTCCGCCCACCCCAGTCATTCTCTTTGCCGTTGCACAGGCAACATCTCCACGGAGATGGTTAAGAGTTTTTTGGTGTTTAAATGTAGTTTTATTCTTCTATCAAGTGTTTGTTATTTTAAAATAGTGCTGGTATGTACTATTTACTCTGAAACAGAAAAGGATGAAGATTTCTGTTTGTAAGAGGAAGATGATTTTAGCAGACAGTAACTGAAATCAATTGCTGTTTCCACACAGGACTGTTGAGATGAAGTAACTTCAGTTGGGGGAAACAGTTAGCAGTCTTTTCTGCTTAAGGTATGACTGGCCATATTTCTAACAAGACTATGTAATGCTGGAAGGCTGTCATTTCCCCTTATGGGGACCAGTAAGCCATTTTCTTAGTTAAACATAAAAGAATAAAGGGCTTCAAAAAGGGCTTAAAAACTGGTAGACATTTTTCTGGGCTAAAACAATTGCTTTACTAGGCATATTATGCAGATTCTAACTAATTATTGGTATTATAATCTTGGGGAACATTTAGAAAAACGGCAGGCACTGTGTTGGACACCTTTTTCAGATGGGGGCCTTTCTAGTTATAGACAGAGCCTCATTCTGGGACTGTGTAGGGGTTAAATGTAAAAACGGCTCCGGTTCCGTTAATTTAAGGGTTAAAGCTCTGAAATTTGGTGTGCAATACTTTTAATGCTTTAAGACACTGTGGTGAAATTTTGGTGAATTTTGAACAATTCCTTCATACTTTTTCACATATTCAGTAATAAAGTGTTTTCAGTTTGAAATTTAAAGTAAAAATTCCTAAGATTCTATCCTTTCTACAAGAAGGTTTGGAGAAAGGATTATCTGCAAGTTCTCTGAAGGGACAGATCTCTGCTTTATCTGTTTTACTTCACAAAAGACTGGCAGCTGTGCCAGATGTTCAAGCATTTGTTCAGGCTCTGGTTAGGATCAAGCCTGTTTACAGACCTTTGACTCCTCCCTGGAGTCTAAATCTAGTTTTTTCAGTTCTTCAAGGGGTTCCGTTTGAACCCTTACATTCCGTAGATATTAAGTTATTATCTTGGAAAGTTTTGTTTTTGGTTGCAATTTCTTCTGCTAGAAGAGTTTCAGAGTTATCTGCTCTGCAGTGTTCTCCGCCCTATCTGGTGTTCCATGCAGATAAGGTGGTTTTGCGTACTAAGCCTGGTTTTCTTCCGAAAGTTGTTTCCAACAAAAATATTAACCAGGAGATCGTTGTACCTTCTTTGTGTCCGAATCCAGTTTCAAAGAAGGAACGTTTGTTACACAATTTGGACGTAGTCCGTGCTCTAAAATTCTATTTAGAGGCTACTAAAGATTTCAGACAAACATCTTCCTTGTTTGTTGTTTATTCTGGTAAAAGGAGAGGTCAAAAAGCGACTTCTACCTCTCTTTCCTTTTGGCTTAAAAGCATTATCCGATTGGCTTATGAGACTGCCGGACGGCAGCCTCCTGAAAGAATCACAGCTCACTCCACTAGGGCTGTGGCTTCCACATGGGCCTTCAAGAACGAGGCTTCTGTTGACCAGATATGTAAGGCAGCGACTTGGTCTTCACTGCACACTTTTGCCAAATTTTACAAATTTGATACTTTTGCTTCTTCGGAGGCTATTTTTGGGAGAAAGGTTTTGCAAGCCGTGGTGCCTTCCATTTAGGTGACCTGATTTGCTCCCTCCCTTCATCCGTGTCCTAAAGCTTTGGTATTGGTTCCCACAAGTAAGGATGACGCCGTGGACCGGACACACCAATGTTGGAGAAAACAGAATTTATGCTTACCTGATAAATTACTTTCTCCAACGGTGTGTCCGGTCCACGGCCCGCCCTGGTTTTTTAATCAGGTCTGATGAATTATTTTCTCTAACTACAGTCACCACGGTATCATATGGTTTCTCCTATATATATTTCCTCCTGTCCGTCGGTCGAATGACTGGGGTGGGCGGAGCCTAGGAGGGATCATGTGACCAGCTTTGCTGGGACTCTTTGCCATTTCCTGTTGGGGAAGAGAATATCCCACAAGTAAGGATGACGCCGTGGACCGGACACACCGTTGGAGAAAGTAATTTATCAGGTAAGCATAAATTCTGTTTCTTTCAGTTCTTCAAGGGGTTCCGTTTGAACCTTTACATTCCATAGATATTAAGTTGTTATCTTGGAAAGTTTTGTTTTTGGTTGCTATTTCTTCTGCTAGAAGAGTTTCAGAGTTATCTGCTCTGCAGTGTTCTCCGCCCTATCTGGTGTTCCATGCAGATAAGGTGGTTTTGCGTACTAAGCCTGGTTTCCTTCCAAAGGTTGTTTCTAACAAAAATATTAACCAGGAGATAGTTGTACCTTCTTTGTGTCCGAATCCAGTTTCAAAGAAGGAACGTTTGTTACACAATTTGGACGTAGTCCATGCTCTAAAATTCTATTTAGAAGCTACAAAAGATTTCAGACAAACATCTTCCTTGTTTGTTGTTTATTCTGGTAAAAGGAGAGGTCAAAAAGCGACTTCTACCTCTCTTTCCTTTTGGCTTAAAAGCATCATCCGATTGGCTTACGAGACTGCCGGACGGCAGCCTCCTGAAAGAATCGCAGCTCACTCCACTAGGGCTGTGGCTTCCACATGGTCCTTCAAGAACGAGGCTTCTGTTGATCAGATATGTAAAGCAGCGACTTGGTCTTCACTGCACACTTTTGCCAAATTTTACAAATTTGATACTTTTGCTTCTTCGGAGGCTATTTTTGGGAGAAAGGTGTTGCAAGCCGTGGTGCCTTCCGTTTAGGTAACCTGATTTGCTCCCTCCCTTCATCCGTGTCCTAAAGCTTTGGTATTGGTTCCCACAAGTAAGGATGACGCCGTGGACCGGACACACCAATGTTGGAGAAAACAGAATTTATGCTTACCTGATAAATTACTTTCTCCAACGGTGTGTCCGGTCCACGGCCCGCCCTGGTTTTTTAATCAGGTCTGATGAATTATTTTCTCTAACTTCAGTCACCACGGTACCATATGGGTTTCTCCTATATATTTCCTCCTGTCCGTCGGTCGAATGACTGGGGTGGGTGGAGCCTAGGAGGGACTATATGGCCAGCTTTGCTGGGACTCTTTGCCATTTCCTGTTGGGGAAGAGATATTCCCACAAGTAAGGATGACGCCGTGGACCGGACACACCGTTGGAGAAAGTAATTTATCAGGTAAGCATAAATTCTGTTTTTAAAGATTAGTAGAAAGCATTAAAAGTGTAGTCAGGTCAGTCAATGGTTACATCAATAGATAACCATTATGTATGTTTTACTTTTATTGATATCTGACTCTTCCTAAATTTCATGTCCTACTGGGAACATGAGAAGTAAATTGTTTGTCTAAAACATGTCATATGGGAAGATGTTTTCCATATGGGAATCGCAAATGTTTTGACCTATATTGCCCTTGAGAGTACAGTGCTCTCATAATATCTTGATAAAACCGGACTATGGTAATCATCAGTTAGAAGAGAGATTAGATTATTGTTGGACTCCTCAATGGCCAAACAAAATGAGTAAATTGTGCGAAAACTCCTAAACTAAAAGCCTTGTAGTAAAGCCTATTGATGGAGTTATATATGCCAAAAAATGTAAGGTACTGTGTATATGTGCAGTGCAATGAAATCCAGTAGTGTTCCCAATTCTTGGAGAATGTAATTGTTAATCATTCCAGAGCATATATGTGAAATTTAGTTGTTTGGTGCAAACAGTTACTCTTCAAATGCTGTGAATCAGTCCACTGACAAGTGAGAGAGGATATGGGAGATACATATTGTATATATTGGGTACTTTCTTGCAAAAAAATAGTAGTGTTTTTTTTTTCTTTAATATATTTTCGTTATTGTAAACGCTAAACATTTTTATGTGTACGGGATTTGTGCACTTAAACTATGCTGTCTGTGTTTATTTCCAGACTTTGCCAGACATTGGCATCTATCCGTTATGTTGACCCAGTAATTTGCTCCAGGCTGGAGACTGACACACCCTGCAGAGGTGTTCCAAATACAGAAGAATTGTTTTACATATTTTCTCTCTGCAGCAGAAAAAAGTAATTGGGTCTCCTTATTCATAAATATTTTACTACTTGTGTAATAATAAATTGGTGGGTTACAGACTCCATAATTTATAGTAATTCATCAGGTAATATCTAATATATGATTGTTTTATTCTGTCTTGGGTAAAATTATTTATACTCTTTTTTTTTTTTTGCAATGGCCTAGCTTTATTACCTGTTTGACATATTAAAAATTGTATACATTTTTAGAAGACCATCTGACGAGTTTTTTTTTTTTTTTTTTTTTTTTTTTGAGTGTTATTTTAACGTAAGATTTCAGCAAAAAAAAGCCTAAAGCTCAAAACAATGACTTTTTTTTTTATTGGTCAATATTGGGTATGGATTTCCCCCCCCATGGCACCCCTAACCTAGGAATTGGCAGTTTGGAATTTTGACACTACAAATATAAAACTGTTATTCTTGACATTTGTTTATAGGCTTAACAATTTTAGGACCAATAAACTTTTTTCAAGCCATATGTTTAGATAATCTGTCTTTTCCGCTTAGTTTAGCTCCATGAATGCATTTCTGACAGCATTTCTGATATACAGCACAAAAAGGGCCCTGGCAGGAAGCTGCCATATTAAGGTGGTCAGTGGAAGGTAAATCACTGCTGTGTGTTGCTGGCAGTCAAGGAGTTAAATCACTATTGTGTTTCGAAAGAGATTTTAATCCCTACTGCAAGTGTTACAAAGCAGTGATTTAACTCCTTGACTGGATGTGTTTTCCTGGTAGGTTAAGTCAGGTTTAACGTTTCTCTTGTATGCGTAAGGATCTCAGATTAAATCTCTGTGCAGGTACATTTTCTGGAGCTGAATTATTCAAAACCTTAAAAAAAAATGCTTGTTGATCAAGTGAGATTTGCGTGGGTGTTTGGGTACTTGCGCTCTTAGATTTAAAAAAAAATTATAAACATAAATTATATATTTTATATACACACACCACTGTACATTAAAAATGCATTATGGTTAACTCTAATCTCCTTTTTCCCTAGGTGTTAATTTTTTAAAAAATATATTTTTAGGTCTGTTCAAAAATTGAAATTAGATTTTGGGTTTAAATGTTGGATTTAAACTATCTGAGATTTTGTTTTACTGTTGTTTATTCTTTGGGGAAAATAAGACTATCAGAGGATATAATAATAAATGAACAGGTTGATCTATTTTATAGGATGTGTGATATGTAGATGGTCCTATTGTGTCTGGGCATTAAACACACATTTTGAAACCTCCCAGTACATTTGCTGACAGTTGCATGTGTGTAGTGGGCAGTCTTTAAGCGTGCGTTCCTGTAAGTAATACTGCAGTCAAGCAGCACTATGATCTTGTTGAAGTAACACTATACGCTACGAACATTCTGCAGCTCCCTTTTGCTGATTAGAGGTTTACGTACATGGTAAGAAAAAAAGATCTAAATCCTTCTGAGGATTCCAGTTACACTGTAAGAGGGAGGAGGTCTTTACCCTTTAAATGCCAGAAGGGATTGGCTAGGCAGTGTTGCATCTCTCTGGGAATCAGGTGGTTAAATGGAAAACCTTTGTCAAACCAAAACACCTAATATGCACATCAGGTTTATTTATTTTTTACTAGGAAGTATTTTAGAAATCCTGAAGGATTTCGGGATAAGTTTTACTTAAAAGGCAAGTTGTGTTTTTTTTAAATCACAAGACAAAATGATGAAACCCCGGAACCTGCCCTGAGCTAGCAATTAGCATAGCAGGAGAGAATCTGTTTTGTCTCCTATATCTACCTTCCATCTGTGCCACTTCAGCTGGCAAATGCTGTCATCTGCAGCGATGTCACTGTGCCCGGAAGGCTGTGTTGTCTTCCTGTTCCTTTTTCTGTAATTTCTGTTTTTGTTTTCTTTGCATTTCTCCCCATCCTTTATGTGCCAACAATTAGACTGTTTTGTGCTCTCCCCTTTTACCCACCCATTGCCCTTTTCCTCGTGACCGCAGTTTGCCTTACCAGCAGTGAAGGGGTTGAAACACTACCCAAGCAGCTGCTCTAATCTGCTAATTGATCCCTCTTCTGGGTTAATCGTGAAATGACACTCCTTGCTGCCCGCTCTGGTTAACTCCTTGTTTATGCAACCCTTTGTTTGGTTTTGTAACACAAGCTTTAATATATAAATAACTATTAACCATTAATAACGGCTCTGTATTTCTGTTTGCTTCTGAAATAAAGTGACAATACAAGTGTGTATATATAATATATATTAGTCTCTTTACTGGTAATGTGAGACTGAGACAGATGGGTTACAGAACCCTGCAAATTCATTTTAAAGGGACAGTGTACTGTAAAATGTTCTTCTGTTGAAACTGTGCTGCCTCTTCTGAAAATATAAATACTCCATGTATTCTCTATAGAAAGGGAGGTTCTAAAATGTACATTTTCAGTTGTTCTAAGTATTGGTATCTGCATATACAACCTGCAAGGTCACTTGCTATTTCACATACAAAAATACACATAAAGGAACATTTGCTCCATACATTGTATACTCTGCAACTCGTGTTGCAAGTCATTGGAAACACAAGGGGTAACCTTTTTTTTTTTTTTATTATCTACACTCTCCTTTTAAATAATATAATAAAAGGAAAATTGAGGCTATGGGTACAGTACACGGATCACCTGTATTTCACACTCCTGCATAGTTCTGCAGCTTCTTGTACAGTCAGGCAGACATGTCATCTTGCTGGCACACAATGTCATCTAGCTCTTGTTAAGGTATTCTTTCTTATTGTCATTATGTCCCTTTGTGATGCTGCCAGCTTGGTGATACACACCTTGTCCTAATAAGGAGACACTAGTCTATGGTGTGTTGGTGAAAGTAGGTAGCTGTAACAGTGACATTCATCACCTATGCATTTGCTGATGTGCAAGATGGCTACCCACAGACCTTAAAGGGACATGAAACCCAACATTTTTCTTTCATGATTCAGATAGAGAATACAATTTTTAAACAACTTTCCAATTTCTTCTATTACAGGTATTTACTTTGCTTCATTCTCTTGGTATCCTTGTTGAAGAAACCATAACGCACATGGGTGTGCCAGTAACATGAGGTATATATGTGAATTTACCATTCGGCTCCTGAGCCTACCTAGGTATTCTATTCCGCAACGGATACTAAGAGAGCAAAACAAATTATATAATTAGAAGTAAATTGAAAAGTTGTTTAAAATTACATGCTCTATCTGAACCGTGAATAAAAAATAGTTTCATGTCCCTTTTAAGTGCTGGATTTTTTTAATGGAAATTTCCCATTCTTAACTTTTACCCCTCTGCTTAGTCTAATTTGAAACATTATTTTTACTTTAAAGGGATAGTCTAGTCAAAAATAAACTTTCATGATTCAGATAGAGCTTGCAACTTTCTAATTTACTCCTATTTTTCTTTGTTCTCTAGGTATCTTTATTTGAATGTAAGCTTAGGAGCCGGCCCATTTTTGTTTCAGCACCTTGGTAGCGCTTGTTGATTGGTGGCTGCATTTAGACACCAATCAGAAAGCGCTACCCAGGTGCTGAACAAAAAATTTGGCTGGGTTCCTTCCTATGCTTACATTCTTGCTTTTTCAAATAAAGATACCAAGAGAATGAAGAAAAATTGATAATAGGAGTAAACTAGAAAGTTGCTTAAAGGGACACTCAATCAAAATGAAACTTTCATTATTCAGATAGAGCATGCCATTTTAAACAACTTTCCAATTTACTTCTATTAACAAAATGTCAGTATATGGCCGGGTTATAAAACAATATATTTAATAATTATTCTTTAAACTAAACCCCAATAAAATGCATATACAAAACCATAAATTTAATATAAATTCCTAAGTTCTTTTTATTAGTTAATATTTATAAACACATTGAAATATATTTGTAGGAAGCCAGATGTGAATCAATACTATACACGTTTAATTTATTAAAATATGCTATGTAAAGATCATAAAAGTTTACCTTATTTATTCACAATTGAATTGTATTATATTACCACAATGAGACCAAGATATAAGTCACTAACATTCAGACTGGTACAATTAAGTTATTTAGCCACAATTTATCCTATATAATTCCAATTTAAAACATCAGAAATTGTATATATTATTTGCAAAGATGAATTACTTAGCATACAACAGACAAGCTTAACACTGTATAGGACTATGAAACACAACGTTAAAATACAATTGTTCTTTTAAATCTGCTATATGACTATAGTTACTAATACCTTTTGATTTAAATATCAAAATTTTCCTGTTTCCATAATTTCCAATGTACGTCCAGTTCACCTCAGAATACAAAAGGGGAGTATTTTGCATGTGGAGAATAAAAATAGCCCAATATGCTTAGAGTAACTGTGTCCCCGCAGCCGTTATCAGTTACAAGTTAGCAAGACAAAAACCAGCCAGCAGCCAAAGTTTTTGCAGCAAAAAATTCTTAGCAAAAGTTAGCCAAAGTTACCCCTTTTCTCTCTCTATGCTTGGGGTTAAATCATGCGATATAACCCCACCCCTTTTTGTTATGTACCATCATTGGTGAATTGGTTTGGGAGGCCCTTTGAAACTGAACATCTCATTGGATCCCTAGAAATGCATGGTTGCTTAGGGAAACGCATCTTTAACAGTCAAATCTTTTGGCTGTAATTCTCGCATTGCAACACCGGGGGCAGCAGACAGACAAACCATTTTAATTGTTTCTATACAGTAAAAACATTTCTTTAAAAATGTTAATTTAAAATGCCATTCTTTCTTTATATTAATAAGTTACATGTTCAAATACACATTAGTCACACAGTATCATTTTTCCTGATTATTTTAAAACCACATGTAAATGTATTTCACTTAAAATGTATAAAATGCATTTAAACCATATTTTTCTATGAAACAATTTAAGGATTATAATATCTTCATCCTGGATTCAATTTCTTTCTTCAGCCATCCGCTCAACATCACATACATGCTTTGAGATCAGCAAATATAGGTGGTTTTCACACAGTTATATCTACATTGGATTATTATCCCATACAGATTAATATTTCATATCTGTATGTTTCTTTTTTAAGTGTATAAAACATATAGGATGATATTTGAAATGCCAATTATCTGTGTACTTACTAGATGCCTGAAATGAAAGAAATAATTGTTAGAAATGTTAAACATTCATATATCTATTTGCAATATTTATCAAATATGAATGTTATTTGTCTCTGCCTGGCCACTTTCATTGTCTAGAATTTGTGGATTCAAACACAGCATGAACACATGGCTGTGTAAGATGTGTACACGGCTCACAGGGGATCATTTAACAGGTAGTTGTTAAAAGCTACAATTCCTTGAAGATGTTTGTATTTTCAAACATTCTCACAGACGGACCGGCTACTCATCTTGGGCAGGAAGCCCATATATGGGCATGTACTTTTGAGGCTCCATCATGCTCATACTACTTTGAAATGGTTCACTAGTTTTATTTATACAACAGTCTAACCCTTTGTTCTTTCTTTCTGAAATAATTATGCAAGTAATTCCTTTGATGAAGGAGAGAAGGGGGTTTTGCCCACACAGTGATCTTTTGGAGTTTTTGGGACATCCTGTCTGCATTGAGCCTTGAGATGTGTATTTAAATTATCTGGGTTTTAAGTACAGTTTCTGACATCAGAATTGTAACCATTTATAGTAATGATAAAACCATGGCTTCATATATATACAAATTATTTTTTCTTATTATATATATATATATATATATATATATATATATATATATATATATATATATATATATATATATATATATAATTATTTGCCTGTATCCTGACAAAAATGTTCACATTCTTTTTATATTTAAACTTTTTGAGTCACCAGCTCCTACTGAGCATGTGCAAGAATAAGTGTATGCATTTGTGGATGGCTGTCACATGGTACGTGTATGCATTTGTGAATGGCTGATGGCTGTCACATGGTACAGGAGGAGTGGAAAGAGACATAACTTTTAAAATTGTCAGAAAAAAATCTACTACTCATTTGAAGTTCAGACTAAGTGCTATTGCATTGTCTTGTTATCTTGCATTTGTTGATTATGCAAATCTACTGTGTTGACTGGTGCTGCTCTATCTGAATCATAAATGTTTAATTTTGACTAGAATATCCCTTTTAAGTGAATTATGGCCAACTGAAGCCCTATAGACAACATACAGCCCTCTGCACTCATTTTTGTAGACCCCGGAGGCACAGTGCTAAGAATATGCTATTAGTTTTGTGGCACCAGGAAAATGCAGAATTACTTTGGCCAGTTCTGGTGGGTTGATTAAAAAAAAAAAAAAGGTGTTAAAAGCTCTGAATATTTATTTTTATTTTGTTCCCATTATCCAGTTACCCAATATTCTTCAGCCAGAATTACCCTTTGTGGTCTATGTCTTATATTTTATCTATATGATTGCTGAGATTTTATCCATATATTAAATTGAAATTATAAAGCAAAAGTGTAAGCTCTGATTTATTTATTTATTTATTTTCATTTTTTTTTTAGACCACACTTATTCCCATACATAGGAACCTCTTATATTGTTTTGGAGTTTGGAGCAGGACATGGCCAGTGATTGGTGACTATGGCTCGCTGGAAGCTGCAAGCAAGTAAAACTTTACCTATGTGTTTATCTGCTTTGTAGGGGCTCTTACATAAGCTAGGGCAAGAAATGCAAACATATGTAATTATAGCACCAGCTTGCTTGCTCATGCCTTTTCTGAAAATTTCTTACAGCTCCAATTATCATATTTTCTAGGATGGATGCAATGTTCAGTCCAGACAGACTATATAGCCCTGGTGAGGTCTTGTTACCAACAAATTGGTACAGTCTGATCTACATTTAGCGGTAGATTTATCAAAGTCATTCTCCTTTAATTACATCCAAAATAGCGTATACGAACTGATAGTCATATTCATCAAAGCACTCTGCGCCTATAATTGCGCAAATCGGAAAGAAACTTCTTCGCACTCCGCTTGCATTCGCCTAGGCGCATGGGCACGCTCCAGAGTGCAACAATATACATTAGTAATAGGCGGAATTTAACAGCCCAACCTACAAATACGCCCAGTTTCTTATTTATCATTGCTTTGCGCCGATAGGGAAATGAAATTTCGGTTTCAATTGCGTGTTGTATATTTTGCCATACAGACTGAGGCGAACACAGTTATAATACATGCTTTTACATCTTGTGATGCAGTACTTTCTTCTTTTAACTAATTTCTCAAAGGCTCAGCACCAAGAAGAGACTGTTATTGCCAGAAATTGGCGCATATGGATACCAACAGTTTTAAATATATATATATATATATAGAGATATATATAGAGATATATATAGATATATATATAGATATATATATAGATATATATATAGATATATATATAGATATATAGATATATATATAGATATATATATAGATATATATATATAGATATATATATAGAGAGAGATAGAGAGAGATAGAGAGAGATAGAGAGAGATAGAGAGAGAGAGAGAGAGAGAGAGAGAGAGAGAGAGAGAGATAGAGAGAGATAGAGAGAGATAGAGAGAGAGAGAGAGAGAGAGAGAGATTTCTTTCATGTAATTAGCAAGAGTCCATGAGCTAGTGACGTATGGGATATACATTCCTACCAGGAGGGGCAAAGTTTCCCAAACCTCAAAATGCCTATAAATACACCCCTCACCACACCCACAATTCAGTTTTACAAACTTTGCCTCCGATGGAGGTGGTGAAGTAAGTTTGTGCTAGATTCTACGTTGATATGCGCTCCGCAGCAGGTTGGAGCCCGGTTTTCCTCTCAGCGTGCAGTGAATGTCAGAGGGATGTGAGGAGAGTATTGCCTATTTGAATGCAGTGATCTCCTTCTACGGGGTCTATTTCATAGGTTCTCTGTTATCGGTCGTAGAGATTCATCTCTTACCTCCCTTTTCAGATCGACGATATACTCTTATATATACCATTACCTCTGCTGATTCTCGTTTCAGTACTGGTTTGGCTTTCTACAAACATGTAGATGAGTGTCCTGGGGTAAGTAAATCTTATTTTCTGTGACACTCTAAGCTATGGTTGGGCACTTTGTTTATAAAGTTCTAAATATATGTATTCAAACATTTATTTGCCTTGACTCAGAATGTTCAACATTCCTTATTTTTCAGACAGTCAGTTTCATATTTGGGATAATGCACTTGAATTAATCATTTTTTTCTTACCTTCAAAAATTTGACTCTTTTTTCCCTGTGGGCTGTTAGGCTCACGGGGGCTGAAAATGCTTCATTTTATTGCGTCATTCTTGGCGCGGACTTTTTTGGCGCAAAAAATTCTTTTCCGTTTCCGGCGTCATACGTGTCGCCGGAAGTTGCGTCATTTTTTGACGTTATTTTGCGCCAAAAATGTCGGCGTTCCGGATGTGGCGTCATTTTTGGCGCCAAAAGCATTTAGGCGCCAAATAATGTGGGCGTCTGATTTGGCGCTAAAAAATATGGGCGTCTCTTTTGTCTCCACATTATTTCAGTCTCATTTTTTTCATTGCTTCTGGTTGCTAGAAGCTTGTTCTTTGGTATTTTTTCCCATTCCTGAAACTGTCATTTAAGGAATTTGATCAATTTTGCTTTATATGTTGTTTTTTCTCTTACATATTGCAAGATGTCTCACGTTGCATCTGAGTCAGAAGATACTACAGGAAAATCGCTGTCTAGTGCTGGATCTACCAAAGCTAAGTGTATCTGCTGTAAACTTTTGGTAGCTATTCCTCCGGCTGTTTGTATTAATTGTCATGACAAACTTGTTAAAGCAGATAATATTTCCTTTAGTAAAGTACCATTGCCTGTTGCAGTTCCTTCAACATCTAAGGTGCAGAATGTTCCTGATAACATAAGAGATTTTGTTTCTGAATCCATAAAGAAGGCTATGTCTGTTATTTCTCCTTCTAGTAAACGTAAAAAATCTTTTAAAACTTCTCTCCCTACAGATGAATTTTTAAATGAACATCATCATTCTGATTCTGATGACTCTTCTGGTTCAGAGGATTCTGTCTCAGAGATTGATGCTGATAAATCTTCATATTTATTTAAAATGGAATTTATTCGTTCTTTACTTAAAGAAGTACTAATTGCTTTAGAAATAGAGGATTCTGGTCCTCTTGATACTAATTCTAAACGTTTAGATAAGGTATTTAAATCTCCTGTGGTTATTCCAGAAGTTTTTCCTGTTCCTAATGCTATTTCTGCAGTAATTTCCAAAGAATGGGATAAATTGGGTAATTCATTTACTCCTTCTAAACGTTTTAAGCAATTATATCCTGTGCCGTCTGACAGATTAGAATTTTGGGACAAAATCCCTAAAGTTGATGGGGCTATTTCTACCCTTGCTAAACGTACTACTATTCCTACGTCAGATGGTACTTCGTTTAAGGATCCTTTAGATAGGAAAATTGAATCCTTTCTAAGAAAAGCTTATCTGTGTTCAGGTAATCTTCTTAGACCTGCTATATCATTGGCTGATGTTGCTGCAGCTTCAACTTTTTGGTTGGAAACTTTAGCGCAACAAGTAACAGATCATGATTCTCATGATATTATTCTTCTTCAGCATGCTAATAATTTTATCTGTGATGCCATTTTTGATATTATCAGAGTTGATGTCAGGTTTATGTCTCTAGCTATTTTAGCTAGAAGAGCTTTATGGCTTAAGACTTGGAATGCTGATATGGCTTCTAAATCAACTCTACTTTCCATTTCTTTCCAGGGTAACAAATTATTTGGTTCTCAGTTGGATTCTATTATCTCAACTGTTACTGGTGGGAAAGGAACTTTTTTACCACAGGATAAAAAATCTAAGGGTAAAAACAGGGCTAATAATCGTTTTCGTTCCTTTCGTTTCAACAAAGAACAAAAGCCTAATCCTTCATCCTCAGGAGCAGTTTCAGTTTGGAAACCATCTCCGGTCTGGAATAAATCCAAGCCTGCTAGAAAGGCAAAGCCTGCTTCTAAGTCCACATGAAGGTGCGGCCCTCATTCCAGCTCAGCTGGTAGGGGGCAGGTTACGTTTTTTCAAAGAAATTTGGATCAATTCTGTTCACAATCTTTGGATTCAGAACATTGTTTCAGAAGGGTACAGAATTGGTTTCAAGATGAGACCTCCTGCAAAGAGATTTTTTCTTTCCCGTGTCCCAGTAAATCCAGTGAAAGCTCAAGCATTTCTGAATTGTGTTTCAGATCTAGAATTGGCTGGAGTAATTATGCCAGTTCCAGTTCCGGAACAGGGGATGGGGTTTTATTCAAATCTCTTCATTGTACCAAAGAAGGAGAATTCCTTCAGACCAGTTCTGGATCTAAAAATATTGAATAGTTATGTAAGGATACCAACGTTCAAGATGGTAACTGTAAGGACTATCTTGCCTTTTGTTCAGCAAGGGCATTATATGTCCACAATAGATTTACAGGATGCATATCTGCATATTCCGATTCATCCAGATCATTATCAGTTCCTGAGATTCTCTTTTCTGGACAAGCATTACCAGTTTGTGGCTCTGCCGTTTGGCCTAGCTACAGCTCCAAGAATTTTTACAAAGGTTCTCGGTGCCCTTCTGTCTGTAATCAGAGAACAGGGTATTGTGGTATTTCCTTATTTGGACGATATCTTGGTACTTGCTCAGTCTTTACATTTAGCAGAAATCTCATACGAATCGACTTGTGTTGTTTCTTCAAGATCATGGTTGGAGGATCAATTTACCAAAAAGTTCATTGATTCCTCAGACAAGGGTAACTTTTCTGGGTTTCCAGATAGATTCAGTGTCCATGACTCTGTCTTTAACAGACAAGAGACGTCTAAAATTGATTTCAGCTTGTCGAAACCTTCAGTCACAATCATTCCCTTCGGTAGCCTTATGCATGGAAATTCTAGGTCTTATGACTGCTGCATCGGACGCGATCCCCTTTGCTCGTTTTCACATGCGACCTCTTCAGCTCTGTATGCTGAAGCAATGGTGCAAGGATTACACAAAGATATCTCAATTAATTTCTTTAAAACCGATTGTTCGACACTCTCTAACGTGGTGGACAGATCACCATCGTTTAATTCAGGGGGCTTCTTTTGTGCTTCCGACCTGGACTGTAATTTCAACAGATGCAAGTCTCACAGGTTGGGGAGCTGTGTGGGGATCTCTGACGGCACAAGGAGTTTGGGAATCTCAGGAGGTGAGATTACCGATCAATATTTTGGAACTCCGTGCAATTTTCAGAGCTCTTCAGTTTTGGACTCTTCTGAAGAGAGAATCGTTCATTTGTTTTCAGACAGTGTCACAACTGTGGCATACATCAATCATCAAGGAGGGACTCACAGTCCTCTGGCTATGAAAGAAGTATCTCGAATTTTGGTTTGGGCGGAATCCAGCTCCTGTCTAATCTCTGCGGTTCATATCCCAGGTATAGACAATTGGGAAGCGGATTATCTCAGTCGCCAAACGTTGCATCCGGGCGAATGGTCTCTTCACCCAGAGGTATTTCTTCAGATTGTTCAAATGTGGGAACTTCCAGAAATAGATCTGATGGCGTCTCATCTAAACAAGAAACTTCCCAGGTATCTGTCCAGATCCCGGGATCCTCAGGCGGAGGCAGTGGATGCATTATCACTTCCTTGGAAGTATCATCCTGCTTATATCTTTCCGCCTCTAGTTCTTCTTCCAAGAGTAATCTCCAAGATTCTGAAGGAATGCTCGTTTGTTCTGCTGGTAGCTCCGGCATGGCCTCACAGGTTTTGGTATGTGGATCTTGTCCGGATGGCCTCTTGCCAACCGTGGACTCTTCCGTTAAGACCAGACCTTCTGTCTCAAGGTCCTTTTTTCCATCAGGATCTGAAATCCTTAAATTTAAAGGTATGGAGATTGAACGCTTGATTCTTGGTCAAAGAGGTTTCTCTGACTCTGTGATTAATACTATGTTACAGGCTCGTAAATCTGTATCTAGAGAGATATATTATAGAGTCTGGAAGACTTATATTTCTTGGTGTCTTTCTCATCATTTTTCTTGGCATTCTTTTAGAATACCGAGAATTTTACAGTTTCTTCAGGATGGTTTAGATAAGGGTTTGTCCGCAAGTTCCTTGAAAGGTCAAATCTCTGCTCTTTCTGTTCTTTTTCACAGAAAGATTGCTATTCTTCCTGATATTCATTGTTTTGTACAAGCTTTGGTTCGTATAAAACCTGTCATTAAGTCAATTTCTCCTCCTTGGAGTTTGAATTTGGTTCTGGGAGCTCTTCAAGCTCCTCCGTTTGAACCTATGCATTCATTGGACATTAAATTACTTTCTTGGAAAGTTTTGTTCCTTTTGGCCATCTCTTCTGCCAGAAGAGTTTCTGAATTATCTGCTCTTTCTTGTGAGTCTCCTTTTCTGATTTTTCATCAGGATAAGGCGGTGTTGCAAACTTCTTTTGAATTTTTACCTAAAGTTGTGAATTCCAACAACATTAGTAGAGAAATTGTGGTTCCTTCATTATGTCCTAATCCTAAGAATTCTAAGGAGAAATCGTTGCATTCTTTGGATGTTGTTAGAGCTTTGAAATATTATGTTGAAGCTGCTAAGTCTTTCCGAAAGACTTCTAGTCTATTTATTATTTTTTCCGGTGCTAGAAAAGGCCAGAAAGCTTCTGCCATTTCTTTGGCATCTTGGTTGAAATCTTTAATTCATCTTGCCTATGTTGAGTCGGGTAAAACTCCGCCTCAGAGGATTACAGCTCATTCTACTAGGTCAGTTTCTACTTCCTGGGCGTTTAGGAATGAAGCTTCGGTTGATCAGATTTGCAAAGCAGCAACTTGGTCCTCTTTGCATACTTTTACTAAATTCTACCATTTTGATGTATTTTCTTGTTCTGAAGCAGTTTTTGGTAGAAAAGTACTTCAGGCAGCGGTTTCAGTTTGAATCTTCTGCTTATGTTTTTCATTAAACTTTATTTTGGGTGTGGATTATTTTCAGCAGGAATTGGCTGTCTTTATTTTATCCCTCCCTCTCTAGTGACTCTTGTGTGGAAAGATCCACATCTTGGGTAATCATTATCCCATACGTCACTAGCTCATGGACTCTTGCTAATTACATGAAAGAAAACATAATTTATGTAAGAACTTACCTGATAAATTCATTTCTTTCATATTAGCAAGAGTCCATGAGGCCCGCCCTTTTTTTGTGGTGGTTATGATTTTGTATAAAGCACAATTATTCCAATTCCTTATTTTATATGCTTTCGCACTTTTTTATCACCCCACTTCTTGGCTATTCGTTAAACTGAATTGTGGGTGTGGTGAGGGGTGTATTTATAGGCATTTTGAGGTTTGGGAAACTTTGCCCCTCCTGGTAGGAATGTATATCCCATACGTCACTAGCTCATGGACTCTTGCTAATATGAAAGAAATGAATTTATCAGGTAAGTTCTTACATAAATTGTTATATATATATATATATATATATTTATTTATTTTTGCGATCTTAAATTATCAACATATGGCAAAAACAGCACAGAAACATTATCTAATATAAATATAAGCTAAATAGTTACCTAAAAAACGCTTTTTTAATAATCAAGACATGGTAGCGTAAATATTTATAGGGATGTACTGCGATAAATAGGGAGTAAACGCTTTTTTCGACAGGCGAAAGTTATCATTATTGCGCCCCAGCTCGGATTTGCAAAGTTACGTCTATTTTTTTGATAAATTCAGGCGCACACGTGCGCTTCTCCGGAGGCGAGCTGGGTCGCAGTTACAGACGAAGCACATGCAGAGTTCGCTTAGCCTTTGATAAATCTACCACTTAGCCTTTGTGTTGTCTCTATGGATCTATCCACCCTCTTTAGCTGTCACTAAATGCTGTACGTATGTGACTACAACAGCTGTCCTCATACTTCAAAATTGTACTGGCTATATATGTCTAAGGGGAATTTAGTAAACATTTTATTGTAATAGTTTTAGCTAAAACCTACTTCTGTTTTTTTTTTTTTTTCTCTTACAATTGTTTTCTCTAAAGCGATATGAAACCTAAAAATTATCTTTAGTGATTCAGACAGAACATAATTTTTAAAAAAAGTTTCTAGTTTACTTCTATTATCAAATTTGCTTTACTCTCATGATATTCTTTGTTGAAGAGATACCTAGGTAGGCATCTAGATCACTACATGGCAAGAAATAGTGCTGCCCGCTAGTGGTCTTGCAAATAAATGGATAACATTCTTGCAAAAGTACTTCCATATATAGTGCTCCAGAAATGGCCGCCTCCTGAGCATATGTCCTGGCTTTTTAACAAAAGATAGAATGAAGAAACATTGATTATTGAAGTAAGTTAGAAAGTTGTTTAAAATCGCATGCTCTATCTGAATGATGAAACAAAATTTTTGGGTTTTAAATCTAAGTAATTGGGTAAAACTAAACTTGCATATGATTTAAGACACTTTAATATAACTTCTATTTTCAAATTTAATTTTCTTGGTATCTATTCTTGTACATATTCTACACTACTGGGAGCTAGATGGGGATTCCTGGCTACACACATTAGTCTCTTGTCATTGGCTCACCATATGTTTTCAGCTGGTGTTGCATACATTACTGCTCTGGACCTGACTTTAACTATGTATGTAACCCCTTTTGTTAAATACATGTATGATCATACATTTGTTTAAATTCTACATATTTGAATGTTATAAAAAATTTTTTTAATATTCTCCTCAGCATTTTCACTATAATGTATTAATATGTAGTTTTGTATTTTATAGTCTACAGGTAGACGTACAGACTGCTGATAGTAAAGAAAATAAATACAGGTAGCCCTCGGTTTACGCCGAGGTTAGGTTCCAGAAGGAATGGTTGTAAATTGAAACCCAGTTTATAATGTAAGTCAATGGGAAGTGAGGGAGATAGGTTCCAGGCCCCTCTCAAAATTGTCATAAGTAACACCTAATACATTATTTTTAAAGCTTTGAAATAAAGACTTTAAATGCTAAATAGCATTATAAACCTAATAAAATAATCACACAACACAGAATATATAATTAAACTAAGTTAAAAGAACAAAAACATTTGCTAAACAGCATTATAAACCTAATAAAATAATCACATAACACAGACTTCACTTGCATTTTTCTGCAAACAGTTTTTTCTATGCATTCCAATATGGACTGATTTATAGACGGGAAGATCTTGTTCCTTTGAAATCTTCTCGATAGCTCAGGTCTGGTTAAACTGATTAATTTCGGCTTGCTTGGCTTTGCTGCAACACAAGCGGACAGCTCCACCTACTGGCTATTTTAATAAATGCACTGCTTCTCAATGCTTTTCAATAGCAGTCACATGACTGGAAAAAAGGTTGTTATTCTGAAACGGTGTAAATTGAACCGTTGTAAAACGAGGGCCACCTGTACTGTAATTTGTTATAAATATTCCACATTTTTATTGAACTGATACATTTTTTATCTTGGTGCATTACATTTCACTGGTAATAAACTGCAGTTTGTTTTGTATTTATTTAAAATTGAATCTGTAAAGCTCATGTGAATACAGAACTCCTATGTATAACATCTGGAATTTATGGTTTTAGATGATAGGATGAGATAGCTATTGAAAATGTAAGTTTCAGATGATATATTTTTAAAAATAATCTTTTGTGGAACATACTTTAAAGGGATAGAAAGGTCAAATTTGAAATGTGCATTTCAATGTGAAATATAAATAGTTTTCTTTCATGTAATTGGCAAGAGTCTATGAGCTAGTAAAATATGGGATATACAATCCTACCAGGAGGGGCAAAGTTTTTCAAACCTCAAAATGACTATAAATACACCCCTCACCACACCCACAATTCAATTTTACAAACTTTGCCTCCTATGGAGGTGGTGAAGTAGGTTTGTGCTAAGATATCTACGTTGATATGTGCTTCTCAGCATTTTGAAGCCCGATTCCTCTGAGTACAGTGAATGTCAGAGGGATGTGAAGGGAGTATCTATTTCATAGGTTCGCTGTTATCGGTCGTAGAGATTCATCTCCTACCTCCCTTATTCAGATCGACAATATACTCTCATATTCCATTACTTCTACTGATAACCGTTTCAGTACTGGTTTGGCTATCTGCTACATGTATGGGTTTCTTTCGGTAAGTATGTTTTCATTACTTAAGACACCCTCGGCTATGGTTTGGCACTTTATGCATTAATATAAAGTTCTAAATATATGTATTGTACTTATATTTGCCATGAGTCAGGTTTATGTATATTTCCTTTTGCAGACTATCAGTTTCATATTTGGGAGGAAAACATATTTAGGAAAATATTTTTCTTACCTGGGGTTTAGTCTTTTTTCAATTGACTGCTTTTTCATTAAATTTCGCGGGCAAAATTAGGTTTGAGAGGGCACAAAATGCCAAAGTTTGTGTCATTCTTGGCGCGAAGGTACGTTCGATGACGCAAAATTGTAATTTCCGGCGTCTTAGGTGACGTTGAGTTCCTTGCACAAGGTTGCGTCTTCAATGACGCGAGTGTGTCATTTCCGGATGTTGTTAGCGTCAAAAAAATTCAGTTTGCGTTTTGTGTCATACTTGGCGCCAAATATTTTCATTTTTTAAAACCCCATTCTTGTATGCCTATGCTGTTTGCATTTTTCCCCCCATTCCTGAAACTGCCATATAAGGAAATTGATAATTTTGCTTTATATGTTTTTTTTTTCTCTTACATTTGCAAGATGTCTCAATCTGATCCTGTCTTAGCAACCACTGTTGGAACCCTGCTGCCTGATGACAGTTCTACCAAAGCTAAGTGCATTTGTTGTATATTTGTGGAGTGTATATCTCCAGCTGTAGTATGTATGTATGATAAGCTTTTACATGCAGAGAATGTGTCCATCAGTAATAGCACAATGCCTGTTGTTCCTTCAACATCTAATATACATAATATACCTGTGAATATTAAAGATTTTATTACTGATGCGATTCAGAAGGCTTTGTCTGCCATCCCGCCTTCTAATAAACGTAAAAGGTCTTTTTAAAACTTCTCATAAGGTTGATGAAATTTCAAATGACCGACAACATTCTGAATTATCCTCCTCTGATGAGGATCTATCTGATTCAGAAGATCCTTCCTCAGATATTGACACTGACAAATCTACTTATTTATTTAAAATGCAGTATATTCGTTCCTTATTAAGAGGTGTTGATTACATTGGATATTGAGGAAACTAGTCCTCTTGATATTAATACTAGTAAACATTTAAATTCTGTTTATAAACCTCCTGTGGTTACTCCAGATGTTTTTCCAGTTCCTGATGCTATTTCTGATATGATTTCTAAGTAATGGAATAGGCCTGGTGGTACTTTTATTCCTTCTTCAAGGTTTAAAAAATTGTAACCTTTGCCAGCAGTTAGATTGGAGTTTTGAGAAAAGATCCCCAAAGTTGATGGGGCTATTTCTACTCTTTGCTAAACGTACTACTATTCCTATGGAAGATGGTACTTCCTTTAAAGATCCTTTAGATAGGAAACTTGAATACTATCTAAGGTTAGCTTATTTATATTCTGGCCATCTCAATGGCTGATGTTGCAGCTGCATCAACTTTTTGGTTGGAAAGTTTAGCGCAACAGGAAATGGATCCTGATTTGTCTAGCATTGTTAGCTTGCTTCAACATGCTAATCATTTTATCTGTGATGCCATTTTTGATATCATCAAAATTTATGTTAAATCTATGTCTTTAGCTATTTTAGCTAGAAGAGCTTTGTGGCTCAAATATTATATTGGAATGCTGACATGGTATCTAAGTCTAGATTACTATCTCTTTCTTTCCAAGGTAATAATTTATTTGGTTCTTAGTTAGATTTGATTATTTCAACTGTCACTGGGGGGAAGGGAGTTTTTTTTTTGCCTCAGGATAAAAGACCTAAGGGTAAATCTAAAACTTCTAACCGTTTTCGTTCCTTTTGACCATGTAAGGAACAGAAACCTAATCCTTCCCCCAAAGAATCTTGTTCCAATTGGAAACATTCTTCAAGTTGGAATAATCCAAGCCTTTTAAGAAAGCAAAGCCAGCCCCCAAGTCTGCATGAAGGTGCGGCCTTCATTCCAGCTCAGCTGGTAGAGGGCAGATTAAGATTCTTCCAAAACATTTGGGCAGATTCTTTCCAAAATCAATGGATTCAGAGTATTGTCTCTCAAGGGTACCGAATAGGATTCAGTGTAAGACCTCCTGTGAGAAGATTTTTTTCTCTCACGCATCCCAGCAAATCTAGGAAAGGCTCAGGCTTTTCTGAAGTGTGTTTCAGACCTGGAGCTTTCAGGGATAATCATACCAGTTCCGTTTTCAGGAACAGGGTCTGGGGTTTTATTCAAATCTATTCATTGTCCCAAAGAAAGAAAATTCATTCAGGCTGGTTCTAGATCTGAAAATTTTTGAATTGTTATGTAAGAGTGCCAACTTTCAAAATGGTGACTATATAAGGTCTATTCTGCCTTTTGTTCAGCAAGGGCATTATATGTCCACAATAGACTTACAGGATGCATATCTTCATTTTCCGAATCATCCAGACCACTATCAGTTTCTGAGATTCTCTTTTCTAGACAAGCATTACCAATTTGTCGCTCTTCCATTTGGCCTTGCGACAGCTCCAAGAATCTTTTCAAAGGTTCTCGGTGCCCTACTCTCTGTAATCAGAGAACGGGGTATTGCGGTGTTTCTTTATTTGGACGATATCTTGGTACTAGCTCAGTCTTTACATTCTGCAGAATCTCACACGAATCAACTACAGGGAGTGCAGAATTATTAGGCAAATTAGTATTTTGACCACATCCATCCTCTTTATGCATGTTGTCTTACTCCAAGCTGTATAGGCTCGAAAGCCTACTACCAATTAAGCATATTAGGTGATGTGCATCTCTGTAATGAGAAGGGGTGTGGTCTAATGACATCAACACCCTATATCAGGTGTGCATAATTATTAGGCAACTTCCTTTCCTTTGGCAAAATGGGTCAAAAGATGGACTTGACAGGCTCAGAAAAGTAAAAAATAGTGAGATATCTTGCAGAGGGATGCAGCACTCTTAAAATTGCAAAGCTTCTGAAGCGTGATTATCGAACAATCAAGCATTTCATTCAAAATAGTCAACAGGTTCGCAAGAAGCGTGTGGAAAAACCAAGGCGCAAAATAACTGCCCATGAACTGAGAAAAGTCAAGCGTGCAGCTGCCAAGATGCCACTTGCCACCAGTTTGGCCACATTTCAGAGCTGCAACATCACTGGAGTGCCCAAAAGCACAAGGTGTGCAATACTCAGAGACATGGCCAAGGTAAGAAAGGCTGAAAGACGACCACCACTAAACAAGACACACAAGCTGAAACGTCAAGACTGGGCCAAGAAATATCTCAAGACTGATTTTTCTAAGGTTTTATGGACTGATGAAATGAGAGTGAGTCTTGATGGGCCAGATGGATGGGCCCGTGGCTGGATTGGTAAAGGGCAGAGAGCTCCAATCCGACTCAGACGCCAGCAAGGTGGAGGTGGAGTACTGGTTTGGGCTGGTATCATCAAAGATGAGCTTGTGGGGCCTTTTCGGGTTGAGGATGGAGTCAAGCTCAACTCCCAGTCCTACTGCCAGTTTCTGGAAGACACCTTCTTCAAGCAGTGGTACAGGAAGAAGTCTGCATCCTTCAAGAAAAACATGATTTTCATGCAGGACAATGCTCCATCACACGCGTCCAAGTACTCCACAGCGTGGCTGGCAAGAAAGGGTATAAAAGAAGAAAATCTAATGACATGGCCTCCTTGTTCACCTGATCTGAACCCCATTGAGAACCTGTGGTCCATCATCAAATGTGAGATTTACAAGGAGGGAAAACAGTACACCTCTCTGAACAGTGTCTGGGAGGCTGTGGTTGCTGCTGCACGCAATGTTGATGGTGAACAGATCAAAACACTGACAGAATCCATGGATGGCAGGCTTTTGAGTGTCCTTGCAAAGAAAGGTGGCTATATTGGTCACTGATTTGTTTTTGTTTTGTTTTTGAATGTCAGAAATGTATATTTGTGAATGTTGAGATGTTATATTGGTTTCACTGGTAAAAATAAATAATTGAAATGGGTATATATTTGTTTTTTGTTAAGTTGCCTAATAATTATGCACAGTAATAGTCACCTGCACACACAGATATCCCCCTAAAATAGCTATAACTAAAAACAAACTAAAAACTACTTCCAAAACTATTCAGCTTTGATATTAATGAGTTTTTTGGGTTCATTGAGAACATGGTGGTTGTTCAATAATAAAATTAATCCTCAAAAATACAACTTGCCTAATAATTCTGCACTCCCTGTAGTGTTTCTTTAAAGACATGGTTGGAGGATCAATTTACCAAAAAGTTCTTTGATTCCTCAGACAAGGGTCCCCTTTTTATGTTATTTCAGAATAAAAGGAGGCATTGTAAGAATAATTATGTTATCTAGGTATCATATACACACATTGTATCATTATGTATATCTCATTACCTTTAATTACATATGTATCTGATGTATCTTTTGTATCTTTTATTGTATATTTATTATATCAAAATGTAGCAAGAAACATAACATTTAACAGTTTTCTTGTTAATGTACTTTTGAACTCTTGAGCTACATGTAGAAATACTGCTCATGTAAGCAATGTAATTAGGTCAAATGTAGCTATACATCTAATTAGTGTATTATCAGACAAGGATAAAATACGACTTACAGGACACATCTGTGCTTCCGTGTCTGAGCAATTATCTAATAACTATGTGTTTCAATGTATGTCTGAAGAGTATCTAAACTGGTCATTCTGACGTAATAAATCAGAGCTGTTTTGCAAACCGTATCTCTGTGTGTGTGTTCTGTAAGACGGTTCTCCAAGCGCTTGTCATTACAGTTTGCAGTGCTATATCAGAGTCCAAAGGGGAAGGGAGAAGTTGGATGCTGCAGGTGTTTAAAGGGTCCTGAGTCCTAAAAGTAGGCCTCATAAGGTTTCCAGATAGATTCAGTGTCCATGACTCTGTCTCTCACAGACCAGAGACGATTAAAATTGGTTTCAGCTTGTCGGAACCTTCAGTATCAATCATTCCCTTCAGTGGCTATGTGCATGGAAGTTTTAGGTCTCGTGACTGCAGCATCGGACGCTATCCCTTTTTGCTTGTTTTCATATGAGACCTCTCCAGCTTTGTATGCTGAACCAATGGTGCAGGGATTATACAAAGATATCACAATTAATATCCTTAAATCCCAATGTTCGACTCTTTCTGACTTGGTGGTTAGATCACCATGATATAGTTCAAGGGGCCTCTTTTGTTCGTCCAACCTGGACTGTGATCACAACAGATGCAAGTCTTTCAGGTTGGGGAGCTGTCTGGGGATCTCTGACAGCACAAGGGGTTTGGAAATCTCAAAAGGCGAGATTACCAATTAATATTTTACAACGCCGTGCTATTTTCAGGGCTCTTCTGGTGTGGCCTCTGTTGAAGAGAGAACCGTTCATTTGTTTTCAGACAGACAATATCACAACTGTGGCATATGTCAATCATTAGGGTGGGACTCACAGTCCCCTAGCTATGAAAGAAGTATCTCGGATACTTGCTTGGGCGGAATCCAGCTCCTGTCTAATTTCTGCGGTTCATATCCCAGGTATAGACAATTGGGAAGCAGATTATCTCAGCCGTCAGACTTTACATCCGGGGGAGTGGTTGCTCCATCCAGATGTGTTTTCTCAGATTGTTCGGATGTGGGGTCTTCCAGAAATAGATCTGATGGCTTCCCATCCAAACAAGAAACTACCCAGGTACCTGTCCAGGTCCAGGGATCCTCAGGCGGAAGCGGTGGATGCGTTAGCAGTTCCTTGGTGTTACCAACCTGCTTATATCTTCCTGCCTCTGGTTCTTCTTCCAAGAGTTATTTCCAAGATCATCATGGAACAATAGTTTGTGTTGCTGGTAGCTCCAACATGGTCTCACAGTTTTTGGTATGCGGATCTTGTTCGAATGTCCAGTTGCCAACCTTGGCCACTTCCATTAAGACCAGACCTTCTGTCTCAAGGTCCGTTTTTCCATCAGGATCTCAAATCATTGAATTTGAAGGTATGCAAATTGAACGCCTAGTGCTTAGTCATAGAGGTTTCTCTGAGTCAGTGATTAATACTATGTTACAGGCTCATTAAGTCTTCCTAAAGACAGATTTATATAGAGTATGGAAGATTTATTTCATGGTGGTGTTCTCATAAATTCTCCTGGCATTCTTTTTGAATTCCTAGAATTTTACAGTTTCTTCAGGATGGTTTGGATAAGGGTTTGTCTGCAAGTTCCTTGAAAGGACAGATCTCTGCTCTTTCTGTTTTATTTCACAGAAAGATTGCTAAGCTTCCTGATATTCACTGTTTTGTACAGGCTTTGGTCCGTATCAAGCCTGTCATTAAGACTCCAAGGAGGAGAAATTGATTTAATTTGGTTTTGAAGGCTTCACAGGCTCCTCCATTTGAGCCTATGCATTCTTTGGACATGCTGTTTCTGAATTATCTGCTCTTTCTTGTGAATCTCCTTTTCTGATTTTCCATCAGGATAAGGCCGTTATACCTAAGGTTGTGAATTCTAACAACATTAATAGAGAAAGTGTTGTCCCTTCTTTGTGTCCTAATCCTAAGAATTCTTTGGAGAGATCCTTACGTTCTTTGGATGTGGTAAGAGCTTTGAAATATTATGGTGAAGCTACTAAAGATTTAAGGAAGACTTAAATCTGTCACTAGCTCATGGACTCTTGCCAAATACATGAAAGAAAACATAATTTATGTAAGAACTTACGTGATGAATTCATTTCTTTCATATTGGCAAGAGTCCATGAGACCCACCCTTTTTATGGTGATTATGATTTTTTGTATAAAGCACAATTATTTTCAAATTCCTTTGATGCTTTTTACTCCTTTCTTTATCACCCCACTACTTGGTATTTGTTAAACTGAATTCATCCATAGGAGGCAAAGTTTGTAAAATTGAGTTGTGGGTGTGGTGAGGGGTGTGTTTATAGGCATTTTGAGGTTTGGAAAACTTTGCCCCTCCTGGTAGGATTGTATATCCCATACGTCACTAGCTCATGGACTCTTGCCAATATGAAAGAAATGAATTTATCAGCTAAGTTCTTACATAAATTATGTTTTGTAATACACTCCCATTAGCAAAAATGCTTCTAGCAAAAATGCTTCTAGCAAAAGTACTGTTTTTCCACGGCATATGCACATATCCTACGAGGACCCGTGCACCAGTATTTAAACACTATGCATTCTCAGTGAGCTGGCCATGGTGTGTATTGCTTCTGAAGACATAACTTTTAGCACTCCCAAATGGTAGTATTTTGGTAATGCATGGAATCGGCATACTACTGACTATATGAATATGCCCCTTTAATCCAGTATTTTAGGCCATTACATGTATAATTATTCTGCTACAATCATGCATGTGTTCATCAGATAACATGATACTTTTTTGTTTCTTTTTAAAGTGAAGGTAAACTTAAAGTGAAGGTAAAGTTAACAGGACAGCCTCACTGCATTTTATAGACTTTAATAAAAATGAGCATGAGTTTTTACCTTTTTTCTTCTTAAACGGGAAGAGTCCCCAGCCATTCATTACTTTTGGAAATTCAGAACCTGGCCACCAGGAGGAGCAAAGGCTTAAATACCTCTCCCACTTCCCTCATCCCCCAGTCATTCTTTGCCTTTCATCACAGTAGGTTGGCAAAAGTTTAAAGGATAGTCTATTATGGAGGGTAGTACTCTTCGAAATGGGACTGGAGTTTTAAGTAATTCTGTCAGCCTCTCATTGAGAACATGGATGAAAGTTAGAGTCCGGAGATGCAGGGAGTGTTGTCTCTGCAAAACCATCCCGACTCATGTTAACAGCTCCTTGGCAATCGGCGTTGACGAGTTTTGCTGCCTGCCTTTATTCACTCAAGTCCATGTCAGAAGCAATGCTACTATCTGTCACACTTGAAGGGCTGTGTTCCTGTTCCACAGCGTAGATTCCGGTAAGATAGTTTAATTTTATTTCAATATGGGAATGTAATGTTAACGAAAGAAGTCAGGTCCCAGTGGGACTCCTTTTATCTTATGAAATCGAGGGTTAATATCTCCTGGGACGGGGGTTATTGAACAGGGGGACTTTAATCATGTTTGTTATGTGATTCTGTCTGCTTATGTGTAGTGATACTTGGGCTCAGGGCTATTCGGCAATATAACATCCTTATCAGACTGCACGATCCTTTTGGACTGGCGCACCTTTTTTGCTAAGCTTACACGGTGCACCACTTGACTCGGATGTGGTCACCTTGTACCTCAATTTCCGGACTCTGACAGAGTGACGACGGAGAGAGTCTGTTCGTTGGTTGTCTGGTTCACAGGAGATGGCGAGTGCCCCAGCCATTGGGGGGTGTAAGGTGCCATTTAGCTTTTATCCATATTTGCAATCTACATATTTGCAAACTCCAAGTTATGGAGGATTCTGATTTTTATAGAGACGGACATCTCTGACTCGGGGTATAAGTCTTGTGAGGAGTATGAAATGGCCCGGGTTATCCATGCCCATCAGTTATGTTCCGATTGCCATGCTAGAGTACTCTCTTCCCCCGATTCAGGGAGCGTAGAGTGCGTTGAGCCATCTGCCCCTGAGGATTCCATGTCCAGTGAGGTGCATGGCCCAGACCTTTCTTTTGCTACGCAAGCAGGTGTCCCTAGGGCCCTTACCCCTCCGGAAGGCGGCTTGTTTCCTCCAGAGGTTAAAGCACGGTTCCACATGGTCATGTCTATGGCGCTGGCGCAATTATTTCTCCCAAGAGAAGTATTTCTAAGATACTGTCAGTGTTCTGTTAACCAGGGTCCATCGAGCGTGAGATCGCCTGAGTCAGTTCGATCTTCTGGGGAAGCGATGGCCTCTGAGGCTCCAAGGGACCTCCCTCGGGGCCGGGGTTGTCCATCGATCCGGTGGGGGGAACATTTTGCCTTGCATTATAGAGTGGCACGCCTGTGTGTACTACTAAGGCATGTTTTGGCGGTGCTGGAGGATTCCGGTTCTACTGGGCCGAGGGATCCTTAGTCTTCTGTGCCGGAGTGCAAATTGGGTTAGACGAATGGGGATGAAGCCAATCTCCTTCACGCCTTCGTTTTTCTTTTCTTTTAAGTATCTGTTCCAGTTCTGAGCTTAAGAGATTGGGGCCTCTAATCGGCTGGTCCCGTTGGCGTATCCATTCTCCTTGGGCGTTTACTTTGATAAGTGTTCGTGTTTTACTTGTTGCCTCCATTTTAGGAGGGCTGCTTGGGCCCCCCTCCCGTTCTACTATTGAGTGGGCCTCTACTGTGGCTTAGTGGTAACATGTCTGATTATCAAACTCAAGATTAGGAGTTTAAACCCACCCCATGTGCTACACTTAGGGGGTTCTGGGATCGGAGCTTGCTGAGGCTCATCATGTGAGGCCTTTGGCCTTGAAACCGAGGTTTCTCCATTCCCATTGGGTTTAGATGACCTCTAGGCATCAGGGGTACCGGATGGATAGCAATTTCGTTTTCACTCTTGGTACCTTCTGGATGTCTAATTTTTGTGACTCATCCCAGGCACCTCTTGTAGGTTGCTGGGGCTACTTTGTCCCCTTCTCGGGTGGTCGGGTCATCCATGTTTAGAAGTCCGGGTATGTTCTTATTACTTCCTCATTTTTAATATGTTGCTCGCTCTCCTATGGGAGCGCAGGGGTTGGGGGTTCTCCCCTTTTTGTTTTTCCCTGGCATTCTCTCCTGGTCGACTCGTCTGCCAGAGAGTTGTGAGGCTCCTACTGTGTTTTCCTGTGAGATACAGGACTTCCGGGAGACTGATCCTGTAAGGGTCTTTTGGAGATATTATCCGCTTCTCATCCTACCTACTGGTTTGGAGCCTTTAGAAGGGGGTGTTCCCTCTCGACTCTCTAAGAGATCTATCTCTTTGGGTTTAAAGCAGAGGATCCTGGATCCAGTTGCACCTTTGGGTGCTGTTTGCCCTCTTCCTAGACCTGTTAAGGTGGCTCCTTGGCCTCTTTTGTTCTGTAGCTCTTTCAAGATATGGGAGTGCACTGCAGGCAGGGCGCATTCCTCCGTTTGTGAATGTGTGCTCACGAGCTGTTTTAAAATCGGTTTCAAGCCTTTAGGTTCTACATCTTCCGCTTGTCCCTTCATGGACAATTGGTATCTGCCCGAGGGCTAGTTTTGCTGTCTTTCAGGCGAGATCTTACGGTTATTGTCAGGGGCAGCTATTGCACCTTGATGTGAGCTTGTGGGTTGGTTTCAACTGAGCTGTTGGTAAAAACCATTAATAGGATACCATTTCTTTTTCTCTTTACCAAGCCTTTGGCTGGGGAAGCGGTTCCTTTACGTTTACCCTCCCTCAGGGAGGTCTTGCAGTGTTTCAGTGTCCATGAGGCCTCATAGCTCTTTCTCTTCTCGTTTTCTGAAGGGTGCTGCCCTCCTTTTTGTGCAAGAGGTCATAGGGCTGGGTTCTGGTACTGGGACGCTGTAGTTCAGTGTCCTATCTCTCTTGGTTGGGAGTGGTCCTTTTTTAGGAAGGGAGCTGTGTAGGGGTTCTGGACCCCAAGCATGCAGTCTTCTGTCCTGTCAAGCTAATTTAAATAATGGTCAGTGTTTGGGGCCCCCCTGTTTTCTTCTGAGGTGTGGTCCGGAGAATTTTGTATTTGGATGTTGCCAACTTTTTGGACTGGGTCCGTTACCTCGGAAGTGGGCTCGGGGATCTGGCTGCTCTGAGTCTTGACCGTGTGCTTCCAGTCGCTGCAGGTATAAGTGGCCTGAGGGTTTTATCCCTGCCTAGTGCCTGAGGATTAAAGTTGATCCTGCGGTGGCAGCTCTTTAACCTCCTTCCTGCCTTGGTGGGTGGTCACAGTGTTCATCCCTCCACTGGTCGCTCATGCTGCTGGTGTTGGATTTTTTTTCTAAGGTCCTAGACGAGAGTGTCGTCTAGATTTTTTTTTCTGCATTCTCTGTGGAATGGTCTCCCATATTTGCATAGGGTCAGCTTTGCTGCCTTGAAGCTGGAGTTTGTGAGTTCTTGTTCAGAGGTGGCTAAGTGTCACAAGATGGCTTTTTTTTTTATTTATATACTTATCCTTGTCTACAGGTTCTGAATTGTTTTCGGTTTATGTGGTTTTCCTACCTAGTTTAGCTACTGTTTCTGCTAGGCTAGGGTTCAGTGGGGAGCTTGTGTCTTCCTTGTGGCACCATAAGTCATATGGTGTTGTCAGGGATCTGAGGTTAAACCTTGTTTTTTTTTTTTCGGAATAGCACTTTTTTTAGGTGTAGTGTTGATCCCTAGTCCTTGCCCTTCTAGGGAGTTCTTCCCTGGGCGGTTGTCTTTAGCAACCTTGGGTACACCTTAGTAGTTTCAAGGTTTCTTTCCTTCATTGGTGGTCCTTTAGACATCTTATGGGTCCTCCGTTTTCACTCTCGAGGGTAGGTGTAGGTTCCTACTTCGGGGGCGAGGGTTTTCTCTGTGATCAGAAAGCCTGCGGGACTTGGCTCCTTGGGGGCTTTTTGTGCTCGATGGATCTAGGTATCTGAGTGGTCTTTAGCTTGGCTTGTAGGTTATTTAACTGATGGGCAGTTACTGGGTCCTTTCAGGTTTTTAACCCCTCGTTCCAGTTTTTTGTACACTTGGGTTTCTTCAGGCTTTGGTGCCCTTCGAAGGGGCTGCCTTCTGTACCCGACCTTTTGTTTGCATTCAGTGTCCTCTTTAGCTTGGGTATTGTTTTCCCAAAAGTAATGAATGCAGCTCCCGTTTTTAAGAAGAAAAACTTAAATTATGCTTACCTGATAATTTTCTTTTCTTCTGACGGGAAGAGTCCACAGCTCCCGCCCGTGCTTTATATGAGGCGGTGGTATAATTTTTTTTTTTGTTCTTCTGGCACCTTTTTCTCCCAGAAATTTCTCCTACTGTTCCTTGTTCCCTTGGCAGAATGACTGGGGGATGAGGGAAGTGGGGGAGGTATTTAAGCTTTTGGCTGGGGTGTCTTTGCCTCCTCCTGGTGGTCAGATTCTGAATTTCAAAAAGTAATGAATGCAGCTGTGGACTCTCTTCCCCTCAGAAGAAAAGAAAATGATCAGGTAAGCATAATTTTAAGTTTTTTACTGCTCTGCCTATAAGCGCAGCTCTCATCTAACTAATCCTTTTTCCCCCTGGGGTGTTCAGCCTCTTTGCATAAATGTCACGGCCAGGGGGAAAGAAGGATTAGTTGGTTTAAGATTGTCATCTGTCAATCAGACAAAATGGCGGACGGGAGAGCTGTGCTTATCGGCAAAGCAGTAAAAATTTAAGAAAATTACATTTTAAAAAAAATGTAATGACTTAACCCCTTGAGTGCTAATGACGGCTCAGAGCCGTCATTAGCACTCAACTACTTTTTTCAATCTGGGGGCCCCCACCAGCTCCTACCCCGGCGATCGGGCCTGCATAGTGACAGGCATCGCCGGGGCTTCCCGTTACATGTGGTGAGGTCACACGCAATGAAGTGATGACGTCACAGCGCAACTTTATTTAAAATTGTCCATACAAAGTATAGGGAAAGGGGGCATGCTGCTTAGAAACCTGTATCTCAGGGATCTAAGCAGCTACAGACCCCCCCAAAAAAAGTTTTTTAAAATAGTAAAAAACAGAAAAATATAGAATTCATCTTAGCACTCAAAGGGTTAAACTCATGCTCATTTTTTATGTCTATACAATGCCGTGAGGCTGTCCTGTTAAATTTACATTCACTTTTATCCCTACTGCCTCACAGCATTGAATAGACTTTTAAAAATGAGCCAGAGTTTAATAAATAATTTTTTTTTTTTATATTTATTTTCTTAGATTTTTTTCTTTTTTACGCAGCTCTCCCGTCCGCCATATTGTAATTGATTGACAGATGACGATCTTAAAAACTAATCCCCTCCCCCGGGGCGTTCAGTCCCTTTGCATAAGTCACGGCCCGGGGGCAAACAAGGATTAGTTGTTTTAAAAATGATCTGTCAATCAATTAGACAATATGGTGGGCGCGAGAGCTGCACTTATCGGAGCGGTAAAAATTTGAGATAATAAATGTGATGAATTAAACTCTGGCTCATTTCCATCTAAAGAGGGGAGTCAACGGCTTCATTCATTACTGTTGGGAATTATGAACCTGGCCACCAAGAGGAGGCAAAGACACCCCAGTTAAAGGCTCAAATACCTCCCCCAGTCATTCTTTGCCTTTCGTCACAGGAGGACAGCAGAGAAGTGCCGAAGATCGGAGTAGTCTCTTATGAAGGGTAGTACTCTTCGCATTGGGACTGAAGTTTTAAGTAGTCCTGTCAGTCTCAGTGAAAGCATGGGTGAAAGTTAGTCCGGAGATGCAGGGAGAGTCTTTCTGCAAAACCATCTGACTCATATTAACAGCTCCACAAGCAATCAGCGTTTGCCTGCTTTTTACACTCAAGTCCATGTCAGGAGCGAGGCTACTAACCGGTCACACTTGAAGGACCGTGTTCCTGTTCAACGGCGTAGATTCTGGTAAGATCGTTTTATTTTTATTACATAAATGATAACATGGAAGACCGGGTCACAGTGACTCCTTTATCTTAAAGAATCAAGGTTTAATATTACTGGAAAGGGGATTATTGAATGGGGGGGTTATACATGATATTGTTTGTGTCATTGCTGCGTTATGTGCGAGATGAGGCTCTGGCAATGTGTGGAACTTTCAGGTGACTTATAGGAGTATTGCACAGCCATTTTTGGTGCTTAAACAGGGGCGGTCCTGTCAGGCATTCCATGTGACCGGGTGTGGCTATCTCTCTTTCTTTGTTGATCAGCGGCGCAGGAGACGGAAAGGTTTCTGTAGTCCGGGTCATAGGTGGTGAGTGCCCCGGCCATTGGAGGTATAAAGGTGCCTAATTATTAAGTTAATCTATTCCGTAATAACAGCACAAGCTTTGGAGGACTCTGACGTGTTGGAGGGTTCTCCCTCTTTAACAAGGTCTCATTCCTGTGATTGTGAGGAGATTCTGGTAGATCAGCCTGCTCAACTATGTTCCACATGCCTTAATAATGTTACGACATCTAAAAGCAAACAGATGTCTAGTACTACTTAGCCCTTCACCTCTGAGGGTTCCCTGTCCCGTGAGGTGCGTTCCCTGCATCCATCTCCAATTGCACATGCAGCGCCCCAGGTTCTAACCATTACATCTGTGGGAGAGATTCGTTGGCCGTCGGATTTTGCAGATCAACTATAAACGGCGGTATCGAAAGTGATCCATGCCTTACCATGTTCTGCTAAGCGCAAGCGTAGGGCATATCATGGCAGCCCGGCCCAGGGGTTGTCTACGCCTATGGAAATATCAGAGGCGTTATAAGATGACGAGGCCCACTCAGACTCTTCGGAGGAGGCCCCTTCTGGGTCGGAGTTAGTTTCATCTAAACCTCTGGCTGCGGAGGAGCCTGACGTTAGGTTTAGGATGGAAAATTTGCGCTTTTTGCTGAAACAAGTGATCGCTACTCTGGAAGTTCTGGAACCGAAACTTCCAGAAGAACCTGCGATTCCTAAGCTTGACAAGGTATATGAGGACAGGGTGGTGCCTCAGGCCTTCCCGGTTCCTGTTAGGATGGCGAATATTAAGAATGAATGGGAGCGATTAGGTTCTTCCTTTTCCTCTTCTTCTTTTTAAGAAACTGTTACCCATTCCTGACTCTCAGCTTGAGCTGTGGGGTACTGTCCCTAAGGTGGATGGTGCTATCTCCACGCTTGCGAAGCAGACAACTATACCCCTCGAGGATAGTTCGTCTAAGGAGCCCATGGATAAAAAGTTGGAAAACATGTTAAGGAAAATGTTTCAACACATGTTTTTCAGCTGATGGCGGCCATAGCCGTGGTCACCGGAGCTGCGACATATTGGTATGAATCCCTGTGTGAAATGGTCGAGGGGGAGACTTCCATCGACTAGATACAGGATAAGATTAAGGCGCTGAAGATCGCCAATTCTTTCATATGTGATGCCAATATGCAAATTATTCGAATAAACGCTAAGGTATCAAGTTTTTTGCGTTTTAGCTTGTAGGGCTCCGTGGTTAAAGTCTTGGTCTGCGGACATGACCTCTGTCGAGGCTGCTGTCCCTGCCTTTTCAAGGAAAGATTCTGTTCGGTCCAGGATTGGATTCGATCATATCCACGGTTAGGGGAGGCAAGAGAGCTTTCCTACCGCAGGATAAGAAGGCTAAGCCTAAAGGATCTACTTTTTGTCCCTTTCGTGCGGACAAGGCCCAGCGCCAACAGCGTGCCGCAAAAGCGGACCAGTCCAAGGGAACTTGGAAACCGGCTCATTCTTGAAACAAGTCTAAGCAGTGCAAGGAGCCCACCAAGACAAAATCGACATGAAGGGGCGGCCCCCCGACCGGTCACCGGACTAAGAAGGGGCAGATTATCTCTCTTCTCAGAAGCCTGGTTGCAGGACGTTCAGGATCCTTGGGTTCTGGACGTTGTCGCCCAGGGTTACAGGATAGGGTTCAGATCCCATCCGCCCAGGGACAGATTCCTCCTGTCAAACCTATCTTCAAGACTGGAAAAGAGAAGCCTTTCTAGAATGTGTGAGGGATCTCTCCTCTCTAGGTGTTATCGTACTAGTACACCAAGCAGAAAGGGGTCTAGGGTACTATTCAAATCTTTTTGTGGTTCCAAAGGAAGGTCACGTTCCGCCCAATTCTGGACGTAAAGTGTTTAAACAAGTTTCTAAGTGTTCCATCGTTCAAAATGGAAACAATCAGATCTATTCTGCCCCTAGTTCAAGAGGGACAGTTCATGACAACTATAGACTTGAAGGACGCTTACCTTCATGTGCCAATTCACAGGGACCACTTTCAGTTCCTAAGATTTGCTTTTCTGGACCAACACTTCCAGTTTGTGGCCCTTCCCTTTGGTCTGGCGACGGCCCCGAGAGTATTCACGAAGGTTTTGGGGGCGCTACTTGCAGTGGCCAGATCCAGAGGCATTGCTGCGGCGCCCTATCTGGACGACATCCTAGTCCAGGCGCTGTTGCTCAGTCTCGCAGAGGATTATTGAAGGGCGCTTCTTTTGCTCCAATCTCACAGTTGGAAGATCAAATCAGGAATGCGTTACCTGGTTCCCAGCAACAGGGTGGAGTTCCTGGGCACAGTAATACTCTTATGTCCATGAAGATATTTCTCACAGACCATCAGAAGATTGCGTCCTCTTGTCTTGCCCTTCAGTCCTCCTCAAGCCCCTCGGTGCTCAGTGTATGGAGGTGATCGGACTCATGGTCTCCAGCATAGACGTCATTCCATTTGCCAGGTTCCATTTCAGACCTCTTCAATTGTGCATGTTGAGACAGTGGAACGGCGATCATTCAGATCTATCACAGCAGATATCCATGGATGCTCGGACTAGGATTTCCCTCTCTTGGTGGCCTTCCGGAGCAACTGTCCATGGGGACATCCTTCTTGAGACCGTCCTGGGAGATTGTGACCACGGAAGCGAGTCTGGCAGGATGGGGAGCTGTTTGGGGTGCCAGGATGGCACAAGGAAAATGGTCCCGGAAGGAGACCATTCTATATATTCTGGAACTCCAAATCTACAATGCTCTGAAGGCATAGCCTCCTCTGGGGGCGTTCAGCTTCATCAGATTGCAGACCGACAACATAACCTCGGTGGCTTACATCAACCATCATGGGGGTACAAGGAGCTCTATAGCCATGAGGGAGGTGTCTCGGATATTGGAGTGGGTGGAGTCCCACAGCTGCTCGCTCTCAGCGATTCACATTCCAGTTGTGGGAAGCAGACTTTCTCAGCAGGCACTCCTCCCATCTGGGAGAATGGTCTCTTCACCCTGTGTTTGCAGAGATTTGTCTCAGGTGGGAAACGCCGGAGATAGATCTCATGGCGTCTAAACTCAATTGCAAGCTACCCCATTACGGGTCGAGGTCCAGAGATCCCCAGGCATAGCTAATAGGTGCCTTAGCGGTGCCTTGGGGATTCAGCCTAGCTTACATTTTTCCACTGTTACCACTCGCATTAAACAGGAGCAGGCTTCGGCCATTCTGATTGCTCCATCGTGGCCGCGGAGGACGTGGATTTGGTGGGGATATCAGCCTCTCCGCCGTGGAGGTTACCTTGTCGCAGGGATCTGCTGGAACAGGGCCCTTTTTAACATCAAAATCTTGATTCTCTGAGGCTGAATGCGTGGAGATTGAAAGCCTAGTCTTGGCGAAGAGAAGCTTTTCTGAAAGTGTGATTGATACGCTAATTCAGGCAAGGAAGCCAGTCACTCGTCACATCTACCATAAGGTGTAGAGGACTTACTTGTCCTGGTGTGAGAAGCATGGATATCCTTGGCATAAAGTGAAGGTATCCAGGATTCTGTCCTTTCTCCAAGATGATTTGGGTGAAGGGTCTTGCTGCCAGTTCCTTAAAGGGACAGATTTCGGCATTATCAGTCTTGTTGCATAGGAGGCTCGCTGAGCTTCCTGACATCCAATCTTTTGTTCAGGCTCTGTCTAGAATCAGTCTAGTCTGTCTAGAACCTGTCTTTAGAAAGTCTGCTCCACCATGGAGATTAAACTTGGTCCTTAAGGTATTGCAGAAGGTTCCGTTTGAGCCTATGCATTCCATTGACATTAAGATACTGTCCTGGAAGGTTCTCTTCCTGTTGGTGCATCAGCACACAGAGTATCTGAACTGGCTGCATTGTAATGTGAGCCTCCTTATCTGGTTTTTCATGTGGATGAGGCTGTGCTTTGCACTGGTTTGGGGTTTCTTCCCAAGGTGGTGTCTAACCGTAACATCAATCAGGAAATAGTGGTTCTTTCTTTGTGTCCTAACCCTTCTTCTAAGGAGAGGTTGCTTCATAATTTAGATGTGGTTTGTGTCCTGGAGTTTTATCTTCAGGCTATGAAGGATTTCAGACAGTCTACATCTCTTTTTGTGGTGTATTCAGGAAAGCGCAAGGGGCAGAAAGCCTCTTTCACTTCTTTGTCCTTTTGGTTGAGGAGCTTGATTCGCTTGGCTTAAGAGACAGCCGGACATAAGCCTCCTCAGAGGATCACGGCTCATTCAACTAGAGCTGTGGCTTCGTCTTGGGCCTACAAGAATGAGGCCTCTGGAGCAAATTTGTAAGGCTACCTGCTCCTCCTTACACACGTTTACAAAGTTTTACAAATTTGACGTTTTTGCTTCTGCGGAAGCTGTTTTTGGGAGAGGGGTTTTACAGGCTGTGGTGCCCTCAGATTAGGGTCCGCCTTTTCTCTCCTGGTTTCATTCAGTGTCCTCTAGAGCTTGGGTATATGTTCCCAACAGTAATGAATGAAGCCGTGGACTCTCCTCCCCTTTTAGATGAAAAACATAAATTATGCTTACCTGATAATTTCGTTTCTATCGAGGGGAGGAGAGTCCACGGCTCCCACCCGTATCTCCGATGGGCGGACCTAAATTTAATAATTTTCTGGCACCATTTATACCCTGATATTTCTCCTACTGTTCCTTGTTTCTTCTGCAGAATGACTGGGGGATGAGGGAAGTGGGGGAGGTATTTAAGCCTTTTGGCTGTTTTTTTTTTTTTTTTTTTTTAAAGTCTATGCAATGCCGTGAGGCAGTAGGGTTAAGTTTACCTTCACTTTAAGACTGACATTGAAATAGACAATTTATTTTTGCGATGTTGGTTGTTCGGATACACAGCCAATTGACATATAACATATTTTAGGTTTTAAATTTCAGTGTAAGCTTTTTTTTTTTTTTTTAATTAAAGGGATATGAAACCCAAATCTTTTCCTTTCATGATTCAGATAGAGCATGCAATTTAAAAAAACTTTTACTCCTATTATCAATTTTTCTTCGTTCTCTTGGTATCTTTATTTGAAAAAGCAGTAAATTTGAAAGTTGTTTAAAATTACATGCTCTATCTGAATCATAGAAGTTTAATTTTGACTTTACTGTCCCTTTTAAAGGAACATGGAAATATGCACTTCCCTTCCAGGACAGACACTTTTATTTACATGCTTCAGTGTTTTTTTTTTTTTTTTATCTAAACCTGTATGATAAAAACAGATTAATGTTCCATTTGATCCTTGCATTACTAATTCTAATTTGTTTACTGGTTTTTAGCATAGTTAAAATAAGTAATGAGGTCAAAACAATGTACCAATAGAATGGTGTATAACGTTGTTGTTTTTTTCTGTCCTTTTAAAGAAAGCTCAGTTCAAACAAATCTTATAACGTTTCATATTTGTTTCTCTAATAGTTTCCTATTTACTTAAAGGGATTGTAAAGTCCAAATTAAACTTTCTTAATTAAGATAGGGCGTGAAATTTTAACCCACTTGGGTGCTAAGATTTTTTAAACTTTATTTCTCCAACATAGGTGTGTCCGGTCCACGGCGTCATCCTTACTTGTGGGATATTCTCTTCCCCAACAGGAAATGGCAAAGAGCCCAGCAAAGCTGGTCACATGATCCCTCCTAGGCTCCGCCTACCCCAGTCATTCTCTTTGCCGTTGTACAGGCAACATCTCCACGGAGATGGCTTAGAGTTTTTTAGTGTTTAACTGTAGTTTTTCATTATTCAATCAAGAGTTTGTTATTTTCAAATAGTGCTGGTACGTACTATTTACTCAGAAACAGAAAAGAGATGAAGAATTCTGTTTGTATGAGGAAAATGATTTTAGCAACCGTAACTAAAATCCATGGCTGTTCCACACAGGACTGTTGAGAGCAATTAACTTCAGTTGGGGGAACAGTTTGCAGTCCTTTGCTGCTTGAGGTATGACACATTCTAACAAGACGATGTAATGCTGGAAGCTGTCATTTTCCCTATGGGATCCGGTAAGCCATGTTTATTACGATTGTAAATAAGGGCTTCACAAGGGCTTATTTAGACTGTAGACATTTTTTGGGCTAAATCGATTGATATTAACACTTATTTAGCCTTGAGGAATCATTTATTCTGGGTATTTTGATATAATAATATCGGCAGGCACTGTTTTAGACACCTTATTCTTTAGGGGCTTTCCCAAAGCATAGGCAGAGTCTCATTTTCGCGCCGGTGTTGCGCACTTGTTTTTGAGAGGCATGGCATGCAGTCGCATGTGAGAGGAGCTCTGATACTTATAAAAGACTTCTGAAGGCGTCATTTGGTATCGTATTCCCCTTTGGGTTTGGTTGGGTCTCAGCAAAGCAGATACCAGGGACTGTAAAGGGGTTAAAGCTTAAAACGGCTCCGGTTCCGTTATTTTAAGGGTTAAAGCTTCCAAAATTGGTGTGCAATATTTTCAAGGCTTTAAGACACTGTGGTGAAAGTTTGGTGAATTTTGAACAATTCCTTCATGTTTTTTCGCAATTGCAGTAATAAAGTGTGTTCAGTTTAAAATTTAAAGTGACAGTAACGGTTTTATTTCAAAACGTTTTTTGTACTTTCTTATCAAGTTTATGCCTGTTTAACATGTCTGAACTACCAGATAGACTGTGTTCTGAATGTGGGGAAGCCAGAATTCCTATTCATTTAAATAAATGTGATTTATGTGATAATGACAATGATGCCCAAGATGATTCCTCAAGTGAGGGGAGTAAGCATGGTACTGCATCATTCCCTCCTTCGTCTACACGAGTCTTGCCCACTCAGGAGGCCCCTAGTACATCTAGCGCGCCAATACTCCTTACTATGCAACAATTAACGGCTGTAATGGATAACTCTGTCAAAAACATTTTAGCCAAAATGAACCCTTGTCAGCGTAAGCGTGGATGCTCTGTTTTAGTTACTGAAGAGCATGACGACGCTGATATTAATATCTCTGAAGGGCCCCTAACCCAATCTGAGGGGGCCAGGGAGGTTTTGTCTGAGGGAGAAATTACTGATTTAGGGAACATTTCTCAGCAGGCTGAATCTGATGTGATTACTTTTAAATTTAAATTGGAACATCTCCGCATTTTGCTTAAGGAGGTATTATCCACTCTGGATGATTGTGAAAATTTGGTCATCCCAGAGAAACTATGTAAAATGGACAAGTTCCTAGAGGTGCCGGGGCTCCCAGAAGCTTTTCCTATACCCAAGCGGGTGGCGGACATTGTTAATAAAGAATGGGAAAGGCCCGGTATTCCTTTCGTCCCTCCCCCCATATTTAAAAAATTGTTTCCTATGGTCGACCCCAGAAAGGACTTATGGCAGTCAGTCCCCAAGGTCGAGGGAGCGGTTTCTACTTTAAACAAACGCACCACTATTCCCATAGAGGATAGTTGTGCTTTCAAAGATCCTATGGATAAAAAATTAGAAGGTTTGCTTAAAAAGATGTTTGTTCAGCAGGGTTACCTTCTACAACCCATTTCATGCATTGTCCCTGTCACTACAGCCGCATATTTCTGGTTTGATGAACTGATTAAGGTGCTCGATAGTGACTCTCCTCCTTATGAGGAGATTATGGACAGAGTCAATGCTCTCAAATTGGCTAATTCTTTCACTCTAGACGCCTCTTTGCAATTGGCTAAGTTAGCGGCTAAGAATTCTGGGTTTGCTATTGTGGCGCGCAGAGCGCTTTGGTTGAAATCTTGGTCGGCTGATGCGTCTTCCAAGAACAAGCTACTAAACATTCCTTTCAAGGGGAAAACGCTGTTTGGTCCTGACTTGAAAGAGATTATCTCTGATATCACTGGGGGTAAGGGCCATGCCCTTCCTCAGGATCGGCCTTTCAAGGCAAAAAATAGACCTAATTTTCGTCCCTTTCGTAAAAACGGACCAGCCCAAGGTGCTACGTCCTCTAAGCAAGAGGGTAATACTTCTCAGGCCAAGCCAGCTTGGAGACCAATGCAAGGCTGGAACAAGGGAAAGCAGGCAAAGAAACCTGCCACTGCTACCAAGACAGCATGAAATATCGGCCCCCGATCCGGGACCGGATCTGGTGGGGGGCAGACTCTCTCTCTTCGCTCAGGCTTGGGCAAGAGATGTTCTGGATCCTTGGGCGCTAGAAATAGTCTCCCAGGGTTATCTTCTGGAATTCAAGGGACTTCCCCCAAGGGGGAGGTTCCACAGGTCTCAGTTGTCTTCAGACCACATAAAAAGACAGGCGTTCTTACATTGTGTAGAAGACCTGTTAAAAATGGGAGTGATTCATCCTGTTCCATTGAGAGAACAAGGGATGGGGTTCTACTCCAATCTGTTCATAGTTCCCAAAAAAGAGGGAACGTTCAGACCAATCCTAGATCTCAAGATCTTAAACAAATTTCTCAAGGTCCCATCGTTCAAGATGGAAACCATTCGAACTATCCTTCCTTCCATCCAGGAAGGTCAATTCATGACCACGGTGGATTTAAAGGATGCGTATCTACATATTCCTATCCACAAGGAACATCATCGGTTCCTAAGGTTTGCATTCCTGGACAAACATTACCAGTTCGTGGCGCTTCCTTTCGGATTAGCCACTGCTCCAAGGATTTTCACAAAGGTACTAGGGTCCCTTCTAGCTGTGCTAAGACCAAGGGGCATTGCAGTAGTACCTTACCTGGACGACATTCTGATTCAAGCGTCGTCCCTCCCTCGAGCAAAGGCTCACACGGACATCGTCCTGGCCTTTCTCAGATCGCACGGCTGGAAAGTGAACGTGGAAAAGAGTTCTCTATCCCCGTCAACAAGGGTTCCCTTCTTGGGAACAATTATAGACTCCTCAGAAATGAGGATTTTTCTAACAGAGGCCAGAAAGACAAAACTTCTGGACTCTTGTCGAATACTTCATTCCGTTCCTCTTCCTTCCGTAGCTCAGTGCATGGAAGTGATCGGGTTGATGGTAGCGGCAATGGACATAGTTCCTTTTGCGCGCATTCATCTAAGACCATTACAACTGTGCATGCTCAGTCAGTGGAATGGGGACTATACAGACTTGTCTCCAAAGATACAAGTAAATCAGAGGACCAGAGACTCACTCCGTTGGTGGCTGTCCCTGGACAACCTGTCACGAGGGATGACATTCCGCAGACCAGAGTGGGTCATTGTCACGACCGACGCCAGTCTGATGGGCTGGGGCGCGGTCTGGGGATCCCTGAAAGCTCAGGGTCTTTGGTCTCGGGAAGAATCTCTTCTACCGATAAATATTCTGGAACTGAGAGCGATATTCAATGCTCTCAAGGCTTGGCCTCAGCTAGCGAGGACCAAGTTCATACGGTTTCAATCAGACAACATGACGACTGTTGCGTACATCAACCATCAGGGGGGAACAAGGAGTTCCCTAGCGATGGAAGAAGTGACCAAGATTATTCTATGGGCGGAGTCTCACTCCTGCCACCTGTCTGCTATCCACATCCCGGGAGTGGAAAATTGGGAAGCGGATTTTCTGAGTCGTCAGACATTGCATCCGGGGGAGTGGGAACTCCATCCGGAAATCTTTGCCCAAGTCACTCAACTATGGGGCATTCCAGACATGGATCTGATGGCCTCTCGTCAGAACTTCAAAGTTCCTTGCTACGGGTCCAGATCCAGGGATCCCAAGGCGGCTCTAGTGGATGCACTAGTAGCACCTTGGACCTTCAAACTAGCTTATGTGTTCCCGCCGTTTCCTCTCATCCCCAGGCTGGTAGCCAGGATCAATCAGGAGAGGGCGTCGGTGATCTTGATAGCTCCTGCGTGGCCACGCAGGACTTGGTATGCAGATCTGGTGAATATGTCATCGGCTCCACCTTGGAAGCTACCTTTGAGACGAGACCTTCTTGTTCAGGGTCCGTTCGAACATCCGAATCTGGTTTCACTCCAGCTGACTGCTTGGAGATTGAACGCTTGATTTTATCGAAGCGAGGTTTCTCAGATTCTGTTATCGATACTCTTGTTCAGGCCAGAAAGCCTGTAACTAGAAAGATTTACCACAAAATTTGGAAAAAATATATCTGTTGGTGTGAATCTAAAGGATTCCCTTGGGACAAGGTTAAGATTCCTAGGATTCTATCCTTCCTTCAAGAAGGATTGGAAAAAGGATTATCGGCAAGTTCCCTGAAGGGACAGATTTCTGCCTTGTCGGTGTTACTTCACAAAAAACTGGCAGCTGTGCCAGATGTTCAAGCCTTTGTTCAGGCTCTGGTTAGAATCAAGCCTGTTTACAAACCTTTGACTCCTCCTTGGAGTCTCAATTTAGTTCTTTCAGTTCTTCAGGGGGTTCCGTTTGAACCCTTACATTCCGTTGATATTAAGTTATTATCTTGGAAAGTTTTGTTTTTAGTTGCAATTTCTTCTGCTAGAAGAGTTTCAGAATTATCTGCTCTGCAGTGTTCTCCTCCTTATCTGGTGTTCCATGCAGATAAGGTGGTTTTACGTACTAAACCTGGTTTTCTTCCAAAAGTTGTTTCTAACAAAAACATTAACCAGGAGATTATCGTACCTTCTCTGTGTCCGAAACCAGTTTCAAAGAAGGAACGCTTGTTGCACAATTTGGATGTTGTTCGCGCTCTAAAATTCTATTTAGATGCTACAAAGGATTTTAGACAAACATCTTCCTTGTTTGTTGTTTATTCAGGTAAAAGGAGAGGTCAAAAAGCAACTTCTACCTCTCTCTCTTTTTGGATTAAAAGCATCATCAGATTGGCTTACGAGACTGCCGGACGGCAGCCTCCCGAAAGAATCACGGCTCATTCCACTAGGGCTGTGGCTTCCACATGGGCCTTCAAGAACGAGGCTTCTGTTGATCAGATATGTAGGGCAGCGACTTGGTCTTCACTGCACACTTTTACCAAATTTTACAAGTTTGATACTTTTGCTTCTTCTGAGGCTATTTTTGGGAGAAGGGTTTTGCAAGCCGTGGTGCCTTCCATTTAGGTGACCTGATTTGCTCCCTCCCTTCATCCGTGTCCTAAAGCTTTGGTATTGGTTCCCACAAGTAAGGATGACGCCGTGGACCGGACACACCTATGTTGGAGAAAACAGAATTTATGTTTACCTGATAAATTTCTTTCTCCAACGGTGTGTCCGGTCCACGGCCCGCCCTGGTTTTTTAATCAGGTCTGATAATTTATTTTCTTTAACTACAGTCACCACGGTACCATATGGTTTCTCCTATGCTATTATTCCTCCTTAACGTCGGTCGAATGACTGGGGTAGGCGGAGCCTAGGAGGGATCATGTGACCAGCTTTGCTGGGCTCTTTGCCATTTCCTGTTGGGGAAGATAATATCCCACAAGTAAGGATGACGCCGTGGACCGGACACACCGTTGGAGAAAGAAATTTATCAGGTAAACATAAATTCTGTTTTTTATTGTTTTGAAAAACCTTTTTTTTAAACTCCCCCCCCCCCCCCCCCCCCCCAGAACCCCAAGACTTACACTGTTGGAAAGATTAGGTGGTTACCTTTCCAATGGTGGGAGTCTGTAGCTGCTTAGATGCCTGAGATACAGGCTTCTAAGCAGCATGCCCCCTGCTCCTATACTTAACATTAAGTATAAATAAAAATATGCACCTGTATATACTACTATGGGTAGTTTAGGCACCTGTATACTGATATATGTATCATTTAGGTTTTGATGTGTATTTTTTTTTAATCTGGCCCTATTTGTTTGGTTCCAGCCCTAGGATGTCCTGCTTGTTTCTCAGGGAGGTTTACTGCAGTACGTGTGCAGAATCTTCGTCTAATTATATTACAAACTCTTTATACAATCTTTATATAAAAGTAATCAGACAGGTTGTGTAACGTACCTGCATGGGCTAGTGACTGTGTGTTTCCTTTTCATACTCAGTCAAGCATTGTGAGCTTTCTGTGTCACAATAAAGACACTTTAAAGGGACAGTAAACATGGATTTTGTTTTTATTATAAATTAATAAATAATGTTCCATATTAATCACAGCAGTGTAAACATGACTGCTGTATCTTTTTAAAGTAAGACCCCCAAATTTACCTCTAAAACACAGCTCTGCTTGCTTCCCCTGGCCGCACCCAGGTTCATTGTCTTTTTTTCTTCTTCTCCTCCAGGGGTGATGAAGCCAATAACAAGGATACAGATCGCGCTATTCTAATTTATGAAGGCACGCTGATGTAGCTCTCTACAGGCCTGCCTGTTGGAGATGCATGTGCACATTACTCCATCAGCACACACACACACAGAATGTAAACCGTGAATTTCGCTGTGCATGCCAATGTAATTCACTGTTTACTTCTGTAGCTGTGTGCTGAGCAGAGAAAGAACAAGCCCCTAATACAAAATAATAATCCATTTGAAAAATATAGTACAGCAATGTACTGGAGCGCGCTCAACAGGAAGGGGAAAGGGCCGGTACAGCTTTCTAAAGGGGCTTGGAATTAGAAGCCATGAGCTGTAAAGCTGCGGGGGGGACGAGGACGGACATAGTAACATACAGATATGCAATTTGATTTTTGACGTTTACTGGCACTTTAAATTGATCTAAGGTTACTTCCAGAGATTTATATTTATTTCCTTGATGTAGTATTCTTTACTTTTGTATTAAAAATGATATAGGACTGCTGTTCCATGAATACTTGTACAATTAAAGGGCTCATATAGTTTTTTTTTTTTAAATAAAATAAGTTGTGGTGCTTCATCTGAATCATGACATTTTATTTCTGCCTTCCAGTTTACTTCTGTAATCAGATTTCTCATTGTGTTAGTATTTTTGTTGACGTTTATCTCCTTTCTATAAGAGCATACTGACCAGGAGAATGCATGTGGCAAGCACTGTATGACCGCTATGCTTGCAATAATCTTACTCATATAGTGCTTAGGACATCATATGCCCTTCAAATAAAACAGGTCAAAATTTAAATGTGCATTTCCTTCCTAAGATAGGGAGAGTCCACGGCTTCATTCCTTACTGTTGGGGAATACAACACCTGGCCACCAGGAGGAGGCAAAGACACCCCTGCCAAAGGCTTAAATATCCCTCCCACTTCCTCATTACCCCAGTCGTTCTTTGCCTTTTATCACATTAGGAGGTGGCAGAAGATTCGGAGAGTCCTGAAAAAGGGTATCTGCCCTTCGAGATAGGATTGGAGTTTTAAGTAGTAATGTCAACCTCTCAGTGAGAGTATTGATGAAAGTTAGAGTCTGGAGATGCAGGGAAAGTTTTTCTGTGAAACCATCCAGACTACTGCTAACAGCTCCTAAGCAATCGGTGTTGACGAGTTTCACTGCCTGCTTTCTCTCACTCAAGTCCATGTCAGGAGCGCGGCTATAAGACTGTCACACTTTAGAGGCTGTGTTCTGTTCCACAGCATGGATCCTGGAGGTAAGATCGTTTCAATTTTTTACACATAAAATAACAGTCATAGTGTGGTTCCTTTATACCTCGATAGGATCCAGGGTTAATATCCTCTGAGGGGGGTTTAGTGAACAGTTGGGGTTAATTAATCAGTGTATTAATTATTTACATGCTGTTTTGTGTGATTTTATTTTCTGGGCTCATAGACCGTGTTTTTGGCTGGAACAAACAGATTTCACTTTTGTTTTTCAAAGTGTTGCACAGCTCCTATTAACTTGCTGTACTTTTCATAGCATGTGGTTTATGTTCATTTCCTCCATTCCGGCTGAGACTTGAACCTGAGGAGAGCGTTTTCTCTGTCTCAGTCTAGGAGGTGGTGAGTGCCCCAGCCATTGGATGTATGTATGTATATATCACAAAAAACACGTTTTTTATTTGTGTCCTTCTGTGGGTATAACCTGACACTGTTAGAAGGTACTTCTTCTTCTGTACTAAATCATACCTGTTTATATTGTGAGGAGGCTGTGGTTTTTCCGCCCACTCAATTATGTTCCATATGCATTAACACCGTGTTAAAGTCTAAGAATGGAGACAAGCTTGCTAAGACTATTTAGTCCCTCTGAGCTGTCTCCCTCTCAGGACTCAGCATCCCGTGATATTACTACCCTTGCTACATTATCCACTCCACATGCAGTTCCCCGTAGCACTTCTAATCCTCAATCCAGAGGGGGCCTTCTTCCTGCGGACTTTGCCGCACAGTTACAAATGGTGGTGTCTGCGGCCCTCAGTGCATTACCTCGCTCTAACAAATGCAAGATAAAGGTTAAACATAGCTCTCCTGATCCAGAGTCATCTAAATATTTATCGGATTTAGCTATTATGTCCTAGTTATCCGATAATGAGTTAACCTCTGTAGCTTCAGAAGGTTAACTTTGTGGGTTGGAGTCCTTAGCGTCTAAGCCTCCTGCTGTGGAGGAACCGTTTAAAATTGAGCACTTGCATTTTTTATTAAAGGAGGTTCTGTCTACGTAAGAGGTTCCAGAGGCCGCACTGCCTGAAGAACCTATGATACCTAAATTAGACAGAGTTTACGAAGACGGGAAAGTTCCTTTTGACTTTTCCTGTGCCGGTTAAAATGGCGGACTTTATTGACAACGAATGGGAAAGAATTGGATCTTCCTTTCCCCCCTCATCTACTTTTTAAAAAGTTGTTCCCAGGCTCACAGCTGGATTTGTGGGCTCCATTCCTAAGATGGATGATGCTATCTCTACGCTTGATAAATATACTACTATACCTCTTGAGCCGATGGATAAGAAAATGAAAACCTTTCTGAGAAAGATGTTTCAACATACGGGATTTTTTTTCAACCGGAGGCTGCAGTTGCCGAAGCAGCTACATACTAGTGCGACTATTTGTCAAAACTCATTGATGTGGAGTCTCCCCTCAGGGATATTTAAGACAGAATTAAAGCTCTGAGAATCGCTAATTCTTTATCTGTGATGTGAACATGCAAATTATTTGCCTAAATGCAAAGGCCTCTGGCTTTGTGGTCCTAGCCCGCCGTGCGCTCTTGTTGAAGTCTTGGTCTGCGGATATGACTAAGTCCAGACTCCTTTCTCTTCCCTTCAAGGGGAAGATTTTTTTTTGGTCCAGTGTCAGGGTGCTAGGAATCAGACTGAGACGAGAAGTGCAAAAATAATCACACCTTTATTAATAGCAAAAAATAAGTCCACAAGTCAAATAACAAGCCAGGATTCAAAACCAGAGCTGGTAGTCAGACGAGCCAAGTCAGGAGGCAAAGCGAGTAGTCAGACGATCCGGAATCAGGAACAAAGAGAACAGCAGAGTCGGGAACAAGCCAGGGATCAGGAACCAGGAGGGACGTCAGACAGCCAAGAAATAAACAGGAACTGGAACGCTCACAAACAGGTCTGAGACCGCGCAAAGGCAAAGCATACTGAACCGAGGCCCTTTAAATAATAAGTGATGACATCACAATTCTGAGACTGCATCCTGTCTCACACGGATGATGTACACCAGTCTGGCCATCAAAGGGCATGCAGGAAATGAGCAGCATAACACACTATGCACCAGAGTCGGCAATAGAGGTGAGAAAAATGGCTGCCAGCAGAACATGGCAAAGTAGGGAAAAAACCCTGACAGTACCCTCCCCTCAACGACCCCTCCCCCGCGGGAGGACAAAAGGCTTATTGGGGAAACGGGCATGGAAGGCACGGAGGAGGGCGGGAGCATGAACATCGGAGGAGGGAACCCATGAATGCTCCTCCGGACCGTAACCCCTCCAGTGAACCAAATACTGTACATGGCCCCTGGTCATACGAGAGTCAATAATGCTGCTGACCTCATATTCTTCATGGTTGTAAACAAAGATAGGACGGGGACGAGGCAACACAGTGGTAAACCGATTACAAACCAATGGTTTCCAGAGGGAGACATGAAAAACATTGGAGATGTGCATTGCAGGAGGAAGTTCAAGAGCGTAGGCTACAGGATTGACCCGTCGGAGTATTCGAAAAGGACCAACATAACGGGGAACCAGTTTATTGGAAGGCACACGAAGGTTCAAGTTGCGGGAGGACAGCCAAACCCTTTCACCAACCTGATAGGCGCGGGAAGACGCCTGCGATCAGCCTGGAACTTTTGGCGCTGCATAGAACAATGAAGGCAATCCTGAATCTGCACCCATGTGGAACGGAGTTGCCAGAGATGCTCCTCCAAAGCTGGAATACCCTGAGACATGAATGAATCGGGCAACAAGGATGGTTGAAACCCATAATTTGCCATGAACGGGGATAACTTGGAGGAATCATTAATAGCACTATTACGAGCAAACTCTGCCCAAGGTAACAGTTCAGACCAATTATTGTGGTGATTTGAGACATAGCAACGGAGAAACTGTTCCAGAGCTTGATTAGACCGTTCCGCAGTCCCATTGGATTGAGGGTGATATGCCGAGGAGAAGGAAAGCTGGATCCCCATTTGAGCACAAAAGTAACGCCAAAATCTGGAGACAAACTGGCTACCCCGGTCCGACACTATCTCCTTGGGTAACCCATGTAAACGGAAGACCTCCCGGGCAAAAATTGAAGCAAGCTCCTGAGTGGTAGGCAGCTTCTTCAAGGGAATGCAATGTGACATTTTAGAAAAACGGTCAACCACCATAAGGATAACAGTATTGCCATTGGAAACAGGGAGCTCGGCAATGAAGTCCATGGAAAGATGTGTCCAAGGACGCTCACCATTAGCAATAGGTTGAAGAAGACCCACAGGAAGACGTTTACGAGTCTTATTCTGTGCACAAATTGAGCAGGAGGCAACATACACAGCAACATCAGAACGAAGACCTGGCCACCAGAATTGTCGAGTGACAGGCCAAATCATTTGGTTCTTGCCTGGGTGACCTGCGGCTTTAGGATAGTGGTAAGTGTGCAAAAGTTTAGTTTGAAGATTCTCGGGAACAAAACACTTACCATTAGGTTTCTCAGGAGGTGCATTGGTTTGTGCAGCCAGGATCTCCTCCCCCAAGGGAGAAGTCAAATTAGTATGTATAGTAGCCAAAATATGGTCAGGAGGTATAACTGGAGTAGGTACAGACTCCTACTTGGACAGAAGCGAAAATTGTTGAGAGAGGGCATCAGCCCTAACATTCTTACTACCAGGCAGGTAGGAGACCACATAATTAAACCGAGACAAAAATAGCGTCCCATGTGGCCTGTTAGGGCGACAAACGTTTTGCTTCAGATAGATTAAGTTAATGTCTTGTGGTCAGTAAGAATGAGCACTGGTACGCTAGTACCCTCGAAGATGCCTCCATTCCTTGAGTGCCACAATTATGGCCAGTAATTCCCTGTCGCCAATTTCATAATTGCACTCCACTGGAAACAATTTCTTGGAGAAGAAACCGCACGGATGCAAGGAACAGTCAGACGTAGGACGTTGAGACAAGAGGGCACCTATTCCAGTCTCAGACGCATCGACCTCAAGAACAAAAGGCAGGACAGGGTTAGGATGAGCCAGAACTGGAGCGGCAGCAAAGGCAGTCTTAAGACTATCAAAGGCCTTAATGGCAGTAGGTGACCAATGGAGTGGATCATTCTATTTACGGGTCATGTTTGTGATAGGTTTGACCAAGGAAGAAAAGATTTTAATAAACTTTCTATAGTAATTGTCGAACCCCAAAAAATGTTGAATAGACCAACTGGGCGAGGCCACTGCAGAACTGCAGAAAACTTGTCAGGATCCATGGAGAACCCTGCAACGGAGATAACATAACCTAGAAAGGTTACTTGAGTCTGATGGAACTCACATTTCTTGAGTTTACAAAACAGGCCGTTCTCACGTAATCTCTAAAGAACCCGTGTAACATTAGAACGATGAGCCTCAAGTGTGGGTGAGTGTATGAGGATGTCGTCTAAATACACCACAACACACTGTTGCAACATATCTCATAGGACATCATTAATAAAGTCCTGGAAAACAGCATGAGCATTACATAGGCCAAAGGGCATTACAAGATACTCATAATGCCCGCTCCTGGTGTTAAATGCTGTTTTCCATTCGTGGCCCTCCTTGAGCCTAACGAGATTGTATGCTCCTCTCAAATCAAGTTTAGAAAAGACCGTAGCTCCCTTGAGGTGGTCAAAGAGTTTCGTAATGAGCGGAATAGGGTAAGCATTCTTAATGGTAAGATTAAGACCCCTATAATCGATGCATGGCCATAACTCGCCACCCTTTTTCTTCACAAAGAAGAAGCCAGCCCCTGCAGGAGAGCAGGGTTTGCTCATGATCCCCCGCGACAGAAACATACTCCTTCATAGCACAACAGACAGAGGGTAAACCCGGCCCCGAGGCGGAATGGCTCCGGGTTTGTAGGTCTATGGTACAATCGTAAGACCGGTGAGGAGGCAATGTACCGGCACGCACGTCAAAAACGTCTAGGAACTCTCGGTACTCCTCTGGCAATTGAGATACCGAAGAAGTGCACAAGACTAACTGGTTTCCGAAGACGAGTGGAAATACATTTCGGACCTGCGCCAGTCTAGACTGGGATTCTGCTTTTTGGAGCCAGGGATAAACCAGAACTGGAAAATGCTTGGAATTTATCACCTGGAACTGGAGGGTTTCAAACTGGAGAGCCCCAACAGCCATAGATAACGGAGCAGTCTCGTGAGTAACGAGTGCGGGCTGAAGGGGCCTGCTATCAATGGCCTTAATAGCAAGCGGAATGGACCGAGGCAAAACAGGAATGGAGTGCTTTGATACAAAAGCACTGTCAATGAAATAGACCTCAGCACCGGAGTCAACAAGAGCCTGGGTGACTATGGAGGAGTCCACCCAGGAAAGGACAACCGTGGCCAAAGGTTTCTCCTTTAGCGGTTCCAGGGACGAGGATAAACCACCAAAGGTTTGCCCCCAACAAGACCTTAGGTGTGAGCGTTTTTCTGGCCCTGTAGGACAAGACTTCAAAAGATGGATCTGTAACCCACAATAGAGGCAGAGCCCCTCCTAAAGGCCCCCTCTGCCACAGAGACACGTGAATCCCAACTGCATTGGCTCAGCAGTACCTGGTGACTTGGGACCAAGAGGCATGGGTGGGAACGAACACGTAGGAGACAATGGAACAGGAGGCTTATGCAAGCGCTCCTTGAAAGAGGGCCTCTCTCTGAATCTGTCAATTAGGATAAAAAAAAAGACACCAATGCCTCGAGATCCTCTGGTAAATCTCTGGCATCAACTTCGTCTTTAATCACATCCGAGAGCCCATGAAAGAAGGCGGCAACAAGGGCTACATTGTTCCAACCTACCTCTGCGGCAAGCGTACGGAACTTAATGTGAATGGACATGAGTCGTTTAGCAGCAGAGGAGCGAGCCAGAACATCAAATACCCTTTTGAAAGGAGGCCACAAATTCAGGGTATTTGAAATCACAGGTTTATTAGTCTCCCACAAGGGATTAGCCCAGGCAAGAGCTGTGTCAGAGTAACGAGATGAGAAATCCCACCTTAGCTCTGTCAGAGGGAAACGCCTGAGGTAACATCTCAAAGTAAATGCCCACCTGGTTCAAAAACCCTCTGCACTGAACAGGATCGCCTCCATATCGCTGAGGTAGAGGTGCAGACATACTCCTGGTAGGACTAGGTGCAGCAGTGGAACAAAAGCAGACCTAATTTGCTGGACACTTTGGTCCAAATGTGCAGTGCGAGTCAGCAGAGCTAGTGCAAATTGGGCCTTTAAGAACGAGGCCTCTATGGATCAGATTTGTAAGGCGGCTACCTGGTCCTCCTTACATACTTTTTCTAATTTTTTCAAGTTAGATGTTTTTGCTTCGACTGAAGCAGCTTTCGGGAGAACAATTTTGCAGGCTGTGGTGCCCTCAGAATAGGGTCCGCCTCTTCCTTTTTGTTTCCCATTATTCATTCAGTGTCCTCTGGAGCTTGGCTATAGTTTTCCCAACAGTAAGAAATGAATTTGTGGACTCTCCCTATCTTAGGAAGGAAAAGAAAATGTATGCTTACCAGATAAATTCCTTTCCTTCCTGATAGGGAGAATCCATGGCCCCTGCCCGTTTTTTCTTGCCCCCTGTTATTTATCTTATTCTTCTGGCACCATTTATACCCTGATATTTCTCCTACTTTTCCTTGTTCCCTCGGCAGAATGACTAAGGTAATGAGGAGGTGGGAGGGATATTTAAAGGATTCCAAAACTTTAATATTGTCCGCACAACATGACCATCCTTTTCCAATCACAAACGTTTATTGCCGAAATTACCGACTCTACCAGCAAAACGATAGTTCATAATACTATAAAATTATATTTTCACGGTGACGTCATTTAATCTAACCCTCTTTTATGGGATGTTCCCTAGCAAACTTCGTCGCCAATCGTAATGCTATCTATTGCATATCATTAACTGTTAATTTCATCACTCGACGCATGCGCATTGCGACCCACTGTCTCGCGCATGCGCATATGTTACCACACTTAGCCTTAGAATGCTGCTAGAATAATGTTTGATGCTGGATTGATGCTGTGTGACTTATGCAATGACGAGTCAGGAATATTGCGCATGCGCAAAGCAACATCTGGCCGCCATTTTCATAACCTAGGTTATTGGTCACGATTGGAGAATGATAAAGACTAGCCAGCAGTGTGGGTTCGGAAAACGATTTATTTTCAAAGTAAGATATATAACAAACGTGAGTAATTGTAAATGCAAAGCCAATTACAAATATAGTTAAAATATATTTATCTTGCAATTGGAGATTAGTTTTTGTCACGGTTTAGTGTCCCTTTAAGCCTTTGGCTGGGGTGTCTTTGCCTCTTCCTGGTGGCCAGGTGTTGTATTTCCCAATAGTAAGGAATGAAGCCATGGACTCTCCCTATACGGAAGGAAAGGAATTTATCTGCTAAGCATAAGTCATGTTTTTAACAAAAATTGTATGACCTCTTTTATATGGGTCGCAGACCCTGCAATATCCGCTATTATTACTTATAACTTAAAGCACATCGATGTGACCTGATTTAGAAATGTTAATTATATCCTCAAAATAAGGTTGTAATAATTTATTGGAAAGTTTCTTTGACTGTGAAATTACATTTTATAGTGGGCAACAGGATATAGGCAATGCTAGAATGGCAGAAGTTCAGAAAGTCTGACTTCAGGCACCGAGCATAGACATAAAGTTTGACTTATGCACAGAACATACTTATGTATAGGGCTGAAAAAATCTCTATAGGGCATAAAGTATTAAGAGGGACATGAAACCCAACATTTTTCTTTCATGATTCAGACAGAGCATGTGATTTTAAACAATTTTCCTATGTACTTCTATCATCTAATTTGCATCATTCTCTTAGTATCCTTAATTGAAAAGCATACCTAGGTAGGCTCAGGAGCAGGAATGCACTACTGTGAGCTAGCTGCTGATTGGTGGATGCACATAAATGCCTATTGCCATTAGTTCACCAAATGTGTTCAGCTAGCTCCCAGTAGTGTAGTGTGATGCTGCTCCTTCAACAAAAGATTAAAAGATAATGGAGCAAATTTGATTATAGAAGTAAATTGGAAAGTTGTTTAAAACCATATGCTGTATCTGAAACATGAAAGAAAAAATTGGGTTTCTTGTCCCTTTTTATATTTTCTCACAGCACACATACAGTCAGTCTTCACCACCCACAGCCAGCACCACTCGGCCAAGAACTGAGACCCAGGGAGGGGCACGAAGCAGGGCGCAGAAGGGTCGAGAGCAGGGAGGGGGGTAAAGAGACAAAGCCGTCACTGTTTACAAACAGAGGGAGTGCAGCTCCAGATTACTTCATTTTCTTAATATAAACTCTGCTGTGGGGCACTGACACTGAAGGAGATGGGAAGATGGCATGGGCACGTGCCATATTATGGAAACAGATATCAGCTGACCCATGAGGAGGTGCCAGTGTTTACCAAGAGATTTTTTTTGCACTTGCTAATAAAGAGGTTAAGTTTCCTTAAACACTCAGAATTCTTTTTTCCTCCTGTGCACATATGCCCTCAAATTGCCCTTCCGTTTGCATTAGGGAAGTAAACAATCATAAGACTTCACATCTTATTCTGCAGTGGCACTGAAGAGGTTAATAAGGGAATTATTGGTAACCCTTTTAATGCTACCATGTTTGTAAAATGTTTAGCAAACTAATTACCAAATGATTATACAACTTGGTTTCCTTTATCAAAGTTTGACTACCTAGTTATGTGAACTTAAGTGTGTATGTATATAAATGTGTGATGTTTATATAAGCTATAGGAAAAGAAATCTGTCTGCATCTTTTACAGACATAGGATCATTTGATTTGGAGTGGCAGCTATGTAATGCGTCAGCCATTCTCCCTCGGATAAAATGAGTAAGCAGGTGCTGGAAACATTACAGAATGAACTTGTAGAGTCCCAAACATATTGAGTAACTGCTGTTGAAAAATAACCTCTATACACGCTAGCTGGTGCCTGGTCAGATCACAAGCAGATCTTTTCTTCAGGTACATATGGAAATGTTGCTCTGCTTCTGTACATTTTGCAATTGGGATAATGCATTAATATTCACTTCTACATAAATGCTGTTTTTTTTAGCAAAACATTTTTTTTACGAAGTGCAGAACGTTTCTATAAAACAAAGTCAGCCTTTTATTAGCTGTGTGTAGTAGAGCTGTCTTAAGAAAAAAAAGGCTTATTTGTAGCCTTTTTTTTGGCAATATATGTGATATGTTGGTGTTGATTAAAGTGAGTCAATCCTAGCGTTTTACAAACGCTAGGATTGGCTACTGAAACAAATAAAGGGGACTTTCATTCATGACGTATAAGATACTTCATGTAGAAAGCTCCTTTATTTGTTTCTATCGATCGCCATTCTTAGCTATTACAGCAGCCCACGGCTAAATTTTTTTTTTGCTAAGAGCCAGATTTACTGCACGGCTATTGGCTAAGAGGTGAAAACGTCACCTTAGCAATATTTTTTTTTAGCCGTGGGCTGCTGTAGGAGCTAAGAACGGCGACCGATTGAAACAAATAAAGGAGCTTTCTACATGAAGTATCTTATACTTAATGAATGAAAGTCCCCTTTATTTGTTTCAATAGTAAATCCTAGTGTTTGTAAAACCCTTGGATTGACTTTCACTTTAATCCTTTCTGTGTTCCTTTTAAAGGGACATGAAACACATTTTTTTTTTTAAATTTCAGGATTTAGATAGAACATACAATTTAAGCAACTTTCCAATCTACTATCCTCAAATTTGCTTTATTCCCTTCATGTCCTTTGCTAAAGGAGCAGCAATGCCGTACTGAGAGAGAGCTGAATTACTTCTTGTCAGCCAATAACAAGAGACAAATGTGTGCTGGCATTAATTACCAGCTAGCTCCCACTAGTGTGGGAGACCAAGACAACAGAATACAAGTGAATTTAAAAGTGTTTTTAAAATCACATGTTCTATCTGAAGCATTTAATTTTGACTTTCCTATCCCTTTAAGTGTGGACAAAGCGGTGTTTGAGAGCTTTCAGAAAGGGAGAAATGTACACAAAAAGCTACAAAAGTCCTTGTTTTAGAATACCCTAACTATAAATAAAAAATTTAAAGGGACCAAAATTTCTCCCTTTTTAATGTTTTTTTTTTAATGTATAATTGTTGCCTTCTGGGGTTTTTGTAAACAAAAGGTAGCAGCAGAAATATTCAGTTAGGAGTGGGAGAGCGAGCCTAACCCATTTGAAAGGGTGTTCTTGCAGATGTTTTGAATACAATGAACTCTTATCAGTTCTTTCGTGAGCACATTAATGAACTGTAAAATGTTTCCAATTATGCATTTTTTTTTGAGTGTATGTAATAGTTTATACATTTCCTTTACCTTTATTTTGTTATTTGAAACAGCGGCTTTTACGTTTTGAAGCTGCCAATTAAAAGGAACATTTCGATAATTCAGTATATAGTATAGAAAAGCTATGCAATAGGTGGTGGCAATATTAATATATCTGGGCATCACATATATGGTGAGTGACATAAACAGGTCAACGGTAATTGATATATTATTGAACTCCTGGAGTATAGACCAGCAGAACTGCATGGCCAAATACAATGAGCTTTTTCAAGACTGCTGTTTTGAATGCCAGCTGGGGGTCTAGAAAAATGTGACATATATTGTATCTTGCCTGATGTTTTCATATAGTATATTGCTTGTTACATTTAAAGCTTTGTAAAGCTTGCAGTAGATGGGAATAGGAAAATAAAAATTAAACTTGCATGATTCAGATAGAGGATGTAAATTCAAGACGCTTTTAAATTAATTTCTATTTTCAAATGTGCTTTGTTCTTTGGTATCCATTGTTGAAAATGAATATGCACATGTCTTACACAAGTGGGAGCTAGCTGCTGATTGGTGCCTGCACACATTTGTCTCTTGTGATTGGCTATCTAGACGAGTTCAGCTAGCTGCCAGGAGTGTAATGTTTTTTTTCCTTCAGCAAAGAATAACAGGATAATGAAGCAAATGTAATAATGGAAGTAAATTGGAAAGTTGTTTAAAATCATGTGTTCTATTCTAATAAGCAGAGAATATTTTGGGGTTTCTTTGTCCCTTTAATTAAAAACCCCCCAAAAAAACAACTAAACTTCAGGTTAAATTTACATGTGGTACAGGATTGTGCATAGCTGAGTCCTAGGACTCTACTGTTCACTCTCTGATATGGATAACTGGCTCAGAAAAAAACAAAATAAAGCTCTCTAATACATTTAGAAAGATTTTCTTTTGAACAGTAAAAAAAAATAAAATTAAATGGTGTCCCTTTTTATATGGTATATTGTAGATCTATCGGATGAGGCAAAAGATAAGTCCTGGTGACCATTATGAAAGTTCAATGACAAAATTTCCCATGAGGTGGAAAAAAGTCACTAACCATACCCCATATACAGCCCTCTGATAAACACTGTACTCTTAGGGGAAAACGGGCCTCACATAGACTGAAAGCCCCTCTCACTGAAGAATCATATGCACATCTTCATTCTTCACCTTCCTCCAGTGGAGGCAAAGGCAAGACTGAGGTACCTGTGAGATGGGAGGGGTTTTCTTCTTAAATGGAAAGAGTCCACAGCTGCATTCATTACTTTTGGGAATTAAGAACTTGGCCACCAGGAAGAGGCAAAGACACCCCAGCCAAAGGCTTAAATACCCCTCCCACTCCCCTCATCCCTCAGTCATTATTTGCCTTTCGTCCCAGGAGGATGGCAGAGAAGTGTCAGAATTTTTAATTTCTTTCATGTAATTAGCAAGAGTCCATGAGCTAGTGACGTATGGGATATACATTCCTACCAGGAGGGGCAAAGTTTCCCAAACCTCAAAATGCCTATAAATACACCCCTCACCACACCCACAATTCAGTTTTACAAACTTTGCCTCCCATGGAGGTGGTGAAGTAAGTTTGTGCTAGATTCTACGTTGATATGCGCTTCGCAGCAGGCTGAAGCCCGGTTTTCCTCTCAGAGTGCAGTGAATGTCAGAGGGATGTAAAGAGAGTATTGCCTATTTGAATACAATGGTCTTCCTCTAGGGGATCTATTTCATAGGTTCTCTGTTATCGGTCCTAGAGATTTCTTCTCCTACCTCCCTTTTCAGATTGACGATATACTCTTATATACCATTACCTCTACTGATTCTCGTTTCAGTACTGGTTTGGCTATCTACTATATGTAGATGAGTGTCTTGGGGTAAGTAAATCTTATTTCTATTTATGACACTGTAAGCTATGGTTGGGCACTTTTATATGTAAAGTTCTAAATATATGTGATAAACTTATATTTGCCATGATTCAGGATAATCAGTATTCCTTCATTCAGACTGTCAGTTTCATTATTTGGGATAATGCATATGAATAAATATTTTTTTCTTACCTTCAAAAATTTTCAATTGACTTTTTTCCCTGTTAGGCTCGCGGGGGCAGAAAATGCTTCAATATATTGCGTCATTCTTGGCGCGAACTTTTTTGGCGCAAAATTGTCATTTCCGGCGCCATTGTTGACGCCGGAAGTTTATTCGTGGTTGCGTCATTTTTTGACGCATGTTTGTTACTGACGGTTTTTTTTTGCGCCAAAAAATGTGGGTGTAGTTTTCGGCGCCAGAGGATGTGGCGTCATACTTGCCGCCAAAAAATATGGGCGTTGTACTTGGCGCCAATAATGTGGGCGTCATACTTGGCGCCAAAAAATGTGGGCGTCATACTTGTTTCCACCTTTTTTCACATTATTTAAATCTCACTTTTTCATTGCTTCTGGTTGCTAGAGGCTGGTTTATTTTGCATTTTTTCCCATTCCTGAAACTGTCATTTAAGGAATTTGATAATTTTGCTTTATATGTTGTTTCTCCTGTTAAGTGTGGTCAGTCCACGGGTCATCATTACTTCTGGGATATTAACTCCTCCCCAACAGGAAGTGCAAGAGGATTCACCCAGCAGAGCTGCTATATAGCTCCTCCCCTCTACGTCACCCCCAGTCATTCTCTTGCACCCAACGAATAGATAGGATGTGTGAGAGGACTGTGGTGATTTTACTTAGTTTCATACCTTCAATCAAAAGTTTGTTATTTTATAATAGCACCGGAGTGTGTTATTCCTTCTCTGGTAGAATTTGAAGAAGAATCTACCTGAGTTTTTTCTATGATTTTAGCCGGCGTAGTTAAGATCATATTGCTGTTTCTCGGCCATCTGAGGAGAGGTAAACTTCAGATCAGGGGACAGCGGGCAGATTAATCTGCAGAGGTATGTAGCAGCTTTATTATTTTCTGACAATGGAATTGATGAGAAAATTCTGCCATACCGATATAATGTAAACTCAGCCTTAAATGCAGTAGCAGCAACTGGTATCAGGCTGTCATGTATGTATATTTTACACTTCAGTATTCTGGGGAATGGCACTTCACTGGAATTATACTGTATGCATAAAACTTTAGCCTAATTTGCAGGGACTAGCAACAGGCTTTTTAATAACACTCAATTTATTAATGTTAAACGTTTTTTGCTGGCATGTAAAATCGTTTAATTTTCTGAGGTACTGGGTGAAAAAATGTTTTGGGCACTATTTTTTTCCACTTGGCAGTCGTTTTATTTAATTTATGAGAGTTTACTGATCTCTCTCACTGTTATGTGTGAGGGGGAGGGGCCTTTTTGGCGCTTTTGCTACGCATCAAAAAATTCAGTCAGAAGTTTATTGTCTTCCCTGCATGATCCGGTTCATCTCTACAGAACTCAGGGGTCTTCAAAACTTGTTTTGAGGGAGGTAATCACTCACAGCAGAGCTGTGAGATTGTAGTTGACTGTGATAAAAAACGTTTATTTCTGTATTTTTTTTTTTTTTTCTGCTATCAGGGTTAGTTATCCTTTGCTAATGGGAGCAATCCTTTGCTAAAATTGTGTTTTTTACAAAGATTTGATGCTATAACTTTTCAGTTTATTAATTTTCAACTGTCATAACTTTTCTGTGCTTCTTATAGGCACAGTACGTTTTCATATTATAGTAAATTACTTGAAAAGTATTTCCAAGTTGCTAGTTTATTTGTTAATAGTTAGTGTGTTAAACATGTCTGATTCAGAGGAAGATATCTGTGCTATATGTGCTAAAGCCAAAGTGGAGCCCAATAGAAATTTATGTACTAACTGCATTGATGCTACTTTAAATAAAAGTCAATCTGTACAAATTGAACATATTTCACCAAACAACGAGGGGAGAGTTATGCCGACTAACTCGCCTCACGTGTCAGTACCTGCATCTCCCGCTCGGGAGGTGCGTGATATTGTAGCGCAGAGTACATCTGGGCGGCCATTACAAATCACATTACAGGATATGGCTACTGTTATGACTGAAGTTTTGGCTAAATTACCTGAACTAAGAGGTAAGCGTGATCACTCTGGGGTGAGAACAGAGTGCGCTGATAATATTAGGGCCATGTCAGACACTGCGTCACAATTTGCAGAACATGAGGACGGAGAGCTTCATTCTGCGGGTGACGGTTCTGATCCAAACAAACTGGATTCAGATATTTCAAATTGTAAATTTAAGCTGGAAAACCTCCGTGTATTACTAGGGGAGGTGTTAGCGGCTCTGAATGATTGTAACACAGTTGCAATACCAGAGAAAATGTGTAGGTTGGATAAATATTTTGCGGTACCGGCGAGTACTGACGTTTTTCCTATACCTAAGAGACTTACTGAAATTGTTACTAAGGAGTGGGATAGACCCGGTGTGCCGTTCTCACCCCCTCCGATATTTAGAAAGATGTTTCCAATAGACGCCACCACACGGGACTTATGGCAAACGGTCCCTAAGGTGGAGGGAGCAGTTTCTACTTTAGCTAAGCGTACCACTATCCCGGTGGAGGATAGCTGTGCCTTTTCAGATCCAATGGATAAAAAGTTAGAGGGTTACCTTAAGAAAATGTTTGTTCAACAAGGTTTTATATTGCAACCTCTTGCATGCATTGCGCCTGTCACGGCTGCAGCAGCATTTTGGTTTGAGTCTCTGGAAGAGACACTTGAATCAGCTCCATTAGATGAGATTACACACAAACTCAAAGCTCTTAAGTTAGCTAACTCATTTATTTCAGATGCCGTAGTACATTTAACTAAACTTACGGCTAAGAATTCCGCATTCGCCATTCAGGCGCGCAGAGCACTGTGGCTAAAATCCTGGTCAGCTGACGTTACTTCTAAATCTAAATTGCTTAATATACCTTTCAAAGGGCAGACCTTATTCGGGCCCGGGTTGAAAGAAATTATCGCTGACATTACAGGAGGTAAAGGCCATGCCCTGCCTCAAGACAGAGCCAAACCTAAGGCTAGACAGTCTAATTTTCGTTCCTTTCGTAATTTCAAAGCAGGAGCAGCATCAACTTCCTCTGCACCAAAACAGGAAGGAGCTGTTGCTCGCTACAGACAAGGCTGGAGACCTAACCAGTCCTGGAAGAAGGGCAAGCAGGCCAGGAAACCTGCTGCTGCCCCTAAGACAGCATGAATCGAGGGCCCCCGATCCGGGAAGGGATCTAGTGGGGGGCAGACTTTCTCTCTTTGCCCAGGCTTGGGCAAGAGATGTCCAGGATCCCTGGGCGTTAGAGATCATATCTCAGGGATACCTTCTGGACTTCAAATTCTCTCCCCCAAGAGGGAGATTTCATCTGTCAAGGTTGTCAACAAACCAAATAAAGAAAGAGGCGTTTCTACGCTGCGTACAAGATCTTTTATTAATGGGAGTGATCCATCCGGTTCCGCGGTCGGAACAAGGACAAGGGTTTTACTCAAATCTGTTTGTGGTTCCCAAAAAAGAGGGAACTTTCAGGCCAATCTTGGATTTAAAGATCCTAAACAAATTCCTAAGAGTTCCATCGTTCAAAATGGAAACTATTCGGACAATTTTACCCATGATCCAAAAGGGTCAGTACATGACCACAGTGGATTTAAAGGATGCTTACCTTCACATACCGATTCACAAAGATCATTACCGGTATCTAAGGTTTGCCTTTCTAGACAGGCATTACCAGTTTGTAGCTCTTCCATTCGGATTGGCTACGGCTCCGAGAATCTTCACAAAGGTTCTGGGTGCTCTTCTGGCGGTACTAAGACCGCGAGGAATTGCGGTAGCTCCGTACCTAGACGACATTCTGATACAAGCTTCAAGCTTTCAAACTGCCAAGTCTCATACAGAGTTAGTACTGGCATTTCTAAGGTCGCATGGATGGAAGGTGAACGAAAAGAAGAGTTCTCTCTTTCCACTCACAAGAGTTCCCTTCTTGAGGACTCTTATAGATTCTGTAGAAATGAAGATTTACCTGACAGAAGACAGGTTAACAAAGCTTCAAGATGCATGCCGTGTCCTTCATTCCATTCAACACCCGTCAGTAGCTCAATGCATGGAGGTGATCGGCTTAATGGTAGCGGCAATGGACATAGTACCCTTTGCACGCCTACATCTCAGACCGCTGCAATTGTGCATGCTAAGTCAGTGGAATGGGGATTACTCAGACTTGTCCCCTACTCTGAATCTGGATCAAGAGACCAGAAATTATCTTCTATGGTGGCTTTCTCGGCCACATCTGTCCAGGGGCATGCCATTCAGCAGGCCGGACTGGACAATTGTAACAACAGACGCCAGCCTACTAGGTTGGGGCGCTGTCTGGAATTCTCTGAAGGCTCAGGGACAATGGAATCAGGAGGAGAGTCTCCTACCAATAAACATTCTGGAATTGAGAGCAGTTCTCAATGCCCTTCTGGCTTGGCCCCAGTTAACAACTCGGGGGTTCATCAGGTTTCAGTCGGACAACATCACGACTGTAGCTTACATCAACCATCAGGGAGGGACAAGAAGCTCCCTAGCAATGATGGAAGTATCAAAGATAATTCGCTGGGCAGAGTCTCACTCTTGCCACCTGTCAGCAATCCACATCCCGGGAGTGGAGAACTGGGAGGCGTATTTCTTAAGTCGTCAGACTTTTCATCCGGGGGAGTGGGAACTTCATCCGGAGGTCTTTGCCCAAATACTTCAACGTTGGGGCAAACCAGAGATAGATCTCATGGCGTCTCGACAGAACGCCAAGCTTCCTCGTTACGGGTCCAGATCCAGGGATCCGGGAGCGGTTCTGATAGATGCTTTGACAGCACCTTGGACCTTCGGGATGGCTTATGTGTTTCCACCCTTCCCGATGCTTCCTCGATTGATTGCCAGAATCAAACAGGAGAGAGCATCGGTGATTCTAATAGCGCCTGCGTGGCCACGCAGGACTTGGTATGCAGATCTGGTGGACATGTCATCCTGTCCACCTTGGTCTCTGCCTCTGAGACAGGACCTTCTGATCCAGTGTCCTTTCAAACATCAAAATTTAATTTCTCTGAAGCTGACTGCTTGGAAATTGAATGCTTGATTTTATCAAAACGTGGTTTTCTCCAACATAGGTGTGTCCGGTCCACGGCGTCATCCTTACTTGTGGGATATTCTCTTCCCCAACAGGAAATGGCAAAGAGCCCAGCAAAGCTGGTCACATGATCCCTCCTAGGCTCCGCCTTCCCCAGTCATTCTCTTTGCCGTTGTACAGGCAACATCTCCACGGAGATGGCTTAGAGTTTTTTAGTGTTTAACTGTAGTTTTTATTATTCAATCAAGAGTTTGTTATTTTAAAATAGTGCTGGTATGTACTATTTACTCTGAAACAGAAAAGAGATGAAGATTTCTGTTTGTAAGAGGAAAATGATTTTAGCAACAGTTACTAAAATCGATGGCTGTTTCCACACAGGACTGTTGAGAGGAATTAACTTCAGTTGGGGGAACAGTGAGCAGACTTTTGCTGCTTAAGGTATGACACATTCTAACAAGACGATGTAATGCTGGAAGCTGTCATTTTCCCTATGGGATCCGGTAAGCCATTTTTATTACAGAAAAAAAAAAAAGGGCTTCACAAGGGCTTTTTAAGACTGTAGACATTTTCTGGGCTAAATCGATTTATATATAAACATATTTTATACTCCATAGCCTTGAGGAATTATTTTAATCTTGGGAATTTTGTAAAATAACCGGCAGGCACTGTATTGGTCACCTTATTCTCTAGGGGCTTTCCCTAATCATAGGCAGAGTCTCATTTTCGCGCCTGTATTGCGCACTTGTTTTTGAGAAGCATGACATGCAGATGCATGTGTGAGGAGCTCTGATACATAGAAAAGACTTTCTGAAGGCGTCATTTGGTATCGTATTCCCCTTTGGGCTTGGTTGGGTCTCAGCAAAGCAGATACCAGGGACTGTAAAGGGGTTAAATATAAAAACGGCTCCGGTTCCGTTATTATAAGGGTTAAAGCTTCCAAATTTGGTGTGCAATACTTTTAAGGCTTTAAGACACTGTGGTGAAATTTTGGTGAATTTTGAACAATTCCTTCATACTTTTTCGCAATTGCAGTAATAAAGTGTGTTCAGTTTAAAATTTAAAGTGACAGTAACGGTTTATTTTAAAACGTTTTTTGTACTTTGTTATCAAGTTTTTGCCCGTTTTACATGTCTGAACTACCAGATAGACTGTGTTCTGAATGTGGGGAAGCCAAGGTTCCTTCTCATTTAAATAGATGTGATTTATGTGACACAAAATTTAGAGAAAATGATGCCCAAGATGATTCCTCAAGTGAGGGGAGTAAGCATGGTACTGCATCATCCCCTCCTTCGTCTACACCAGTCTTGCCCACTCAGGAGGCCCCTAGTACATCTAGCGCGCCAATACTCCTTACTATGCAACAATTAACGGCTGTAATGGATAATTCTATCAAAAACATTTTAGCCAAAATGCCCACTTATCAGCGAAAGCGCGACTGCTCTGTTTTAGAAAATACTGAAGAGCATGAGGACGCTGATGATATTGGTTCTGAAGTGCCCCTACACCAGTCTGATGGGGCCAGGGAGGTTTTGTCTGAGGGAGAAATTTCAGATTCAGGGAAAATTTCTCAACAAGCTGAACCTGATGTGATTACATTTAAATTTAAATTGGAACATCTCCGCGCTCTGCTTAAGGAGGTGTTATCCACTCTGGATGATTGTGAGAATTTGGTCATTCCAGAGAAACTATGTAAAATGGACAAGTTCCTAGAGGTCCCGGGGCCCCCCGAAGCTTTTCCTATACCCAAGCGTGTGGCGGACATTGTAAATAAAGAATGGGAAAGGCCCGGTATACCTTTCGTCCCTCCCCCCATATTTAAAAAATTGTTTCCTATGGTCGACCCCAGAAAGGACTTATGGCAGACAGTCCCCAAGGTCGAGGGGGCGGTTTCTACTTTAAACAAACGCACCACTATACCCATAGAAGATAGTTGTGCTTTCAAAGATCCTATGGATAAAAAATTAGAAGGTTTGCTTAAAAAGATGTTTGTTCAGCAAGGTTACCTTCTACAACCAATTTCATGCATTGTCCCTGTCACTACAGCCGCGTGTTTCTGGTTCGATGAGCTAGAAAAGGCGATCACTAGTGATTCTCCTCCTTATGAGGAGATTATGGACAGAATCCGTGCTCTCAAATTGGCTAATTCTTTCACCCTAGACGCCACTTTGCAATTGGCTAGGTTAGCGGCGAAAAATTCTGGGTTTGCTATTGTGGCGCGCAGAGCGCTTTGGTTGAAATCTTGGTCAGCGGATGCGTCTTCCAAGAACAAATTGCTTAACATTCCTTTCAAGGGGAAAACGCTGTTTGGCCCTGACTTGAAAGAGATTATCTCTGATATCACTGGGGGCAAGGGCCACGCCCTTCCTCAGGATAGGTCTTTCAAGGCCAAAAATAAACCTAATTTTCGTCCCTTTCGTAGAAACGGACCAGCCCCAAGTGCTACGTCCTCTAAGCAAGAGGGTAATACTTCTCAAGCCAAGCCAGCCTGGAGACCAATGCAAGGCTGGAACAAGGGAAAGCAGGCCAAGAAACCTGCCACTGCTACCAAGACAGCATGAACTGTGGGCCCCCGATCCGGGACCGGATCTGGTGGGGGGCAGACTCTCTCTCTTCGCTCAGGCTTGGGCAAGAGATGTTCTGGATCCTTGGGCACTAGAAATAGTCTCCCAAGGTTATCTTCTGGAATTCAAAGGGCTTCCCCCAAGGGGGAGGTTCCACAGGTCTCAATTGTCTTCAGACCACATAAAAAAACAGGCATCCTTACATTGTGTAGAAGACCTGTTAAAAATGGGAGTGATTCATCCTGTTCCATTAGGGGAACAAGGGATGGGGTTCTACTCCAATCTGTTCGTAGTTCCCAAAAAAGAGGGAACGTTCAGACCAATCTTAGATCTCAAGATCCTAAACAAGTTTCTCAAGGTTCCATCGTTCAAAATGGAAACCATTCGAACAATTCTTCCTTCCATCCAGGAAGGTCAATTCATGACCACGGTGGATTTAAAGGATGCGTATCTACATATTCCTATCCACAAGGAACATCATCGGTTCCTAAGGTTCGCATTCCTGGACAAGCATTACCAGTTCGTGGCACTTCCTTTCGGATTAGCCACTGCTCCAAGGATTTTCACAAAGGTACTAGGGTCCCTTCTAGCGGTGCTAAGACCAAGGGGCATTGCAGTAGTACCTTACTTGGACGACATTCTGATTCAAGCGTCGTCCCTTCCTCAAGCAAAGGCTCACACGGACATAGTCCTGGCCTTTCTCAGATCTCACGGATGGAAAGTGAACGTAGAAAAGAGTTCTCTATCTCCGTCAACAAGGGTTCCCTTCTTGGGAACAATAATAGACTCCTTAGAAATGAGGATTTTTCTGACAGAGGCCAGAAAAACAAAACTTCTAAACTCTTGTCAAATACTTCATTCCGTTCCTCTTCCTTCCATAGCGCAGTGCATGGAAGTAATAGGTTTATGGTAGCGGCAATGGACATAGTTCCTTTTGCGCGCATTCATCTAAGACCATTACAACTGTGCATGCTCAGTCAGTGGAATGGGGACTATACAGACTTGTCTCCGACGATACAAGTAAATCAGAGGACCAGAGATTCACTCCGTTGGTGGCTGTCCCTGGACAACCTGTCACAAGGGATGAACTTCCGCAGGCCAGAGTGGGTCATTGTCACGACCGACGCCAGTCTGATGGGCTGGGGCGCGGTCTGGGGACCCCTGAAAGCTCAGGGTCTTTGGTCTCGGGAAGAATCTCTTCTACCGATAAATATTCTGGAACTGAGAGCGATACTCAATGCTCTCAAGGCTTGGCCTCAGCTAGCAAAGGCCAAGTTCATACGGTTTCAATCAGACAACATGACGACTGTTGCGTACATCAACCATCAGGGGGGAACAAGGAGTTCCCTGGCGATGGAAGAAGTGACCAAAATCATTCAATGGGCGGAGACTCACTCCTGCCACCTGTCTGCAATCCACATCCCAGGAGTGGAAAATTGGGAAGCGGATTTTCTGAGTCGTCAGACATTACATCCGGGGGAGTGGGAACTCCATCCGGAAATCTTTGCCCAAATTACTCAACTGTGGGGCATTCCAGACATGGATCTGATGGCCTCTCGTCAGAACTTCAAGGTTCCTTGCTACGGGTCCAGATCCAGGGATCCCAAGGCGACTCTAGTAGATGCACTAGTAGCACCTTGGACCTTCAAACTAGCTTATGTATTCCCGCCGTTTCCTCTCATCCCCAGGCTGGTAGCCAGGTTCAATCAGGAGAGGGCATCGGTGATCTTGATAGCATCGGCTCCACCATGGAAGCTACCTTTGAGACGAGACCTTCTTGTTCAAGGTCCGTTCGAACATCCGAATCTGGTCTCACTCCAACTGACTGCTTGGAGATTGAACGCTTGATCTTATCAAAGCGAGGGTTCTCAGATTCTGTTATTGATACTCTTGTTCAGGCCAGAAAGCCTGTAACCAGAAAAATTTACCACAAAATATGGAAAAAATATATCTGTTGGTGTGAATCTAAAGGATTCCCTTGGGACAAGGTAAAAATTCCTAAGATTCTATCCTTTCTTCAAGAAGGATTGGAGAAAGGATTATCTGCAAGTTCTTTGAAGGGACAGATTTCTGCCTTGTCTGTGTTACTTCACAAAAAGTTGGCAGCTGTGCCAGATGTTCAAGCCTTTGTTCAGGCTCTGGTTAGAATCAAGCCTGTTTACAAACCTTTGACTCCTCCTTGGAGTCTCAACTTAGTTCTTTCAGTTCTTCAGGGGGTTCCGTTTGAACCCTTACATTCCGTTGATATTAAGTTATTATCTTGGAAAGTTTTGTTTTTGGTTGCAATTTCTTCTGCTAGAAGAGTTTCAGAATTATCTGCTCTGCAGTGTTCTCCTCCTTATCTGGTGTTCCATGCAGATAAGGTGGTTTTACGTACTAAACCTGGTTTTCTTCCGAAAGTTGTTTCTAACAAAAACATTAACCAGGAGATAGTCGTGCCTTCTTTGTGTCCGAATCCAGTTTCAAAGAAGGAACGTTTGTTGCACAATTTGGATGTTGTTCGTGCTCTAAAATTCTATTTAGATGCTACAAAGGATTTTAGACAAACATCTTCCTTGTTTGTTGTTTATTCTGGTAAAAGGAGAGGTCAAAAAGCAACTTCTACCTCTCTCTTTTTGGATTAAAAGCATCATCAGATTGGCTTATGAGACTGCCGGACGGCAGCCTCCTGACAGAATCACAGCTCATTCCACTAGGGCTGTGGCTTCCACATGGGCCTTCAAGAACGAGGCTTCTGTTGATCAGATATGTAAGGCAGCGACTTGGTCTTCACTGCACACTTTTACTAAATTTTACAAGTTTGATACTTTTGCTTCTTCTGAGGCTATTTTTGGGAGAAAGGTTTTGCAAGCCGTGGTGCCTTCCATCTAGGTGACCTGATTTGCTCCCTCCCTTCATCCGTGTCCTAAAGCTTTGGTATTGGTTCCCACAAGTAAGGATGACGCCGTGGACCGGACACACCTATGTTGGAGAAAACAGAATTTATGTTTACCTGATAAATTACTTTCTCCAACGGTGTGTCCGGTCCACGGCCCGCCCTGGTTTTTTAATCAGGTCTGATAATTTATTTTCTTTAACTACAGTCACCACGGTATCATATGGTTTCTCCTATGCAAATATTCCTCCTTTACGTCGGTCGAATGACTGGGGAAGGCGGAGCCTAGGAGGGATCATGTGACCAGCTTTGCTGGGCTCTTTGCCATTTCCTGTTGGGGAAGAGAATATCCCACAAGTAAGGATGACGCCGTGGACCGGACACACCGTTGGAGAAAGTAATTTATCAGGTAAACATAAATTCTGTTTTTCTGAGTCAGTAATTGATACCTTAATACAGGCTAGGAAGCCTGTTACCAGAAAGATTTACCATAAAATATGGCGTAAATACTTATATTGGTGCGAATCCAAGAGTTACTCATGGAGTAAGGTCAGGATTCCTAGGATATTGTCTTTTCTACAAGAAGGTTTAGAAAAGGGTTTATCCGCTAGTTCCTTAAAGGGACAGATTTCAGCTCTGTCCATTCTTTTACACAAACGTCTGTCAGAGGTTCCGGACGTTCAAGCTTTTTGTCAGGCTTTGGCTAGGATCAAGCCTGTGTTTAAAACTGTTGCTCCACCATGGAGTTTGAACTTAGTTCTTAATGTTTTACAGGGTGTTCCGTTTGAACCCCTTCATTCCATTGATATCAAGCTGTTATCTTGGAAAGTTCTGTTTTTAATGGCTATTTCCTCGGCTCGAAGAGTCTCTGAGTTATCTGCCTTACATTGTGATTCTCCTTATCTGATTTTCCATTCAGACAAGGTAGTTCTGCGTACTAAACCTGGGTTCCTACCTAAGGTGGTCACTAACAGGAATATCAATCAAGAGATTGTGGTTCCATCTTTGTGTCCTAATCCTTCTTCGAAGAAGGAACGTCTGCTACACAATCTAGATGTAGTCCGTGCCCTGAAATTTTATCTACAGGCAACTAAGGATTTTCGACAAACGTCTTCCCTGTTTGTCGTTTATTCTGGTCAGAGGAGAGGTCAAAAAGCTTCGGCTACCTCTCTTTCCTTTTGGCTTCGTAGCATAATACGGTTAGCCTATGAGACTGCTGGACAGCAGCCTCCTGAAAGAATTACAGCACATTCTACTAGAGCTGTGGCTTCCACTTGGGCCTTTAAGAATGAGGCTTCTGTTGAACAGATTTGCAAGGCTGCAACTTGGTCTTCTCTTCATACTTTTTCCAAATTTTACAAATTTGACACTTTTGCTTCTTCGGAGGCTGTTTTTGGGAGAAAGGTTCTTCAGGCAGTGGTTCCTTCCGTATAAAGAGCCTGCCTGTCCCTCCCGTCATCCGTGTACTTTAGCTTTGGTATTGGTATCCCAGAAGTAATGATGACCCGTGGACTGACCACACTTAACAGGAGAAAACAAAATTTATGCTTACCTGATAAATTCCTTTCTCCTGTAGTGTGGTCAGTCCACGGCCCGCCCTGTTTTTTATGGCAGGTAAAAAAAATTTTGAATTATACTCCAGTCACCACTACACCCTTTGGCTTCTCCTTTCTCGTTGGTCCTTGGTCGAATGACTGGAGGTGACGTAGAGGGGAGGAGCTATATAGCAGCTCTGCTGGGTGAATCCTCTTGCACTTCCTGTTGGGGAGGAGTTAATATCCCAGAAGTAATGATGACCCGTGGACTGACCACACTACAGGAGAAAGGAATTTATCAGGTAAGCATAAATTTTGTTTTTTTCTATTACATATTGCAAGATGTCACAACCTGACCCTGGATCAGAATCTACTTCTGAAGAGACGCTGCCTGATGCTGGTTCTACCAAAGTTAAGTGCATTTGTTGTAAACTTTTGGTAACTGTTCCTCCGGCTGTGGTCTGTTAGTTGTCCTGATAAACTTTCTAACGCTGATAATGTCTCCATTAGTAATAATCCATTACCTGTTGTTGTTCCTTCAACATCTAATGTTCAGGATGTCCCTGTTAATGTAAAAGAATCTGTTTCGAATTCTATTCGGAAGGCTCTGTCTGTTATTCCTCCTTCCAGTAAGCGTAAAAGGTCTTTTAAAACTTCTCATATTTCAGATGAATTTTTAAGTGACCGCCATCATTCTAACTTATCTGTTTCTGATGAGGATCTATCTGGTTCAGAAGATTCTGCCTCAGATATTGACACTGATAAATCTTCATATTTTTTTAAGATGGAGTTTATTCGTTCTTAAAGGGACATGACACCCACATTTTTTCTTTTATGATTTAGAAAGAGAATACAATTTCTCCAACATAGGTGTGTCCGGTCCACGGCGTCATCCTTACTTGTGGGATATTCTCTTCCCCAACAGGAAATGGCAAAGAGCCCAGCAAAGCTGGTCACATGATCCCTCCTAGGCTCCGCCTACCCCAGTCATTCTCTTTGCCGTTGTACAGGCCACGGAGATGGCTTAGAGTTTTTTAGTGTTTAACTGTAGTTTTTCATTATTCAATCAAGAGTTTGTTATTTTCAAATAGTGCTGGTACGTACTATTTACTCAGAAACAGAAAAGAGATGAAGAATTCTGTTTGTATGAGGAAAATGATTTTAGCAACCGTAACTAAAATCCATGGCTGTTCCACACAGGACTGTTGAGAGCATTAACTTCAGTTGGGGGAACAGTTTGCAGTCTCTTGCTGCTTGAGGTATGACACATTCTAACAAGACGATGTAATGCTGGAAGCTGTCATTTTCCCTATGGGATCCGGTAAGCCATGTTTATTACGATTGTAAATAAGGGCTTCACAAGGGCTTATTTAGACTGTAGACATTTTTTGGGCTAAATCGATTGATATTAACACTTATTTAGCCTTGAGGAATCATTTATTCTGGGTATTTTGATATAATTATATCGGCAGGCACTGTTTTAGACACCTTATTCTTTAGGGGCTTTCCCAAAGCATAGGCAGAGTCTCATTTTCGCGCCGGTGTTGCGCACTTGTTTTTGAGAGGCATGGCATGCAGTCGCATGTGAGAGGAGCTCTGATACTGATAAAAGACTTCTGAAGGCATCATTTGGTATCGTATTCCCCTTGGGTTTGGTTGGGTCTCAGCAAAGCAGATACCAGGGACTGTAAAGGGGTTAAAGCTTAAAACGGCTCCGGTTCCGTTATTTTAAGGGTTAAAGCTTCCAAAATTGGTGTGCAATATTTTCAAGGCTTTAAGACACTGTGGTGAAAGTTTGGTGAATTTTGAACAATTCCTTCATGTTTTTTCGCAATTGCAGTAATAAAGTGTGTTCAGTTTAAAATTTAAAGTGACAGTAACGGTTTTATTTCAAAACGTTTTTTGTACTTTCTTATCAAGTTTATGCCTGTTTAACATGTCTGAACTACCAGATAGACTGTGTTCTGAATGTGGGGAAACCAGAATTCCTATTCATTTAAATAAATGTGATTTATGTGATAATGACAATGATGCCCAAGATGATTCCTCAAGTGAGGGGAGTAAGCATGGTACTGCATCATTCCCTCCTTCGTCTACACGAGTCTTGCCCACTCAGGAGGCCCCTAGTACATCTAGCGCGCCAATACTCCTTACTATGCAACAATTAACGGCTGTAATGGATAATTCTGTCAAAAACATTTTAGCCAAAATGAACCCTTGTCAGCGTAAGCGTGGATGCTCTGTTTTAGTTACTGAAGAGCATGACGACGCTGATATTAATATCTCTGAAGGGCCCCTAACCCAATCTGAGGGAGCCAGGGAGGTTTTGTCTGAGGGAGAAATTACTGATTTAGGGAACATTTCTCAGCAGGCTGAATCTGATGTGATTACTTTTAAATTTAAATTGGAACATCTCCGCATTTTGCTTAAGGAGGTATTATCCACTCTGGATGATTGTGAAAATTTGGTCATCCCAGAGAAACTATGTAAAATGGACAAGTTCCTAGAGGTGCCGGGGCTCCCAGAAGCTTTTCCTATACCCAAGCGGGTGGCGGACATTGTTAATAAAGAATGGGAAAGGCCCGGTATCCCTTTCGTCCCTCCCCCCATATTTAAAAAATTGTTTCCTATGGTCGACCCCAGAAAGGACTTATGGCAGTCAGTCCCCAAGGTCGAGGGAGCGGTTTCTACTTTAAACAAACGCACCACTATTCCCATAGAGGATAGTTGTGCTTTCAAAGATCCTATGGATAAAAAATTAGAAGGTTTGCTTAAAAAGATGTTTGTTCAGCAGGGTTACCTTCTACAACCCATTTCATGCATTGTCCCTGTCACTACAGCCGCATATTTCTGGTTTGATGAACTGATTAAGGTGCTCGATAGTGACTCTCCTCCTTATGAGGAGATTATGGACAGAGTCAATGCTCTCAAATTGGCTAATTCTTTCACTCTAGACGCCTCTTTGCAATTGGCTAGTTAGCGGCTAAGAATTCTGGGTTTGCTATTGTGGCGCGCAGAGCGCTTTGGTTGAAATCTTGGTCGGCTGATGCGTCTTCCAAGAACAAGCTACTAAACATTCCTTTCAAGGGGAAAACGCTGTTTGGTCCTGACTTGAAAGAGATTATCTCTGATATCACTGGGGGTAAGGGCCATGCCCTTCCTCAGGATCGGCCTTTCAAGGCAAAAAATAGACCTAATTTTCGTCCCTTTCGTAAAAACGGACCAGCCCAAGGTGCTACGTCCTCTAAGCAAGAGGGTAATACTTCTCAGGCCAAGCCAGCTTGGAGACCAATGCAAGGCTGGAACAAGGGAAAGCAGGCAAAGAAACCTGCCACTGCTACCAAGACAGCATGAAATATCGGCCCCCGATCCGGGACCGGATCTGGTGGGGGGCAGACTCTCTCTCTTCGCTCAGGCTTGGGCAAGAGATGTTCTGGATCCTTGGGCGCTAGAAATAGTCTCCCAGGGTTATCTTCTGGAATTCAAGGGACTTCCCCCAAGGGGAGGTTCCACAGGTCTCAGTTGTCTTCAGACCACATAAAAAGACAGGCGTTCTTACATTGTGTAGAAGACCTGTTAAAAATGGGAGTGATTCATCCTGTTCCATTGAGAGAACAAGGGATGGGGTTCTACTCCAATCTGTTCATAGTTCCCAAAAAAGAGGGAACGTTCAGACCAATCCTAGATCTCAAGATCTTAAACAAATTTCTCAAGGTCCCATCTTTCAAGATGGAAACCATTCGAACTATCCTTCCTTCCATCCAGGAAGGTCAATTCATGACCACGGTGGATTTAAAGGATGCGTATCTACATATTCCTATCCACAAGGAACATCATCGGTTCCTAAGGTTTGCATTCCTGGACAAACATTACCAGTTCGTGGCGCTTCCTTTCGGATTAGCCACTGCTCCAAGGATTTTCACAAAGGTACTAGGGTCCCTTCTAGCTGTGCTAAGACCAAGGGGCATTGCAGTAGTACCTTACCTGGACGACATTCTGATTCAAGCGTCGTCCCTCCCTCGAGCAAAGGCTCACACGGACATCGTCCTGGCCTTTCTCAGATCGCACGGCTGGAAAGTGAACGTGGAAAAGAGTTCTCTATCCCCGTCAACAAGGGTTCCCTTCTTGGGAACAATTATAGACTCCTCAGAAATGAGGATTTTTCTAACAGAGGCCAGAAAGACAAAGCTTCTGGACTCTTGTCGAATACTTCATTCCGTTCCTCTTCCTTCCGTAGCTCAGTGCATGGAAGTGATCGGGTTGATGGTAGCGACAATGGACATAGTTCCTTTTGCGCGCATTCATCTAAGACCATTACAACTGTGCATGCTCAGTCAGTGGAATGGGGACTATACAGACTTGTCTCCAAAGATACAAGTAAATCAGAGGACCAGAGACTCACTCCGTTGGTGGCTGTCCCTGGACAACCTGTCACGAGGGATGACATTCCACAGACCAGAGTGGGTCATTGTCACGACCGACGCCAGTCTGATGGGCTGGGGCGCGGTCTGGGGATCCCTGAAAGCTCAGGGTCTTTGGTCTCGGGAAGAATCTCTTCTACCGATAAATATTCTGGAACTGAGAGCGATATTCAATGCTCTCAAGGCTTGGCCTCAGCTAGCGAGGACCAAGTTCATACGGTTTCAATCAGACAACATGACGACTGTTGCGTACATCAACCATCAGGGGGGAACAAGGAGTTCCCTAGCGATGGAAGAAGTGACCAAGATTATTCTATGGGCGGAGTCTCACTCCTGCCACCTGTCTGCTATCCACATCCCGGGAGTGGAAAATTGGGAAGCGGATTTTCTGAGTCGTCAGACATTGCATCCGGGGGAGTGGGAACTCCATCCGGAAATCTTTGCCCAAGTCACTCAACTTTGGGGCATTCCAGACATGGATCTGATGGCCTCTCGTCAGAACTTCAAAGTTCCTTGCTACGGGTCCAGATCCAGGGATCCCAAGGCGGCTCTAGTGGATGCACTAGTAGCACCTTGGACCTTCAAACTAGCTTATGTGTTCCCGCCGTTTCCTCTCATCCCCAGGCTGGTAGCCAGGATCAATCAGGAGAGGGCGTCGGTGATCTTGATAGCTCCTGCGTGGCCACGCAGGACTTGGTATGCAGATCTGGTGAATATGTCATCGGCTCCACCTTGGAAGCTACCTTTGAGACGAGACCTTCTTGTTCAGGGTCCGTTCGAACATCCGAATCTGGTTTCACTCCAGCTGACTGCTTGGAGATTGAACGCTTGATTTTATCGAAGCGAGGTTTCTCAGATTCTGTTATCGATACTCTTGTTCAGGCCAGAAAGCCTGTAACTAGAAAGATTTACCACAAAATTTGGAAAAAATATATCTGTTGGTGTGAATCTAAAGGATTCCCTTGGGACAAGGTTAAGATTCCTAGGATTCTATCCTTCCTTCAAGAAGGATTGGAAAAAGGATTATCGGCAAGTTCCCTGAAGGGACAGATTTCTGCCTTGTCGGTGTTACTTCACAAAAAGCTGGCAGCTGTGCCAGATGTTCAAGCCTTTGTTCAGGCTCTGGTTAGAATCAAGCCTGTTTACAAACCTTTGACTCCTCCTTGGAGTCTCAATTTAGTTCTTTCAGTTCTTCAGGGGGTTCCGTTTGAACCCTTACATTCCGTTGATATTAAGTTATTATCTTGGAAAGTTTTGTTTTTAGTTGCAATTTCTTCTGCTAGAAGAGTTTCAGAATTATCTGCTCTGCAGTGTTCTCCTCCTTATCTGGTGTTCCATGCAGATAAGGTGGTTTTACGTACTAAACCTGGTTTTCTTCCAAAAGTTGTTTCTAACAAAAACATTAACCAGGAGATTATCGTACCTTCTCTGTGTCCGAAACCAGTTTCAAAGAAGGAACGCTTGTTGCACAATTTGGATGTTGTTCGCGCTCTAAAATTCTATTTAGATGCTACAAAGGATTTTAGACAAACATCTTCCTTGTTTGTTGTTTATTCAGGTAAAAGGAGAGGTCAAAGAGCAACTTCTACCTCTCTCTCTTTTTGGATTAAAAGCATCATCAGATTGGCTTACGAGACTGCCGGACGGCAGCCTCCCGAAAGAATCACGGCTCATTCCACTAGGGCTGTGGCTTCCACATGGGCCTTCAAGAACGAGGCTTCTGTTGATCAGATATGTAGGGCAGCGACTTGGTCTTCACTGCACACTTTTACCAAATTTTACAAGTTTGATACTTTTGCTTCTTCTGAGGCTATTTTTGGGAGAAAGGTTTTGCAAGCCGTGGTGCCTTCCATTTAGGTGACCTGATTTGCTCCCTCCCTTCATCCGTGTCCTAAAGCTTTGGTATTGGTTCCCACAAGTAAGGATGACGCCGTGGACCGGACACACCTATGTTGGAGAAAACAGAATTTATGTTTACCTGATAAATTTCTTTCTCCAACGGTGTGTCCGGTCCACGGCCCGCCCTGGTTTTTTAATCAGGTCTGATAATTTATTTTCTTTAACTACAGTCACCACGGTACCATATGGTTTCTCCTATGCTATTATTCCTCCTTAACGTCGGTCGAATGACTGGGGTAGGCGGAGCCTAGGAGGGATCATGTGACCAGCTTTGCTGGGCTCTTTGCCATTTCCTGTTGGGGAAGAGAATATCCCACAAGTAAGGATGACGCCGTGGACCGGACACACCGTTGGAGAAAGTAATTTATCAGGTAAACATAAATTCTGTTTTTGCACAAACGTCTACCAGATGTTCAAGCCTTTGTACAGGATCTGGTTAGAATCAGGTCTGTGTTTAAACCTGTTGCTCCCCCGTGGAGCCTTAATTTAGTTCTTAAAGTTTTGCAGCAGGTTCTGTTTGAGCCGGTGCACGTTGTTGATTTAAATCTGTTTTCCTAGGTTTTGTTTCTTGTTGCCATTTCTTCCGCTAGCAGAGTGTCTGAGCTTTCAGCTCTACAGTGTGATTTCCCCGTACCTTATTTTTCATGCTTATTATGCGGTCCTTTGTACTAAATTGGGATTTCTCCCTAAGGTGGTATCGGATCGAAACATTAATCAGGAAATTGTTGTTCCTCCTTTTTGTCCTAATCCTTCTCAAAAGGAACGTCTTTTGCATAACTTGGATGTTGTGTGGGCTCTAAATTTCTACTTGCAAGCTACTAAATATTTTTGGCAATATTCTGCCGTTTTTTTGTTTTCTCTGGAAAATGTAAGGGTCAGAAGGTAACTTCTACTTCTCTGACTCTCTGGTTGAGAAGTTTGATTCGTTTGGCTTCTGAGACTGCCGGACAGCAGCCTCCTGAGAGAATTACGGTTCATTCCACTAGGGCTGTCTCCTCTTCTTGGGCTTTAAAAAAAAATGAAGCTTCTGTGGATCAGATTTGCAAGGTGGCAACATGGTCCTCTCTACATACGTTTTTGAAATTCTACTAATTTGATACTTTTGCCTCAGCCAAGGCTTCTTTTGGAAGAAAGGTTCTTCAAGCGGCGGTGCCTTCTGTTTAGGTCCTCCTGCCTTTTTTCTCCCTCCCTGTTCATTCCGTGTCCTCTAGCTTGGGTATTGGTTCCCACTAGTAATTGGAATGATGTTGTTAACTCTCCATGTCATAGGAAAGAAAAAAAAAATATGCTTAACTGATAAATTTCTTTCGGAGAGTCCACGACTCCACCCTCCTTCTTTTTTTTTTTTTTTTTTCTTTTTTTTTTAATTATGATTCAGCAGTTTTTTTGTGTTAACCTTAGGCATCTTTTCACCCTTGTGTTTTTTTTCTTCCTTTTCAATTACCTTCGGCTGAATGACTGGGGGTTTATGGGTAAGGTAGTTACACTTAACAGCTTTGCTGGGGTGCTTTTTGCCTCCTCCTGCTGGTCAGGAGTTGAATATCCAGCTAGTAATTGAAATGTCAGACTCTCCATGTCCGGAAAGAAAGAAATTTATCAGGTAAACCTAAATTTTGTTTTTATGGCATTTTAGCTGATTAAGGAATTAACCTGTTAATGGTCGACTTGTATGATACGTTTTTGTGTTTTGAAGAAAATATGGGTGTTTAAACTCTTAGTATTATTCTGTGCCAAACTTTAAGAGGCAGCTATGTCTCTCTAAATGTCACTTTTATCAAGTGTGCTTAACTGATGGGATGATCATGAGTCTGCTTTGTACAGAGCCTTCTGCATTTGTTATTTTCTGATCACAAGAGCTGAGTTTTGGTTCCAAATATTGTGCTATAAACCTCTCTGTTTACTGCTGGAGGTTTCTCTAAAACCGTTTCTCAACTACATTCCTCGAGTATCTCTAACAGGCCAGGTTTTCATGATTTCTGAACAAGTAAAATAAAATACAATGATCTAAAAAGTAATGTACTATTGGGGTGTCCATCCTGCTACCTTTTAACAGAGCTTCATGGGCTTTGAAGACATTTTCAACTTTTTACTAGAATCTTAAAATATGAGGAAACTGAAATTGTAATATTGTTTGTTGTAAGATAGATGCTATCATAGCTTATGATTGAACAAGTGCCACTTGTAATTGATCCTATTAGAGGCAGAGAATAGCTATCTGCTGAGGAACAAGGTCTTGACAACCTTATGATGTTTGCTTAAAGAAAGGGGAACAAAAAGCTACAAATGATTTTTGTTTGGAATGTTGCGCTGACACAAATATCACTGCTGCCAAAATATCACAGCCGTCATGTTGTAGGTGATGAGAAGTGTGCCAACATCTATTAAAGGGATACTAAACACCTTGTATTTAAAAGACATTTCTATTGTTTTAACACTGCGTTTGCTGCAATTTTTATAATAGCCCATCTTTACCCACCACTTGCCTTATGTGGATGAGACAATTTGGGGTTTAGTCTGCAGAGAAGGCTAGCCATGGTCGTCATGTTAGTATCATGTAGATATACATGTTTGTGCATTTATTAAACATAACAAATGTAAACCACATACATTCATACATTCATTCATTCATTCATTCATTCATTCTAAATTTGTGGAAAGTATTCCAAGAACATTTAAAGGACTATTAAATACAGTAGCATTGCATAAAGCAGACATGCTTAATAAAAAGACAATGCAAAGACACTTACTTGGAATTCCACTGTATCACTTAAAGGGACATAATACTGATATGCTAAATCACTTGAAACTGATGCAGTATAGCTGTAAAAAGCTGACTGGAAAATATCACCTGAGCATCTCTATGTAAAAAAGGAAGATATTTTACCTCAGCTCAGCAGAGTAAGTTCTGTGTAAAAAGTTATACTCGGCTGTTGCTCAGCTGTGGCTCAGCTGCAGGTAAAAAAAAAGGAATAAATGAACTGCAGCCAATCAGCATCAGCATGATCTCTTTAACTGTGATCTCATGAGATTTAACTTATCTCTCATGAGATTTCATAGTAAACTTCCTTAAACTGAATAGGAAAATAAGATGAGTGCACGAAGCTCAGTCCCTTAGCTGTCCCGGGACAGACATACTGATTTGCTGCTTAGAAGTCCTTTACAATGGGATGCGGCTACTTGACTGAGGTAAAATATCTTCCTTTTTTACATAGAGATGTTCAGGTGATATTTTCTAGACACCTTTTTACAGCTATGCTGCATCACTTTCAAGTGTTTCAACATTTTGGTATCATGGTCCTTTAACAGCGATCAGCCAATCACAGAATTGTATGCATACTCTGAACTCTTGCACATGCTTAGTAGGAGCCGGTTCCTCAAAAAGTGTGCATATTTAAAAAAAAAAAAAAAAGTTTATTAACATTTGAATGTTCATTCTCATAGAAATCCTTGTAAGTTACATTTAAATATAATTTTCAGAACATTCTACCAATAGAATTCTGACATTCACAGCTTGGAAAGAGCCTGCAAGAATGAAACTGAAATAAAAATATATCTATTTTACATGTTTGCACTGAAGCAGTACAGTACAATACAGTTCTAGTTTAAGTTCATAAGAGACTAAAGATTCAATTTTAATGAAAATCTACAGAAAATATTCTGTTCATTTGTGTCTTGCATTTCAAGAATTCTCTCATTTGGTTGAGAAGTCACCGTATGGGGTAAATATATCTTTGCCTTTTTAAAAACAAAACAAACAATTCATATAAATGGTTTGCTCACCGGGGCTCCATCCTGACATTTTGTGGCTTGGGCTTTTAGGAAGTGTTACAAACTAGATAATGATACAATCTCTTTTTATTTTATTTGCTTAAAGTGAAGGTAAAGTTTTTTTAACCAGCAATCGTTTTTATGTTCCTGTTAATACCCCAAATGCAGTCGCTAGGTTATTTTTTAATAAAAAATGATCTATGTTGTTCTATTTATAATTTTATTTTTCCTACCGTTCCTTGAATAATCTCCTCCCACGCTCCATTTCCTGGTTTATGACACTCTGTTTCGCATACTCGTGCACATCGAGCACGGATTAACAGTGATCTTTGCGCAGGCGTTGATCCGGTCTGTTTAGCTCTACTGCGCATGCGAAAAAACTTGGCAACATAGTATTGAATGAGTTGCGCGATTCATTCAATACTATATCTGACAACAAAAAGAATTTTGCAATCGCGCATGCGCGAAACGAGGACGCGCTCGCTTGCAAATTGAGGAGGAGAAATTGTCACGCATGCGCATGTAAACCGCAATGTTTATGACGAAATTTGACGGCCGCCTAACGGCCAGAAAATCAATTGGATCTCTCAAGCACATGATAGTAATTTAGAAAAAAAATAAAAATTACGGGTTGTTTTTCGGAAAGCCGATTAGATGAGAAAAAGATTAGATATCACAGGTAATTTATGTTTTATAAAAAAATGATGAATGAAAGTTACATTTATTTGCCATCATATCTCTAATTATTTATAATAAGGCGTTTGACTTTACCTTCACTTTAAACAAAGTATCGCTGTTGATATTTACACTGATTATTTTTATCCTTCTTTAAAGGGATATGAAACGCATTTTTTTTCTTTTAGATAGAGCATGCAATATAAAGCAATTTTCTAATTTACTCCTATTCATTTCTCTTTGTTCTCTTGGTATCTATTTAAAAAGATGGAATGTAATCTTAGGAGCCAGCCCATTTTTGGTTCAGCACCCTGGTTAGCGCTTGCTGATTGGTGGCTACATTTTTAGCGCCAATCAGCAAGTGCTGACCTGGTACTGAACCAAAAATGGGCCAGCTCCTATGCTTACATGACTGTTTTTCAAATAAAGATACCAAGAGAACGAAGAAAAATGATAATAGGAGTAAATTAGAAAGTTGCTTTATATTGCATGCGCTATCTGAATCCTGAAAGAAGAAAAATTTGAGTTTCATATCCCTTTAACACCATTTCCTATGCTCTTAGCACTTGTATCTAATATTATTTATTTCACCACCCATCTTCTTTTAATACAAGCACAACATTTTGTGCTCCTGTTGGCCTAAATTCATGATCTGAACAGCAAGAGGCGTAACAAGTAAACTTTTTATTAAGGTTGCCTTCCATGTATTTTACAGCCGATTATGGGGTGAAATAGAGAAGGCGTTGCTTTTTGAGTGCATAAATTAAAACCGAGCACTCCACCTTTTATGCATGTTCATACTGGTTACACAAGTGCATTTATTTACACAAAAACATTTACTGTAAAAAGTCCCCCCTTTTTAAGTTGTTCCCAGTTATCTATTTTACCTGCTGGAGTGTATTAAAAGGTTTACAAATAGATAATTTTACCTTGATTTTAGCATTTGAAATAGCTGTTTTTGCCTGTGGAAAGTACTACAATATTGTCTATAGAAAATATAATATATAATTAAATTATATAAACTAAAATAATTTCTCATTGGAAATGGGATAGAGCCCAGTCCATTTGAAAGGGTGCTCCTGTTGCAGCTTTGAATACAATGAACTAGCTGCTTCCCTGAATGCATTGTCCCCTTAAAGGACCATTAAATACAGTTGATTTGCATTAACAAAAGCATGGTAATAAGACATTGCAATAGCCCTTTGTATGAACTTCAAAAAAGTAGTAGATTTTTTTTTTATCTGACAAATTTCAAAGTTATGTATATTTCCACTCCCCTTGTACCATGTGACAGCCACCAGCCAATCACAAATGTATATTCTGTGAATTCTTGCACATGCTCAGTAGGAGCTGGTGACTCAGTGTAAATATAAAAATACTGTGCACGTTTTGTTAATGGAAGTAAATTGGAAAGTTGTTTAAAATTGAATGCTCTATTTGATTAATTTGTTTAATTTGACCTGAGTGTCCCTTTAAGGGTAAGGTAAATAATAAAACATCTATTGCAGGGGTGCCCAATAGGTAGATCGGAATCTACCAGTAGATCTCGAAGACCCTGCTGGTAGATCACGACCGTGGTGATCAAAATGATGTGGTCTCAACACTGAGGTGTGAGTTGAGTATGGTTGCTAGGGAAAACGCTTTATCTACCGCAGTGTGTGAAGGGGCAGGTTGGACACAAAAAGTGCTACAGAATTGGATCTAGAGGGACATAGATTTCAACCAATCAATGTAGATGATTTTTGAGCGACAATTGGCCTATCAAAAGTATGGTTGAGTGAGTACTCTCCCAATGGATATGGTGGTATAGTTAGGAGGGTAAGCGTCAAAAGATAGAATAAATAAGTGCTAAAGGAACAAGTCTGACGTCTGGCAAATGAACGTGTTGACCCGGTAAGAAATGGTCTGCATGGTGCGCTATAGAAATTTATTTGTGTAAGCCTCACTGGTTTATATCAGGCCAAGCCCGCGGCGCAAAGTAAAGGGGGTCAGTGGTAGTAATCTGAATGCAGTGTTTTGTAACATGGCAAAAGGGGTTGCTCCTGTTAACCCGAATTAAAGTCAGTGCTACATTTTGTCGTCCGGATTAATCTGTTGTATCTTTATGCTTTTGCACATCCATGTGTTACTAAATCATGCAACCTTAAAGGGATATGAAAGACACCTTTTTTATTTTTTTTCTTGAATCAGATAATAGAACATGCAATTTTAAATAACTTTCTAATTTACTCCTATTATCAATTTTTCTTCATTCTCTTGATATCTTTATATTAAAAAAAAGCAGGAATGTAAGCTTAGGAGCTGGCTCATTTTTAGTGTGTAGATCTCGTTGAGCTGGTCATTTGAAAAGTAGATCCCAATAAAAAAGTGTGGGCACCCCTGATCTATTGCTTATATACAGGAGTACTAATTTAAGGAACAGTGCAACATATTTTTTTTCCTCCCCTTTAATTTTTTTTCCCAATGATCCATTTTTGCTGCTAGACCGTATTGAATTGTTCACAAACAACTCATTTACTTTTATTTCAGCATTTGAAATAGCTGATGTCCTACGGTATCCCTACGTATACTGAAAGTTCCAATGCTTTGGTATAGGCTATATAAAAGCTGTGTTAAATTAGCCAGTAGAATTAATCAGAGGGTTAGGAGAGATAAGTAATAAAATGCCAAATTTAAGTTATTCTCTCTAAGTATTGGGTTTGTTATACAGGCAGAGATAATATAAAGAAGCATGTATGTGTACATGAAGTGATAAAATAAGGAGATCTGGTTTCCCTGTAAGTTCAACCCATTTGAATAGGTTGTGGTTTCAAAGAGAAAAAACAGTAGACATGTGCACCGCTAAAAAATTCGGTTCGTTTTCGGTTCGGATCGATTCGGACTTTTAGAATTTCGTTTTGGATCGAATCTGATTCGGCAAAATTTGAATAAATTCGTTTCGGATTTATTCGGATCCGAATAAATTCGTTTCGGATTTATTCGGATTCGGCTGAATTCGGTTCTATTCCGTTCCGAAATTCGGTATGTTTTTACTACACTAACACCCATTTAGTACACTAAGTCACTAACACCCATAAACTACCTATGAACCACTAAACCGAGGCCCCCCCACATCGCAAACCCTATAATAACATTATTTAACCCCTAATCTGCCGATCGGATATCGCCGCCTACATTATAGCTATTAACCCCTAATCTGCTGTCCCTAACACCGCCGACCCCTACATTATAGTTATTAACCCCTAATCTGCCTCCCCCAACGTCGCCGCAATCTAACTATAAGTATTAACCCCTAATCTGCCGACCCGATATCGCCGCCGCCTACATTATAGCTATTAACCCCTAATCTGCTGTCCCTAACACCGCCGACCCCTACATTATAGTTATTAACCCCTAATCTGCCTCCCCCAACGTCGCCGCAATCTAACTATAAATATTAACCCCAATCTGCCGACCCCCAACGTCGCCGCAATCTAACTACAAGTATTAACCCCTAATCTGCCGACCGCAAATCGCCGCCACTATAATAAATGTATTAACCCCTAAACCGCCGCACTCCCGCCTCACAAACACTATAATACATTTTATTAACCCCTAATCTGCCCTCCCTAACATCGCCGCCACCTACCTACAATTATTAACCCCTAATCTCCCGCCCCCATCGTCGCCGCTACTATAATAAGGTTATTAACCCCTAAACCTAAATCTAACCCTAACCCCCCCTAACTTAAATATAATTTAAATAAAACGAAATAAGTTTACTATAGTTAAATAAATGAATCCTATTTAAAACTAAAGACTTACCTGTAAAATAAACCCTAAGATAGCTGCAATATAACTAATAGTTACTTTGTAGCTATTTTAGGATTTATATTTATTTTACAGGCAACTTTGTATTTATTTTAACTAGGTACAATAGTTATTAAATAGTTAATAACTATTTAATAACTACCTAGCTAAAATAAATACAAATTTACCTGTAAAATAAATCCTAACCTAAGTTACAATTAAACCTAACACTACACTGTCATTAAATTAACTAAATAAATGAATCATATTTAAAACAAAATACTTACCTGTAAAATAAACTCTAATATAGCTACAATATAACTAATAGTTACATTGTAGCTATTTTAGCATTTATATTTATTTTACAGGCAACTTTGTATTTATTTTAACTAGGTACAAAAGCTATTAAATATTTATTGACTAATTAATAGCTACCTAGTTAAAATAATTACAAAATTACCTGTAAAATAAATCCTAACCTAAGTTACAATTAAACCTAACACTACACTGTCATTAAATAAATTAACTACAAGTACCTACAATTATCTACAATTAAATAAACTAAAGTACAAAACCCCCCCACTAAATTACAAAAAACAAACAAACACTAAATTACAAAAAATAAAAAAATATTACAAGAATTTTAAACTAATTACACCTAATCTAAGCCCCCTAATAAAATAACAAAGCCCCCCAAAATAAAAAAAATGCCCTACCCTATACTAAATTGCAAAAGTTAACAGCTCTATTACCTTACCAGCCCTGAACAGGGCCCTTTGCGGGGCATGCCCCAAAGAAAACAGCTCTTTTGCCTGTAAAAAAAAAAACACAATCCCCCCCCCACATTACAACCCACCACCCACATACCCCTACTCTAACCCAAACCCCCCTTAAATAAACCTAACACTACCCCCCTGAAGATCTCCCTACCTTGAGTCGTGTTCACCCAGCCGGGCCGAAGTCTTCATCCGATGGGGCAGAAGAGGACATCCAGACCGGCAGAAGTCTTCATCCAAGCGGGGCAAGAAGAGGTCTTCCATCCATCATACAAGTACCAAAATACAAACAAACACTAAATTACAAAAAATAATAAAATATTACAATAATTTTAAACTAATTACACCTAATCTAAGCCCCCTACTAGCTATTAATATAGCTTCAATATAACTAATAGTTACATTGTAGCTATTTTAGGATTTATATTTATTTTACAGGCAACTTTGTATTTATTTTAACTAGGTACAATAGCTATTAAATAGTTAATAACTATTTAATAACTACCTAGCTAAAATAAATACAAATTTACCTGTAAAATAAATCATAACCTAAGTTACAATTACACCTAACACTACACTATCATTAAATTAACTAAATAAATGAATCCTATATAAAACTAAAGACTTACCTGTAAAATAAACCCTAATATAGCTGCAATATAACTAATAGTTACATTGTAGCTATTTTAGCATTTATATTTATTGTACAGGCAACTTTGTATTTATTTTAACTAGGTACAATAGCTATTAAATAGATATTTACTGTTTAATAGCTACCTAGTTAAAATAATTACAAAATTACCTGTAAAATAAATCCTAACCTAAGTTACAATTAAACCTAACACTACACTATCATTAAATAAATTAACTACAAGTACCTACAATTAAATACAATTAAAAAACTAAACTAAAGTACAACCCCCCCCCACTAAATTACAAAAAATAAAAAAATATTACAAGAATTTTAAACTAATTACACCTAATATAAGCCCCCTAATAAAATAACAAAGCCCCCCAAAATAAAAAAAATGCCCTACCCTATACTAAATTACAAAAGTTAACAGCTCTATTACCTTACCAGCCCTGAACAGGGCCTTTTGCGGGGCATGCCCCAAAGAATACAGCTCTTTTGCCTGTAAAAAAAAACACAATCCCCCCCCCCCCACATTACAACCCACCACCCACATACCCCTACTCTAACCCAAACCCCCCTTAAATAAACCTAACACTACCCCCCTGAAGATCTCCCTACCTTGAGTCGTGTTCACCCAGCCGGGCCGAAGTCTTCATCCGATGGGGCAGAAGAGGACATCCAGACTGGCAGAAGTCTTCATCCAAGCGGGGCAAGAAGAGGTCTTCCATCCATCAGAAAAGTACAAAAAAACAAACAAACACTAAATTAGCAAAAATAATAAAATATTGCAATAATTTTAAACTAATTACACCTAATCTAAGCCCCCTACTAGCTATTAATATAGCTACAATATAACTAATAGTTACATTGTAGCTATTTTAGGATTTATATTTATTTTACAGGCAACTTTGTATTTATTTTAACTAGGTACAATAGCTATTAAATAGTTAATAACTACCTAGCTAAAATAAATACAAATTTACCTGTAAAATAAACCCTAACCTAAGTTACAATTACACCTAACACTACACTGTCATTAAATTAACTAAATAAATTAATCCTATATAAAACTAAATACTTACCTGTAAAATAAACCCTAATATAGCTACAATATAACTAATAGTTACATTGTAGCTATTTTAGCATTTATATTTATTTTACAGGCAACTTTGTATTTATTTTAACTAGGTACAATAGCTATTAAATAGTTATTGACTAATTAATAGCTACCTAGTTAAAATAATTACAAAATTACCTGTAAAATAAATCCTAACCTAAGTTACTATTAAACCTAACACTACACTATCATTAAATAAATTAACTACAAGTACCTACAATTAAATACAATGAAATAAACTAAACTAAAGTACAAAAAAAACAAACACTAAATTACAAAAAATAAAAAAAATTACAAGAATTTTAAACTAATTACACCTAATCTAAGCCCCCTAATAAAATAACAAAGCCCCCCAAAATAAAAAAATGCCCTACCCTATACTAAATTACAAAAGTAATCAGCTCTATTACCTTACCAGCCCTGAACAGGGCCTTTTGCGGGGGCATGCCCCAAAGAAAACAGCTCTTTTGCCTGTAAAAAAAAACACAATACCCCCCCCCACATTACAACCCACCACCCACATACCCCTACTCTAACCCAAACCCCCCTTAAATAAACCTAACACTACCCCCCTGAAGATCTCTCTACCGTGTCTTCACCCAGCGGGCCGAAGTCTTCATCCGATGGGGCAGAAGAGGACATCCAGACCGGCAGAAGTCTTCATCCAAGCGGGGCAAGAAGAGGTCTTCCATCCATCAGAAGTCTTGATCCAGGCGGCATCTTCTCTGTTCATCCATCCGGAGCGGAGCGGCAGCATCCTGAAGACATCCCACGCAGAGCATCCTCTTCTTTCTTGATCCGACGACTAGGTGACTGTACCTTTAAGTGACGTCATCCAAGATGGCGTCCCTTGAATTCCGATTGGCTGATAGGATTCTATCAGCCAATCGGAATTAAGGTAGGAAAAATCTGATTGGCTGATTCAATCAGCCAATCAGATTCAAGTTCAATCCGATTGGCTGATCCAATCAGATTGAGCTCGCATTCTATTGGCTGATCGGAACAGCCAATAGAATGCGAGGTCAATCTGGCTGATTCCATCAGCCAATCGGATTGAACTTGAATCTGATTGGCTGATTAAATCAGCCAATCAGATTTTTCCTACCTTAATTCCGATTGGCTGATAGAATCCTATCAGCCAATCGGAATTCAAGGGACGCCATCTTGGATGACGTCACTTAAAGGTACAGTCACCTAGTCGTCGGATCAAGAAAGAAGAGGATGCTCTGCGTGGGATGTCTTCAGGATGCTGCCGCTCCGCTCCGGATGGATGAACAGAGAAGATGCCGCCTGGATCAAGACTTCTGATGGATGGAAGACCTCTTCTTGCCCCGCTTGGATGAAGACTTCTGCCGGTCTGGATGTCCTCTTCTGCCCCATCGGATGAAGACTTCGGCCCGCTGGGTGAAGACACGGTAGAGAGATCTTCAGGGGGGTAGTGTTAGGTTTATTTAAGGGGGGTTTGGGTTAGAGTAGGGGTATGTGGGTGGTGGGTTGTAATGTGGGGGGGGGTATTGTGTTTTTTTTTACAGGCAAAAGAGCTGTTTTCTTTGGGGCATGCCCCGCAAAAGGCCCTTTTAAGGGCTGGTAAGGTAATAGAGCTGATTACTTTTGTAATTTAGTATAGGGTAGGGCATTTTTTTATTTTGGGGGGCTTTGTTATTTTATTAGGGGGCTTAGATTAGGTGTAATTAGTTTAAAATTTTTGTAATTTTTTTTATTTTTTGTAATTTAGTGTTTGTTTTTTTTGTACTTTAGTTTAGTTTATTTCATTGTATTTAATTGTAGGTACTTGTAGTTAATTTATTTAATGATAGTGTAGAGTTAGGTTTAATAGTAACTTAGGTTAGGATTTATTTTACAGGTAATTTTGTAATTATTTTAACTAGGTAGCTATTAATTAGTCAATAACTATTTAATAGCTATTGTACCTAGTTAAAATAAATACAAAGTTGCCTGTAAAATAAATATAAATCCTAAAATAGCTACAATGTAACTATTAGTTATATTGTAGCTATATTAGGGTTTATTTTACAGGTAAGTATTTAGTTTTATATAGGATTAATTTATTTAGTTAATTTAATGACAGTGTAGTGTTAGGTGTAATTGTAACTTAGGTTAGGGTTTATTTTACAGGTAAATTTGTATTTATTTTAGCTAGGTAGTTATTAACTATTTAATAGCTATTGTACCTAGTTAAAATAAATACAAAGTTGCCTGTAAAATAAATATAAATCCTAAAATAGCTACAATGTAACTATTAGTTATATTGTAGCTATATTAATAGCTAGTAGGGGGCTTAGATTAGGTGTAATTAGTTTAAAATTATTGTAATATTTTATTATTTTTGCTAATTTAGTGTTTGTTTGTTTTTTTGTACTTTTCTGATGGATGGAAGACCTCTTCTTGCCCCGCTTGGATGAAGACTTCTGCCGGTCTGGATGTCCTCTTCTGCCCCATCGGATGAAGACTTCGGCCCGGCTGGGTGAACACGACTCAAGGTAGGGAGATCTTCAGGGGGGTAGTGCTAGGTTTATTTAAGGGGGGTTTGGGTTAGAGTAGGGGTATGTGGGTGGTGGGTTGTAATGTGGGGGGAGGGATTGTGTTTTTTTTTTTACAGGCAAAAGAGCTGTTTTCTTTGGGGCATGCCCCGCAAAGGGCCCTGTTCAGGGCTGGTAAGGTAATAGAGCTGTTAACTTTTGTAATTTAGTATAGGTTGGGGCATTTTTTTTTATTTTGGGGGGCTTTGTTATTTTATTAGGGGGCTTAGATTAGGTGTAATTAGTTTAAAATTCTTGTAATATTTTTTTATTTTTTGTAATTTAGTGGGGGGGGTTTGTACTTTAGTTTAGTTTTCTCCAACATAGGTGTGTCCGGTCCACGGCGTCATCCTTACTTGTGGGATATTCTCTTCCCCAACAGGAAATGGCAAAGAGCCCAGCAAAGCTGGTCACATGATCCCTCCTAGGCTCCGCCTACCCCAGTCATTCTCTTTGCCGTTGTACAGGCAACATCTCCACGGAGATGGCTTAGTTTTTTAGTGTTTAACTGTAGTTTTTCATTATTCAATCAAGAGTTTGTTATTTTCAAATAGTGCTGGTACGTACTATTTACTCAGAAACAGAAAAGAGATGAAGAATTCTGTTTGTATGAGGAAAATGATTTTAGCAACCGTAACTAAAATCCATGGCTGTTCCACACAGGACTGTTGAGAGCAATTAACTTCAGTTGGGGGAACAGTTTGCAGTCCTTTGCTGCTTGAGGTATGACACATTCTAACAAGACGATGTAATGCTGGAAGCTGTCATTTTCCCTATGGGATCCGGTAAGCCATGTTTATTACGATTGTAAATAAGGGCTTCACAAGGGCTTATTTAGACTGTAGACCTTTTTTGGGCTAAATCGATTGATATTAACACTTATTTAGCCTTGAGGAATCATTTATTCTGGGTATTTTGATATAATAATATCGGCAGGCTCTGTTTTAGACACCTTATTCTTTAGGGGCTTTCCCAAAGCATAGGCAGAGTCTCATTTTCGCGCCGGTGTTGCGCACTTGTTTTTGAGAGGCATGGCATGCAGTCGCATGTGAGAGGAGCTCTGATACTTATAAAAGACTTCTGAAGGCGTCATTTGGTATCGTATTCCCCTTTGGGTTTGGTTGGGTCTCAGCAAAGCAGATACCAGGGACTGTAAAGGGGTTAAAGCTTAAAACGGCTCCGGTTCCGTTATTTTAAGGGTTAAAGCTTCCAAAATTGGTGTGCAATATTTTCAAGGCTTTAAGACACTGTGGTGAAAGTTTGGTGATTTTTGAACAATTCCTTCATGTTTTTTCGCAATTGCAGTAATAAAGTGTGTTCAGTTTAAAATTTAAAGTGACAGTAACGGTTTTATTTCCAAACGTTTTTTGTACTTTCTTATCAAGTTTATGCCTGTTTAACATGTCTGAACTACCAGATAGACTGTGTTCTGAATGTGGGGAAGCCAGAATTCCTATTCATTTAAATAAATGTGATTTATGTGATAATGACAATGATGCCCAAGATGATTCCTCAAGTGAGGGGAGTAAGCATGGTACTGCATCATTCCCTCCTTCGTCTACACGAGTCTTGCCCACTCAGGAGGCCCCTAGTACATCTAGCGCGCCAATACTCCTTACTATGCAACAATTAACGGCTGTAATGGATAATTCTGTCAAAAACATTTTAGCCAAAATGAACCCTTGTCAGCGTAAGCGTGGATGCTCTGTTTTAGTTACTGAAGAGCATGACGACGCTGATATTAATATCTCTGAAGGGCCCCTAACCCAATCTGAGGGGGCCAGGGAGGTTTTGTCTGAGGGAGAAATTACTGATTTAGGGAACATTTCTCAGCAGGCTGAATCTGATGTGATTACATTTAAATTTAAATTGGAACATCTCCGCATTTTGCTTAAGGAGGTATTATCCACTCTGGATGATTGTGAAAATTTGGTCATCCCAGAGAAACTATGTAAAATGGACAAGTTCCTAGAGGTGCCGGGGCTCCCAGAAGCTTTTCCTATACCCAAGCGGGTGGCGGACATTGTTAATAAAGAATGGGAAAGGCCCGGTATTCCTTTCGTCCCTCCCCCCATATTTAAAAAATTGTTTCCTATGGTCGACCCCAGAAAGGACTTATGGCAGTCAGTCCCCAAGGTCGAGGGAGCGGTTTCTACTTTAAACAAACGCACCACTATTCCCATAGAGGATAGTTGTGCTTTCAAAGATCCTATGGATAAAAAATTAGAAGGTTTGCTTAAAAAGATGTTTGTTCAGCAGGGTTACCTTCTACAACCCATTTCATGCATTGTCCCTGTCACTACAGCCGCATATTTCTAATCCTTGGGCGCTAGAAATAGTCTCCCAGGGTTATCTTCTGGAATTCAAGGGACTTCCCCCAAGGGGGAGGTTCCACAGGTCTCAGTTGTCTTCAGACCACATAAAAAGACAGGCGTTCTTACATTGTGTAGAAGACCTGTTAAAAATGGGAGTGATTCATCCTGTTCCATTGAGAGAACAAGGGATGGGGTTCTACTCCAATCTGTTCATAGTTCCCAAAAAAGAGGGAACGTTCAGACCAATCCTAGATCTCAAGATCTTAAACAAATTTCTCAAGGTCCCATCGTTCAAGATGGAAACCATTCGAACTATCCTTCCTTCCATCCAGGAAGGTCAATTCATGACCACGGTGGATTTAAAGGATGCGTATCTACATATTCCTATCCACAAGGAACATCATCGGTTCCTAAGGTTTGCATTCCTGGACAAACATTACCAGTTCGTGGCGCTTCCTTTCGGATTAGCCACTGCTCCAAGGATTTTCACAAAGGTACTAGGGTCCCTTCTAGCGGTGCTAAGACCAAGGGGCATTGCAGTAGTACCCTACCTGGACGACATTCTGATTCAAGCGTCGTCCCTCCCTCGAGCAAAGGCTCACACGGACATCGTCCTGGCCTTTCTCAGATCTCACGGCTGGAAAGTGAACGTGGAAAAGAGTTCTCTATCCCCGTCAACAAGGGTTCCCTTCTTGGGAACAATTATAGATTCCTCAGAAATGAGGATTTTTCTAACAGAGGCCAGAATAACAAAGCTTCTGGACTCTTGTCGGATTCTTTATTCCGTTCCTCTTCCTTCCGTAGCTCAGTGCATGGAAGTGATCGGGTTGATGGTAGCGGCAATGGACATAGTTCCTTTTGCGCGCATCCATCTAAGACCATTACAACTGTGCATGCTCAGTCAGTGGAATGGGGACTATACAGACTTGTCTTCAAAGATACAAGTAAATCAGAGGACCAGAGACTCACTCCGTTGGTGGCTGTCCCTGGACAACCTGTCACAAGGGATGACATTCCGCAGACCAGAGTGGGTCATTGTCACGACCGACGCCAGTCTGACGGGCTGGGGCGCGGTCTGGGGACCCCTGAAAGCTCAGGGTCTTTGGTCTCGGGAAGAATCTCTTCTACCGATAAATATTCTGGAACTGAGAGCGATATTCAATGCTCTCAAGGCTTGGCCTCAGCTAGCAAGGACCAAGTTCATACGGTTTCAATCAGACAACATGACGACTGTTGCGTACATCAACCATCAGGGGGGAACAAGGAGTTCCCTAGCGATGGAGGAAGTGACCAAGATTATTCTATGGGCGGAGTCTCACTCCTGCCACCTGTCTGCTATCCACATCCCGGGAGTGGAAAATTGGGAAGCGGATTTTCTGAGTCGTCAGACATTGCATCCGGGGGAGTGGGAACTCCATCCGGAAATCTTTGCCCTAGTCACTCAGCTGTGGGGCATTCCAGACATGGATCTAATGGCCTCTCGTCAGAACTTCAAAGTTCCCTGTTACGGGTCCAGATCCAGGGATCCCAAGGCAGCTCTAGTGGATGCACTAGTAGCACCTTGGACCTTCAAACTAGCTTATGTGTTTCCGCCGTTTCCTCTCATTCCCAGGCTGGTAGCCAGGATCAATCAGGAGAGGGCGTCGGTGATCTTCATAGCTCCTGCGTGGCCACGCAGGACTTGGTATGCAGATCTGGTGAATATGTCATCGGCTCCACCTTGGAAGCTACCTTTGAGACGAGACCTTCTTGTTCAGGGTCCGTTCGAACATCCGAATCTGGGTTCACTCCAGCTGACTGCCTGGAGATTGAACGCTTGATTTTATCGAAGCGAGGTTTCTCAGATTCTGTTATCGATACTCTTGTTCAGGCCAGAAAGCCTGTAACTAGAAAGATTTACCACAAAATTTGGAAAAGATATATCTGTTGGTGTGAATCTAAAGGATTCCCTTGGGACAAGGTTAAGATTCCTAGGATTCTATCCTTCCTTCAAGAAGGATTGGAAAAAGGATTATCGGCAAGTTCCCTGAAGGGACAGATTTCTGCCTTGTCGGTGTTACTTCACAAAAAGCTGGCAGCTGTGCCAGATGTTCAAGCCTTTGTTCAGGCTTTGGTTAGAATTAAGCCTGTTTACAAACCTTTGACTCCTCCTTGGAGTCTCAATTTAGTTCTTTCAGTTCTTCAGGGGGTTCCGTTTGAACCCTTACATTCCGTTGATATTAAGTTATTATCTTGGAAAGTTTTGTTTTTAGTTGCAATTTCTTCTGCTAGAAGAGTTTCAGAATTATCTGCTCTGCAGTGTTCCCCTCCTTATCTGGTGTTCCATGCAGATAAGGTGGTTTTACGTACTAAACCTGGTTTTCTTCCGAAAGTTGTTTCTAACAAAAACATTAACCAGGAGATTATCGTGCCTTCTCTGTGTCCGAAACCAGTTTCAAAGAAGGAACGTTTGTTGCACAATTTGGATGTTGTTCGCGCTCTAAAATTCTATTTAGATGCTACAAAGGATTTTAGACAAACATCTTCCTTGTTTGTTGTTTATTCAGGTAAAAGGAGAGGTCAAAAAGCAACTTCTACCTCTCTCTCTTTTTGGATTAAAAGCATCATCAGATTGGCTTACGAGACTGCCGGACGGCAGCCTCCTGAAAGAATCACAGCTCATTCCACTAGGGCTGTGGCTTCCACATGGGCCTTCAAGAACGAGGCTTCTGTTGATCAGATATGTAGGGCAGCGACTTGGTCTTCACTGCACACTTTTACCAAATTTTACAAGTTTGATACTTTTGCTTCTTCTGAGGCTATTTTTGGGAGAAAGGTTTTGCAAGCCGTGGTGCCTTCCATTTAGGTGACCTGATTTGCTCCCTCCCTTCATCCGTGTCCTAAAGCTTTGGTATTGGTTCCCACAAGTAAGGATGACGCCGTGGACCGGACACACCTATGTTGGAGAAAACAGAATTTATGTTTACCTGATAAATTTCTTTCTCCAACGGTGTGTCCGGTCCACGGCCCGCCCTGGTTTTTTTAATCAGGTCTGATAATTTATTTTCTTTAACTACAGTCACCACGGTACCATATGGTTTCTCCTATGCTAATATTCCTCCTTAACGTCGGTCGAATGACTGGGGTAGGCGGAGCCTAGGAGGGATCATGTGACCAGCTTTGCTGGGCTCTTTGCCATTTCCTGTTGGGGAAGAGAATATCCCACAAGTAAGGATGACGCCGTGGACCGGACACACCGTTGGAGAAAGAAATTTATCAGGTAAACATAAATTCTGTTTTTTTAATTGCATTTAATTGTAGGTACTTGTAGTTAATTTATTTAATGATAGTGTAGTGTTAGGTTTAATTGTAACTTAGGTTAGGATTTATTTTACAGGTAATTTTGTAATTATTTTAACTAGGTAGCTATTAAATAGTCAATATCTATTTAATAGCTATTGAACCTAGTTAAAATAAATACAAAGTTGCCTGTACAATAAATATAAATGCTAAAATAGCTACAATGTAACTATTAGTTATATTGCAGCTATATTAGGGTTTATTTTACAGGTAAGTCTTTAGTTTTATATAGGATTCATTTATTTAGTTAATTTAATGATAGTGTAGTGTTAGGTGTAATTGTAACTTAGGTTATGATTTATTTTACAGGTAAATTTGTATTTATTTTAGCTAGGTAGTTATTAAATAGTTATTAACTATTTAATAACTATTGTACCTAGTTAAAATAAATACAAAGTTGCCTGTAAAATACATATAAATCCTAAAATAGCTACAATGTAACTATTAGTTATATTGAAGCTATATTAATAGCTAGTAGGGGGCTTAGATTAGGTGTAATTAGTTTAAAATTATTGTAATATTTTATTATTTTTGGTAATTTAGTGTTTGTTTGTATTTTGGTACTTGTATGATGGATGGAAGACCTCTTCTTGCCCCGCTTGGATGAAGACTTCTGCCGGTCTGGATGTCCTCTTCTGCCCCATCGGATGAAGACTTCGGCCCGGCTGGGTGAAAACGACTCAAGGTAGGGAGATCTTCAGGGGGGTAGTGTTAGGTTTATTTAAGGGGGGTTTGGGTTAGAGTAGGGGTATGTGGGTGGTGGGTTGTAATGTGGGGGGGGATTGTGTTTTTTTTTTTACAGGCAAAAGAGCTGTTTTCTTTGGGGCATGCCCCGCAAAGGGCCCTGTTCAGGGCTGGTAAGGTAATAGAGCTGTTAACTTTTGTAATTTAGTATAGGGTAGGGCATTTTTTTTTATTTTGGGGGGCTTTGTTATTTTATTAGGGGGCTTAGATTAGGTGTAATTAGTTTAAAATTCTTGTAATATTTTTTTATTTTTTGTAATTTAGTGTTTGTTTTTTTTTTGTAATTTAGTGGGGGGGTTTTGTACTTTAGTTTATTTAATTGTAGATAATTGTAGGTACTTGTAGTTAATTTATTTAATGACAGTGTAGTGTTAGGTTTAATTGTAACTTAGGTTAGGATTTATTTTACAGGTAATTTTGTAATTATTTTAACTAGGTAGCTATTAATTAGTCAATAACTATTTAATAGCTATTGTACCTAGTTAAAATAAATACAAAGTTGCCTGTAAAATAAATATAAATCCTAAAATAGCTACAAAGTAACTATTAGTTATATTGCAGCTATCTTAGGGTTTATTTTACAGGTAAGTCTTTAGTTTTAAATAGGATTCATTTATTTAACTATAGTAAATTTATTTCGTTTTATTTAAATTATATTTAAGTTAGGGGGTGTTAGGGTTAGGGTTAGATTTAGGTTTAGGGGTTAATAACCTTATTATAGTAGCGGCGACGTTGCGGGCGGGAGATTAGGGGTTAATAATTGTAGGTAGGTGGCGGCGATGTTAGGGAGGGCAGATTAGGGGTTAATAAAATGTATTATAGTGTTTGCGAGGCGGGAGTGCGGCGGTTTAGGGGTTAATACATTTATTATAGTGGCGGCGATTTGCGGTCGGCAGATTAGGGGTTAATACTTGTAGTTAGATTGTGGCGACGTTGGGGGGGGGCAGATTAGGGGTTAATAACTATAATGTAGGGGTCGGCGGTGTTAGGGACAGCAGATTAGGGGTTAATAGCTATAATGTAGGCGGCGGCGATATCGGGTCGGCAGATTAGGGGTTAATACTTGTAGTTAGATTGCGGCGACGTTGGGGGGAGGCAGATTAGGGGTTAATAACTATAATGTAGGGGTCGGCGGTGTTAGGGACAGCAGATTAGGGGTTAATAGCTATAATGTAGGTGGCGGCGATATTCGGTCGGCAGATTAGGGGTTAATAAAATAATGCAGGTGTCAGCGATAGCGGAGGCAGCAGATTAGGGGTTAATAAGTGTTAGATTAGGGGTGTTTAGAGACTCGGGGTACATGTTAGGGTGTTAGGTGCAGACTTAGTGTTTCCCCATAGGAAACAATGGGGCTGCGGTGTTAGTTTTTTTTCAGCCGAAACTCCCATTGTTTCCTATGGGGAAATGCCGAATCTTAACGAGCTAATTCGGATTTATTCGGAGATACGGCAGCTATTTCGGATTCATTCGGTAGATTCGGAAGTATTTTAATTCGGAAATCCGAATCGATCCGAATCTCCGAATTTACCGAATTTACAGAATTTCCGAATTAATCCGAAACGAACCGCACATGTCTAAAAAACAGCTATTTCATATACAAATAATAAACCTAAAGAAACAATTGCTCATATAGTTTATGCTCTGTTGCTTGTATAACACGTCACTGGGAACACTTTAAGGGAAAAACAAGGATGTATTTATTTTTGGCTGATCAGCAGATCTCACTGCTTTTATTGGTGGACAGTGACGTGTCTCACAAAGGTTGTTAAGGAACTCACAAAAAACTGAAAAAATGCTATGAATAAAATGAGTTATGTGCCTTTTAAACAGTGAGATATAGTGGACTTTTTATTGTACGTTTAAAAGTAAATCGGTATATAGTATTTCAACATTATATCTGATATTGTAGTAATGCAAATAGCACATAAAATAATTTAATAAACTTTGGATTTGCTTGATTTCAAGCCTTACAAAAAGATTTCAAGGGACAAATAAGGTAAAAATTTAAACGTGCATGTTTTAGATAGAAGCAGTTTTGCAACATGCTTCAATTAGCAAAAATGCTTCCAGTAAAAGTCATTAGTTTTTTTTTTTTTTGCAGCATATGCACATATGCTCTGAGGACATGTGCATCTTCTTAGGAGTCAGCAGTAACTTGCATGACACAAAGTAAGTCTTCACAGGCACAATACGCACCACCACCAGATCTCTGAGCTTGAATACTGGTGCATGGCTCTCACAGAATATGTGCGTATGCCGTTGAAAAACATTAATCCTTTTTACTAGAAGCATTTTTGCTAATGGAAGTATTGCAAAAAATCCTTCTATTTAAAACTGAAATGCACCCGTGCACATTTTAATTTAGATTTTTTTTTATTCCTTTCATGTTTTTTTATAATAATGTGGTACTCGGCTGCTCACATAGTCATAGGGGAAGGCAACTGGGTGTAGTGTGTAGTTCTATTTTTATCCTTACACAGTCTATGAATAAACTGTAATCAGTGCCTGAGTGTAATGTTAAATGCTTTGGCCATGGTTCATCCACAGACATTTTTTTTTTTTTTTTTGATGGGGAGAAGCAAGGGGCCTAAAAAAGTAAAATGCTAAAAACAATAGAATATCGGTGTCCACATCAGAAGATCGTCGAAAGTTACTCGCTGCTGCATTTAAAAAACTGTGGCTCAATGGGGTCAGAAAGTTACTTACGTGGGTTGTTAATCTTGAAATATTAAAATCTTGAAGGAGCACAAATTTTAAATGCTGGTGGCACATGCCAAGGAATTTTGTGTCTGCACTAGCAACATAGACCAATAATAGAGTTGGAATATCTCTAATATGGGTTTTCTGTATGAAGTGGTGTGGCTATTGTAGATGGCTGGATAATGGCTAATGTATTTTTCTTTTTCTTTCTGCAGGTTAGCAATGGTCGGTCAGTAGAGGAACCTCTCCCCAGTAGGTTCTCAGGCGGGTGGGGCCCAGACTCGGCCTGAACCATGGAGGAGAGTCACAATAATGTCAATCAGGCTCATGTCCTGTTTGACCGGTTTGTCCAGGCCAGCACCTGCAAGGGGACCCTCAAGAGCTTCCAGGAGCTATGTGATTATTTGGACTTGAAGCCCAGGGATTATCGGTCCTTTTACCACAAGCTGAAGTCTAAACTCAACTACTGGAAGGCCAAAGCCCTCTGGGTTAAGCTGGACAAAAAGGGGGGGCACAAAGACTACAAGAAGGGCAAAGCCTGTACTAACACTAAGGTAAGCAGACATGATGGTTAAATAGATCTATCATGCTTCTTTTTGTTGTTCATAGGACATTTCCATCTTAATATGGGAAGAGTCCACAGCTGCATTCCTTACTTGTGGGAAATACTGAACCTGGCCACCAGGAGGAGGCAAAGACACCTCAGCCAAAGGCTTAAATACCTCCCCCACTTCCTCATAACCCCAGTCATTCTTTGCCTTTCGTCACAGGAGGTTGGCAGAGAAGTGTCAGAAGATTTCAGAGTAGTCTCTTATGGAGGGTAGTACTCTTCGTTATGGGACTGGAGTTTTAAGTAATCCTGTCAGCCTCTCAGTGAGAGCATGGATGAAAGTTAGAGTCCGGAGATGCAGGGAGAGTCTTTCTGCGAAACCATCCCGACTCATTAACAGCTCCATAGGCAATCGGCGTTGACTAGTTTCGCTGCCTGCTTTATTCACTCAAGTCCATGTTAGAAGCGATGCTACTATCTGTGACACTTAAAGGGCCGTGTTCCTGTTCCACGGCGTAGATTCTGGTAAGATTGTTTATTTTTTTTATACTTGTATGATAACGCAAGAAGACGGGGTCACAGTGTGACTCCTTTTATCTGTGTAGAATCAAGGGTTAATATCTCCTTAGGGGGGATTATTGAACAGGGGGAGATAATCTTATATGTTTGTTTGATTTTATGCTGCTTTTATGTGTGAGATGTTATGGGCTCATAGACTGTTATGGAATATACAGGTTCCACTTTCACTTTGAGAGCCATGCAGCTTACAAGTTTGGTGTGCTCTCTCATAGCAGGGACGGTCCTGCCTTGTGCACCATGTGATTCATTCCCTTTTCTTTCATGTAATTGTCAAGAGTCCATGAGCTAGTGACGTATGGGATATACAATCCTACCAGGAGGGGCAGAGTTTCCCAAACCTAAAAATGCCTATAAATACACCCCTCACCACACCCACAATTCAGTTTTACAAACTTTGCCTCCGATGGAGGTGGTGAAGTAAGTCTGTGCTAAGATTTCTACGTTGACATGCGCTTCTCAGCATTTTGAAGCCCGATTCCTCTGAGTACAGCGAATGTCAGAGGGGCGTGGAGAGTATCACCTATTGAATGCAATGATTTTCCTAACGGCGGTCTTTTTCATATATTCTCTGTTATCGGTCGTAGAAATTCATCTCCTACCTCCCTTTTCAGATCGACGATATACTCTCATATACCATTATCTCTACTAATAACTGTTTCAGTACTGGTTTGGCTATCAGCTATATGTGGATGGGTGTCTTTTGGTAAGTATGTTTTTATTACTTGAGACACCTCAGTTATGGTTTTGGCACACTATGCATTTATCTAAAGTTCTAAATATATGTATTGTGTTTGTACTTATATTTGCCATGAGTCAGGTTCATGTCTTTCCTTTTGCAGATTGTCAGTTTTATATTTGGGGAAAATTAATATTAAGAAATTATTTTTTTCTTACCTGAGGTTTAGTCTTTTTTTCAATTGACTACTTTGTTTCAAATTGCAGGCTGACTTAGGCACGCGGGTGCACCAAATGCTACACTTTATTGCGTCATTCTTGGCGCGATAATTTTTTGGTGCGAAAGGCACGTCCATTGACGCAAGTTCGTTATTTCCTGTGTCGTAATTGACACAGAGGTTTCACACAGAGTTGCGTCGTTAGTGACGCGAGTGTGTCATTTCCGGACATGGTTGGCGCCAAAACTTTTTAAAGTTACGTTGTGTGTCATACTTGGCGCCAAACTTTTTTTCATTATTTATTTGTCCCATTGCCTTTTTCTATGTCAGAGGGCAATGCTATTTGCATTTTTTCCCATTCCTGAAACTGTCATATAAAGAAATTGATAATTTTGCTTTATATGTTGTTTTTTCTTTTACATTCTGCAAGATGTCTCAATCTGATCCTGCCTCAGAAGTATCTGTTGGAACTTTGCTGCCTGACATCTGTTGTACCAAAGCTAAGTGCATTTGTTGTAAAATTGTGGAGATTATATCTCCTAATGTCATTTGTATTAGTTGCCATGATAAACTTTTACATGCAGATAGTTTGTCCATCAGTAATAGTACATTGCCGGTTGCAGTTCCTTCAACTTCTAATGTACATGATATACCTATGAATTTTAAAGAATTTGTTACTGATTCTATTCAGAAGGCTTTGTCTGCATTTCCGCCTTCTAATAAGCGTAAGAGGTCTTTTAAAACTTCTCATAAAGTTGATGAAATTTCGAATGATGACAACATAATGAATTATCCACCTCTGATGAGGATCTATCTGATTCAGAAGATCCTTCCTCAGATATTAACACTGACAAATCTACTTATTTATTTAAAATGGAGTATATGCGTTCTTTGTTAAAAGAAGTGTTAATTACTTTGGATATTGAGGAAGCTAGTCCTCTTGATATTAAAACCAGTAAACGTTTAAATTCTGTTTTTAAACCTCCTGTGGTTACTCCAGAGGTTTTTCCTATTCCTGATGCTATTTCTGATATGATTTCTAAGGAATGGAATAAGCCGGGTACTCCTTTTAATCCTTCTGCAAGGTTTACAAAATTGTATCCTTTACCAGCAATTTCAATAGAGTTTTGGGAACAGATCCCCAAAGTTGATGGGGCTATTTCTACTCTTGCTAAATGAACCACTATTCCTATGGAAGATAGTACTTCCTTTAAAGATCCTTTAGATAGGAAGCTTGAATCTTATCTAAGGAAAGCCTATTTATATTCAGGTCATCTTCTTAGGCCTGCAATTTCTTTGGCTGATGATGCAGCTGCTTCAACTTTTTGGTTGGAGAATTTAGCACAACAAGAATTGGATTTTGACTTATATAGCATTGTTCGTTTACTACAACATGCTAATCATTTTATTTGTGATGCAATTTTTGATATTATCAAAATTGATGTTAGATCCATGTCTTTAGCTATTTTGGCTAGAAGAGCTTTGTGGCTTAAATCTTGGAATGCTGATATGACATCTAAGTCTAGATTACTATCTTTCTTTCCAAGGTAATAATTTATTTGGTTCTCAGTTGGATTCTATTATTTCAACTGTTACTGGGGGGAAGGGAGTTTTTTGCCTCAGGCTAAAAAAACCTAAGGTTAAATCTAAGGCTTCTAATCGTTTTCGTTCCTTTTGTCAAAATAAGGAACATAAATCTAATCCTTCCCCCAAGGAAACTGTTTCCAATTGGAAGCCTTCCTCAAATTGGAATAAATCCCAAGCCTTTTAAGAAACGAAAGTCAGCCCCTATGTCCGCATGAAGGTGCGGCCCTCATTCCAGCTCAGATGGTAGGGGGCAGATTAAGGTTTTTCAAGGATGTTTGGGCAAATTCTGTCCAAAATCAATGGATTCAGATCATTGTCTCTCAAGGGTATCGAATAGGATTCAGAGCAAGACCTCCTGTGAGAAGATTTTTTTCTCTCTCACGCATCCCAGTAAATCCAGTAAAGAGTTCAGAGTATGAACATTCTGGGTCGGAGTCTGCTGACTTTAAACCTCTGGGTGCGGAGGAACCAGACTTTAGTTTAAGAATTTGCGCTTTCTTCTAAAGGAAGTTTTTGGTCCCAGAGGCCAAATTGCTTGATGAACCTTTAATTCATAAATTGGAAGGAGTTTGAGGACAGGGTGGTACCTTATCCTTCCCTGCTCCTGTTAGTTTGCCGAACATTATTATTAATGAATGGGACAGGATTGGATTCCTTTTCCCCCCTCTTCTCCCTTTAACAAATTGTCCCCGGCCCTGGGCTCTCAATGGAGTTGTGAGGTTCTGTCCCTAAATGGGATGGTGTTATCTTCACCCTTGCTAAACGTGCTACTATACCACTTGAGGATAATTCTTTGTTTGAAGAGCCCATGAATAAAAGGTCGAAACTCTCTTAAGAAGGATGTTTCAACATAGGGATATAAGTGGCGGCGGCTGTTTCCGCGGTTACTGGAGAAACTATCGTCAGGTGTGACTCCTTATAGGATTGATCGGGGTGGAGGGTCCCCTCGACGTTACTCAGAGAAGATTTATGGCCTTGAGGGTTGTTAATTATTTTATTTGTGCTGCTATTAGGCATTTTATTCGCTTGAATGCTATGGCTTCAGCTTTCTTTCATGTAATTAGCAAGAGTCCATGAGCTAGTGACGTATGGGATATACATTCCTACCAGGAGGGGCAAAGTTTCCCAAACCTTAAAATGCCTATAAATACACCCCTCGCCACACCCACAATTCAGTTTTACAAACTTTGCCTCCTATGGAGGTGGTGAAGTAAGTTTGTGCTAGATTCTACGTTGATATGCGCTCCGCAGCAGGTTGGAGCCCGGTTTTCCTCTCAGCGTGCAGTGAATGTCAGAGGGATGTGAGGAGAGTATTGCCTATTTGAATGCAATGATCTCCTTCTACGGGGTCTATTTCATAGGTTCTCTGTTATCGGTCGTAGAGATTAATCTCTTACCTCCCTTTTCAGATCGACGATATACTCTTATATATATATATATATATATATACCATTACCTCTGCTGATTTTAGTTTCAGTACTGGTTTGGCTTTCTACAACATGTAGATGAGTGTCCTGGGGTAAGTAAGTAAGCTTATTTTCTGTGACACTCTAAGCTATGGTTAGGCACTTTGTTTATAAAGTTCTAAATATATGTATTCAAACATTTATTTGCCTTGACTCAGAATGTTCAACATTCCTTATTTTCAGACAGTCTGTTTCATACTTGGGATAATGCATTTGTTTCAATCATTTTTTCTTACCTTAAAAAATTTGACTTTTTCCCTGTGGGCTGTTAGGCTCGCGGGGGCTGAAAATGCTTCATTTTATTGCGTCATTCTTGGCGCTGACTTTTTTGGCGCAAAATTTTTTTTCTGTTTCCGGCGTCATACGTGTCGCCGGAAGTTGCGTCATTTTTTGACTTTTTTTGCGTCAAAAGTGTCGGCGTTCCGGATGTGGCGTCATTTTTGGCGCCAAAAAATATGGGCGTCATTTTTGTCTCCACATTATTTAAGTCTCATTATTTATTGCTTCTGGTTGCTAGAAGCTTGTTCACTGGCATTTTTTTCCCATTCCTGAAACTGTCATTTAAGGAATTTGATCAATTTTGCTTTATATGTTGTTTTTTTTTTTTTTACATATTGCAAGATGTTCCACGTTGCAACTGAGTCAGAAGATACTTCAGGAAAATCGCTGCCCAGTGCTGGAGCTACCAAGCTAAGTGTATCTGCTATAAACTTTTGGTATCTGTTTCTCCAGCTGTTGTTTGTATTGCATGTCATGACAAGCTTATTAATGCAGATAAAATTTCCTTTAGTACTGTTACATTACCTGTTGCTGTTCCGTCAACATCTAATTTTCAGAGTGTTCCTGATAACATAAGAGATTTTATTTTTAAATCCATTAAGAAGGCTATGTCTGTTATTTCTCCTTCTAGTATACATAAAAGTCTTTTAAAACTTCTCTTTTTTCAGATGAATTTTTAAATGAACATCATCATTCTGATACTGATAATGGTTCTTCTGGTTCAGAGGTTTCTGTCTCAGAGGTTGATGCTGATAAATCTTTGTATTTGTTCAAGATGGAATTTATTCGTTCTTTACTTAAAGAAGTATTAATTGCATTAGAAATAGAGGATTCTGGTCCTCTTGATACTAAATCTAAACGTTTAAATAAGGTTTTTAAATCTCCTGTAGTTATTCCAGAAGTGTTTTCTCTCCCTGATGCTATTTCTGAAGTAATTTCCAGGGAATGGAATAATTTGGGTAATTCATTTACTCCTTCTAAACGTTTAAGCAATTATATCCTGTGCCATCTGGCAGATTAGAGTTTTGGGACAAAATCTCTAAGGTTAATGGGGCTGTCTCTACTCCTGCTAAACGTACTACTATTCCTACGGCAGATAGTACTTCATTTAAGGATCCTTTAGATAGGAAAATTGAATCCTTTCTAAGAAAAGCTTACTTATGTTCAGGTAATCTTCTTAGACCTGCTATATTTTTAGCGGATGTTGCTGCAGCTTCAACTTTTTGGTTAGAAGCTTTAGCGCAACAAGTAACAGATCATAATTTTATAGCATTATTATTATTCTATAACATGCTAATAATTTTATTTGTGATACCATCTTTTGATATCATTAGAGTTGATGTCAGGTATATGTCTCTAGCTATTTTAGCTAGAAAAGCTTTATGGCTTAAAACTTGGAATGCTGATATGTCTTCTAAGTCAAGTTTGCTTTCCCTTTCTTTCCAGGGTAATAAATTATTCGATTCTTAGTTGGATTCTATTATCTCAACTGTTACTGGAGGGAAGGGAACTTTTTTTACCAAAGGATAAAAAATCTAAGGTAAATTTAGGTCTAATAATCATTTTCGTTCCTTTCCTCACAACAAGGAACAAAAGCCTGATCCTTCATCCTCAGGAGCGGTATCAGTTTGGAAACCATTTCCAGTTTGGAATATATCCAAGCCTTATAGAAACCTATAGCCAGCTCCTAAATACCCATGAAGGTGCGGCCCTCATTCCAGCTCAGCTGGTATGGGGCAGTTTACGTTTTCTTCAAGGAAATTTAAATCAATTCCGTTCACAATCTCTGGTTTCAGAACATTGTTTCAGAAAGGTACAGAATTGGCTTCAAGTTAAGGCCTCCTGCAAAGAGATTTTTTTCTTTCCCGTGTCCCAGTAAACACAGCAAAGGCTCAGCATTTCTGAAATGTGTTTCAGATCTAGAGTTGGCTGGAGTAATTATGCCAGTTCCAGTTCTGGAACAGGGGCTGGGGTTTTATTCTATCTCTTCATTGTACCAAAGAAGGTCAATTCCTTCAGACCAGTTCCGGATCTATCAATATTGAATCGTTATGTAAGGATACCAACATTCAAGATGGTAACTGTAGGACTATCTTGCCTTTTGTTTAGCAAGGGCATTTATGTCTACAATAGATTTACAGGATGCATATCTGCATATTCCGATTCATCCAGATCACTTTTAGTTTCTGAGATTCTCTTTTTAGACAAGCATTACCAGTTTTGTGGCTCTACCGTTTGGCCTAGCGTCAGCTCCAAGAATTTTTTTCAAAGGTTCTCGGTGCCCTTCTGTCTGTAATCAGAGAACAGGGTTTTGGTATTTCCTTATTTGGACGATATCTTGGTACTTGCTCAGTCTTCACATTTTCGCAGAATCTCATACGAATCGACTTGTGGTGTTTCTTCAAGATCATGGTTGGAGGATCAATTTACCAATCAGTTCGTTCATTGTTTCCTCAGACAAGGGTAACCTTTTTAGGTTTCCAGATAGATTCAGTGTCTATGACTCTGTCCTTGTCAGATAAGAGAAGTTTAACATTGATATCAGCTTGTCAAAACCTTCAGTCACAATCATTCCCTTTGGTAGCCTTATGCATGGAAATTTTAGGTCTTAGGACTGCCGCATCGGATGCGATCTCCTTTGCTCGTTTTCACATGCAACCTCTTCAGCTCTGTATGCTGAACCAGTGGTGCAGGGATTACACAAAGATATCTCAATTAATATCTTTAAACCGATTATACGACACTCTCTGACATGGTGGACAGTTCACCATCGTTTAGTTCAGGGGGCTTCTTTGTTCTTCCGACCTGGACTATAATCTCAACAGATGCAAGTCTTACAGGTTGGGGAGCTGTGTGGGGGTCTCTGACGGCACAAGGGGTTTGGGAATCTCAGGAGGTGAGATTACCGATCAATATTTTTGAACTCCGTGCAATTTTCAGAGCTCTTCAGTTTTGGCCTCTTCTGAAGAGAGAGTTGTTCATTTGTTTTCAGATAGACAATGTCACAGCTGTGGCATACATCAATCATCAAGGAGGGACTCACAGTCCTCTGGCTATGAAAGAAGTATCTCGAATTTTGGTTTGGGCGGAATCCAGCTCCTGTCTAATCTCTGCGGTTCATATCCCAGGTATAGACAATTGGGAAGCGGATTATCTCAGTCGCCAAACGTTGCATCCGGGCGAATGGTCTCTTCACCCAGAGGTATTTCTTCAGATTGTTCAAATGTGGGAACTCCCAGAAATAGATCTGATGGCTTCTCATCTAAACAAGAAACTTCCCTGGTATCTGTCCAGATCCCGGGATCCTCGGGCGGAAGCAGTGGATACATTATCACTTCCTTGGAAGTATCATCCTGCCTATATCTTTCCGCCTCTAGTTCTTCTTCCAAGAGTATTCTCCAAGATTCTAAAGGAATGCTCGTTTGTCCTGCTGGTAGCTCCAGCATGGCCTCACAGGTTTTGGTATGCGGATCTTGTCCGGATGGCCTCTTGCCAGCTGTGGACTCTTCCGTTAAGACCAGACTTTCTGTCGCAAGGTCCTTTTTTTCCATCAGGATCTCAAATCCTTAAATTTTAAGGTATGGAGTTTGAACGCTTGATTCTTGGTCAAAGAAGGTTTCTCTGACTCTGTGATTAATACTATGTGACAGGCTCGTAAATCTGTATCTAGAGAGATATATTATAGAGTCTGGAAGACTTATATTTCTTAGTGTCTCTCTCATCATTTTTTCTTGGCATTCTTTTTGAATACCGAGAATTTTACAGTTTCTTCAGGATGGTTTAGATAAAGGTTTGTCCGCAAGTTCCTTGAAAGGACAAATCTCTGCTCTTTCTGTTCTTTTTTCACAGAAGGATTGCTAATCTTCCTGATATTATTGTTTTGTACAAGCTTTGGTTCGTATAAAACCTGTCATTAAGTCAATTTCTCCTCCTTGGAGTTTGAATTTGGTTCTGGGGGCTTTTCAAGCTCCTCCTTTTGAACCCATGCATTCTTTGGTCGTTATATTACTTTCTTGGAAAGTTTTGTTTCTTTTGGCCATCTCTTCAGCCAGAAGAGTCTCTGAATTATCTGCTCTTTCTTGTGAGTCTCCTTTTCTGATTTTTCATCAGGATAAGGCGGTGCTGCGAACTTTTTTTGAATTTTTTACCTAAGGTTGTGAATTCTAACAACATTAGTAGAGAAATTGTGGTTCCTTCATTATGTCCTAATCCTATGAATTCTAAGGAGAAATCATTGCATTCTTTGGATGCTGTTAGAGCTTTGTATTATTATGTTTAAGCTACTAAGTCTTTCCGAAAGACTTCTAGTCTATTTGTCATCTTTTCCGGTTCTAGAAAAGGCCAGAAAGCTTCTGCCATTTCTTTGGCATCTTGGTTGAATTCTTTATTTCATCATGCCTATGTCGAGTCGGGTAAAATTCCGCCTCGAAGGATGTCAGTTTCTACTTCCTGGGCGTTTAGGAATGAAGCTTCGGTTGATCAGATTTGCAAAGCAGCAACTTGGTCCTCTTTGCATACTTTTTCTAAATTCTACCATTTTGATGTGTTTTCTTCTTCTGAAGCAGTTTTTGGTAGAAAAGTACTTCAGGCAGTGGTTTCAGTTTGAATCTTCTGCTTATGTTTTTCATTAAACTTTATTATTTATATTTTGGGTGTGGATTATTTTCAGCAGGAATTGGCTGTCTTTATTTTATCCCTCCCTCTCTAGTGACTCTTGTGTGGAAAGATCCACATCTTGGGTAGTCATTATCCCATACGTCACTAGCTCATGGACTCTTGCTAATTACATGAAAGAAAACATAATTTATGTAAGAACTTACCTAATAAATTAATTTCTTTCATATTAGCAAGAGTCCATGAGGTCCGCCCTTTTTTGTGGTGGTTATGATTTTTTTGTATAAAGCACAATTATTCCAATTCCTTATTTTATATGCTTTCGCACTTTTTTCTTATCACCCCACTTCTTGGCTATTCGTTAAACTGAATTGTGGGTGTGGTGAGGGGTGTATTTATAGGCATTTTAAGGTTTGGGAAACTTTGCCCCTCCTGGTAGGAATGTATATCCCATACGTCACTAGCTCATGGACTCTTGCTAATATGAAAGAAATTAATTTATCAGGTAAGTTCTTACATAAATTATGTTTTTTCTGTTCATGCCCGTTTTGCTATGGCTGAAGTAAGGTCTGCGGATATGACTTCTAAATCTAGACTTCTTCCCTCTCTTTAAGGGAATGATTTTGTCTGGTCCAGGCCTGCACTCAATTATCTCCACGGTCTTAGGGGCAAGGGTGCCTTCCTACCGCAAGAGTATATGAACTAATCTAAGGGGCGATTTTCATTCTGATAAAGCCCATGTCAGCAGTCCTCCGCTAAGCCAGATCAAACCAAGAGCTCTTGGAAGCCGGTTTAGTCCTGGAATAGATGCCCGCCGAATCTAAGTTGGCATGAATGGGCAGTCCCCGGTCCTCTTCTGGATTGTGTAGGGGGCAGACTGTCACTCTGTTCAGTCGCTTGATTTAGAGATGTGCAGGATCCATGGGTCCTGGAGGTCATAGCTCAGGGTTACAAGATAGGTTTTAAGTCTCAGCCACCCAAGGGCAGATTCCTCCTGTCTTCCTGACCAGAAAGGAGGGAAGCCTTTCTGGGGTTTGTACGGGATATGTCCTCTAGGAGTTATTGTCCCGGTGCCTATCGCAGTGAGAGGTTTGGGATTCTATTCAAACCTTTCCTAGTCCCTAAGAAGGAGGGAACTTTATGTCTGATTCTGGACCTAAAGTAATGACCCCTCGTTTAAGATGGAGACAATAAGGTCCTTTCCCTCGTTTGAGAGGGTTAGTTCATGACCACGATAGATAGATCTGAAGGATGCTCCCTTCACGTACCAATCCTCAAGGAACACTTCCAGTTTCTACGTTTTGCATTCCTGGACCAGAACTTCCAGTTAATTGCCCTTCCGTTTGGTCTAGCTAAATAATTTTTTTGAAAAAGTGGACCATTTGAAATCTCTCCTCTGTCTTCTTCGATCCCATTGATGGCAGATAATCTAGAGAGAGTTCTCTTGTATCAAGTACCAGGGTAGAATTCTTGGGTCCTGTAATAGTCTTCATAGACATGAGAACATTTCTAACAGACCAGAGATGTTGCAAGCTAGTTTCAACATGTCTTGCCCTCCAGATCTCCTTAAGGCCATCTGTGGCTTGGTGTATGTAGGCGATTGGTCTCATGGTGTCCAGCTTGGACATCATTTCCTTTGCCAGGTTTCACCTCAGACTGTTGCAACTGCGCATGCTAAACTAGTGGAACGGCGATCATTCGGATCTGTCTCAACAGATTTCTCTCGACAACCAATCGGGAGAATCACTCTCTTGGTTGTTTTTGTCCGGATCACTTGTCCTGAGGGGACGTCTGTCTCAAGACCATCCTGGGTGATTGTGACTATGGTTGGGAGTCTGTCAGGATGGGGAGCTGTTTGGGGTGCCAGGAAGGCACAGGGCCTCTGGTCTCAGGAGGGTAAAGCTCCCTCCTGATCTCATTTTGGATCTTCGAGCAATATACAATGCTCTGAAGGCTTGGCCTCTGCTGGGTTCGTCCCAGTTAATCAGATTCCAATCTAGCAATATATCCTCGGTGGCTTACATCAACCATCAGGGGGGGGAAACGAGAAGCTCCCTAGTGTTGAGGAAAGTATCTCGGATTTTGGTGTGGGGGAGACCTGCATTTGTTTGCTGTCAGTGATCCACATTCCGCGTGTGGACAACTGGGAAGCGGATTTCCTCAGCAGACAATTCTTCCATCCGGAAGAATGGTCTATCCATCCAGAGTGTTTGCAGAGATTTGCAAGAGGAAGCTCTTATAACGTCTCAATACCAAGCTGCCCAGATAGGGGTCGAGGTACAGGGATTCTCAGGTGGAGCTAATAGATGCGTTAGCGGTGCCTTGGATGTTCAATCTAATTTATCCTTTCCGACAGTTACCACTACTTCCTAGTGTAGTGGCTCGAGTCAAGCAGGCGTCAGTGATACTGACCGCTCCGTCTTGGCCACGAAGGATATGGTTCGCGGATCTAGTGGGAATGTCATAATCTCCTCCGTGGAAGTTACCTTGCCGCAGGGATCTGCTGACCAAGATCTCTTTGTTCATCAAGGTATAGAATCTCTGAGGCTGACTGTGTGGAGATTGAACGCTTAGTCCTAGCCAAGAGAGGGTTTTCTGAGAGAGTTATTTTTCCTCTCATGCAAGCTTGTAAGCTGGTTGCTCGTCGCATCTATCATAAGGTGTGAAGGACCTATTTATTCTGTTCTTCAGTATGAACTGGAGAAGGGCTTTTCTGCAAAGTCCCCTGACGGGACAGTTTTCGGTCCTGTCTGTGTTACTGCACAAGAGGTTTGCAGAGCTTCCAGATGTGCATCCATTTGTTAAGGCTCTGCTGGGATGAGACCTGTGTTTAGATCTAAGGCTCTTCCTTGGAGTTTAAATCTTGTCCTTAAGGTTTTGCAACGGGCTCCGTTGGAGCCTATGCATGAAGTAGACATTAAATTGTTGTCTTCGAAGGTTCCTTTTCTACTGGCTATTGCTTCTGCGCGCAGAGTATCTGTGATTGCTGCCTTGCAATGTGTCCCTCCTTATCTGGCTTTTCATGCCGATAAGGCTGTTCTACGAACCAAGTTAGGTTTCTTCCTAAGGTTGTGTCAATTTGCAACGTCAATCCAGAGATTGTGGTTCCTTTCTTATGTCCTAATCCTTAGTTGAAGGAACGTTTACAACGTATTTCTGGATGTAGTTTGTTCCTTGAAGTTCTATCTTCAGGCCACAAAGGAATTTAGACAAACCTCTTTCTCTGTTTGTTCTCTTTTCTGGGAAGCGTAGGTTTTATAGGGCCTCTTCGACTTCATTATCTTTTTGTCTGAGGAGTGTCATCCGTTTAGCATAGAAATGGCAGGACATAAGCCTCCTCTGAGGATTACGGCTCATTTTAAGAGAGCAGTGGTTTCCTCTTGGGCCTTCAAAAATTAGGCCTATGGATCAGATTTATAAGGCGGCTATCTGGTTCTCCTTACATACTTTTACAAGTTTGATGTTTTTGCTTCTGCTAAAGCGGCCTTCGGGAGAGAGGTTTTGCAGACTGTGGTGCCCTCAGATTAGGGTCCGCCTTTTTTTCCCTCCCATTAGCATTCCGTGTACTCTAGAGCTTGGGTAAATGTTTCCCTCAAGTAAGGAATGCAACTGTGGAATCTTTCCATTTTAAGATGGAAAACATAACTTTATGCTTTCCTGATAATTTAATTTCCATCTGTATGGGAAGAGTCCACAGCTCCCGTCCGTGTTCTCCGATGGGCGGCCCTAAATTTGAAATTTTTTCTTCTGGCACCTTTTTCACCCTGATATTTCTCTTACTGTTCTTTGTTCCCTTGGCAGAATGACTGGGGTTATGAAGACGTGGGGGAGGTATTTAAGCCTTTGACTGGGGTGTCTTTGTCTCCTCCTTGTGGCCAGGTTCAGTATTTCCCACAAGTAAGGAATGCAGCTGTGGACTCTTCCGATACAGATGGAAATTAAATTATCAGGTAAGCATTATTTATGTTTTTGTTAATCTACTCTGTGGCTAATTTATTTTGTGTATTTGTGTTTATGGACATTATTAACCAAAATCGGCACTCATTTATGGGTACCTATCTGCCCATAAGCTGCTATAGAGAGGACTCCAATGCAATGCTTTTCCTATAATTCTAAAGTTAGACCCACCTTGTTGGACGGCATTTTCCAAAGGCCCTTACCAACAATCTATATGCCCTAACATAAAATAATAAAAGATGGGCAGAAGTAAGAAACTAGCATATTGCTAAGGGTCTAGAACCACAGCAGGATGCTTCAATAACCCGAGTAATCTGTGCGCATTTATGTAGTTTACTTCACTATTGGTACTTAGAAATTATTGTTGTAGTTGTGCTCTAAATTCACACCTTGTGTATCGTTAAGCCATCTTTGGTATTACTGCAAATTGACTCTGAGTTCAGGTTGTGTTGTGAAAATGCCATGTAGCTATTTTATTTTTGGGGAGGGGGAAGATGTCCCTAAAAGGGATATAACCCCCACAAAGTTACCAGATTGTCTCTAGAGCACTGGTTTTGAAACCTGTCCTCAGGCCTCTCTAATAGGCCAGATTTTGAGGATATCCGAACTGGAGCACAGGTGAAATAATCAGCTGATTAGTAAACATGGTTATTTTACCTGCTCTCAACCTAGGTAATCTTGAAAATCTGGCCTGTTGGGGAGGCTGGAGGACAGGTTTAAAAACCAGTGCTCTAGAGCAACTTATAGTATATATCCTTTTAAGAAAAAAGATGACCTCATGTAAGTTGTCTCTCCATTGTGCAAAAGGGTTTAAAGCAAATTCACCACTCTTACCCCTGGGGTGAACGCAACAGAAGAAAACATCCTGCACTTAAACATTGCATTCCTATTCACATTAAATACAGTATAATTGCTTACTGAACAAATGCATTATAGACTATTTTAGGCAAGCAGTGGGTTTATTTTTTTTCCTGACAGATTTTAAAGATTTCTCTAATGCCTCTGCGTCACGTGACAGTCATCAGCCAATCATATGTGTACCTGTATGACCATTTAACCCTTTGCTCTTTAACAAGGAATACCAAGAGAACAAAGTAATTTTTATAATTGAAGTAAATTGTTTCAGTCATTTCCCTGGAAAGTATAAATCTAAGTGTATAGAGAGTAATTTAAAGTTTATTCATAAGAATTGAGGGGGTTGTGTACCTTTTTAATATTATTGAAATCAGTCTCTTGATCATATTACTGACTTTATTTCACATATACCTTAAAAATAGCTCACTGTATGTTATTTCAGCTGATATAGAATAGAAGTATATTTATAACTAAATTATAAAATGGTTTTGGTCTGGCAATATGTAGGGTTTTAATCCAATACTGAAACCCTGCCTAAAGGTATTATTTGTCATTGAGACATTATTCCCGTTAATTGATATTCATTTAAAGGGATATGAAACCCAATATTTTTTTTCATGATTCAGATAGAGCATGCAATTTTAAGCAACTTTCTAATTTACTCTTATCAATTGTTCTTCATTCTCTTGGTATCTTTATTTGAAAATCAGAAATGTAAGCTTAGGAGTAGGCCCATTTCGGTTCAGAACCTGGGTAGTGCTTGCTGATGGCTACAACAAAGAAAAATTGCTAAAAGGAGTAAATTAGAAAGTTGCTTAAAATTGCATGCTTATCTGAATTATGAATGAAAAAATGTGGGTTTAATATCAAACTTTTTTCCCTTTCTTTTATTAATTCTTGCTTTATTTATTCACAGTGTTTGATCATTGGAGCTGGACCCTGTGGTCTGCGCACAGCGATAGAGCTTAGCTTTCTGGGAGCTAAAGTGGTTGTGGTGGAGAAGAGAGATGCATTTTCTCGAAATAATGTTTTGCATCTGTGGCCGTTTACAATCCATGACCTGCGGGGACTTGGAGCCAAAAAATTCTATGGAAAATTCTGTGCAGGAGCTATTGATCACATAAGTGAGTGATGTTATCCGTGTAACACAGCATGCAGTTGGTTTGCTGGCAAAACGTGCATGGTTTACTTCCCCCCCCCCTTTCAAAATTTGAGGTACAATTTCATTTTGCTAAAATGTAGGTGTCCTTTAGTGGGTGATTCCATCTGAAGTTAAAATATGTAATAATGTTAGATTATTTCTTCTTATAGCCCTTTTTTTGTAAGGTTTTTTTTCCATTTTTTTTTTTTGAGGGTTGCCCCCCCTTATTTTTTATTAATAAAAGACATACTGCATCCACCCTACAGACTGTTTTGTAAAAGGCTCATTCTAATTTAAATCATCATACATTTATTGCTATTAACTAAATTGCTAATTAATATAATATTGTAATATACATTTATTATTTATCTTTGCTTCTGTTTGCTGTAAAATAACTCCCAATTCCACACTTCATAAAGACTGGTTTAAACAGATGACTTGGTTTAGTGTAGTTATTTGCAGTTTGTTTAAATGTTTTCAAAGCACTTCATTTGTTATGTAGGTCATGCCAGGGTACTTGCTAAGTAATTGCTGTAGACAGGCAGCTCCACCTTACTTATTAGGAGAAAAAGATGCAGAATATATAGTGATCTATAATTGCATTACCGGATCTGGACTCTTAATAAAAGAAAATACAAACAATGCGAATTATGTGGCTTCTGTGCTGAAATCTAATTTTGTCATCTTGCATTAGTCACCAGCATAGTATGTGAGAGTGTGTGTGTATGTGTATGTGTATGTGTATATATATATATATATATATATATATATATATATATATATATATATATATATATAATTAATTTCTTTCATGTAATTGGCAAGAGTCCATGAGCTAGTGACGTATGGGATATACATTCCTACCAGGAGGGGCAAAGTTTCCCAAACCTCAAAATGCCTATAAATACACCCCCCACCACACCCACAATTCAGTTTTACAAACTTTGCCTCCTATGGAGGTGGTGAAGTAAGTTTGTGCTAGATTTCTACGTTGATATGCGCTTCTCAGCATGCTGAAGCCCGATTCCTCTCAGAGTGCAGTGAATGACAGAGGGATGTGAAGGATTATTACCTATTGAATGCAATGGTCATCCTAACGGGGATCTATTTCATAGGTTCTCTGTTATCGGTCGTAGAGATTCATCTCCTACCTCCCTTTTCAGATCGACGATATACTCTTATATACCATTACCTCTACTGATTCTCGTTTCAGTACTGGTTTGGCTATCTACTTTATGTAGATGAGTGTCTTTTGGTAAGTATGTTTTCCTTTTATTTAAGACACTCTCAGCTATGGTTTGGCACTTTATATGTAAAGTTCTTAATATAATGTTTGTAATTATATTTGCCATGATTCAGGTTAATCAGTATATTTCCTTCTTACAGACTGTCAGTTTCTTTTTTTGGGAAATGCATATATATATATATATATATATATATATATATATATATATATATTTCTTACCTGGAAATTGTCTTATTGATTTTCTTTTCTAAATTGCGGGCTGTTAGGCTCGCGGGAGCGCAAAATGCTACAATTTATTTTGTCATTCTTCGCGCGAGAATTACGTTTGTTGACGCAATTTCGTCATTTCCGGCGTCTTAGTTGTCGCCGAGAGTTTTCACGTAGTTGCGTCACCTGACGCTCGTGTTTGTTGCAGACGTTCTTGGCGCCAAAAAATATTTTGTCAGTTGTGCGTCATACTTGACGCCAGATTTTTTGACATTATTTAAGTCCTTATTTCATTTTGCTTCTGGTTTCCAGAGGTTTATTTTGTTTGCATTTTTTCCCATTCCTGAAACTGTCATATAGGGAAATTGATAATTTTGCTTTATATGTTATTTTTTCTATTGCATATTGCAAGATGTCTCAAGCTGACCCTGTATCAGAATCTACTACTGGAAACCTGCTGCCTGATGTCGGTTCTACCAAAGCTAAGTGCATTTGTTGTAAACTTGTAACTGTTCCTCCGGCTGTAGTTTGTGCTTGTTGTCATGATAAACTTTCAAAAGCAGAAAATGTTTCCATTAGTAATAATCCATTACCTGTTGTTGTTCCTTCAACATCTAATGTTCAGGATATTCCTGTTAATGTGAGAGAATTTGTTTCTAATTCCATTCAGAAGGCTTTGTCTGTCATACCACCTTCTAATAAACGTAAAAGGTCTTTTAAAACTTCTCATAAATTTGATGAATTTTTAAATGACCAACAGCATTCTGATTTATCTATCTCTGATGAGGATCTATCTGGTTCAGAAGATTCTACCTCAGATATTGACATTGACAAATCCTCATATTTATTTAAAATGGAGTATATTCGTTCCTTATTAAAGGAGGTGTTGATTGCATTTAGATATGGAGGAGACTAGTCCTCTTGATATTAAAACCAGTAAACGTTTAAATTCGGGTTTTAAACCTCATGTAGTTATTACAGAGGTTTTTCCAGTTCCTGATGCTATTTCAGATGTAATTTCTCCAACATAGGTGTGTCCGGTCCACGGCGTCATCCTTACTTGTGGGATATTCTCCTCCCCAACAGGAAATGGCAAAGAGCCCAGCAAAGCTGGTCACATGATCCCTCCTAGGCTCCGCCTACCCCAGTCATTCTCTTTGCCGTTGTACAGGCAACATCTCCACGGAGATGGCTTAGAGTTTTTTAGTGTTTAACTGTAGTTTTTATTATTCAATCAAGAGTTTGTTATTTTAAAATAGTGCTGGTATGTACTATTTACTCTGAAACAGAAAAGAGATGAAGATTTCTGTTTGTAAGAGGAAAATGATTTTAGCAACCGTTACTAAAATCGATGGCTGTTCCACACAGGACTGTTGAGAGGAATTAACTTCAGTTGGGGGAACAGTGAGCAGACTTTTGCTGCTTGAGGTATGACACATTCTAACAAGACGATGTAATGCTGGAAGCTGTCATTTTCCCTATGGGATCCGGTAAGCCATTTTTATTACAGAGTAAATAAGGGCTTCACAAGGGCTTGTTAAGACTGTAGACATTTTCTGGGCTAAATCGATTCATATATAAACATATTTAGCCTTGAGGAATCATTTAATCTGGGTATTTTTGTAAAATAATATCGGCAGGCACTGTTTTAGACACCTTATTCTCTAGGGGCTTTCCCTAATCATAGGCAGAGCCGCATTTTCGCGCCGGTATTGCGCACTTGTTTTTGAGAAGCATGACATGCAGTCGCATGTGTGAGGAGCTCTGATACATAAAAAAGACTTTCTGAAGGCGTCATTTGGTATCGTATTCCCCTTTGGGCTTGGTTGGGTCTCAGCAAAGCAGATACCAGGGACTGTAAAGGGGTTAAAGATAAAAACGGCTCCGGTTCCGTTATTTTAAGGGTTAAAGCTTCCAAATTTGGTGTGCAATACTTTTAAAGCTTTAAGACACTGTGGTGAAATTTTGGTGAATTTTGAACAATTCCTTCATACTTTTTCGCAATTGCAGTAATAAAGTGTGTTCAGTTTAAAGTGACAGTAACGGTTTTATTTTAAAACGTTTTTTGTACTTTGTTATCAAGTTTATGCCTGTTTAACATGTCTGAACTACCAGATAGACTGTGTTCTGAATGTGGGGAAGCCAAGGTTCCTTCTCATTTAAATAGATGTGATTTATGTGACACTGAAAATGATGCCCAAGATGATTCCTCAAGTGAGGGGAGTAAGCATGGTACTGCATCATTCCCTCCTTCGTCTACACCAGTCTTGCCCACTCAGGAGGCCCCTAGTACATCTAGCGCGCCAATACTCCTTACTATGCAACAATTAACGGCTGTAATGGATAATTCTATCAAAAACATTTTAGCCAAAATGCCCACTTATCAGCGTAAGCGCGACTGCTCTGTTTTAGATACTGAAGAGCATGAGGACGCTGATGATAATGGTTCTGATATGCCCCTACACCAGTCTGAGGGGGCCAGGGAGGTTTTGTCTGAGGGAGAAATTTCAGATTCAGGGAAAATTTCTCAACAAGCTGAACCCGATGTGATTACATTTAAATTTAAGTTGGAACATCTCCGCGCTCTGCTTAAGGAGGTGTTATCCACTCTGGATGATTGTGAGAATTTGATCATCCCAGAGAAACTATGTAAAATGGACAAGTTCCTAGAGGTCCCGGGGCCCCCAGAAGCTTTTCCTATACCCAAGCGGGTGGCGGACATTGTAAATAAAGAATGGGAAAGGCCCGGTATACCTTTCGTCCCTCCCCCCATATTTAAAAAATTGTTTCCCATGGTCGACCCCAGAAAGGACTTATGGCAGACAGTCCCCAAGGTCGAGGGGGCGGTTTCTACTTTAAACAAACGCACCACTATACCCATAGAAGATAGTTGTGCTTTCAAAGATCCTATGGATAAAAAATTAGAAGGTTTGCTTAAAAAGATGTTTGTTCAGCAAGGTTACCTTCTACAACCAATTTCATGCATTGTCCCTGTCACTACAGCCGCGTGTTTCTGGTTCGATGAGCTAGAAAAGGCGATCGATAGTGATTCTCCTCCTTATGAGGAGATTATGGACAGAATCCGTGCTCTCAAATTGGCTAATTCTTTCACCCTAGACGCCACTTTGCAATTGGCTAGGTTAGCGGCGAAAAATTCTGGGTTTGCTATTGTGGCGCGCAGAGCGCTTTGGTTGAAATCTTGGTCAGCGGATGCGTCTTCCAAGAATAAATTGCTTAACATTCCTTTCAAGGGGAAAACGCTGTTTGGCCCTGACTTGAAAGAGATTATCTCTGATATCACTGGGGGTAAGGGCCACGCCCTTCCTCAGGATAGGTCTTTCAAGGCCAAAAATAAACCTAATTTTCGTCCCTTTCGTAGAAACGGACCAGCCCCAAGTGCTACGTCCTCTAAGCAAGAGGGTAATACTTCTCAAGCCAAGCCAGCCTGGAGACCAATGCAAGGCTGGAACAAGGGAAAGCAGGACAAGAAACCTGCCACTGCTACCAAGACAGCATGAAATGTTGGCCCCCGATCCGGGACCGGATCTGGTGGGGGGCAGACTCTCTCTCTTCGCTCAGGCTTGGGCAAGAGATGTTCTGGATCCTTGGGCACTAGAAATAGTCTCCCAAGGTTATCTTCTGGAATTCAAGGGGCTTCCCCCAAGGGGGAGGTTCCACAGGTCTCAATTGTCTTCAGACCACATAAAGAGACAGGCATTCTTACATTGTGTAGAAGACCTGTTAAAAATGGGAGTGATTCATCCTGTTCCATTAGGAGAACAAGGGATGGGGTTCTACTCCAATCTGTTCGTAGTTCCCAAAAAAAGAGGGAACGTTCAGACCAATCTTGGATCTCAAGATCCTAAACAAGTTTCTCAAGGTTCCATCGTTCAAAATGGAAACTATTCGAACAATTCTTCCTTCCATCCAGGAAGGTCAATTCATGACCACGGTGGATTTAAAGGATGCGTATCTACATATTCCTATCCACAAGGAACATCATCGGTTCCTAAGGTTCGCATTCCTGGACAAGCATTACCAGTTCGTGGCACTTCCTTTCGGATTAGCCACTGCTCCAAGGATTTTCACAAAGGTACTAGGGTCCCTTCTAGCGGTACTAAGACCAAGGGGCATTGCAGTAGTACCTTACTTGGACGACATTCTGATTCAAGCGTCGTCCCTTCCTCAAGCAAAGGCTCACACGGACATAGTCCTGGCCTTTCTCAGATCTCACGGATGGAAAGTGAACGTAGAAAAGAGTTCTCTATCTCCGTCAACAAGGGTTCCCTTCTTGGGAACAATAATAGACTCCTTAGAAATGAGGATTTTTCTGACAGAGGCCAGAAAAACAAAACTTCTAAACTCTTGTCAAACACTTCATTCCGTTCCTCTTCCTTCCATAGCGCAGTGCATGGAAGTAATAGGTTTGATGGTAGCGGCAATGGACATAGTTCCTTTTGCGCGCATTCGTCTAAGACCATTACAACTGTGCATGCTCAGTCAGTGGAATGGGGACTATACAGACTTGTCTCCGACGATTCAAGTAAATCAGAGGACCAGAGACTCACTCCGTTGGTGGCTGTCCCTGGACAACCTGTCACAAGGGATGACCTTCCGCACACCAGAGTGGGTCATTGTCACGACCGACGCCAGTCTGATGGGCTGGGGCGCGGTCTGGGGACCCCTGAAAGCTCAGGGTCTTTGGTCTCGGGAAGAATCTCTTCTACCGATAAATATTCTGGAACTGAGAGCGATATTCAATGCTCTCAAGGCTTGGCCTCAGCTAGCAAAGGCCAAGTTCATACGGTTTCAATCAGACAACATGACGACTGTTGCGTACATCAACCATCAGGGGGGAACAAGGAGTTCCCTGGCGATGGAAGAAGTGACCAAAATCATTCAATGGGCGGAGACTCACTCCTGCCACCTGTCTGCAATCCACATTCCAGGAGTGGAAAATTGGGAAGCGGATTTTCTGAGTCGTCAGACATTACATCCGGGGGAGTGGGAACTCCATCCGGAAATCTTTGCCCAAATTACTCAATTGTGGGGCATTCCAGACATGGATCTGATGGCCTCTCGTCAGAACTTCAAGGTTCCTTGCTACGGGTCCAGATCCAGGGATCCCAAGGCGACTCTAGTAGATGCACTAGTAGCACCTTGGACCTTCAAACTAGCTTATGTATTCCCGCCGTTTCCTCTCATCCCCAGGCTGGTAGCCAGGATCAATCAGGAGAGGGCGTCGGTGATCTTGATAGCTCCTGCGTGGCCACGCAGGACTTGGTATGCAGATCTGGTGAATATGTCATCGGCTCCACCATGGAAGCTACCTTTGAGACGAGACCTTCTTGTTCAAGGTCCGTTCGAACATCCGAATCTGGTCTCACTCCAGCTGACTGCTTGGAGATTGAACGCTTGATCTTATCAAAACGAGGGTTCTCAGATTCTGTTATTGATACTCTTGTTCAGGCCAGAAAGCCTGTAACTAGAAAAATTTACCACAAAATATGGAAAAAATATATCTGTTGGTGTGAATCTAAAGGATTCCCTTGGAACAAGGTAAAGATTCCTAAGATTCTATCCTTTCTTCAAGAAGGATTGGAGAAAGGATTATCGGCAAGTTCCTTGAAGGGACAGATTTCTGCCTTGTCTGTGTTACTTCACAAAAAGCTGGCAGCTGTGCCAGATGTTCAAGCCTTTGTTCAGGCTCTGGTTAGAATCAAGCCTGTTTACAAACCTTTGACTCCTCCTTGGAGTCTCAACTTAGTTCTTTCAGTTCTTCAGGGGGTTCCGTTTGAACCCTTGCATTCCGTTGATATTAAGTTATTATCTTGGAAAGTTTTGTTTTTGGTTGCAATTTCTTCTGCTAGAAGAGTTTCAGAATTATCTGCTCTGCAGTGTTCTCCTCCTTATCTGGTTTTCCATGCAGATAAGGTGGTTTTACGTACTAAACCTGGTTTTCTTCCGAAAGTTGTTTCTAACAAAAACATTAACCAGGAGATAGTCGTGCCTTCTTTGTGTCCGAATCCAGTTTCAAAGAAGGAACGTTTGTTGCACAATTTGGATGTTGTTCGCGCTCTAAAATTCTATTTAGATGCTACAAAGGATTTTAGACAAACATCTTCCTTGTTTGTTGTTTATTCTGGTAAAAGGAGAGGTCAAAAAGCAACTTCTACCTCTCTCTCTTTTTGGATTAAAAGCATCATCAGATTGGCTTATGAGACTGCCGGACGGCAGCCTCCTGAAAGAATCACAGCTCATTCCACTAGGGCTGTGGCTTCCACATGGGCCTTCAAGAACGAGGCTTCTGTTGATCAGATATGTAGGGCAGCGACTTGGTCTTCACTGCACACTTTTACCAAATTTTACAAGTTTGATACTTTTGCTTCTTCTGAGGCTATTTTTGGGAGAAAGGTTTTGCAAACCGTGGTGCCTTCCATTTAGGTGACCTGATTTGCTCCCTCCCTATGCTTACCTGATAAATTACTTTCTCCAACGGTGTGTCCGGTCCACGGCCCGCCCTGGTTTTTTAATCAGGTCTGATAATTTATTTTCTTTAACTACAGTCACCACGGTATCATATGGTTTCTCCTATGCAAATATTCCTCCTTTACGTCGGTCGAATGACTGGGGTAGGCGGAGCCTAGGAGGGATCATGTGACCAGCTTTGCTGGGCTCTTTGCCATTTCCTGTTGGGGAGGAGAATATCCCACAAGTAAGGATGACGCCGTGGACCGGACACACCGTTGGAGAAAGTAATTTATCAGGTAAACATAAATTCTGTTTTCTAGGGAATGGAATAGACTGGGTACTTCTTTTACTCCTTCTTCAATGTTTAAGAAACTGTATCCTTTGCCAACTGATAGTTTGGAGTTTTGGGAAAAGATCCCCAAAGTTGATGGGGCCATCTCTACTCTTGCTAAACGTACTACTATTCCTATGGCAGATAGTACTTCTTTTAAAGATCCTTTAGATAGGAAACTTGAATCTTTTCTAAGGAAGGCTTATTTATGTTCAGGTCATCTTCTTAGGCCTGCTATGTCTTTGGCTGATGTTGCTGCTGCTTCAACCTTTTGGTTGGAAACTTTAGCACAACAAGTACCAGATCATAATGTGTATAGCATTGTTAAGTTAATTCAACATGCTAATAATTTCATTTGTGATGCCATTTTTTATATCATTAGAATTGATGTAAGATATATGTCTTTAGCTATATTAGCTAGAAGAGCTTTATGGCTTAAATCTTGGAATGCTGATATGACTTCTAAATCAACATTGCTATCTCTTGCTTTCCAAGGTAATAAATTATTTGGTTCTCAGTTGGATTCTATTATTTCAACTGTCACTGGGGGGAAGGGAGCTTTTTTGCCTCAGGATAAAAAATCTAAGGGTAAATTTAGGGCTGCTAACCATTTTCGTTCCTTTTGTCAAAATAAGGAACAGAAATCTGACTCTTCCCCTAAGGGAACGGTTTCCAATTGGAAGCCTTCTTCAGTCTGGAATAAATCCAAGCCTTTAAAAAATCAAAATCAGCCCCCAAGTCCGCATGAAGGTGCGGCCCTCATTCTAGCGCAGCTGGTAGGGGGCAGATTAAGATTTTACAAGGATGTTTGGATCAATTCAATCCAAAATCATTGGATTCAGAACATTATTTCTCAAGGGTACAGAATAGGTTTCAAAGTAAGTATGAATTTTTTTTTCTCTCACGCATTCAAGTGAACCCAGTAAAGGCTCAGGCTTTCCTGAAGTATGTTTCAGATCTAGAGGTATCTGGGGTAATTGTGCCAGTTCCTTTTCAGGAACGAGGTCTGGGGTTTTATTCAAATCTTTTCATTGTTCCAAAGAAGGAGAATTCTTTCAGACCAGTTCTGGATCGAAAAATTTTGAATCGTTATGTAAGAATACCAACATTCAAGATGGTGACTATAAGGACTATTCTGCCTTTTGTTCAGCAAGGGCATTATATGTCCACAATAGACTTACAGGATGCATATCTTCATACTCTGATTCATCCAGATCACTATCAGTTCCTGAGATTCTCTTTTCTAGACAAGCATTACCAATTTGTTGCTCTTCCTTTTGGCCTAGCAACAGCTCCAAGGATCTTTTCAAAGGTTCTCGGTGCCCTACTCTCTGTAATCAGAGAGCGGGGTATTGCGGTGTTTCCTTATTTGGACGATATCTTGGTACTTGCTCAGTCTTTACATTCTGCAGAATCTCACACGAATCAACTAGTATTGTTTCTTCAAAGACATGGTTGGAGGATCAAATTTACCAAAAAGTTCCTTGATTCCTCAGACAAGGGTAACCTTTTTAGGATTCCAAATAGATTCAGTATCCATGACTTTGTCTCTAACAGACAAGACGTCTGAAATTGATTTCAGCTTTTCGAAACCTTCAGTTACAATCATTCCCTTCAGTAGCTATGTGCATGGAGGTTTTAGGTCTCATGACTGCAGCATCGGAGGCGATCCCCTTTGCTCGTTTTCACATGAGACCTCTTCATCTTTGCATGCTGAGCCAATGATGCAGGGATTATACAAAGATATCACAATTAATATCCTTAAATCCCAATGTTCGACTATCTCTGACTTGGTGGTTAGATAACCATCGTTTAGTTCAAGGGGCTTCTTTTGTTCGTCCAGCTTTGACTGTGATCACAACAGATGCGAGTCTTTCAGGTTGGGGAGCTGTCTGGGGATCTCTGACAGCGCAGGGGGTTTGGAAGTCTCAAGAGGCGAGATTACCAATCAATATTTTGGAACTCCGTGCGATTCTCAGAGCTCTTCAGTTTTGGCCTCTTCTGAAGAAAGAACCGTTTATTTGTTTTCAAACAGACAATGTCACAACCGTGGCATATGCCAATCATCAAGGTGGGACTCACAGTCCTCAAGCTATGAAAGAAGTATCTCTGATACTTGCATGGGCGGAATCCATCTCCTGTCTATTTTCTGCGGTCCATATCCCAGGTATAGACAATTGGGAAGCGGATTATCTAAGTCGCCAGACTTTACATCCGGGAGAGTGGTCTCTTCACCCAGATGTCTTTTTTCAGATTGTTCAGATGTGGGGGCTTCCAGAAATAGATCTGATGGCTTCTCATCTAAACAGGAAACTTCCCAGGTCCAGGGATCCTCAGGCGGAAGCAGTGGATGCGTTGACACTTCCTTGGAGTTTTCAACCTGCTTATATCTTTCCACCTCTAGTTCTTCTTCCAAGAGTGATTTCCAAAATCATAATGGAGCGTTCATTTGTACTGCTGGTGGCTCCAGCATGGCCTCACAGGTTTTGGTATGCGGATCTTGTTCGAATGTCCAGTTGCCAACCTTGGCCACTTCCGTTAAGGCCAGACCTATCTCAAGGTCCTTTTTTCCATCAGGATCTCAAATCATTAAATTTGAAGGTATGGAGATTGAACGCTTAGTCATAGAGGTTTCTCTGACTCAGTGATTAATACTATGTTGCAGGCTCGTAAATCTGTATCTAGAAATATTTATTACAGAGTTTGGAAGACTTACATTTCATGGTGTTCTCATAAATTCTCTTGGCATTCTTTTAGAATTCCTAGAATTTTACAGTTTCTTCAGGATGGTTTAGATAAGGGTTTCTCTGCAAGTTCCTTGAAAGGACAAATCTCTGCTCTTTCTGTTCTGTTCCACAGAAAGATTGCTAATCTTCCTGATATTCATTGTTTTGTACAGGCTTTGGTTCGTATCAAGCCTGTCATTAAGTCAATCTCTCCTCCTTGGAGTCTTAATTTGGTTTTGAGGGTTTTACAGGCTCCTCCGTTTGAGCCTATGCATTCTCTGGACATTAAATTACTTTCTTTTGGCCATTTCTTCTGCTAGAAGAGTTTCTGAATTAACTGCTCTTTCTTGTGAGTCTCCTTTTCTGATTTTTCATCAGGATAAGGCGGTTTTGCAGACTTCATTTAAATTTTTACCTAAAGTTGTGAATTCCAATAACATTAGGAGAGAAATTGTTGTCCCTTCATTGTGTCCTAATCCAAAGAATTCTCTGTAGAGATCTTTACATTCTTTGGATGTGGTTAGAGCTTTGAAATATTATGTTGAAGCTACTAAAGATTTCAGAAAGACTTCTAGTCTATTTGTTATCTTTTCTGGTTCTAGGAAAGGTCAGAAGGCTTCTGCCATTTCTTTGGTATCTTGGTCAAAGCTTTTAATTCATCATGCTTATTTGGAGTCGGGTAAATCCCCGCCTCAGAGGATTACGGCTCATTCTACTAGGTCAGTTTCTACTTCCTGGGCTTTTGATCAGATTTGCAAAGCAGCAACTTGGTCTTCTTTGCATACTTTTACAAAATTCTACCATTTTGATGTTTTCTCTTCTTCAGAAGCAGTTTTTGGTAGAAAAGTTCTTCAGGCAGCTGTTTCAGTTTGATTCTTCTGCTTATAATTTCAGTTTTTTTCATTATAAAGATTAAAACTTTTGCTTTGGGTTGTGGATTTATTTTTCAGCGGAATTGGCTGTCTTTATTTTTATCCCTCCCTCTCTAGTGACTCTTGCGTGGAGTTCCACATCTTGGGTATTTGATCTTCAATCAAAAGTTTGTTATTTTAAACGGCACCGGAGTGTGTTGTTTTCTTCTCAGGCAGAATTTGAAGAAGAATCTACCTGAGTTTTTGTGTATGATCTTAGCGGACGTAACTAAGATCCATTTGCTGTTCTCGGCCATTCTGAGGAGTAAGGTAACTTCAGATCAGGGGACAGCGGGCAGGTTCACCTGCAAAGAGGTATGTTGCAGTATATTATTTTCTAAGGAATGGAATTGACTGAGAAAATACTGCTAATACCGATATAATGTAAGTACAGCCTTAAATGCAGTAGTAGCAACTGGTATCAGGCTGATATGTATATATGTTTACACTTAAGTATTTCTGGGGAATGGCACTTCACTGGGAAAATACTGTATGCATATAACTTTTAGCCTAACTTGCAGTGTGAGCGACTAGCAGCAGGCTTTTAATGACAATTCATAAATTAGATTTTAAACGTTTGCTGGCATGTTAAATCGTTTAATTATCTGAGGTACTTGGTGAAAAATTGTTTTGGGCGTTATTTTCCACATGGCTGTCGTTTGTTTTAAATTAAAACAGTTTACTGAGCTTCCCTCACTGTTGTAGTGTGAGTGGGAGGGGCCTATTTTGGCGCTTTTACTACGCATCACAAATTCAGTCACAGTCTGCCTTTTTCTCCCTGCATGATCCAGGACGTCTCCACAGAGCTCAGGGGTCTTCAAAACTAGTTTTGAGGGAGGTAATCACTCACAGCAGACCTGTGAGACGGTGCTTTGACTGTGATAAAAACAATTGTTATCCGTTTTTTCTGATATTAAGGGTTAATCATCCATTGCTAATGAGTGCAATCCTTTGCTAAATTTATGCTTTTACTGTGAAAATTTGGTTTCTATAACTAATCCGGTTCATTGTTATTCAACTGTGACAGTTTTTGTGTGCTTCTTAAAGGCACAGTAACGTTTTGCATATTGCTTGTAAATTTAGTTGAAAAGTATTTCCAAGCTTGCTAGTCTAATTGCTAGTTTGTTTAAACATGTCTGACACAGAGGAATCTCTTTGTGCAATATGTTCAAAAGCCAAGGTGGAGCCCAATAGAAATTTATGTACTAATTGCATTGATGCTACTTTAAATAAAAGTCAATCTGTACATGCTAAGCAACATTCACCAGACAACGAGGGGGAAGTTATGCCGACTAACTAGCCTCACGTGTCAGTACCTGCATCTCCCGCTCAGGAGGTGCGTGATATTGTAACGCCAAGTACATCAGGGCGGCCATTACAAATCACTCTACAAGACATGGCTAATGTTATGACTGAAGTTTTGTCTAAATTGCCAGAACTTAGAGGTAAACGAGATCACTCTGGGATGAGAACAGAGTGCGCTGATAATGCTAGGGCCATGTCTGATACTGCGTCACAATTTGCAGAGCATGAGGACGGAGAGCTTCATTCTGCGGGTGACGGATCTGATCCAAATAAACTGGATTCAGACATTTCAAATTTTAAGTTTAAGCTGGCTTAAACTTAAAAGGTGTTAGCGGCTCTGAATGATTGTAACACAGTTGCAATCCCAGAGAAAATGTGTAGGTTGGATAAATATTTTGCGGTACCGACGAGTACTGATGTTTTTCCTATACCTAAGAGACTTACTGAAATTATTACTAAGGAGTGGGATAGACCCGGTGTGCCTTTCTCACCCCCTCCTATATTCAGAAAAATGTTTCCAATAGACGCCACCACACGGGACTTATGGCAAACGGTCCCTAAGGTGGAGGGAGCAGTTTCTACTTTAGCTAAGCGTACCACTATCCCGGTGGAGGATAGTTGTGCCTTTTCAGATCCAATGGATAAAAAGTTAGAGGGTTACCTTAAGAAAATGTTTGTTCAACAAGGTTTTATATTGCAACCCCTTGCATGCATTGCGCCTGTCACGGCTGCGGCAGCATTTTGGTTTGAGTCTCTGGAAGAGACCCTTGACTCAGCGCCATTAGATGAGATTTCACACAAGCTTAAAACCCTTAAGCTAGCTAATTCATTTATTTCTGATGCCGTAGTACATTTAACTAAACTTACGGCTAAGAATTCCGGATTCGCTATTCAGGCACGCAGAGCGCTGTGGCTAAAATCCTGGTCAGCTGATGTAACTTCTAAATCGAAATTACTTAACATACCTTTCAAGGGGCAGACTTTATTCGGGCCCGGTTTGAAAGAAATTATCGCTGATATTACGGGAGGTAAAGGCCATGCCCTGCCTCAAGACAGAGCCAAACCTAGGGCTAGACAGTCTAATTTTCGTGCCTTTCGTAACTTCAAGGCAGGAGCAGCATCAACTTCCTCTGCTCCAAAACAGGAAGGAGCTGTTGCTCGCTACAGACAAGGCTGGAAACCTAACCAGACCTGGAACAAGGGCAAGCAGGCCAGAAAACCTGCTGCTGCCCCTAAGACAGCATGAAGTGAGGGCCCCCGATCCGGAAACGGATCTAGTGGGGGGCAGACTCTCTCTCTTCGCCCAGGCTTGGGCAAGAGATGTCCAGGATCCCTGGGCGTTGGAGATCATATCTCAGGGATATCTTCTGGACTTCAAAGCTTCTCCTCCACAAGGGAGATTTCACCTTTCACGGTTGTCAACAAACCAGATAAAGAAAGAGGCGTTTCTACGCTGTGTACAAGACCTTTTACTAATGGGAGTGATCCACCCAGTTCCGCAGTCAGAACACGGACAAGGGTTTTACTCAAATCTATTTGTGGTTCCCAAAAAAGAGGGAACCTTCAGACCAATATTGGATTTAAAGATCCTAAACAAATTCCTAAGAGTTCCATCGTTCAAAATGGAAACTATTCGGACAATCTTACCCATGATCCAAAGAGGTCAGTACATGACCACAGTGGATTTAAAGGATGCTTACCTTCACATACCGATTCACAAAGAACATTACCGGTATCTAAGGTTTGCCTTCCTAGACAGGCATTACCAGTTTGTAGCTCTTCCCTTCGGGTTGGCTACGGCTCCAAGAATCTTTACAAAGGTTCTGGGCTCTCTTCTGGCGGTACTAAGACCGCGAGGAATTTCGGTAGCTCCGTACCTAGACGACATTCTGATACAAACGTCAAGCTTCCAAACTGCCAAGTCTCATACAGAGTTAGTACTGGCATTTCTAAGGTCGCATGGGTGGAAAGTGAACGAGGAAAAGAGTTCTCTATTGCCACTCACAAGAGTTCCCTTCTTAGGGACTCTTATAGATTCTGTAGAAATGAAAATTTACCTGACAGAGGACAGGTTAACAAAGCTTCTAAATGCTTGCCGTGTCCTTCATTCCATTCAACACCCGTCAGTGGCTCAATGCATGGAGGTAATCGGCTTAATGGTAGCGGCAATGGACATAGTTCCTTTTGCACGCCTGCACCTCAGACCGCTGCAATTGTGCATGCTAAGTCAGTGGAATGGGGATTATTCAGATTTGTCCCCTACGCTGAATCTGGATCAAGAGACCAGAGATTCTCTTCTATGGTGGCTTTCTCGGCCACATCTGTCCAGGGGGATGCCCTTCAGCAGGCCAGACTGGACAATTGTAACAACAGACGCCAGCCTACTAGGTTGGGGCGCTGTCTGGAATTCCCTGAAGGCTCAGGGATCATGGACTCAAGAGGAGAGTCTCCTTCCAATAAACATTCTGGAATTGAGAGCAGTTCTCAATGCCCTTCTGGCTTGGCCTCAGTTAGCAACTCTGAGGTTCATCAGGTTTCAGTCGGACAACATCACGACTGTGGCTTACATCAACCATCAGGGAGGGACAAGGAGCTCCCTAGCGATGATGGAAGTATCAAAGATAATTCGCTGGGCAGAGTCTCACTCTTGCCACCTGTCAGCGATCCACATCCCAGGAGTGGAGAACTGGGAGGCGGATTTCCTAAGTCGCCAGACTTTTCATCCGGGGGAGTGGTAACTTCATCCGGAGGTCTTTGCCCAAATACTTCGACGTTGGGGCAAACCAGATATGGATCTCATGGCGTCTCGCCAGAACGCCAAGCTTCCTTGTTACGGGTCCAGGTCCAATGACCCGGGAGCGGTCCTGATAGATGCCTTGACAGCACCTTGGACCTTCAGGATGGCTTATGTGTTTCCACCCTTCCCGATGCTTCCTCATTTGATTGCCAGGATCAAACAGGAGAAAGCATCGGTGATTCTAATAGCGCCTGCGTGGCCACGCAGGACCTGGTATGCAGATCTAGTGGACATGTTATCCTGTCCACCTTGGTCTCTGCCTCTGAGACAGGACCTTCTAATTCAGGGTCCTTTCAAACATCAAAATCTAATTTCTCTGAAGCTGACTGCATGGAAATTGAACGCTTGATTTTATCAAAGCGTGGATTTTCGGAGTCAGTAATTGATACCTTAATACAGGCTAGGAAACCTGTTACCAGGAAAATTTACCATAAGATATGGCGTAAATACTTACACTGGTGCGAATCCAAGAGTTACTCATGGAGTAAGGTTAGGATTCCTAGGATATTGTCTTTTCTACAAGAAGGTTTAGAAAAGGGTTTATCTGCAAGTTCTTTAAAGGGACAGATCTCAGCTCTGTCCATCCTTTTACACAAACGTCTGTCAGAAGTTCCAGACGTTCAGGCTTTTTGTCAGGCTTTGGCTAGGATTAAGCCTGTGTTTAAGACTGTAGCTCCACCGTGGAGCTTAAATTTAGTTCTTAACGTTTTACAGGGTGTTCCGTTTGAACCCCTTCATTCCATTGATATCAAGCTATTATCTTGGAAAGTTCTGTTTTTAATGGCTATTTCCTTGGCTCGTAGAGTCTCTGAGTTATCAGCCTTACATTGTGATTCTCCTTATCTGATTTTTCATTCAGATAAGGTAGTTCTGCGTACTAAACCTGGGTTCTTACCTAAGGTAGTCACTAACAAGAATATCAATCAAGAGATTGTTGTTCCATCATTGTGCCCTAACCCTTCTTCAAAGAAGGAACGACTTCTACACAATCTAGACGTAGTCCGTGCTCTGAAATTTTATTTACAGGCAACTAAAGATTTTCGCCAAACTTCTTCCCTGTTTGTCGTTTATTCTGGACAGAGGAGAGGTCAAAAAGCATCTGCTACATCTCTATCCTTTTGGCTTCGTAGCATAATACGTTTAGCCTATGAGACTGCTGGACAGCAACCTCCTGAAAGGATTACAGCTCATTCTACTAGAGCTGTGGCTTCCACTTGGGCCTTTAAGAATGAGGCCTCTGTTGAACAGATTTGCAAGGCTGCAACTTGGTCTTCTCTTCATACTTTTTCCAAATTTTACAAATTTGACACTTTTGCTTCTTCGGAGGCTGTTTTTGGGAGAAAGGTTCTTCAGGCAGTGGTTCCTTCCGTATAAAGATCCTGCCTGTCCCTCCCATCATCCGTGTACTTTAGCTTTGGTATTGGTATCCCATAAGTAATGGATGACCCGTGGACTGACTACACTTAACAGGAGAAAACATAATTTATGCTTACCTGATAAATTCCTTTCTCCTGTAGTGTAGTCAGTCCACGGCCCGCCCTGTTTTTTAAGGCAGGTCTAAATTTTTAAATTATACTCCAGTCACCACGGCACCCTATAGTTTCTCCTTTCTCGTTTGGTTTTCGGTCGAATGACTGGGTGTGACGTAGAGGGGAGGAGCTATATAGCAGCTCTGCTTGGGTGATCCTCTTGCACTTCCTGTTGGGGAGGAGTTAATATCCCATAAGTAATGGATGACCCGTGGACTGACTACACTATAGGAGAAAGGAATTTATCAGGTAAGCATAAATTATGTTTTTCGTTGTCACATTCCCATTGCTATGAAATCGATTTTGTTAGTCCACCTTACTTCGCTGAGGCCTATGTTAGAAACAGACATAAGTGACCATCAAATAAAATGGAAAGTCTTCAAATTAAAATTCAATCAAAAATAAATGAACCAAAAATAACTCAAACTTTGCTCGCTCTCTTAGTTATGTCAACAATCGGCTTATCACTGTATGTCCTATCTGGGAGACCCAGAGCACAGTGTATATTTAATTATGGGTGATTTTGCATGTTAGAGGCAGACAGCGATTTTTATTGGTGGGTTACTTTATTCTTATTTGTTATCCCTTTATATTTGTGTTTTAACAAAAAGCTACTTGAGACTTTTGTAAGTGTTACAGACAAAAAAAATGACTATACAGTTTATTGAATGTTAAGTGAGAACAAGCTTAGTAGTAAAAGTATGTGTTTTACTTAATGCTTAGGAATGTTTGTGTCCACCAGACTAACAAATTACACACAAATGCCTTTCAGACCTACTTTCATAATTTTATAATTATTCTATGAAAACTTTTCGGTACAGTAGAAACTGCATTAAATCTTTAAAAGCCTTCACTTTGTTTGTGCTCACACACTTTTACTCTCTATCTAGGTATCCGACAACTGCAGCTTATTCTTTTGAAGGTCTCTCTGATCCTTGGGATCGAGATACATGTGAATGTGGAGTTTCAGGGATTGATAGAACCCCCGGACGACCAGGAGAATGAGAGTGAGTTCACAGTGGATCCCAAGCATGAAGTTATTGATTGTGCAAATGTTGAAGGCAATTGCTTGGGGTCTGCTTCGTATTTCTATTTTAAACCGTAGGATTTGTGCTAATAGTTGGGGAAACACATGTTACTATATTAAGTGCCAGCTATTTACTAGTTGTGTCTGGTTCTTTTAGGGCAAGAAATGTTTCTCTTTAAAGTACTGCTTGGTAGCTACAGAGAATTTCTAGTCCCCAGCTGAAACGCTCACTGACATTTAGCCACCAATCTGCAAGCGTTATCCAGGTGCTGAACCAAAAATGGACCGGCTCTTAAAGGGATATTAAGCCCAATTTTTTTTCATTCCTGGTTCAGATAGATCATGCAATTTTAAGCAACTTTTTAATTTACTCCTCTTCGTTGTCTTGCTTTTTTTTATTTAAAAAAGCCGTAATCTAAGCTAAGGACCTGAACCATTTTTGTTTCAGGTCCCTGGATAGCACTTGCTGTTTGGTGGGTACATTTAGCCATCAATCAGCAACTGCAACCCAGGTGCTGAACCAAAAATGGGCCGGCTTGTAAGCTTAGTCTTGCTTTCCAAATAAAGATAGCAAGAGAACAAATTTAAATTTATAATAGGAGTATATTAGAAAGTTGCTTAAAATTGCATGCTCTATCTGAATCATGAAAGAAAAAAAAGATCTGAAAAAGTAATTTATAGCTTTGTTTGTGTCTTGTCATTTTCACAATACTCAATATGTTTGAGTATTGCAGTTGTTGAAAAAAATACTTTATTATTTTGATGCTTTATTACATTACAATATTGGCACATTATGTTTGAACATTCAGATGTTTGTATTTGAATTTTATGTTTATTTACAGTTGTGGCTTTTTTTATCCTAGGGATGGGATGGAGAGCAAAAGTTAATCCCAAAGGACACCCTGTGTCAGAGTACGATTTTGATGTTGTTGTTGGTGCAGATGGCAGGAGGAACACGCTGGCAGGTGAGTAAAAATAAAATCATCCCATGCAGAACATTGCATCTATTTCTCCAACATAGGTGTGTCCGGTCCACGGCGTCATCCTTACTTGTGGGATATTCTCTTCCCCAACAGGAAATGGCAAAGAGCCCAGCAAAGCTGGTCACATGATCCCTCATAGGCTCCGCCTTCCCCAGTCATTCTCTTTGCCGTTGTACAGGCAACATCTCCACGGAGATGGCTTAGAGTTTTTTGGTGTTTAACTGTAGTTTTTATTCTTCAATCAAGAGTTTGTTATTTTAAAATAGTGCTGGTATGTACTATTTACTCTGAAACAGAAAAGTGATGAAGATTTCTGTTTGTAAGAGGAAAATGATTTTAGCAACCGTTACTAAAATCGATGGCTGTTTCCACACAGAACTGTTGAGAGGAATTAACTTCAGTTGGGGGAAACAGTGAGCAGACTTTTGCTGCTTGAGGTATGACACATTTCTAACAAGACGATGTAATTCTGGAAGCTGTCATTTTCCCTATGGGATCCGGTAAGCCATTTTTATTACATAAGAATAAAGGGCTTCACAAGGGCTTTTAAGACTGGTAGACATTTTCTGGGCTAAAACGATTGATATATAAGCATTTTTAATACTTCATAGCTTTGAGGAATTATTTTATTCTTGGGAATTATGTAAAATAACCGGCAGGCACTGTATTGGACACCTTATTCTCTAGGGGCTTTCCCTAATCATAGGCAGAGCCTCATTTTCGCGCCTCTATTGCGCACTTGTTTTTGGGAAGCATGACATGCAGATGCATGTGTGAGGAGCTCTGATACATAGAAAAGGCTTTCTGAAGGCGTCATTTGGTATCGTATTCCCCTTTGGGCTTGGTTGGGTCTCAGCAAAGCAGATACCAGGGACTGTATAGGGGTTAAATATAAAAACGGCTCCGGTTCCGTTATTTTAAGAGTTAAAGCTTTCAAATTTGGTGTGCAATACTTTTAAGGCTTTAAGACACTGTGGTGAAATTTTGGTGAATTTTGAACAATTCCTTCATACTTTTTCACATTTGCAGTAATAAAGTGTGTTCAGTTTAAAATTTAAAGTGACAGTAACGGTTTTATTTTAAAACGTTTTTTGTACTTTGTTATCAAGTTTATGCCTGTTTAACATGTCTGAACTACCAGATAGACTGTGTTCTGTATGTGGGGAAGCCAAGGTTCCTTCTCATTTAAATAGATGTGATTTATGTGACACAAAATTTAGAGAAAATGATGCCCAAGATGATTCCTCAAGTGAGGGGAGTAAGCATGGTACTGCATCATCCCCTCCTTCGTCTACGCCAGTCTTGCCCACACAGGAGGCCCCTAGTACATCTAGTGCGCCAATACTCCTTACTATGCAACAATTAACGGCTGTAATGGATAATTCTATCAAAAACATTTTAGCCAAAATGCCCACTTATCAGCGAAAGCGCGACTGCTCTGTTTTAGAAAATACGGAAGAGCATGAGGACGCTGATGATATTGGTTCTGAAGTGCCCCTACACCAGTCTGAGGGGGCCAGGGAGGTTTTGTCTGAGGGAGAAATTTCAGATTCAGGGAAAATTTCTCAACAAGCTGAACCTGATGTGATTACATTCAAATTTAAATTGGAACATCTCCGCGCTCTGCTTAAGGAGGTGTTATCTACTCTGGATGATTGTGAGAATTTGGTCATTCCAGAGAAATTATGTAAGATGGACAAGTTCCTAGAGGTCCCGGGGCCCCCCGAAGCTTTTCCTATACCCAAGCGGGTGGCGGATATTGTAAACAAAGAATGGGAAAGGCCCGGCATACCTTTCGTCCCTCCCCCTATATTCAAGAAATTGTTTCCTATGGTCGACCCCAGAAAGGACTTATGGCAGACAGTCCCCAAGGTCGAGGGGGCGGTTTCTACACTAAACAAACGCACCACTATACCCATAGAAGATAGTTGTGCTTTCAAAGATCCTATGGATAAAAAATTAGAGGGTTTGCTTAAAAAGATGTTTGTTCAGCAAGGTTACCTTCTACAACCAATTTCATGCATTGTTCCTGTCACTACAGCAGCGTGTTTCTGGTTCGATGAACTAGAAAAGGCGCTCAATAAAGATTCTTCTTATGAGGAGATTTTGGACAGAATCCATGCTCTCAAATTGGCTAACTCTTTCACCTTAGACGCCACTTTGCAATTGGCTAGATTAGCGGCGAAAAATTCTGGGTTTGCTATTGTGGCGCGCAGAGCGCTTTGGCTAAAATCTTGGTTAGCGGATGCGTCTTCCAAGAATAAATTGCTTAACATTCCTTTCAAGGGGAAAACGCTGTTTGGCCCTGACTTGAAAGAGATTATTTCTGATATCACTGGGGGTAAGGGCCACGCCCTTCCTCAGGATAGGTCTTTCAAGGCTAAAAATAAACCAAATTTTCGTCCCTTTCGCAGAAACGGACCAGCCCCAAGTGCTACATCCTCTAAGCAAGAGGGTAATACTTCTCAAGCCAAGCCAGCCTGGAGGCCAATGCAAGGCTGGAACAAAGGTAAGCAGGCCAAGAAACCTGCCACTGCTACCAAGACAGCATGAGATGTTGGCCCCCGATCCGGGACCGGATCTGGTGGGGGGCAGACTCTCTCTCTTCGCTCAGGCTTGGGCAAGAGATGTTCTGGATCCTTGGGCGCTGGAAATAGTCTCCCAAGGTTATCTTCTGGAATTCAAGGGGCTTCCCCCAAGGGGGAGGTTCCACAGGTCTCAATTGTCTTCAGACCACATAAAAAAACAGGCATTCTTACATTGTGTAGAAGACCTGTTAAAAATGGGAGTGATTCATCCTGTTCCATTAGAAGAACAAGGGATGGGGTTCTACTCCAATTTGTTCATAGTTCCCAAAAAAGAGGGAACATTCAGACCAATCTTAGATCTCAAGATCCTAAACAAGTTTCTCAAGGTTCCATCGTTCAAAATGGAAACCATTCGAAAAATTCTTCCTTCCATCCAGGAAGGTCAATTCATGACCACGGTGGATTTAAAGGATGCGTATCTACATATTCCTATCCACAAGGAACATCATCGGTTCCTAAGGTTCGCCTTTCTGGACAAGCATTACCAGTTTGTGGCACTTCCGTTCGGATTAGCCACTGCTCCAAGAATTTTCACAAAGGTACTGGGGTCCCTTCTAGCGGTGCTAAGACCAAGGGGCATTGCAGTAGTACCTTACTTGGACGACATTCTGATTCAAGCGTCGTCCCTTCCACAAGCAAAGGCTCACACGGACATCGTCCTGGCCTTTCTCAGATCTCACGGGTGGAAAGTGAACGTAGAAAAAAGTTCTCTATCTCCGTCAACAAAAGTTCCCTTCTTGGGAACAATAATAGACTCCTTAGAAATGAGGATTTTTCTGACAGAGGCCAGAAAATCAAAACTTCTAAACTCTTGTCAAGTACTTCATTCTGTTCCTCTTCCTTCCATAGCGCAGTGCATGGAAGTAATAGGTTTGATGGTCGCGGCAATGGACATAGTTCCCTTTGCGCGAATTCATCTGAGACCATTACAACTGTGCATGCTCAGTCAGTGGAATGGGGATTATACAGACTTGTCTCCGACGATACAAGTAGATCAGAGGACCAGAGATTCACTCCGTTGGTGGCTGTCCCTGGACAACTTGTCACAGGGGATGAGCTTCCGCAGACCAGAGTGGGTCATTGTCACGACCGACGCCAGTCTGGTGGGCTGGGGCGCGGTTTGGGGACTCCTGAAAGCTCAGGGTCTTTGGTCTCGGGAAGAATCTCTTCTCCCGATAAATATTCTGGAACTAAGAGCGATATTCAATGCTCTCAAGGCTTGGCCTCAGCTAGCAAAGGCCAAATTCATACGGTTTCAATCGGACAACATGACGACTGTTGCGTACATCAACCATCAGGGGGGAACAAGGAGTTCCCTGGCGATGGAAGAAGTGACCAAAATCATTCATTGGGCGGAGTCTCACTCCTGCCACTTGTCTGCAATCCACATTCCAGGAGTGGAAAATTGGGAAGCGGATTTTCTGAGTCGTCAGTCTTTTCATCCGGGGGAGTGGGAACTCCATCCGGAAATCTTTGCCCAAATTACTCAGTTGTGGGGCAGTCCAGACATGGATCTGATGGCCTCTCGTCAGAACTTCAAGGTTCCTTGCTACGGGTCCAGATCCAGGGATCCCAAGGCGACTCTAGTAGATGCACTAGTAGCACCTTGGACCTTCAAACTAGCGTATGTATTCCCACCGTTTCCTCTCATCCCCAGGCTGGTAGCCAGGATCTATCAGGAGAGGGCATCAGTGATCTTGATAGCTCCTGCGTGGCCACGCAGGACTTGGTATGCAGACCTGGTGAATATGTCATCGGCTCCACCATGGAAGCTACCTTTGAGACGGGACCTTCTTGTTCAAGGTCCGTTCGAACATCCGAATCTGGTCTCACTCCAACTGACTGCTTGGAGATTGAACGCTTGATTTTATCAAGGCGAGGGTTCTCAGATTCTGTCATTGATACTCTTGTTCAGGCCAGAAAGCCTGTAACTAGAAAAATTTACCATAAAATATGGAAAAAATATATCTGTTGGTGTGAATCTAAAGGATTCCCATGGAACAAGATAAAAATTCCTAAGATTCTATCCTTTCTACAAGAGGGTTTGGAGAAAGGATTATCTGCAAGTTCTTTGAAGGGACAGATTTCTGCTTTATCTGTTTTACTTCACAAAAAGCTGGCGGCTGTGCCAGATGTTCAAGCTTTTGTTCAGGCTCTGGTTAGAATCAAGCCTGTTTACAAACCTTTGACTCCTCCTTGGAGTCTCAATTTAGTTCTTTCAGTTCTTCAGGGGGTTCCGTTTGAACCCTTACATTCCGTTGATATTAAGTTATTATCTTGGAAAGTTTTGTTTTTGGTTGCAATTTCTTCTGCTAGAAGAGTTTCAGAGTTATCTGCTCTGCAGTGTTCTCCTCCTTATCTGGTGTTCCATGCAGATAAGGTGGTTTTGCGTACTAAACCTGGTTTTCTTCCGAAAGTTGTTTCTAACAAAAACATTAACCAGGAGATAGTTGTACCTTCTTTGTGTCCGAATCCAGTTTCAAAGAAGGAACGTTTGTTGCACAATTTGGATGTAGTTCGTGCTCTAAAATTCTATTTAGATGCTACAAAGGATTTTAGACAAACATCTTCTTTGTTTGTTGTTTATTCTGGTAAAAGGAGAGGTCAAAAAGCAACTTCTACCTCTCTCTCTTTTTGGCTTAAAAGCATCATCAGATTGGCTTACGAGACTGCCGGACGGCAGCCTCCTGAAAGAATCACAGCTCATTCCACTAGGGCCGTGGCTTCCACATGGGCCTTCAAGAACGAGGCTTCTGTTGATCAGATATGTAAGGCAGCGACTTGGTCTTCACTGCACACTTTTACTAAATTTTACAAATTTGATACTTTTGCTTCTTCTGAGGCTATTTTTGGGAGAAAGGTTTTGCAAGCCGTGGTGCCTTCCATCTAGGTGACCTGATTTGCTCCCTCCCTTCATCCGTGTCCTAAAGCTTTGGTATTGGTTCCCACAAGTAAGGATGACGCCGTGGACCGGACACACCTATGTTGGAGAAAACAGAATTTATGTTTACCTGATAAATTACTTTCTCCAACGGTGTGTCCGGTCCACGGCCCGCCCTGGTTTTTTTAATCAGGTCTGATAATTTATTTTCTTTAACTACAGTCACCACGGTATCATATGATTTCTCCTATGCAAATATTCCTCCTTGACGTCGGTCGAATGACTGGGGAAGGCGGAGCCTAGGAGGGATCATGTGACCAGCTTTGCTGGGCTCTTTGCCATTTCCTGTTGGGGAAGAGAATATCCCACAAGTAAGGATGACGCCGTGGACCGGACACACCGTTGGAGAAAGTAATTTATCAGGTAAACATAAATTCTGTTTTTATCTTGCATAGTACCTTTTTAACAAAGGAAGTATTTATACAGTTAGAGGTTTTTTTTCAGGTACAGGTCAGACTTGGTAAGATTCACTTTGATGTTCTGCTGTTCACTCTTTACCGTTAGGTTTCCGGCGGAAGGAGTTTCGTGGAAAGTTGGCAATTGCCATAACTGCAAATTTTATCAATCGCCACACGACTGCTGAGGCTAAGGTGGAGGAAATCAGTGGTGTAGCATTTATCTTTAACCAGAAATTCTTCCAGGATCTACGTGAGGCTACAGGTACCATTTTTACCTTTAGTTTATATGTGTTTGAGGACTTGCATGTGTGTTAGGGTCTGGAGTACTTTCACAAGAGGCCCTTTTTATGTTTAGGTGCTTTGTATAGTTGGGTTTATTTTTATATATAAAACCTTATAGCTTAAAGCTCATCAATTTGGAAAAAATTGTCTCTGGCTGATAGGGTCAACTCCTACAACTCTATTGGTACACTAGGGAACACCTTCATAATGTGAAAACAAAATTTAGTTTTAATAAAGAGCTGAAATACCTGTTTGCTAGAAAACTGTAATACATTTCAAATGTCTTAGGTAGACTAAAGGAAAGATATGTCCCTTTACTAACGTTATATTTAACTTTGTTTAGCTAGAAAAATTGATGACTTAAAGGGACAATCTAGTCAAAAGTAAACTTTCATAATTCAGATAGGGTATACAATTTTAAACATTCCAATTTACTTTTATTATCAAATTTGCTTTGTTCTTTTTGTATTCTTTGTTGAAAGCTAAACCTTGGTAGGCTCATATGCTAATTTCTAAGCCCTTGAAGGCCCACCTCTTAGTGCATTTTGGCAGTTTTTCACAGCTCGACAGCGCTAATTCATGTGTGCCATAAAGATAATATTGTGCTTACTCACCACTTATTGGCTAAAATGCAGGCCTGTCAAAAGAACTGAAATAAGGATGTAGTCTGCAGCAGCTTAGATACAAGGTAATCACAGAGGTAAAAATGATATTAATATAACCATGTTGGTTATGTAAAACTGGGGAATGGGAAATAAAGGGATTATCTATTTTTAAACAATACAAATTCTATAGTAGACTGTCCCTTTAAGAACTGTACGGAATTGGATACTGTACAGTGCCACCTATTAAATATATTCTTAGTATAATACACATTTGAGTACAGAGCATAATGCCACTTCTAAATAATATAGTGTCTGGACATGCGGTTGTTTAGAGAGCAGCCAATAGTATATTTACAAATCTATATATAAAATATTCTAAGGAGCTCTACACTTTAGTACTACATGTTCCAGACAGCAGGCCTACTCCTTACGCACAGAATGGGGCCACTTAAATTATTTTAGATTTAAGAAAAAAACAAACTACTAAGTTTGCTATATAGTAGATATAGAGCTGCTATTAGTATTGCCATTTTAATCTTTGTAACATTTCTTTAATTTGAATTTTCATAAAATAAATACTGCACAAAATTTGTCCTTGAGTATCAAGAAGAGGACAGACTTTTTTTTTTTCTTTTTAAATTTGTATCCAATAATTGATTTGTGCCAGAGAATCAATTTAAAGCAGTAACGTCCACATTCAGCCATCCTAACGTTTTTTTTTGGTGTGGCTCTCATTACCGCTGACTATAATAACGACCTCTATAATTTTGTTATTAAAAAAACTGTTCAACAGTGATGAATATGTAATTATACCTGATTATTTGTACTAAATTGGTTAAATGTAATAAGTATATATGCAGTTAACTGAAATTCATTACCTAGATTTATTTTGAGGTATCATATTTAGTATAATTGTGAGTTTAATGTAATGTTGCCAAACCTCCATATAAATAAGGGGGGCTCTGATTTAGAGAGATCCTTAAAATGTTGTTCTGAATTTGTACAACTTTAAAATAGATGATTATTAACAATTAATTTAAAGGCATTTCATATAAAAGAAGTCATTTTACAAGCATTAAGGCAGTATTTACATTGCACAAAAGTTGTCATCCTGTTTTAAAGTGAAGGTAAAGTTACCTTGATGTCGATCTAGAATATCATTCTTTCTTTGAAATCAGTATGACTTTCATTCATCACTTTTTTTCAATTTGACTGTAAATAAAGTTATTGCAGTTTTAAATCACTTATTGAAGGTCTGCAAATTCAACCCGTTATAATTATTTTTTTTTCTGTCTTGGTCACATTTTCTTTTTTAAGACAAGGTGAGTCCACGGATCATCAATTACTGTTGGGAATATCACTCCTGGCCAGCAGGAGGAGGCAAAGAGCACCACAGCAAAGCGGTTAAGTATCACTTCCCTTCCCACAACCCCCAGTCATTCTCTTTGCCTTCGGTGCAAGGAGGAGGTGAAGTTTTCTGGTGTCTGAAGATATTGGATTTATTCACTTCAATCAAGATTTCTCTTGTAAGGTGTATCCAGTCCACGGATCATCCATTACTTGTGGGATATTCTCCTCCCCAACAGGGAGCTGCAAGAGGATCACCCACAGCAGAGCTGTCTATATAGCTCCTCCCCCAACTGCCACTCCCCAGTCATTCTCTTGCAGCTCTCGACATGGGTAGTTGCTAGAGAGATGTGGTGCATTAATGTAGTTTATCTTCAATCAAAAGTTTATTATTTTCAAATGGTACCGGAGTTGTACTATTTTAGCCTCAGGCAGAAAGTTGAAGAAGAGTCTGCCTGAGGTTTTTGATGATCTTAGCAGGTTGTAACTAAGATCCACTGCTGTTCTCACACATAACTGAAGAGATGGGTAACTTCAGCTGGGGGAATGGCGTGCAGGGTCTCCTGTACTGAGGTATGTGCAGTTAAACATTTTCTAGAGAGAGGATAAGCTAGAAAATGCTGACAGTACCTGATTTATTTAAGGTAAGCCTGATTACAGTGATTTAATAACGACTGGTATCATGCTTGCTGTAAAGGGTAATATTTTTGTTATTTACTCTCATTACTGAACTTTATTCTGGGGCCCAGTTTTTCCACATGGCTGTCTAGATTTTGCCTAGGGATAGTTTTTTATGGCCCTCTCACTGTGAGTACAGGTTGGGAGGGGCCTAATTTCAGGCCTAAATCGTGCAGTAGTTTTTGCAGCTTGAGACTTCCAGCTTCCCTGAAGGAGTCCACTGAACATATAGGACCTCGCTAAAGGGTTTTTGTGCCTTCCAAAGTCGTTGTATGGGCAGGTAGGGCCACAGTAAAGCTGTGGCAGTTGGTTGTGACTGTTTATAAACATTTATGTTTTTTTTTTTTTTATCCGGTTTTGAAACTAAGGGGTTAATCATCCATTTGCAAGTGGGTGCAATGCTCTTTCAGCCTATTATACACACTGTAAAAATCTGATTTCTCTGTGTCTGACTGCTTGGAGATTGAATGCTTGATTTTATCAAAACGTGGTTTCTCCGAGACGGTCATTGATACCTTAATTCAGGCTCAAAAGCCTGTCACCAGGAAAATCTATCATAAGATATGGTGTAAATATCTTCATTGGTGTGAATCCAAGGGTTACTCATGGAGTAAAGTCAGGATTCCTAGGATATTATCCTTTCTCCAAGAAGGATTGGAGAAGGGCTTATCAGCTAGTTCCTTAAAGGGACAGATTTCTGCTCTGTCTATCCTTTTGCACAAACGTCTGGCTGAGGTTCCAGATGTTCAGGCGTTTTGTCAGGCTCTGGTTAGAATCAAGCCTGTGTTTAAACCTGAAAAGAGAAGAGGAACAGAGGCGCCAAACATGGCCTAGTATCGTCAGGGCACCAACACACACAGGACCAACAAGATGGATTATACTCACAAGTGAGGCGCACCCATATGGTGCTATTGTAGCAGACTGGAACTAAATACGTGGTCCAGCTCACGTCACCACCAGCTAATGGTCCAAATCCAGATATCCTTTAGAATGGCCTATTGGTTAAATCCTAGAAGGAAAAAAGGCACAAAACATAGCCTAGTAACGTTTAGGCCAGGAAGATAGAATATTTAAAGGTTGCACTTACAAGAGGCGAAGCACCACCAGGTGCAATATCAGCATTACTGGGACCTCTCAGCCGCCCAGTGGACTGTGGATTCCAGCCAACAGGAGGAAGGTGATCCCAACTTGAAATAAAGATCCAGCAAAGGAAAATAATCTGCCCCCACAAAGCAGGACAAAAAGGTTTTATAGCCTGATGAAACAGCCCTGTGGTGGCTTAGAAACGCGTCGCTTGTTTTTAATAAAGAACTTTTTATTATACACTTGCTACCACTTTTTGTCCTGCTTTGTGGGGGCAGATTATTTACCTTTGCTGGATCTTTGAGTGAGTATAATCCATCTTGTTGGTCCTGTGTGTGTTGGTGCCCTGACGTTACTAGGCCATGTTTGGCGCCTCTGTTCCTCTTCTCAGACTACGAAATATCAGGATGACCGTCCTATGACAGAGAGCTGCCTTTTTTCCTTATTTTCTTCAAGTTTACTGTTGTGGACTTTCTGTGATATCTGCATATATTTATATGCCCATTTCTATATATACGGGTTTGATTTTACGATTGTATAGATAACTTTTTGCTATACCTTTATGTGTAGTTATAGGTGTCATACACTAGATAGCGCCCCCTAAGAGTGCGGTGTGTACTGCATGCACACCACTCTCTCATTTTCCTGTGTTTAAACCTGTTGCTCCACTATGTAGTTTAAATTTAGTTCTTAAAGTTCTTCAAGGGGTTCCGTTTGAACCTTTGCATTCCATAGATATTAAGCTCTTATCTTGGAAAGTTCTGTTTTTAGTAGCTATCTCCTCAGCTCGAAGAGTTTCGGAGTTATCTGCTTTACAATGTGATTCCCTTTATCTCATTTTCCATGCAGATAAGGTAGTGTTACGTACCAAACCTGGTTTTCTACCTAAGGTGGTATCTAATAAGAATATTAATCAGAAGATTGTTGTTCCGTCACTGTGTCCTAATCCTTCTTCGAAGAAGGAACGTCTATTACACAATCTTGACGTGGTTCGTGCTTTAAAGTTTTATTTACAAGCTACTAAAGATTTTCGTCAAACATCTGCATTGTTTGTTGTCTACTCTGGACAGAGGAGAGGCCAAAAGGCTTCGGCAACTTCTCTCTCTTTTTGGCTAAGAAGTATAATCCGCTTAGCTTATGAGACTGCTGGCCAGCAGCCTCCTGAAAGAATTACGGCTCATTCTACTAGAGCGGTAGCTTCCACATGGGCTTTTAAGAATGAGGCTTCTGTTGAACAGATTTGTTAGACGGCGACTTGGTCTTCGCTTCATACTTTTTCTAAATTCTACAAATTTTATACTTTTGCTTCTTCGGAGGCTATTTTTGGGAGAAAGGTCTTACAGGCAGTGGTGCCTTCCGTTTAAGCGCCTGCCTTGTCCCTCCCTTCATCCGTGTCCTATAGCTTTGGTATTGGTATCCCACAAGTAATGGATGATCCGTGGACTGGATACACCTTACAAGAGAAAACAAAATTTATGCTTACCTGATAAATTTCTTTCTCTTGTGGTGTATCCAGTCCACGGCCCGCCCTGTCATTTCAAGGCCGGTGTTTTTTATTTTTAAACTACAGTCACCACTGCACCCTATAGTTTCTCCTTTCTCTTGCTTGTCTTCGGTCGAATGACTGGGGAGTGGCAGTTGGGGGAGGAGCTATATAGACATCCCTGCTGTGGGTGTCCTCTTGCAGCTCCCTGTTGGGGAGGAGAATATCCCACAAGTAATGGATGATCTGTGGACTGGATACACCACAAGAGAAATAAATTTATCAGGTAAGCATAAATTATGTTTTTATTATTTTAAAAGCCAGAGTAGGTTTGCTCTGATCTTTTCTGTCAAGATTGGGCTTAGCCGTACCCCACGTTAGTCTCTTCAGTAGGGTAGTGGTGGCTTTAAAGCAGTTAGAAACTTGTGAGGTGGGCCTTTCTGTGTTTTTCTAACATGTTGCTGCCTTTGTATAGAAAGCCAAAGTAGGTTTACTTTGATCTTTCTTTTTGTCACAGGTCTCTGTGAGGAGTGGCATCCTCTCATACCGGGTGAGTCGTCCTGCCGGACGGCTAGAGGTGCAGGTAAGTGCTTTTTCATCTTTTGGGGCTGGTAGACTGGTACTAAAAGGGTTGAAATCCTCTCTGCAACATTATATGGGACATATATATCCTTTAGAAGGATATTTTACGCAGTATGCAGGCACTTTATGGTGACAGGAGACTAGGGTTTAATATAATCCCCTGTATTTATATTTGGGCTTATGTGTTCATGTTTAGAGACTCCTATGGGGTTAATGACTCCTCTAACTAATTTTTTATTTCATCTGGCTGTGTTCCAGTTTAGCTTGTGTAGCTTCTTAATCATGGTCAGTGGCGCACGCTTTTTTTTTACTTTGGCTGCGCAGTAATAAGTGTACCTGTGCGCTTCAATACTTATTAGAGAGGACGCCATTGCTGTGCGTTTTAGAGAGTTCTGCCTCTTCTCTGTGGACAGAGTAGCGTATCTGCGTGCTCATGTTAGGGCAAGGAATCTTGCTTTAAGTGTTTTTCAGGGTCTCTTTGCTTATATAGAGACATTTATAGTAACTTCAGCTGGTTTAATGAAGCGCAATGCTAGAAAATGTTTGCGCTTCATTTTCATGCTGCTGAAGTGTCCCCGCCTCCTTCACTGTGAAGTAGATGCAGCGCCATGTTAATTTCTCTCCGGGTTATGTAATCTTACAGCTCAGTATCCTCCGGTTGAGAACGGAGTTGTTTTTCACTTCTCAGTCTGTCTCTGTGAGAATTATGCTCTGGAAACATTTTTATAAAGAAATTATGGGGAATGTTTTGTTATGGATTATAATAATTGGGAGCATAAATTATTTAATTTCTCCCTCTCCCTGAAACTATACTATATACTCATATTTAGTATTCTGTGTTTTAGTGTCCCTTTGTCTAACTTGATCTTAAAGTGACCGTTGCATTTAATTTCGCGCCTCAGTTTTTATATGCAAAAAACTGTGGTTTTAGACACTAATATTGTTTTCTAATATGCTTTTATGTGTTTCACTGGATCTCTTGAGATAGAGAGAGCACGTTACTTCTGAGCCAATGTCTCCCAGGATGATACTGTATGGGCAATGCCACAGTTTCTCCTCTTTCGTCCCAAGCCTCTATAGCGTCACCTGCAGTGCCCTGCGGTTCCTCGTTATCTCCTGGAGGAGTTATTTGCATGCAGAATTTGCTGCTCAGGTATCTGTTGGGTACCTATGTCATTATCTGCTTTTCCTAATCTTAGGGAAAATTGCTGGAGGAATATTATAGATTCAAATAGTAAGGTTTCTGTATCGCCTGTGGCTACTCTGGTTGCCTTCCTCATAGGTCTGATAAGGAGGATACGTCAGTAGCTTCTGAGGGTAAATTCTCAGATTCGGACAGTATTCCTTTATCTGATGCTGAAGTAATATCCTTCAGATTAAGCTTGAACACCTTTGTGTGTGATTAAGAAGGTGGCTGCCTTTGAGCGACTCTGATATGTTTGTCATTGTCAATCTCTAAAGAATCTAGTGAACTTTACTCTAGGATTCCTCTGTGTCAGTTTTTCCCTGTACTAAACCGTGCTGGGAGATTGTATTCACAAGAATGGGAGAGCTACTCTTGGAGTTTTCTCCGTCTCCTGTCTTTAAAAGGATGTTTCCTTTCATTGTTTCCGTTAAATATCACGGCGCACGGTGCCTATTGTAGTAGGACTTTTCTACTCTGGCTAAGAGAACTACGATTCCTAGAGAGGATAGCGGTTCTTTCAGGATTAATAGACTAAGCTGTATGCTTACATGGAAGTTTGTTTTGCCACTGTGTCAAGTGTGGCATCTTATTGGTGCAATGCCTTGTTTGTTCCAAATGGTAGGGACTCAAAGGAGATCCAGAACGGAATTAAGGCTCCTAAGCTAGCCAATTACTTTATTTCTGATACTACCGTGCTAGTTTTTAAGCAGGGAGCCAAGATATCTAACTTCCCTGTGCTAGCCCACGGAGCTTTGTGGCTATATTCATGGTCAGTGGATTTTTCCTCTGCATCAAAGTTTCTGGCGTTTCCTTACAAGGGTTAGACCTTGTTTGAGCCAGACCTGACCGGAATATTTCTTATAGTTCAGGAAAAGGGTCTCTTCTACCACAAGACGAGATTAATAGGCCTACAGGAGTTTTGCCCCAATCCGGGATCGGTCTAGGTGGGGGTTAAATCTCTGGTTGTCTACATAGATACAAGATGTCCCAGATAGACTGTGGACATTTTATCTCAGGGTTACTGCTTAGTAGTCATTATTTCACTCCCTGAGGCAGGTTCCACCGCTCAATTTTATCTGCAGGCCAGATAACAGGCATTTTTGTAGTGCGTTCGGGCCTTCTCTTCCCTGTGAGGGATTGTTCCAGTTCCTGTATGGGAACAGGGTCTAGGATTTTTCGTCCTATGGTATACCTAAGGTGTCTCAACAGGTTGTCTCAGGATACCGTTTTTAAAATGGAAACCAATGCTTCCATTCTTCCTTTGGTCTAGGAGGGTCAGTTCAGGGTGACCATAGACTTGGAGGACGCGTATTTTCAAGATCCTGAGTTTTGCCTTTCTGTCAAACAGTTTGTTTGTGGCTATTTCCTTTGGCCTTGCCATGGCTCTCAGACAGGGCTATATTGGCAGTGATCAGGTTCAGGGAATTGCTGTGGTGCCCTTCTTGTATGTGATAATGGTTCAGGCGCCATCTTTTCAGCAAGCAAACTCTCATACAGAGACCTTTTCTTTCTTCTTTCACATGGATGGAAGTGAATCTAGAAATGAGTTCCCTTGTTCCAACTACAGGGGTAGTTTCTTAGGGACCATATTTCTCTCCCTATCTCTGAAAATATTTTTGACAGAGGTCTGAAATTAGAGGATTCTTGCCTCTTTTGGCACTCTGTTTGGCCCTTAAGTGGCTCAATGTTTGGCAATAATTGGTCTGATGGTTGCTTCTTTGGACATCATTCCTTTGCTTGATTCCATCTGAGAGTCTGCTGTTATGAATGTTCAGATAGTGGACCGGGGATCTTGTGGCTCTGTCTCGGAGGATAGATCTGGATCTGTCGACATGAGATTCTTCCCTGTGGATCAGAGAGGGGAATTAGTGGTAGAGCGCTCGCTTAGCTTGTGAGAGGTAGTGGGATCGTTGTCCGCATTCTCCAGAATCATTGATTTTTTCAGGAGCATCTGTCTCGGAGCACATGTTTCCGGAGACCTTCCTGAGTAATAGTGACCACAGTCGCTAGCTCGTTGGGTGGATGAGAGTGAACTTGGGAGGTGTTTAGAGCGATCTTCAATGCTCTGATGCCTTATCTGTCTGGTCAGGTTTTAGTTAAACAATTGCGTCTCAGAGGTTACATTAACCACCTTGGCGGAACCTGGAGTTTCTTTGCCATGATTGGCATGGATTGTTTGGTGGGCAGACGCTCACATTCGTTGCTTATCCACTATTCACATTTCAGGAGTGATTAACGGGAGTGGACTGCTTGAGCATTCAGACTTTTCATCCCGGGGAGTGGGCGCTTCTCCCGGAGATGTTCTTTAGGTTAATCCTCAAATGGGAGGTGCTGGAGTTGGCAGTATGCCAAGCTTCCAAGTTATGTTATAAGTCAATAAATCAGCAGGCTGCGCTGTTAGACTAAAATCCCCAGAAACCGTCAGGAAGTTTGACTTCACTGTTCCTCAGTTTTCTCTCCTTCCTTTTACTAGTGATTTTCCCATAAGGTATGGCGTAAATTCCCTGATTGGTGTGAATCCTAGGACTACTCTTGAAAGTAGGGCAGGATTCCTAGGGGTTTTGCCTTTTCTCTGGGAAGGACTGGTGGACGGTGATCAGTCAGTTCTCTGAAGGGTCAGAATTCTGTGTTATCTTTTTCTACACTAGTGTCTGGCAGATGTGCCAGACGTGTAATCTTTTTGTCAGACCCTGGTTAGTATCAGGCCTGTGTTTGTCTGTCACTCCTTGGAGTTTTTCTCCCTGTTTTAAGATTTTGCAGCTGGCTCAGTTTGAGCTATAGCATTCTTTAAATTTTAAAAGTTTTCCTTTTGGCTATACCTTCTGCTCGTAGAGTTTAGGTATTCTTGGCTTTGCAGTGTGATTTGCTTTTGTCTTATTTTGGATAAGGCGTTTTTTTGTCTTAAGTGGAAATATTGTTTGGGAATTGTTGTTCCATCTACAGTATGTGTCCTCATTCTTATATTTTGAGGAACGTGTAGGCACAATTTGGAGGTTGTGCGTACCTAATGTTTTTCTTCTGTTTTTTTTCTGTAACAGAAAGCTAATACTACCTCACTTCTCTGGTGAGAAGTTTAATTTGTTTGTTTTTCAGTCTCCTGAGAGAGTTATGCCTCTTTACTCGAGGGCTGTCTCTTCTTCTTTCAAGTTAAAGCTTCTACTTTTGCCTCGGGCTAAGGTTTTTTTTTGGGAGAAAGGTTCTGCAAGCAGTGGTGCCTTCTGTTAAGGGAGGACAAGACAGGTAACCTTATCTGTTTCCTCTAGCTTGGGTATTGATTCCCAACAGTAATTGATGATCCGTGCACTCAGTGTCTTAAGAAAGAAAACAAAATTTATACTTACCTGATAAATTTATTTCTTGACACGGTGAGTCCACGGCCCTACCTGTTTTCAGACAGGTTTTTTATATAAACCTCAGGCACCTCTACACCTTTGTGTTATTTCGTTTCTCTCTCTTTCCTTCGGTTGAATGACTTTGGGTTGTGGGAAGGGAAGTGATACTGAACAGCTTTGCTGTGGTGCTCTTTGCCTCCTCCTTTTGGCCAGGAGTGATATTCCCAACAGTAATTGATGATCCATGGACTCACCGTGTCAAGAAATAAATTTCAGGTAAGTATAAATTTAGTTTTTTATTAGCCATTTGAAAATCTGGCCGTTAGGTGGCCGTCACTCCACATCATCCACCTCCTAGATATGCGCATGCGCTGTAATTTTTTGTTTAAGTTGGAGCCACCTCTCCAGTTTCGCGCATACGCATTTGAATTATGCGCTCTTGAGAGAGGATTGGACGATTAGCGCATGTGCAGTAGGTAGTGAAATTGCTGATTTGCGCAGGCACAGTTAAACGGAGCCTCGTAAACGCGCTTTTGTGAGACGCATAGAGCGGGTGGGACCGCTCTATGTCACAGACCAGAAAATAAGGAAATAGAGGTTGGGAGGAGTCAAAATAAAAATGGTAGGGAATTATAAATATGTTTCATTTGCTAAATATTAAACAGAGATAAAAACTTAGCGATTAGATTATGGAAATATTAACATATTCATTAGTGTGTTCAAACTTTACCTTCACTTTAAGGGGACAGTAAAGTAAAAATGAAACTTTCATGGTTCAGATCGAACACTTTCCACTTCTATTTTCTAATTTGATTTGTTCTTGTGATATCCATTGTTAAAGGGACACTCAAGTCAAAATAAACTTGTATTATTCAGAAAGAGCATGCCGTTTTAAGACACTTTCCAATATACTTCCATTATAAAATGTATACTTTCTGGAGAACAAGCTCCTACAGGGCATGTGCACAATCTCAGTGTATACGTATACTAGTCTGTAATTGGCTGATGTCTGTCACATGATGTAGGGGGCCGGAAAATGCGAGATAAAAAAATTGCCAGAAAAAAAATAATCTATTGCTTATTTGAAATTCAGAGTAGGTGCTATTGCATTGTCTTTTTATTATGCACTTGTTAATTATGTAATTCTATTGTGTTGTGGTTCTTTAAAGAGTAAAGCTTAATGTGCTGCTTCTTAGCTCATTCTTCAACAAAGAATACCAAGAGAACAAAGTAATATTTGCTTATAAAAGTACATTGGAAAGTTGTATGTTTAAAGAAATTACAAAAGTTTAATTTTGTTGTTTTCCACTCCCCTCCAAAACATTCACAATTTACTTCTGTAACCGCTTTGGATTTGGGGTTTGCTATGAGAGGGTAGAGGAGAGTCAGCGGCATGTGTGATTTAAAGGGACATGAAACGCACATTTTTTCTTTCATGATTTAGAAAGAGAATACAATTTTAAACAACTTTCTAATTTACTTCTATTATCTAAATTGCTCCCTTCTTTTGATATCCTTTGCTGAAAAGCATATCTAGATAGGCTCAGAAGCTGTTGATTAGTGGCTGCACATAGATGCCTCGTGTGATTGGCTAACCCATGTGAATTGCTATTTCTTCAACAAAGGATATCTAAAGAATGAAGCAAATTAAATAATTGAAGCAAATTTGAATGTTTAAAATTGTATTCTCTACTTGAATAACGAAAGAAAAATTTGGGGTTTAATGTTTTGAAACAGAAAGTCCTTTTGTGCAAGTTGTTGGTGCCTGGTAATTCTCTTACAGTGTTATTGTTTTTTTCTGAACTGATGTGTAGGGATCGACCTGGAGAACATTGTGTATTATAAAGATGACACACACTACTTTGTTATGACAGCCAAGAAGCAGAGTTTGCTGGAGAAGGGCGTCATACTGCAGGTGACTATAAACTCCTTCACATGCTGTTTGTCTTATGTATGGGAAAGCACAGTGCATTGTGGGCAACAGTTTGATAGCCTGAGATAGGGGCTCAAGTAGCAAATACACAGTGGCAAGAGCGTAAAGTGTGACTGTTCCTTCAAACACACTGAGCACTTATCTGCTGATGGACTGTGTACACCGTCCCTTTTTATATTTTGTATTTTTGAGGTAAAGCAATTTTAACAGAGTACAGACAATAATTCCCAGACAAACCCATCAGCAGCTTGTGAGCATAAATGTACATATTATATTATTGCATTGACATAAAGTGGTTTGCACTCTCTAATATGTAAGGGAAGCTCGCAAAAACCTATTGCAAGATGTGAACATACATTATATATGAACATATTAACCCATTATGACACTGACATGTAGTTGTCTGTGCTCTCCAACATATGAGGAACCTCATTTTAGATAATAAGATAATGAGAATCCCTTTACTAACTGTGGCCACTCTTGCACTGCTGACAATATTTACAAATGGGGATTAACACGAAAGTGGCCACTTTTGGGCCTCAATAAAAATAATTGGAAATATAAAATGGATTCCAGCTCACCATTAGCAAAATATATTAAGACTATGAGCAGGCCAGAGATACACTGATAAAGAAGATCCTGCAGTACAGAGAGGATCTGGAAGATATACTTATTTATGTTAAAAGAGTTTTTATTTCAATCCGTAAGGCAAATACAGTTTACATTCATGAACAATCACATTGTTACCTTTGATCTAGCTCAGGTTGTATTTCAGATGCATAATAAAACAATACAATAATTATATATGTTGAAACAGTTTTCTGATTATCCTTTTAGGGTCATTTCTGTCTTAGTTGGTGATTAACACAAATAAATATTTCTAATACCCTATCTTTTCTGATGTAACTTACAATTTAGTTGGGTTTATGCCCATTCTATACACTCGGGGTCATACCTTAGGATTATTATTCCAGTTTTAACAAATTAAACGGTAAACTATGTAAATTGACAAAACTGAAAAAAAGAAGAGAAATAAAAAAAAAGAAAAAACTAATACAACTATTCTATGTGGTCGTCCTTCTTTTTATATCATCTTATGAACATCTTTATCTGGGTTTCTAAACAAGTAACTTAAGTCACATGTCTGTCCATCTGTCCTGCTATTCTATGCCTACCCATCTTATTCCTATTTCACCTGTTCCTTGTGGCACTATTTAAGCTCCAATAATACCAGATCTTCTGGAACTGGTCTGCTGTGCCCTGAATCCTTGAGGCTCCCTCTGACATTGTGTAAACATCTTGGATCTTATCCCTTACTTCCTTCCATGTAGGGGCTCCCTCTTTCCAGTAACGAGCTATGCAGACTCTAGTTATTGTACATATAATTTTAATACATTTATTAATTGGTGGTATAAACCTTGGATACCCTCTATTCAGAAGTGCCTGAAACATGGTCAAAGTTATATTTTCTTCTAGTAATTGGCTCAGTAGCTCATTTAACTTGTTCCACGTGGGTCTAATTAACCTGCATTCCCACCACATATGCTTATATGAGCCCCTCTCTCCACAACCCCTATAACATAGTTTGGTTTTATTATTGGAGTAATGGGATGTATGTAACGGGGTCAAGTACCATCTGAATGTGGTTTTGATAGCATTTTCCCTAAGGTCAGCACTTATCAAGCCTCTACAGGATTCATAGAAAGTCTGGCACCATTCCTCCTCTGAGAGAGTAGTTCCTAGATCTTCTTCCCATTTTAAGACTATGTTGGGCTTAGGTTTATGTTTGCCTTCCTGAATGTCAATATAGAGTTTGGATATCATATGTTTTTCCCTATCTGTCGACTTGCAGGCCCTTTCGAGATTTGTATTTGGTTGTCGTTTATAATGTTTAATGTATTTAGTTAGGGCTGATGTAATCTGTAAATAAATGTACCAGTGTAATTTATCTGGTTGTAGGGTTTCTTGTAGCTGATTGAAGGTGATTATACGACCACTTATCATAAAGTCTGCTACTCTATAAAGCCCCTTGTTTATCCATTTACCTATCTGTCTCTGTGTTTCTTTGGGTAGAAGGTATCTCAAGGGTCTAACCCACGTATGTGTAGGCAAGAGCTCTTGGGTCTTTGTGAGAGAATTCCACAGGGATATTGTGTCTGAAATAATGGGAGTCCCACTACTGTCTCGTCTCGGTTTCAATCCAGAGTCCCATAGTATACTATCTGAGTTGTCTTGGCCAAATAGTTCTTTCTCTATTATTGTCCAGACAACATTATGTGTCTGCTTGCTTAAAAGAGAGGCTTGAGATATCCTTGAAGCTCTGTAATAATCTGTCAAATTTGGCACCCCAACTCCTCCCAATTGTCTGTGCTGGGCCAGGACATGGGATGCTATTCTCGCCCCTCTATCTCCTCGTAAAAAGGAGTGGAGGTCGGATTGTAATTTCTGCAGATCCAGGGGGGGTATAGTAATAGGTAGTGCCCTGAACAAATACAGCAACCTGGGGAATACATTCATTTTAATAATGGACAGACGACCATACCATGAAAACTTTCCCTTTTTCCACTTTCTTAGATCCTGTCTAATAATTTTATATAGTGGGATATAATTGAGTTTATATAATTTATCTATTGAGTCTGCTAATTTGGTTCCCAGATAGGGAAGTGAGTGTCTAGCCCATGTGATCTCAAAATTAGTTTCTATTAGTTTTTTTGTATGAGAGGGGATCGACAATGGCAAGGCCTCGCATTTGTCCAAGTTAACCTTGTATCCTGAGATTTCCGAGAATTCCTGCAGAATCTGATATAAGTGTGTCAAGGAGTCTAAGGGCTTAGTTAATGTCAGCAAGACATCGTCTGCAAACAGCGAGAGCTTGTATTCAGAACCACTTAATCTAACTCCTCTAATGTCCTCTGACTGTCTTATTCGGGCTGCCAACGGTTCGATGCAAATTGCGAACAGCAATGGGGATAAGGGGCAGCCCTGTCGCGTACCATTTAAAATACTTATGGATCTGGATTGGTAGCCAGCAGCACTGACTGTTGCTGAAGGTGCCGAATAGATTCCCTTAACTGCTTGTATGAACTCTCCCTTGAAACCATAATGTGATAAAACTTCAAACATGTATGTCCAATCTATTCTATCGAACGCCTTCTCCGCATCCAGTGATAGGAGCAGAGAAGGCGTCCCTGTCATCTTCAAGTATTCCGTTAAATCTATGGTCCTTCTGATGTTATCCGGGGCCTCTCTCCCCTGAATGAACCCCACCTGGTCAGGGTGTATAATGTCTGGGAGTACTAATTTGAGTCTATTGGCTAATACTTTCGTAAGGATTTTTACATCTTGATTGATCAAGGAAATTGGTCTATAATTCTTGCACTGTGTGGGGTCTTTCCCTGGCTTTGGGATGACAACTATCTTGGCTCTTAGAATATCTATTGGGATCTCTGCCCCTTTCATAATGTCATTACAGAATTTCTTAAAATGGGGAACTAATGCCATCTTGAATAATTTGTAATACTCGCCAGGCAGGCCATCCGGTCCTGCTGCTTTGCCTGTCTTGATCTCCTTGATCACGTTAACTATTTCCTGCTCTGAGATCTCTGCATTCAGTCCCTCTATATCAGTAACACCAAGAGTCTTACCTTTGGTTTGTTGTAAAAATCTCGTCAACAGTCTCTGTGTCTGATCTGATCTTATAACTTTCCTACCGTCATATAATGTTTCGTAAAAATTTGCAAACGTATCTATTTCTTGTGGGTTAGAAGTCTGTTTCCCCCCCTGGATCTGTATACATGGGATAGAATGCATTTTAGTTCTTTCTCTGAGTTTGTTGGCTAAATACCTGTCAGGCTTGTTTGAATGTATAAAGTAAGTTGTTTTCAGTCTCTGGATTGCTCTCAGCGCCGAATCATTTAATAACTTTTCAAGAAGCATTCTTTTAGTCTGAAGTTGTTTGAAAGTGGTTCCTGACAAATTTTGTTTATGCATAGCCTCCAATGTGTGTATTTCTTTCATGTAATTAACAAGAGTCCATGAGCTAGTGACGTATGGGATATACATTCCTACCAGGAGGGGCAAAGTTTCCCAAACCTTAAAATGCCTATAAATACACCCCTCACCACACCCACAAATCAGTTTTACAAACTTTGCCTCCAAGGGAGGTGGTGAAGTAAGTTTGTGCTAGATTCTACGTTGATATGCGCTCCGCAGCAAGTTGGAGCCCGGTTTTCCTCTCAGCGTGCAGTGAATGTCAGAGGGATGTGAAGAGAGTATTGCCTATTGAATGCAGTGATCTCCTTCTACGGGGTCTATTTCATAAGGTTCTCTGTTATCGGTCGTAGAGATTCATCTCTTACCTCCCTTTTCAGATCGACGATATACTCTTATATTTACCATTTCCTCTACTGATTCTCGTTTCAGTACTGGTTTGGCTTTCTACAAACATGTAGATGAGTGTCCTGGGGTAAGTAAGTCTTATTTTCTGTGACACTCTAAGCTATGGTTGGGCACTTTATTTATAAAGTTCTAAATATATGTATTCAAACATTTATTTGCCTTGACTCAGAATGTTCAACTTTCCTTATTTCCAGACAGTCAGTTTCATATTTGGGATTATGCATTGAATTATCATATTTTTTCTTACCTCAAAAATTTGACTTTTTTCCCTGTGGGCTGTTAGGCTCGCGGGGGCTGAAAATGCTTCATTTTATTGCGTCATTCTTGGCGCGGACTTTTTTGGCGCAAAAATTATTTTCCGTTTCCGGCGTCATACGTGTCGCCGGAAGTTGCGTCATTTTTTGACGTTATTTTGCGCCAAAAATGTCGGCGTTCCGGATGTGGCGTCATTTTTGGCGCCAAAAGCATTTAGGCGCCAAATAATGTGGGTGTCTTATTTGGCGCTAAAAAATATGGGCGTCGCTTTTGTCTCCACATTATTTCAGTCTCATTTTTCATTTGCTTCTGGTTGCTAGAAGCTTGATGTTTGGCATTTTTTCCCATTCCTGAAACTGTCTTATAAGGAATTTGATCTATTTTGCTTTATATGTTGTTTTTTCTCTTACATATTGCAAGATGTCTCACGTTGCATCTGAGCCAGAAGATACTACAGGAAAACCACTGCCTGCTGGATCTACCAAAGCTAAGTGTATCTGCTGTAAACTTTTGGTAGCTATTCCTCCAGCTGTTGTTTGTAATAATTGTCATGACAAACTTGTTAAAGCAGATAATATTTCCTTTAGTGATGTACCATTGCCTGTTGCAGTTCCCTCAACATCTAAGGTGCAGAATGTTCCTGATAACATAAGAGATTTTGTTTCTGAATCCATAAAGAAGGCTTTGTCTGTTATTTCTCCTTCTAGTAAACGTAAAAAGTCTTTTAAATCTTCTCTCTCTACAGATGAATTTTTAAATGAACACCATCATTCTGATTCTTTGGACTCTTCTGGTTCAGAGGATTCTATCTCAGAGATTGATGCTGATAAATCTTCATATTTATTTAAGATGGAATTTATTCGCTCTTTACTTAAAGAAGTACTAATTGCTTTAGAAATAGAGGATTCTAGTCCTCTTGATACTAATTCTATACGTTTGGATAAGGTTTTTAAAGCTCCTGCGGTTATTCCAGAAGTCTTTCCTGTTCCTAATGCTATTTCTGCAGTAATTTCCAAGGAATGGGATAAATTGGGTAATTCATTTACTCCTTCTAAACGTTTTAAGCAATTATATCCTGTTCCGCCTGACAGGTTAGAATTTTGGGACAAAATCCCTAAAGTTGATGGGGCTATTTCTACCCTTGCTAAACGTACTACCATTCCTACGTCAGATGGTACCTCGTTTAAGGATCCTTTAGATAGAAAAATTGAATCTTTTCTAAGAAAAGCTTATCTATGTTCAGGTAATCTTCTTAGACCTGCTATATCATTGGCTGATGTTGCTGCAGCTTCAACTTTTTGGTTGGAAACTCTAGCGCAACAAGTAACAAATCGTGATTCTCATGATATTATTATTCTTCTCCAGCATGCTAATAATTTCATCTGTGATGCCATTTTTGATATTATTAGAGTTGATGTTAGGTTTATGTCTCTGGCTATCTTAGCCAGAAGAGCTTTATGGCTTAAGACCTGGAATGCTGATATGGCTTCTAAATCAACTCTACTTTCCATTTCTTTCCAGGGAAACAAATTATTTGGTTCTCAGTTGGATTCTATTATTTCAACTGTTACTGGTGGGAAAGGAACTTTTTTACCACAGGATAAAAAGTCTAAAGGTAAAAACAGGGCTAACAATCGTTTTCGTTCCTTTCGTTTCAACAAAGAACAAAAGCCTGATCCTTCATCCTCAGGAGCAGTTTCAGTTTGGAAACCATCTCCAGTCTGGAATAAATCCAAGCCTGCTAGAAAGGCAAAGCCTGCTTCTAAGTTCACATGAAGGTACGGCCCTCATTCCAGTTCAGCTGGTAGGGGGCAGGTTACGTTTTTTCAAAGAAATTTGGATCAATTCTGTTCACAATCTTTGGATTCAGAACATTGTTTCAGAAGGGTACAGAATTGGTTTCAAGATGAGACCTCCTGCAAAGAGATTTTTTCTTTCCCATGTCCCAGTAAATCCAGTGAAAGCTCAAGCATTTCTGAATTGTGTTTCAGATCTAGAGTTGGCTGGAGTAATTATGCCAGTTCCAGTTCCGGAACAGGGGATGGGGTTTTATTCAAATCTCTTCATTGTACCAAAGAAGGAGAATTCCTTCAGACCAGTTCTGGATCTAAAATTATTGAATCGTTATGTAAGGATACCAACGTTCAAGATGGTAACTGTAAGGACTATATTGCCTTTTGTTCAGCAAGGGAATTATATGTCCACAATAGATTTACAGGATGCATATCTGCATATTCCGATTCATCCAGATCATTATCAGTTCCTGAGATTCTCTTTTCTAGACAAGCATTACCAATTTGTGGCTCTACCGTTTGGCCTTGCTACAGCTCCAAGAATTTTCACAAAGATTCTCGGTGCCCTTCTGTCTGTAATCAGAGAACAGGGTATTGTGGTATTTCCTTATTTGGACGATATCTTGGTACTTGCTCAGTCTTTACATTTAGCAGAGTCTCATACGAATCGACTTGTGTTGTTTCTTCAAGATCATGGTTGGAGGATCAATTTACCAAAAAGTTATTTGATTCCTCAAACAAGGGTAACCTTTCTGGGTTTCCAGATAGATTCAGTGTCCATGACTCTGTCTTTAACAGACAAGAGACGTCTAAAATTGATTACAGCTTGTCGAAACCTTCAGTCTCAATCATTCCCTTCGGTAGCCTTATGCATGGAAATTCTAGGTCTTATGACTGCTGCATCGGACGCGATCCCCTTTGCTCGTTTTCACATGCGACCTCTTCAGCTCTGTATGCTGAACCAATGGTGCAGGGATTACACGAAGATATATCAATTAATATCTTTAAAACCGATTGTTCGACACTCTCTAACGTGGTGGACAGATCACCTTCGTTTAATTCAGGGGGCTTCTTTTGTTCTTCCGACCTGGACTGTAATTTCAACAGATGCAAGTCTCACAGGTTGGGGAGCTGTGTGGGGATCTCTGTCGGCACAAGGAGTTTGGGAATCTCAGGAGGTGAGATTACCGATCAATATCTTGGAACTCCGTGCAGTTTTCAGAGCTCTTCAGTTTTGGCCTCTTCTGAAGAGAGAATCGTTCATTTGTTTTCAGACAGACAATGTCACAACTGTGGCATACATCAATCATCAAGGAGGGACTCACAGTCCTCTGGCTATGAAAGAAGTATCTCGAATTTTGGTTTGGGCGGAATCCAGCTCCTGTCTAATCTCTGCGGTTCATATCCCAGGTGTAGACAATTGGGAAGCGGATTATCTCAGTCGCCAAACGTTGCATCCGGGCGAATGGTCTCTTCACCCAGAGGTATTTCTTCAGATTGTTCAAATGTGGGGGCTCCCAGAGATAGATCTGATGGCCTCTCATCTAAACAAGAAACTTCCCAGGTATCTGTCCAGCTCCCGGGATCCTCAGGCGGAGGCAGTGGATGCATTATCACTTCCTTGGAAGTATCATCCTGCCTATATCTTTCCGCCTCTAGTTCTTCTTCCAAGAGTAATCTCCAAGATTCTGAGGGAATGCTCGTTTGTTCTGCTAATAGCTCCGGCATGGCCTCACAGGTTTTGGTATGCGGATCTTGTCCGGATGGCATCTTGCCAACCATGGACTCTTCCGTTAAGACCAGACCTTCTGTCACAAGGTCCTTTTTTCCATCCGGATCTGAAATCCTTAAATTTAAAGGTATGGAGATTGAACGCTTGATTCTTGGTCAAAGAGGTTTCTCTGACTCCGTGATTAATACTATGTTACAGGCTCGTAAATCTGTATCTCGAGAGATATATTATAGAGTCTGGAAGACTTATATTTCTTGGTGTCTTTCTCATCATTTTTCTTGGCATTCTTTTAGAATACCGAGAATTTTACAGTTTCTTCAGGATGGTTTAGATAAGGGTTTGTCCGCAAGTTCTTTGAAAGGACAAATCTCCGCTCTTTCTGTTCTTTTTCACAGAAAGATTGCTATTCTTCCTGATATTCATTGTTTTGTACAAGCTTTGGTTCGTATAAAACCTGTCATTAAGTCAATTTCTCCTCCTTGGAGTTTGAATTTGGTTCTGGGAGCTCTTCAAGCTCCTCCGTTTGAACCTATGCATTCATTGGACATTAAATTACTTTCTTGGAAAGTTTTGTTCCTTTTGGCCATCTCTTCTGCTAGAAGAGTTTCTGAATTATCTGCTCTTTCTTGTGAGTCTCCTTTTCTGATTTTTCATCAGGATAAGGCGGTGTTGCGAACTTCTTTTGAATTTTTACCTAAAGTTGTGAATTCCAACAACATTAGTAGAGAAATTGTGGTTCCTTCATTATGTCCTAATCCTAAGAATTCTAAGGAGAAATCGTTGCATTCTTTGGATGTTGTTAGAGCTTTGAAATATTATGTTGAAGCTACGAAATCTTTCCGTAAGACTTCTAGTCTATTTGTTATCTTTTCCGGTTCTAGGAAAGGCCAGAAAGCTTCTGCCATTTCTTTGGCATCTTGGTTGAAATCTTTAATTCATCTTGCCTATGTTGAGTCGGGTAAAATTCCGCCTCAGAGAATTACAGCTCATTCTACTAGGTCAGTATCTACTTCCTGGGCGTTTAGGAATGAAGCTTCGGTTGACCAGATCTGCAAAGCAGCAACTTGGTCCTCTTTGCATACTTTTACTAAATTCTACCATTTTGATGTATTTTCTTCTTCTGAAGCAGTTTTTGGTAGAAAAGTACTTCAGGCAGCGGTTTCAGTTTGAATCTTCTGCTTATGTTTTTTGTTAAACTTTATTTTGGGTGTGGATTATTTTCAGCAGGAATTGGCTGTCTTTATTTTATCCCTCCCTCTCTAGTGACTCTTGTGTGGAAAGATCCACATCTTGGGTAGTCATTATCCCATACGTCACTAGCTCATGGACTCTTGTTAATTACATGAAAGAAAACATAATTTATGTAAGAACTTACCTGATAAATTCATTTCTTTCATATTAACAAGAGTCCATGAGGCCCACCCTTTTTTGTGGTGGTTATGATTTTTTTGTATAAAGCACAATTATTCCAATTCCTTATTTTATATGCTTCGCACTTTTTTTCTTATCACCCCACTTCTTGGCTATTCGTTAAACTGATTTGTGGGTGTGGTGAGGGGTGTATTTATAGGCATTTTAAGGTTTGGGAAACTTTGCCCCTCCTGGTAGGAATGTATATCCCATACGTCACTAGCTCATGGACTCTTGTTAATATGAAAGAAATGAATTTATCAGGTAAGTTCTTACATAAATTATGTTTTCTGCTTGTAACTGATCTATATTTTTGTGAGAGGTTCTAATGAGCTTTGATTTTTCCTGTATGAGAATCCCTCTTACATAAGGTTTGTGCGCAGCCCAAGAGGACAGTGGATTATTGGTGGAATGCTCATTACGTTGCCAATATTCCTCTATTAATTTAATAGTTTGGTTACGTGTATGTTCGTTATTAAGTGTATTTGGGTCATACGTCCACGATCTCTGTCTGTCGAAGTTAAGTATGCCTGTCAGGTCTACCTGCACCACCGAATGATCTGACCATACACATGGGTGTATGAACGCGCTTATGAGATTGGGGATCATGATCTGGCTAATCATCACATAGTGTGGTCTGACGTTTGACCGTAGAGTATCTCCCAAGTGTCCACTAAGTTGTGTAAGTCTAATGATTCTTTCACTGATTTGGCAATCGAGCTTTGTCTCTGTTGTTTCTTTGTAAATGTTTGCCCTGTGTTCCTTTTATGTGATGGCAAAGAAATATTAAAGTCTCCAGCTATGATTGTTCTGGATTGGGACCATTGAGTGAGGTGATGAGAGATCATTTTAAAAAAGGAGTGTTGTTGCTCATTCGGGGCATAAACATTGCAGAGTGTAACCTTCGTGTTGTGTATTCTTCCCCTAACTATAAGAAATCTACCTTCTGGGTCAGTTATAACTTCTTCTTTTACAAAATCCAGGGATGAGTGAATTAGAATAGTAACCCCTCTTTTTTTTTGATCAATGGTGGAGTGGAAGTGTGTGGGAAAGGACTTATGCCAGAAGTTTGGGGTTAATGTTTGTGTGAAATGAGTTTCCTGAAGGAAAATAATCTTGGCTTTCAGTCGTAAATATTGAGTAAGGGTTATTTTGCGTTTGACATTTGTGTTTAGGCCTCTCACATTATGCGAGAGAATAGTAAGTGTGGAGGACATTGCATACAATGGTAAAAGTTTTCAATCTCTTAAACCATACCATATGTTTTGTTATCTTAGACTGACATAGTTTCATTAAAAAATCGGTAACCCAGTTGACCACATAGAAAGAACAACACACAGAAATTTTGAACAGTTTGAACTCATAACAATAACTAACTAGGCTTAACGCCTGCATATTACTCTTGGTTTCCTTATATATCTTACTAACACAGGAAATAAGATGAAAAATAATAGGGAGAGAAAAAAAAACAGTTAAATACTACGTGCAGGATAGTAGTATTATATAGATTAAGCTATAATAACAAAGGTTATTTCAACCTGACTCTATCATGGTGTGAGTCCTGAAGACCTTTCTTAGTGTCCAGTCTTATGACAGCATGGCTTACTTAATCACTCTTATGATCTTTCTAGAGTCCCGTAGCCATTTGACAGTCTTTAAAGCATGTACAATTATTAACCAAACATCACTTTAAGTACTTATCTGTTACTTGTCATTCCGAAAGGCCTGAGGATACGGCAGTAGGCTAAGCATCAGTCCCCTGTTCCTTCTGATGTCATTTTGGTTTCTTCTTTGCTACTTTGGTCCACTTTGCTCTTTTATTGTTGTCTTCACCTCTGGGGTGTCGCTCCTCTTCGGGGTCGCCATTTTCTTTAGGTAGATCTGGTGTATCTAATCCAATATATGAGCATATTTCTGGGATGTCTTGTCTGTCCTTTATTGTCAGAGTTTTCCCCTCGTGGAGGATGTATAATGCAAAAGGGAATCCCCAACGATAAGTTATTTGATTTTTCCTGAGCAATGAGGTGAGAGGTCTGAGTGCACCTCTCCGTTGTAAAGTACGTACGCATAGATCTTGATAGAATTGTACTACCACACCTTGGTATTTGAAAGTAGGACTCTTTCTTGAAGCTTGAAGAATTGCTTCTTTTTCTGGGAATCGGAGCAATTTAACTATTACATCACGGGGGGGGGGTAGTCACCCTTCGGTTTTGCCTTAAGGGCCCTGTGTGCCCTTTCTATCTGAAAAGAGTCTTCTTCTGTACATCCTGTGATTGCCTTAAATAATTGCTTTAGGTAATTCTGCAGATCAGACTGTGTTATGCTCTCTGGGACTCCTTTGATTCTCAGGTTGCTTCGGCGTGAGCGGTTCTCTAGATCCTCCAGTTTATCCTGGAGAGTATCTAGTTCTTGTTGATGATCTTGTGACTTTTGTGCTAATGTGGTCACCATCTCCTCTACGTTGTTTTCATTGTCCTCTAAAGCGGACACTCTGGTGCCTAAGTCAAGCATCTCATGCTTTAATTCCGCTAGACTGTTGGTGATGGTGGTTTGAAAGGAATCCATCTTATGCCACATTTTTTCAAAGTTCTTGTCTATGTCCGTTTTTGAAACTAGGGCCAGAATATCCGCTCTCGTGACCGGTGTGGTATCGTCAGTGCTGACCTGTGTCCCCTGTTCTACATCTGACTCCTCCTCTTGTTCTACATCTTGGGGTGCTATTGCTTTCTCCCCCTTGGAAGATTTAAAAAATAAACTGGCCGCTGCCGATTTTCCTGCTGCAGATGGTTTGTTCATCTTCCTGGCCGCCATTGTGTATGGGCCAAGAATTTACTTCAATAGTGAAGCAAACTGTCCCCTTATATAGTATAATGTGTGAAGTGGTGGCTGTGTAAATATAATTGGTATGTCTGTATCTTTAAACAGAGTTCCTAAGATCAGATCCCAGCATTTATAATGTGTTCCAAACTTCTGTTATAGCCAGTGTGGGCTTTATTTGCTCATATACAATTTTGGTCCCTTGCAGCCTGTTATATTTTCCTCCTAGCAGCAATCACAGTGTTAAAGTAATCACCATTTGGGTTCCGCTTCAAATAAGGGAGCTTCTAATGCCAGGAGAAGGACTTATTTCCATTCCGCTATTCTGCTTAGTAGTTCTGTCATCAGGGTAGGGTGACAGCGTGTCTGTTAATGTAGATAATGTGGGGAATCCCCTTTCCCTTCCCCGGTAGCTTTCAAACAGCCCTGCCGCCTCTATCTTCACATATGACTAGCCAGGATTTTACATATTACCTCCGTGGAGTTTGTAGTGTATTTGCGCTGACTTGCTGCTTTCGTTACCGAAGCGCTACTCCACGTGGTCCTGCAAGATGGCGCTGCCTCTAGCTGCTCTCAGAACGGCTTCTTTGCTGTGCCCCATGTTTATTCTTAGTTGCGATCACTAAAAGTTTCAATGTCACCTTCCGATTATCCTGGAGGTCTGTCTCTGCCTGCCTATGGCAGTTTGGTCATCTTTTGCAGGTTTAAAATCCCCTTTTTATATTATCCTGCACGGAGCTAAGCAGTTATGCTTCCATCTCCGTCTGCGGTCAAACTCCGCCCCCAAGATATACTTATTTAAATATCAGTAGTAAATGTAACAATTGATCATTTTAAGGAACAATAAAAAAAAAACACATCCCCTTTAGACAGGTGCACATGTCGTACTACTGTTTTTTTTTTTTTTAAATAATGGTAAAGGGGAGAGTCTAGTCCAAATTAAACTTTCTTGTTTTTGATAGGGGATGTAATTTCCTTCTTAATACAAGGAGAGTCAAAGGCTTCATTCCTTACTGTTGTGAAATACTGAACCTGGCCACCAGGAGGAGGCAAAAACACCCCAGCCAAAGGCTTAAATACCTCTCCCACTTCCCCTATTCCCCAGTCATTCTTTGCCTTTCGTCACAGGAGGATGGCAGAGAAGTGTCAGAAGATTTTGGAGTTGTTCCTCAGGAGGGATATATGCCTTTCACTATGGAACTGGAGTTTTAAGTAGTCAGCCTCTCAGTGAGGGCATTGACGAAAGTTAGAGTCTGGAGATGCAGGGAGAGTCTTTCTGCGAACCCATCCAGACTGCCTGCTAACAGCTCCTTAAGCAACCAGTGTTGATGAGTTTCACTGTCTGCTTTCCTCACTCAAGTCCATGTCAGGAGCGATGCTACAAGATTGTCACACTTGAGAGGCTGTGTTTCTGTTCCACAGCACGGATTCTGGTAAGTCGGTTTCAATTGTTTACTTATGTTGAAATTGCTGAAGACAGGGTTACAGTGTGACTTCTTTTATCTTTATAGACTCATGGGTTAATATCTCCTGAGGGAGGTTATTGAACAGTGGGGATTAATCAAATTTGTTTCTTCGATTTATGCTGCTTATATGTGAAAAAATGTTTTTGAGCTCATAGACTGTGTTGTTATGCGGTAACGGAACATACAGGGGTTTTTTAACGCTACACAGCTTGTAGCTTGGCACACTTTTTTTCTCATAGCAGGGTCAATCCTGCATTGTGCACCACGTGACTGGGTGTGGTCACACGTTCGTTTTCTCTTTCCTGACCGAGCTAGCTGTTGAAGAGGTTGCTTCTTCTCTGAGTGCCTGGGTCTAGGAGGTTGGAGAGTGCCCCAGTCATTGTGGTATATAGGTGCCGTTTTTGTGAGAAATAAAAAGTTAATTTATTTGTATTCTACTGTTAGCGCAAGCTTTGGAGGATCCTGATATGCTTGAGGGTACTCCCTCTATTCCTGATAGTAATACCTGTCTATATTGTGAGGAAGCCTTGGTGTGCCCGCTCTCTCAACTATGTTCCATATGCATCAACAAGGTTATTATGTCTAATAAGGTTAACCCCTTTAGTACAACTGAGCCGTCCACCTCTGAGGACTCGCCTAATACATACCCATCAATCATCTCCATTGTCACATGTATCTTTCCGTAGCACGCCTGATCCTCTGTCTGGAGGGATCTTTTTACCATACGACTTTACCGCGCAGTTAAAGACGGTGGTGTCTGAGGCCCTTAGTGCTCTACCTCGCCCTGCTAAGCACAAGCAAAAGGTTAAACATAGTTCTCCAGTCCAGGGGAAATCCAGTGATTTACTTGATTTGTCTGCCTTTCAAGTATCCCAGGATGGGTCACACTCTGACTCTTCAGCGGGTGAAATTTCTGGATCGGAGTCTGCTACCTCTAGGCCTCCGGCTGCAGAGAAGCCAGACTTTAGATTTAAAATATAACACCTATGTTTTCTTTTAAAGGAGGTTCTGTTGACATTAGAGGTTCCATAGGCCAAGTTGCCTGATGAACCTTTGATCCCTAAATTAGACAGTGTGTACAAGGACAGGGTAGCGCCGCTAATTTTTCCTGTACTTGTAAAGATGGTGAATATTATTAAAAAACGAATGAGATAGAATTGGATCTTCCTTTTCCCCTTCGTCTGCCTTTTAAAAAATTATTCCCGGTCCTGGACTCTCAGCTAGAGTTGTGGGGTTCTGTCCCTAAGGTGGATAGTGCTATCTCAACGTTAGCTAAGCGTACTACTATCCCTCTTGAGGATAGCTTGTCTTTCAGAGAGCCGATGGATAAGAAAATGGAAACTTTTCTCAGGAAAATGTTTCAGCATATGGGATATTTATTTCAACTAGCAACGGCTGTTGCCTCGGTTGCTGGAGCTGCGGCCTACTGGTGCGACTCCTTAGTGGAATTGATCGAGGTGGAGGGTCCCCTCAACGTTAGCCAGAAAAGAATTAAGGCTTTGAGAATTGCTAATTCTTTTATATGTGATGCAAACATGCAGATTATTTGTCTGAATGCTAAAATCTCTGGTTTCTCAGTGCAGACGCGTCAGGAACTCTGGCTGAAGTCTTGGTCTGTGGACATGAACATTTTGTTTGGTCCAGGCCTGGACTCCATTATTTCCACGGTTACAGGGAGCAAGGGTGCCTTCCTACCGCAGGATTAAAAAAAACTAATCTAAGGGACAAGGATCTAATTTTCGTTCCTTTCGTTCTGAAGTCCAAACGTCAGCAGTCCTCCTCTAAGCCCGAGCAAACCAAGATCACTTGGAAGCCGGCTCAATCCTGGAATAAATCCAAACAGAACAAGAAGCCTGCCGAGAACAAGTCTGCTTGAAGGGGCGGCCCTTCATGACCTGAAGGATGAATACCTTCACATTCCAATCCACAGGGACCACTTTTAGTTCCTAAGGTTTGCGTTCCTGGATCAGCACTTCCAGTTCATTGCACTTCCGTTTGGTCTAGCTACGGCCCCAAAAATCTTTACAAAGGTTCTAGGAGCTCTCCTGGCTGTCGCCAGAACCCAAGGTATAGCAGTAGCTCCCTACTTGGACGACATTCTGGTACAAGCACCATCCTTTTGTCTAGCAGAGGACCATTCGGTTTCTCTTCTCTCTCTTCTTCGATCACATGGATGGAAGATAAACTTGGAATGAGAGAAGAGTTATCTCATTCCAAGCACCAGGGTAGAATTCCTGGGCACTATAATATATTCTGTATCTATGAGGATATTTCTAACCGACCAGAGACGGTGCAAGCTAGCCCTCCGGATCTCCTTAAGGCCATCTGTGGCTCAGTGTATGGAGGTAATTGGTCTCATAGTGTCCAGCATGGACGTAATTCCTTTTGCCAGGTTCCGTCTGACTGTCGGCGATCCACATTCCTGGTGTGGACAACTGGGAAGCGGATTTTCTTAGCAGACAATCCTTTCATCCGGGGGAATGGTCTCTCCATCCCAAAGTGTTTGCGGAGATATGCTTCAGATGGGGGACACCGGAGATAGATCTCATGGCGGCTTGTCTCAATTCCAAACTACCCAGATATGGGTCAAGGTCCAGGGATCCTCAGGCGGAGATAATAGATGTATTAGTGGTGCCTTGGAGTTCAATCTAATCTACCTTTTTCCGCCATTACCACTCCTTCCTCGAGTAGTGGCCCGCATCAAGCAGGAGCAGGCGTCGGTGATACCGATTGCTCCATTGTGGCCGCGAAGGTTGTGGTTCATGGACCTAGTGAGGATGTCCTTTTCTCCTCCATGGAAGTTACCTTGTTGCAGAGATCTGCTGGAACAAGGTCCTTTTGTTCATCAAAATCTAGATTCTCTGATGCTGACTGCATGGAGATTGAACGCTTAGTCCTAGCCAAGAGAGGTTTTTCTGAGAGAGTTATTGATACTCTCATTCAAACTCGTAAGTTTACTCGTCGCATCTATCATAAGGTGTGTAGAACTTACTTATTCTGGTGTGAAGAGCGTTGCTTTCCTTGGCATAAGGTTCAGGTTGCCATGATTCTGATGTTTCTCCAGGATGGTCTGGAAAAGGGTCTTTGGATGATGGATGGGTTCCCCCGGGGAATCGGTGTCTGATTCAACGACCGTGATTGGAGGAAGCCGGATTCCTCATTTTAGACCCAGGAACAGGCTTTGCAACAGGCGGAGGAAGCTGGAGCGGCTGTCAAGATTACAAGGTAAGTATTTCTCCAACATAGGTGTGTCCGGTCCACGGCGTCATCCTTACTTGTGGGATATTCTCCTCCCCAACAGGAAATGGCAAAGAGCCCAGCAAAGCTGGTCACATGATCCCTCCTAGGCTCCGCCTACCCCAGTCATTCTCTTTGCCGTTGTACAGGCAACATCTCCACGGAGATGGCTTAGAGTTTTTTAGTGTTTAACTGTAGTTTTTATTATTCAATCAAGAGTTTGTTATTTTAAAATAGTGCTGGTATGTACTATTTACTCAGAAACAGAAAAGAGATGAAGATTTCTGTTTGTATGAGGAAAATGATTTTAGCACCGTAACTAAAATCCATGGCTGTTCCACACAGGACTGTTGAGAGCAATTAACTTCAGTTGGGGGAACAGTGTGCAGTCTCTTACTGCTTGAGGTATGACACATTCTAACAAGACGATGTAATGCTGGAAGCTGTCATTTTCCCTATGGGATCCGGTAAGCCATGTTTATTAAGATAGTAAATAAGGGCTTCACAAGGGCTTATTAAGACTGTAGACTTTTTCTGGGCTAAATCGATTCATTATTAACACATATTTAGCCTTGAGGAATCATTTATTCTGGGTATTTTGATATGATTATATCGGCAGGCACTGTTTTTGACACCTTATTCTTTAGGGGCTTTCCCTAATCATAGTCAGAGCCTCATTTTCGCGCCGGTATGGCGCACTTGTTTTTGAGGACAGCATGGCATGCAGCTGCATGTGTGTGGAGCTCTGATACACAGAAAAGTCTTTCTGAAGGCATCATTTGGTATCGTATTCCCCTTTGGGCTTGGTTGGGTCTCAGCAAAGCAGATTCCAGGGACTGTAAAGGGGTTAAATATAAAAACGGCTCCGGTTCCGTTATTTTAAGGGTTAAAGCTTCCAAATTTGGTGTGCAATACTTTTAAGGCTTTAAGACACTGTGGTGAAATTTTGGTGAATTTTGAACAATTCCTTCATACTTTTTCGCAATTGCAGTAATAAAGTGTGTTTAGTTTAAAATTTAAAGTGACAGTAACGGTTTTATTTTAAAACGTTTTTTGTGCTTTGTTATCAAGTTTATGCCTGTTTACAATGTCTGAACTACCAGATAGATTGTGTTCTGACTGTGGGGAAACCAAGGTTCCTTCTCATTTAACTATATGTATTTTATGTCATAAAAAATTTTAGTAAAAATGATGCCCAAGATGATTCCTCAAGTGAGGGGAGTAAGCATGGTACTGCATCATCCCCTCCTTCGTCTACACCAGTCTTGCCCATACAGGAGGCCCCTAGTACATCTAGTGCGCCAATACTCCTTACTATGCAACATTTAACGGCTGTAATGGATAATTCTATCAAAAACATTTTAGCCAATATGCCCACTTATCAGTGAAAGCGCGACTGCTCTGTTTTAGAAAATTCTGTAGAACATGAGAACGCTGATGATATGGTTTCTGAAGGGCCCCTACACCAGTCTGAGGGGGCCAGGGAGGTTTTGTCTGAGGGAGAAATTTCAGATTCAGGAAACATTTCTCAATAAGCTGAACCTGATGTGATTACTTTTAAATTTAAGTTGGAACATCTCCGCGCTCTGCTTAAGGAGGTGTTATCCAATTTGGATGATTGTGATTATCTGGTCATTCCAGAACCACTATGTAAAATGGAAAAGTTCTTAGAGGCCCCGGGGCCACCCGAAGCTTTTCCTATATCCAAGCGGGTGGCGTACATTGTTAGTAAAGAATGGGACAGGCCCGGTATACCTTTAGTACCTCCCCCCATATTTATAAAATTGTTTTCCTATAGTCGACCCCAGAAAGGACTGATGGCAGACAGTCCCCAAGGTCGAGGGGGCGGTTTCTACTCTACACAAGCGCGCCACTATACCCATAGAAGATAGTTGTGCTTTCCAAGATCCTATGGATAAAAAATTAGAAGGTCTGCTAAAGATGTTTGTTCAGCAAGGTTCCCTTCTACAACCAATTGCATGCATTGTCCCTGTCACTGCAGCCGCGTGTTTCTAGTTTGATGAGCTAGGAAAGGCGATTATTAGTAATTCTTCTTCTTATGAGGAGATTATGGACAGAATTCGTGCTCTTAAATTGGCTAATTCTTTCACCCTAGACGCCACCTTGCAATAGGCTAGGTTAGCGGCGAAAAAATTCTGGGTTTGCTATTGTGGCGCAGAGCGCTTTGGTTAAAATCTTGGGCAGCGGATGCGTCTTCCAAGAACAAATTGCTTGACATTCCTTTCAAGGGGAAAACACTCTTTGGCCCTGACTTGAAAGAGATTATCTCTGATATCACTGGGGGCAAGGGCCACGCCCTTCCTCAGGATAGGTCTTTTCAAGACCAAAAATAAACCTAAGTTTCGTCCCTTTCGCAGAAACGGATCAGCCCCAAGGGCTATGTCCTTTAAGCAGGAAGGTAATACTTCTCAAGCCAATCCAGCCTGGAGACCTATGCAAGGCTGGAACAAAAGAGAGCAGGCCAGGAAACCTGCCACTGCTACCAAGACAGCATGAAATGCGGGCCCCCGATCCGGGACCGGATCTGGTGGGGGGCAGACTCTCTCTCTCTTCGCTCAGGCTGGGGCAAGAGATGTTCTGGATCCTTGGGCGCTAGAAATAGTCTCCCAAGGTTATTCTCTGGAGTTCAAGGGGCTTCCTCCAAGGGGGAGGTTCCACAGGTCTCAGTTGTCTTCAGATCACATAAGAAGACAGGCATTCTTACATTGGGTAGAAGACCTGCTAAAAATGGGAGTGATTCATCCTGTTCCATTAGGAGAACAAGGGATGGGGTCCTACTCCAATCTGTTCATAGTTCCCAAAAAAGAGGGAACGTTCAGACCAATCTTAGATCTCAAGATCTTGAACAAGTTTCTCAAGGTTCCATCGTTCAAGATGGAAACCATTCGAACACTCCTTCCTTTCATCCAGGAAGGTCAATTCATGACCAAGGTGGATTTCAAGGATGCGTATCTACATATTCCTATCCACAAGGAACATCATCGGTTCCTAAGGTTTGAATTCCTGGACAAGCATTTCCAGTTCGTGGCGTTTTCTTTCGGATTTGCCACTGCTCCTAGGATTTTCTCATAGGTACTAGGGTCCCTTCTGGCGGTGCTAAGACCAAGGGGCATTGCTGTAGTACCTTACTTGGACGACATTCTGATTCTAGCGTCGTCCCTTCCTCAAGTAAAGGCTCACACGGACATTGTCCTGGCCTTTCTCAGATCTCACGGATGGAAAGTGAACGTGGAAAAGAGTTCTCTATCTCCGTCAACGAGGGTTCCCTTCTTGGGAACTATAATAGACTCCTTAGAAATGAGGATTTTTCTGACAGAAGCCAGAAAAACAAAACTTCTAGACTCTTGTCGGATACTTCATTCCGTTCCTCTTCCTTCCATAGCGCAGTGCATGGAAGTGATAGGTTTGATGGTTGCGGCAATGGACATAGTTCCTTTTGTGCGCATTCATCTAAGACCATTACAACTGTTCATGCTCAGTCAGTGGAATGGGGACTATTCAGACTTGTCTCCGAAGATACAAGTAAATCAGAGGACCAGAGACTCATTCCGTTGGTGGCTGTCCCTGGACAACCTGTCACAAGGGATGACCTTCCGCAGACCAGAGTGGGTCCTTGTCACGACCGACGCCAGTCTGATGGGCTGGGGCGCGGTCTGGGGATCCCTGAAAGCTCAGGGTCTTTGGTCTCGGGTAGAATCTCTTCTACCGATAAATATTCTGGAACTGAGAGCGATATTCAATGCTCTCAAAGCTTGGCCTCAGCTAGCGAGGGCCAAGTTCATACATCAACCATCAGGGGGGAACAAGGAGTTCCCTAGCGATGGAAGAAGTGACCAAAATCATTCTATGGGCGGAGTCTCACTCCTGCCACCTGTCTGCTATCCACATCCCAGGAGTGGAAAATTGGGAAGCGGATTTTCTGAGTCGTCAGACATTGCATCCGGGGGAGTGGGAACTCCATCCGGAAATCTTTGCCCAAGTCACTCAACCGTGGGGCATTCCAGACATGGATCTGATGGCCTCTCGTCAGAACTTCAGAGTTCCTTACTACGGGTACAGATCCAGGGATCCCAAGGCGGCTCTAGTGGATGCACTAGTAGCACCTTGGACCTTCAAACTAGCTTATGTGTTCCCGCCGTTTCCTCTCATCCCCAGGCTGGTAGCCAGGATCAATCAGGAGAGGGCGTCTGTGATTTTGATAGCTCCTGCGTGGCCACGCAGGACTTGGTATGCAGATCTGGTGAATATGTCATCGGCTCCACCATGGAAGCTACCTTTGAGACGAGACCTTCTTGTTCTAGGTCCGTTCGACCCACTCCAGCTGACTGCTGGGAGATTGAACGCTTGATCTTATCAAAGCGAGGGTTCTCAGATTCTGTTATTAATACTCTTGTTCAGGCCTGAAAGCCTGTAACCAGAAAAATTACCACATAATTTGGTATATCTGTTGGTGTGAATCTGCAGGATTCCCTTGGGACAAGGTTAAGATTCCTAAGAGTCTATCCTTCCTTCGAGAAGGATTGGAAAAAGGATTATCTGCAAGTTCCTTGATGGGACAGATTTCTGCCTTGTCTGTGTTACTTCACAAAAAGCTGGCAGCTGTGCCAGATGTTCTAGCCTTTGTTCAGGCTCTGGTTAGAATCAAGCCTGTTTACAAAATTTTGACTCCTCCTTGGAGTCTCAACCTAGTTCTTTCAGTTCTTTAGGGGGTTCCGTTTGAACCCTTACATTCCGTTGATATTAAGTTATTATCTTGGAAAGTTTTGTTTTTGGTTGCAATTTCTTCTGCTAGAAGAGTTTCAGAATTATCTGCTCTGCAGTGTTCTTCTCCTTATCTGGTGTTCCATGCAGATAAGGTGGTTTTGCGTACTAAACCTGGTTTTCTTCCAAAAGTTGTTTCTAACAAAAACATTAACCAGGAGATAGTTGTGCCTTCTTTGTGTCCTAATCCAGTTTCAAAGAAGGAACGTTTGTTGCACAACTTGGATGTAGTTCGTGCTCTCAAATTTTACTTAGCAGCTACTAAGGATTTCAGACAAACTTTGTCTTTGTTTGTTGTTTATTCTGGTAAACGGAGAGGTCAAAAAGCAACTTCTACCTCTCTCTCCTTCTGGATTAAAAGCATTATCCGATTGGCTTATGAGACTGCCGGACGGCAGCCTCCTGAAAGAATCACAGCTCACTCCACTAGGGCTGTGGCTTCCACATGGGCCTTCAAGAACGAGGCTTCTGTTGATCAGATATGTAAGGCAGTGACTTGGTCTTCACTGCACACTTTTTCTAAATTTTACAAATTTGATACTTTTGCTTCTTCTGAGGCTATTTTTGGGAGAAAGGTTTTGCAAGCCGTGGTGCCTTCCATTTAGGTGACCTGATTTGCTCCCTCCCTTCATCCGTGTCCTAAAGCTTTGGTATTGGTTCCCACAAGTAAGGATGACGCCGTGGACCGGACACACCTATGTTGGAGAAAACAGAATTTATGTTTACCTGATAAATTACTTTCTCCAACGGTGTGTCCGGTCCACGGCCCGCCCTGGTTTTTTTAATCAGGTCTGATAATTTATTTTCTTTAACTACAGTCACCACGGTAACATATTGTTTCTCCTATGCAAATATTCCTCCTTAACGTCGGTCGAATGACTGGGGTAGGCGGAGCCTAGGAGGGATCATGTGACCAGCTTTGCTGGGCTCTTTGCCATTTCCTGTTGGGGAGGAGAATATCCCACAAGTAAGGATGACGCCGTGGACCGGACACACCGTTGGAGAAAGTAATTTATCAGGTAAACATAAATTCTGTTTTTTGCACAACACAAGTGAAATGTAAATTTTGAGGAATTAAAGTGCCCCTGTTTTTGATCGAATTTTTAAAAACCGGGCACTTTAGCATCAAAATTTACATTCACTTTAAGAAGGAAAACATAAATTATGCTAACCAGATAATTTAATTTCCTTCTGTTCAAGGAGAGTCCATGGCCCGTGCCCGTGTCCTCAGATGGGCTGCCCCCTAAATGCCCTTGAAGGCAGCCTCTTAGTGCATTTCTGACAGTTTTTCACTTCACAGCTAGACAGTTCTAGTTCATGTGTGTCATATATATATATATATATATATATATATATATATATATACACACACACACATTGTGCTCACTCTCGTGGAGTTACCTAGGAGTCAGCACTGATTTGCTAAAATGCAAGTGAAAACTGAAATAAGGGAGCAGTCTGCAGAGGCTTATATACACAGTAATCACAGAGGCAAAATTATATTAATATAACATGTTGGTTATTGCAAAACTGGGGAATGGGTAATAATAAATAGGGATTATCTATTTTTTTTCTTGAGTAGACTGACCTTTTAATTAGTTGTTATAAATTGCCTTCCAATGTATCTTATTTTTATTATTATTATTATTATTATTACATTGTTGGCTTGTCGCATAATTTACGCTTATTGCAGCATATGTGTACTTGCCTATAAAATGATGAGTCTAGCAGTTTTTTGTAGTTTCTGCATAAGACATGCTTACCTTTTGGCTATATACCATGTTGCAGGACTACTCCGATACAGAATTGTTGCTGTCACGTGCCAATGTAGACCAAGAAGCTCTGCTAAGCTATGCCAGGGAGGCTGCCAAGTTTTCAACTAACCAACAGCTACCCACCTGGGACTTTGCCATCAATCACTATGGCCAACCTGATGTGGCAATGTTTGATTTCACCTGCATGTACGCCTCTGAGAATGCAGCCCTTGTACGGGAGAGAAACAACCATCGGCTACTAGTAGCATTGGTTGGCGATAGTCTTCTAGAGGTAAGACCTTCCTTGTGGTGAATAAAAAAAATAATATATATATATTTTTAAAATAAAAAAATAATAATATAAATATATATATATATATATATATATATATATATATACGTACGTACGTACATACAGTGTGTATATGTATATATATATATATATTGACCATATTGCCGCTTTAAAAAGGGATACATATAAAAAATACATATGTCAGGGTTCTGACATATATATATATATATATATATATATATATATATATGTATATATATATATATATATATATATATATATATATATATATATATGTATGTGTGTGTATATGTAGGGAGGGGCAAGCAGTAATATATAGATTATTCTTGTTTAAAATACTCTATCATTTCCCTTTAAATCCCTTTAAATCAAGAGTGATTATGAAACACATTTTTTTTTCTTTCATGCCTCAGACGCAATTTTTAAACAACAATCTAATTTACTTCTATTATCACATTTTCTTTGCAGGGACGTAAGCTCAGGAGCGTGCACGTGTCTGGAGCACTATATGGCAGCAGTTTTACAAGAATGTTATCCATTTACAAGAACACTAGATGGCAGCACTATTTTCTACCATTTAGTGCTCCAGACACCAACCTAGGCATCTCTGCAATAAAGAATAATACCATGGGAACAAGGCAAATTTATTAATAGAAGTAAATGAAAAACAAATTGTTTGGTTTTATATTACTTTAAATAATAGAAGCACTTTCTATCTTTTAAATGGGGGAGTCTAATACCGCACTAGGTAGCTGGTGATTACTATAGTAATGGCAATGATTTGTAGGGCCATTTAAGCACACCCACCTAAGCACCAACATAAGATAATATCCCTAAGAAAGCACAGGCTTCTGCTAAATAAAGAGTCTTGTGCACAAGTGGCTAAAAAGTGCAATATGAAATTGAGGTCTGACTGAGTATTGGCATCATCTGGGAAAACTGAGAAGTCCTTAATTGAAAACGGCTAATGTTAGATGCTCAACAATTTATGGTTGAATTTAAATATTAGAACCAATACTGTAAATGCAGCACTTTGTGATTATTTTTTTAATTGATTCTAGAACACGGTTGTGTTAAAAAAGCAACTATTCAAAATGTGGGGGTTTTCCATATCAGGGACTACTTTGTATTGTTTGTTTGTATTTTTCTTTTTTCCAGGAAAATCTCAATGTTCTGTTCTAACAGATTTTAACAAAGCATATTTATTGTAAATTAAATCACCTTTTTTGAGGGCTTTTTAAAACAGACGTGCTTTTATGCTGTCTAGCTTTATAGTTTTGATTTAAGGAACTGCTAAACGCAGAGTAGCAGAATAAAAAGACAATGCAGAAGAATTTATTTTCATTTGAGTAGCAGATTTCTTTCTAACAAGTTTTAAAGTTAGTTCTATTTTTCCTCCCACTTCATCGTGTGACAGCCATCAGCCAATCACAAATTCATATAAGTATATTCTGTGAATCTTGCACATGCTCAGTAGGAGCTGGTGTCTTAGAAACTGTGCATATTAAAATATTGTGCACATTTAGATAATGGAAGTGAATTGGAAAGGTGATTAAAATTGTGTGCTCTATCTGAATCATGAACGTTTAATGATTCATTAAATATTGTAGAATTACATAAGTGACAAAGGCATGAAAAACACTGCAAAAGTACTTAGTCTTAATTTCAAATGAGTAGTAGATTTGTTTCTGGCAAATTTCAAAGTTCGTTTAATTTTCCCTCCCCCTGCATCATGTGACAACCAGCAGCCAATCACAAAGTGTGCATATTAAAATATAGACATAATCTTTTTTTTTTTTTTTAATTGAAGTGAATTGGAAATATATTTACAATTGCATGCTCCATCAGAATCAAACTTTTTAATTTGGACTTTAGTATTGAAAGGAACAGTAAACATCTTGATATTCTAATATAAAATGTTTAGTTTTGCCTAGTAAAACAACCTTGCAGTATACTTTATTTATCCTCCCCCTTTTCATGTTACTTAGTTCTGAAAATTGTGACTTTTCTAATTCTCAGATCTTATAAAGCACACTGTAAATGTGTCAAGGCTTTAACGTTTGACTGTAGCTAGCCTTGTTTGCTGCAGACTTAAGCCCAGATTGGCTCCTCCAAATGATAAAAATATTTAGGCTTAGCTGCTTTATTCTGTAGCTGGACAGCAGAAATGTCTTGTAATTACAAGGTGTTTACTGTCCCTTTAATTCCTGCTATGACATTTGTGTTACTATATGTCAGGTGTTTTTAAAGTCTATGGGGGCCTCCCCTGACAAAATTTAGAAGACAATGCCCCCCCAAATTTGTAAAATGTATTTTTAGCTTTAATTTGGGGAATTTTCATTGAATCCAGGGTTGATTCTCCTCAATTAAGAGTGACCCCCTTATATGCTCTTGTGCCCCCCCCTGGGGAGGCCGCCTCACACTGATATGTGTATTCCTGTTAGAGCACAACAACTTCCTATGAACTTAATATACAGCTCTCTTTGCCGAGGACAATAAGTGTCGTAAGCTTATTTACTTTCGCAAGAGAGCGCAGACATAGGAAGAGACAATATCATATTTTCTGCACAAAAACAGGTTCTGTTATCCAACCTTAGTTAACATTATTTCTACGCATTTCCTTTTCCCTCTGCTACGTAGCACAAATACTCTAAATTTTCAACTCCCTACTCTATCTGTTTTTAAAGCGATGAGATTTTCTAATACAGAAAATAAAATGTGTAAAGCTGGTTACACACCTGAGCATGGCACGGCAGCAATTGGCAGCTTCAAGCACATTCTCTTCCTAATTGCCTCTCCTGCCTTATCCTGCTCAGGAGTGGAAATGTGACTCCTAAGTGGCAATTTAACAAAAATAACGTTCTCAGAATTTAGTATTTTTAGTTTTGCATTAGATTAGCCTCTTAAAACACAATAGGAAATAACTTGAGTATATAGACCATTACTTGCTGCTTAAAAAATTTAAAATCCTCCCATTAGTGATAAATGAAAAAAAAAAAAACATTAAAAAAACTCTCTAAGCATTAAATTAGTGATTCTATGACATTGCATCTAGTATTAAGTTATTCAGTCACTGATATGTGCTGTTGTCTTTTTGTGTTTAATATTTGCCATTTTATGTATTAGCCCTTCTGGCCCATGGGAACTGGCATCGCTCGGGGGTTTCTGGCTGCTATGGACTCTGCTTGGATGGTACGAAGCTGGTCTCAAGGTGCCAGCCCGATGGAGGTGTTGGCAGAAAGGTAAGTGCAACTTGTGAATGATCCGCCTCACATTTTACACCAACTATGGATACTTTTATTCATTTATCTTTAATTCATTTTATCCAGATTTAGTTTGTTTAAAGTAAATACTTTTTTTTGTTTGTATTTCTAGATAATTTCTGTATGTTTTTTCCCCTCTAAATAAAAAAAAAAGTCACTTTTATTGTTTCACTATTTTTGTTTGTTGAATATTGTGATTTCCATCTAAAGGGGAGTAGAGTCCAAGGCTTCATTCATTACTTGGGGAAATAAAGAACCCGGCCACCAGGAGAAGGCAAAGACACCCCAACCAAAAGCTTAAATACCTCCCTCATCCCCCAGTCATTCTTTGCCTTTCGTCACAGGAGGTTGGCAGAGAAGTGTCGGAAGATTCAGAGTAGTCTCTTATGGAGGGTAGTACTCTTCGGAATGAGACTAGAGTTTTAAGTAGTCCTGTCAGCCTCTCAGTGAAAGTTAGAGTCCGGAGATGCAGGGAGAGTCTTTCTGCGAAACCATCCCAACTAATTTTAACAGCTCCATAAGCAATCGGCGTTGACAAGTTTCGCAGCCTGCTTTCTACACTCAAGTCCATGTCAGGAGAGATGCTACTACGCTGTCACACTTGAGAGGCCGTGTTCCTGCTCCACGGCATAGCTTCTGGTAAGATAGTTTCATTTTTTATACACATAATGATAATGCAGAAGACGGGGTCACAGTGTGATACCTTTTATCTTTATAGAATCAAGGGTTAATATCCCTGGTAGGGGGATTATTTAACAGGGGGGTTTATACATAATATTGTTTATTGTGTCATTTCTGCGATATGTGTGAGATGAGATTTTTGGCAATGGGTGGAATTTCGTTTCATTTCCGAGAGTATTTGCGCGGCAGATTTGGTGCGTTTTCTCGCTAGTGCAGGGGCGGTCCTGCAAGGCATTCCTTCTGATCGGGTGTGCAGGAGACGTAATGGTTTCTGTGGTCCGGGTCATAGGAGACGGTGAGTGCCCCGGCCATTTGAAGTTACAAAGGTGCCATTTTTATTATTTATGACTAGTCCGTAATAAAGCAGTAAGCTATGGAGGACTCTGAAGCGTTAGAGGGTAACTCCCTCTTTAACTAAGTCTAGTAATAGTGTTTGTTGTGAGGAGGTTCCCGGTAGATCTGCCTGCTCAACTATGTTCCACATGCCTTGATAAAGTCACGACATCTAGAAAGAAAAGGATGTCTAGTACATGTCTAGGGCATGACTATTTCTCCTATGGGAGAGATCCGATGGCCGTCAGATTTCTTTCATTTAATTGGCAAGAGTCCATGAGCTAGTGACGTATGGGATATACATTCCTACCAGGAGGGGCAAAGTTTCCCAAACCTCAAAATGCCTATAAATACACCCCTCACCACACCCACAATTCAGTTTTACAAACTTTGCCTCCCATGGAGGTGGTGAAGTAAGTTTGTGCTAGATTTCTACGTTGATATGCGCTTCGCAGTAGGCTGAAGCCCGGTTTTCTTCTCAGAGTGCAGTGAATGTGAAGAGAGTATTGCCTATTTGAATACCATGGTCTTCCTCTAGGGGATCTATTTCATAGGTTCTCTGTTATCGGTCGTAGAGATTTCTTCTCCTACCTCCCTTTTCAGATCGACGATATACTCTTATATACCATTACCTCTACTGATTCTCATTTCAGTACTGGTTTGGCTATCTGCTATATGTAGATGAGTGTCTTAGGGTAAGTAAGTCCTATTTCTATTCATGACACTCAAAGCTATGGTTGGGCACTTTATATGTAAAGTTCTAAATATATGTGTTAAACTTATGTTTGCCAAGATTCAGGATAATCTGTATTCCTTCTTTCAGACTGTCAGTTTCATTTTTTTGGGAAAATGCATATGAATTATATTTTTTCTTACCTTAAAAAATTCAAATTTCAATTGACCTTTTTTTCTAAATTGCGGGCTTTTAGGCTCGCGGGTGCAGAAAATGCTTCTATTTATTGCGTCATTTTTAACGCAAGCCTTTTTTGGCGCAAAAATTGTCATTTCCGGCGTCATAGTTGGCGCCGGAAGTTTTCACGTGATTGCGTCATTTTTGACGTATGTGTGTTTTGGACGTTTTTGTGGCGCCAAAAAATATGGGCGTCATTCTTGGCACCAAAATGTGTGGGCGTTCTACTTGGCGCCAAAAATGTGGGCGTCATACTTGGCGCCAGTTTTTTTCACATTATTTCAGTCTCACTTTTTAGTTACTTCTGGTTTCTAGAGGCTGCCATTTAAGGAATTTGATAATTTTGCTTTATATGTTGTTTTTTCTATTACATATTGCAAGATGTCACTACCTGACCCTGGATCAGAATCTACTTCTGCAAAGATGCTGCCTGATGTCGGTTCTACCAAAGCTAAGTGCATTTGTTGTAAACTTTTGGTAACTGTTCCTCCGGCTGTAGTTTGTGTTAGTTGTCATGATATACTATCAAACGCTGCTAATATTTCCATTAGTAATAATCCATTACCTGTTGTTGTTCCTTCAACATCTAATGTTCAGGATGTTCCTGTTAATGTAAAATAATTTGTTTCTAATTCTATTCGGAAGGCTCTGTCTGTTATTCCTCCTTCTAGTAAACGTAAGAGGTCTTTTAAAACTTCTCATATTTCAGATGAATTTTTAAATGACCGCCATCATTCTGACTTATCTGTTTCTGATGAGGATCTATCTGGTTCAGAAGATTCTGCCTCAGATATTGACACTGATCAATCTTCATATTTGTTTAAAGCAAGTGGCACAATAAAATAATGATGTTTTAATACAGTTGGTGGTGCAGCTATATCATTATTTTTATCATTTTTATCATTATTTTCATATTTGTTTAAGATGGAGTTTATTCGTTCTTTACTTAAAGAAGTGTTGATTGCATTAGATATGGAGGAGTCTAGTCCTCTTGATATTAGAACTAATAACCGTTTAAATTCAGTTTTTAAACCTCATGTAGTTATTCCAGAAGTTTTTCCAGTTCCTGATGCTTTTTCAGAATTAATTTCTAGGGAATGGAATAGTCTGGGTACTTCATTTACTCCTTCTCCAAGGTTTAAGAAATTGTACCCTTTGCCATCTGATAGATTGGAGTTTTGGGAAAAAATCCCCAAAGTTGATGGGGCTATCTCTACTCTTGCTAAACGTACTACTATTCCTACGGCAGATAGTACTTCTTTTAAAGATCCTTTAGATAGGAAGCTTGAATCTTTTCTAAGGAATGCTTATTTATGTTCAGGTAATCTGGTAAGGGGGCAGGTTACGATTTTTCAAAGATGTTTGGATCAATTAGATTCAAAATCATTGGATTCAGAACATTGTTTCACAAGGGTACAGAATAGGTTTCAAGGTAAGACCGCCTGTGAGAAGATTTTTTCTCTCACGCATTCCAGTAAACCCAGTAAAGGCTCAAGCGTTTCTGAAATGTGTTTCAGACCTGGAGTCAGCTGGAGTAATTGTGCCAGTTCCAGTTCTGGAACGGGGCCTGGGGTTTTATTCAAATCTGTTGATTGTACCAAAGAAGAGGATTCTTTCAGACCAGTTCTGGATCTAAAAATATTGAATCGTTATGTAAGGATATCAACATTCAAAATGGTGACTATAAGGACTATTCTGCCTTTTGTTCAGCAAGGGCATTATATGTCCACAATAGATTTACAGGATGCATTTCTTCATATTCCAATTCATCCGGACCACTATCAGTTCCTGAGATTCTCTTTTCTAGACAAGCATTACCAGTTTGTTGCTCTTCCTTTTGGCCTAGCAACAGCTCCAAGCATCTTTTCAAAGGTTCTCGGTGCCCTTCTCTCTGTAATCAGGGAGCAGGGTATTGCGGTATTTCCTTATTTGGATGATATCTTGGTACTTGCTCAGTCTTTACATTCTGCAGAATCTCACACAAATCAACTAGTGTTGTTTCTTCAAAGACATGGTTGGAGGATCAATTTACCAGAGAGTTCCTTGATTCCTCAGACAAAGGTAACCTTTACAAAGGTAATCTTCTCTGACTTGGTGGTTGGATCACCATTGTTTAGTTCAAGGGGCCTCTTTTGTTCGTCCAACCTGGACTGTGATCTCAACAGATGTGCAAGTCTTTCAGGTTGGGGAGCTGTATGGGGATCTCTGACAGCGCAGGGGGTTTGGGAATCTCAGGAGGCGAGATTACCAATCAACATTTTAGAACTCCGTGCGATTTTCAGAGCTCTTCAGTTCTGGCCTCTTCTGAAGAGAGAATAGTTTATTTGTTTTCAGACAGACAATGTCACAACCGTGGCATATGTCAATCATCAAGGGGGGGACTCACAGTCCTCAGGCTATGAAAGAAGTATCTCGGATACTTGTATGGGCGGAATCCAGCTCCTGTCTAATTTCTGCGGTTCATATCCCAGGTATAGACAATTGGGAAGCGGATTATCTCAGTCGCCAGACGTTACATCCGGGCGAATGGTCTCTTCACCCAGAGGTATTTCTTCAGATTGTTCAAATCTGGGGACTTCCAGAAATAGATCTGATGGCCTCTCATCTAAACAAGAAATGGCCTCTCATCTAAACAATAAACTTCCCATGTATCTGTCCAGATCCAGGGATCCTCAGGCGGAAGCGGTGGATGCGTTGTCACTTCCTTGGAATTATCAACCTGCCTATATCTTTCCGCCTCTAGTTCTTCCAAAAGTGATTTCCAAGATCCTAATGGAACGTTTGTTTGTACTGCTGGTGGCTCCAGCATGGCCACACAGGTTTTGGTATGCGGATCTCGTTCAGTTGCCAACCTTGGACACTTCCGTTAAGGTCAGACCTTCTATCTCAAGGCCCATTTTTCCATCAGGATCTCAAATCATTAAATTTGAAGGTATGGAGATTGAACGCTTAATACTTAGTCATAGAGTTTTCTCTGACTCAGTAATTAATACTATGTTACAGGCTCGTAAATCTGTGTCTAGAAAGATCTATTACCGAGTCTGGAAGACTTACATTTCTTGGTGTTCTTCACATAAATTCTCTTGGCATTCTTTTAGAATTTCTAGAATTTTACAGTTTCTTCAGTATGGTTTGATAAAAGGTTTGTCCGTAAGTTCCTTGAAAGGACAAATCTCTGCTCTTTCTGTACTTTTTCACAGAAAGATTGCTAATCATCCTGATATTCATTGTTTTGTACAGGCTTTGGTTCGTATAAAGCCTGTCATTAAGTCAATTTCTCCTCCTTGGAGTCTTAATTTGGTTCTGTGGGCTTTACAGGCTCCTCCGTTTGAACCTATGCATTCTCTGGATATTAAATTACTTTCTTGGAAAGTTTTATTCCTTTTGGCCATCTCTTCTGCTAGAAGAGTTTCTGAGTTATCTGCTCTTTCTTGTGAATCTCCTTTTCTGATTTTTCATCAGGATAAGGCAGTGTTGCGGACTTCATTTAATTTTTTACCTAAAGTTGTGAATTCTAACAACATTAGTAGAGAAATTGTTGTCCCTTCTTTGTGTCCTAATCCTAAGAATTCTCTAGAGAGATCTTTACATTCTTTGGATGTAGTTAGAGCTTTGAAATATTATGTTGTAGCTACTAAAGATTTCAGGAAGACTTCTAGTCTATTTGTTGTCTTTTCTGGTTCTAGGAAAGGTCAGAAGGCTTCTGCCATTTCTTTGGCTTCTTGGTTAAAGTCTTTGATTCATCATGCTTATGTGGAGTCGGGTAAATCCCTGCCTCAAAGGATTACGGCTCATTCTACTAGGTCAGTTTCTACTTTCTGGGCTTTTAAGAATGATGCTTCTGTTGATCAGATTTGCAAAGCAGCAACTTGGTCTTCTTTGCATACTTTTTCTAAATTCTACCATTTTTATGTTTTTTCTTCCTCTGAAGCAGTTTTTGGTAGAAAAGTACTTCAGGCAGCTGTTTCAGTTTGATTCTTCTGCTTATAATTTCAGTTTTTTTCATTATAAGATTAAAACTTTTTGATTTGGGTTGTGGATTATTTTTTCAGCGGAATTGGCTGTCTTTATTTTATCCCTCCCTCTCTAGTGACTCTTGCGTGGAAGCTCCACATCTTCGGTATCTGCTATCCCATATGTCACTAGCTCATGGACTCTTGCCAATTACATGAAAGAAAACATAATTTATGTAAGAACTTACCTGATTTATTTCTTTCATATTGGCAAGAGTCCATGAGGCCCACCCTTTTTGTGGTGGTTATGATTTTTTTGTATAAAGCACAATTATTCCAATTCCTTGTTTGATGCTTTCGCTCCTTTCTTATCACCCCACTTCTTGGCTATTCGTTAAACTGAATAGTGGGTGTGGTGAGGGGTGTATTTATAGGCATTTTGAGGTTTGGGAAACTTTGCCCCTCCTGGTAGGAATGTATATCCCATACGTCACTAGCTCATGGACTCTTGCCAATATGAAAGAAATGAATTTATCAGGTAAGTTCTTACATAAATTATGTTTTATTATGCTCGCAAAGTGGAAAACTATTCCTCTTGAGGATAGTTCGTCGTTTAAAGAGCCCATAGATAAAAAAAAGTTAGAGGACATGTTAAGAAAAATGTTTCAACATATGGGGTTTGGTTTTCAGCCGGCAGTGGCGGTAGCTGCAGTTGCTGGAGCTGCAAAATTGGTGCGAAGCTCTGTCTGAAATGGTCAAGAGGGAGACTCCCCTCGATGAGATACAGGAGAGAATTAAGTTCTTGAGGGTCGCTAATTCTTTTATTTGTTATGCCAATATGCAAATTATTTGCCTTAACACTAAGGTTTCAGTTTTTTCCGTATTAGCCTGCAGGGCTCTGTGGCTAAAGTCGTGGTCTGCGGGCATGACCTCTAAGTCTAGACTGCTATCCCTTACATTTCAGGGAAAGATCCTGTTTGATCTAGGATTGGACTCGATCATATCCACGGTTACGGGAGGCAGGGGCGCTTTCCTACTGCAGGATAAGGAGGTTAAGCCTAAGGGATCTACTTTTAGTCCCTTTCGTGATGACAAGACCCAACACCAACAGCCCGCTGTGAAAGCGGATCAGTCCAAGGGCACTTGGAAACCAGTTCAGTCTTGGAATAAGTCCAAGCAGAACAAGAAGCCTGCCGAAACAAAGTCGGCATGAAGGGGCGGCCCCCTTCCGGTCTCCGGACCAAGTAGGGGGCAGATTATCTCTCTTTTTCAGAAGCCTGGTTGCAGGATGTTCAGGACCTTTGATTTGTGGAGGTTATCGCCCAAGGATACAGGATAGGGTTCAGTTCTCATCTGCCCAGGGGCAGATTCTTCCTGTCAAACCTGTCTTCCAGACCAGAAAAGAGAAGCCTTTATAGAATGTGTGAGGGATCTCTCTTCCCTTGGAGTAATTGTACCTGTACCCCCAGCAGAAAGGGGGGTGTAGGGTACTATTCAAACTTTTTCGTGGTCCCAAAAAGGAGGGCACGTTCTGCCCGATTCTGGACCTAAAATGTTTAAACAAATTCCTGGCGGTTCCATTATTCAAAATGGAAACGATCAGATCTATTCTGCCTCTAGTTCAAGAGGGTCAGTTCATGACGACAATAGGATGCCTACCTTCATGTGCCAATCCACAGGGACCACTTCAGGTTCCTGATATTTGCATTCCTGGACAAACTTTTCCAGTTTGTGGCCCTTCCCTTTGGTCTGGTGACGACCTGAGAGTCTTCACAAAGGTTCTGGGGGCGCTACTTGCAGTGGCCAGATCCAGATGCATTGCTGTGGCCCCCTATCTGGACAACATCGTAGTCCAGGTGCCGTCGTTCAGTCTCGCAGAGGATCACTCGAGGGCTGCTCTTCTTTTGTTCCAATCCCATGGTTGGAAGATAAACTCTAGGAAAGACCTCCCTGTTTGCCAGCAACAGGGTGGAGTTCCTGGGAACAATAATAGATTCTATATCCATGAGGATATTTCTCACAGATCAGGAACGCAGGAAGATTGCGTCCTCCTGTCTTACCCTTCAGTCCTCCTCCAGTCCCTCAGTGGCTCAGAGTATGGAGGTGATCGGGCTCATGGTGTCCAGCATCGATGTCATTCCGTTCGCCAGGTTCCACCTCAGACCTCTTCAGTTGTGCATGTTGAGACAGTGGAACAGCGATCATACAGACCTATCCCAACAAATTTCTTTGGGCGATCGGACGAGGGGGGCACGAGAAGCTCTCTAGCAATGAGAGAGGTTTCTCGGATATTGGATTGGGCAGAGTCCCATAACTGTTCGCTCTCAGCAATCCACATTCCAGGTGTGGACAACTGGGAAGCGGATTATTATTATCAGTTATTTGTAGAGCACCAACAGATTCTGCAGCGCTATAAACAAAGGCTTAGTACAACAAAACAAATATAGGGATCAAATGGGTAGAGGGCCCTGCCAAGAGTTGCACTGCTGTAGTCAGCTCTTAAGAAGGTGATCTGCAAACAGCTGGACTCTTAGGCTTACATGCTAATGGGGTTCAGGGGATAGCGATGGAGGAGTGGAACTGGTATAAAGTAAGGTTAGTGTAGGTTGTTTGCATCCCTGAACAGTAGAGTCTTTAGAGAGCGCTTGAAGCTTTCAAAACTAGGGGAGAGTCTTGTGGAGCGAGGCAGAGAGTTCCACAAGATGGGAGCCAGTCTGTAAACGGGAGTGCGATGAGGTAACCAGAGAGGAGGAGAGTAGGAGGTCATGAGCAGAGCGAAGGGAACGGGAAGGAGAGTATCTGGAGACAAGGTCTGAGATATGGGGGGGGGGGGGCAGTGCAGTTGAGGGCTTTGTATGTCAGAGTGAAAATTTTGTGTTTGATCCTAGAGGCAAGAGGAAGCCAGTGAAGGGATTGGCAGAGAGGTTCAGCAGATGATGAGCGACGTGTAAGGAAGATGAGTCTGGCAGAGGCATTTGTTATGGATTGTAAGGGAGCTAGGCGGCAGGTGGGGATACCAGAGAGGACAGAGTTGCAGTAATCGAGGCGGGAAAGAATGAGAGAGTGGATTAAAATCTTAGTTGTGTCTTGTGTAAGGAAGTGTCGAAATTTTTTTATGTTTTTAAGGTGGAAGCGGCAGGCTTTAGCCAAGGACTGAATGTGAGGAGTGAAAGAAAGATCTGAGTCAAATGTGACCCCGAGACATCGGGCATGCGGGGTAGGGGTAATGATGGAGTTGTCGACAGTTATAGAGAGATTGGGGGTGGAGATTTGGAATAAGGGGGGAAAATGAGGAGCTCAGTTTTGGAGAGATTTAGCTTGAGGTAGTGCGAGGACATCCAGGAAGAGATGTGTGAGACAGTTAGTGACACGGGTTAGCAAGGAAGGAGATGGGTCTGGTGCAGAGAAGTAGATTTGGGTGTTGTCGGCATACAAATGATTTTGGAAACCGTGGGACTTTATTAGGGAACCTAGTGATGACATGTAGATTGAGAAGAGTAGGGGACCGAGGACAGAGCTTTGCGGTACTCCGACAGAAAGTGGTGACGGGGCAGAGGAGGCTACACTAAAGATACGGTTTGACAGGTAGGAAGAGAGCCATGAAAGGGCTGTGTCCTCCGGACAGATCAAGGAGGATGAGCAGAGAGAAGTGGCCTTTTGGTTTTGCTGTAAGTAGGTCGTTGGTAACCTTAACAATAGCTTTCTCTGTGGAGTGATGGGGACGAAATCCAGATTGCCATGGGTCAAGAAGGGAGTTTAACGTAAGGAAATGGGATAGGCGTGCATATACTAGTTTTTCGATAAGCTTTAAGGCTTGAGGGAGGAGGGAAATAGGGCTGTAGTTGGATGGGGAGGTAGGATCAAGGGAATGTTTTTTTGAGGATAGGTGTGACCGGTGCATGTTTCAGCGATGAGGGAATTATACCGGTGCTGAGGGAAAGGTTGAAAATGTGTGTAAGTATAGGGGTAAGGGTATCAGAGAGGGAGGGGAATAGCTGTGAGGGGATAGGGTCAAGGGGACAGGTAGTGAGTTGAGAGCGCAGTATAAGTCACGAAACATCTTCCTCAGTAACAGGGGAGAATGAGCTAAGTTTAAGGTTAGTGGGTTGTGGTTGAGTGAGAGCATTTGAGGGGGTGAGAGAATGGAATTATGTTGAGAGCCGATTTAATTTCTGATGGAGTCAATTTTGTTATTGAAGTGGCTGGCAAAGTCCTGAGCTGACAGAGAAGTTGTATTAGGAGGTGGGGGAGGGCGGAGGAGAGTATTGAAAGTGGAGAACAGACGTTTTGGGTTTGAAGAAAGATTAGAGATAAGAGTAAGAGATAAGTGTTGCTTATGGAGATTGAGGGCAGAATAGGAGGAGTTCAAGATGAATTTGTAATGAAGAAAATCAGCTGAACTCCGAGATTTTCTCAAGTGTTGCTCAGCAGTACGGGAACATCTGCATAGGTACCGTGTCAGAGGAGTATGCCAGGGCTGAGGATGAGTGTGTGATTTCCGAGCTATGGAAAGGGGTGAGATTGTCAAGGACAGATATAAGGGTGGAATTATAGTGGCAGATTGTTCAGGGCAGGAAAAGGATGAGAGGAGAGGTTTGAGGGAATTAGCAAGCTGTTGCTGATCTAATGACATAATGCTTCTGTGAAGTTTGGTGTGAGGAGGAGGAGGGAGAGTTGTAGGGAGGGATGATATGATATGTTGCAAGTAAGGAGATGGTCAGTAAGAGGAAAGGGGGAGTTTGTAAAGTTTGAGAGAGTACATCGATAGCTAAAGATCAGGTCAAGAGAGTGACCGTCTTTGTGAGTGGGAGAATCAGTCCATTGTGACAGACTGAAAAAGGAAGTGAGTTGCAGAAGTTGTTTTGCAGATGAGGCAGTTGGATTGTCAAGAGGGATGTTGAAGTCACCAAGAATGAGGGCAGGGGTGTAGGGGGAGACTTCAACATGGTTTGGGACCCCTCAATAGATAAGCGAGCCACTCTCACAACACATTCCGACAGAAACGTTTCATCCATTTCTAACGCCTTCCGGAAACTCATATATCAATATAACCTTTATGATGCATGGAGGTGCTTAACACCTTCGGAGAGGGACTTCACACATCACTCAAAAGCCCATAATTCGTACTCTCGACTGGACTATATCTTCTGTGATTCATGGTCCCTAGATCACCTAATCAACCCCAGTATCAGACCGTGCACTTGGCAGATCACGACATGGTATGTCTTGACTTCACCAAATTGCAATCCCTAACGAATAGACCCCCATGGAGACTCCCAGACCAATGGCTGACTGACACAGAACTCCCGGCACTTCAGGAGACAGTAAAGGAATTTCTCTCACACAATGACACAGGGAACACCGATGTAGTTATGATCTGGGCAGCTCTTAAAGCATACTTGCGGGGACATTTTATTAAAAAGACAGCATGGCTCCGTAAGGAGAGCAAACAGTCCTTAGCGAAACTATATGGAGACCTACGCACACTCGAACAGACGAATAAATCAAACCCTAACTCACAGTCAGCAACTCAAATAGGAATCATTAGGGAGGAAATATCCAAAAGAGACGTGCTGCGTGTCCAAGAAACACTACTTAAGCTCAAACAACTTTATTATTATAAAGGAAACAGAGCAGACAAACTTCTGGCAAACAAACTACGCAAACGTACCCAACAGAAAAGAATACCCCACATTTCTACACACAGCGGTATAGTGCACTCACCCAAGGACATAGGTGCTGCATTTGCAACCTACTACTCTTCCTTATACAACATTGAGGCCACGGAAGGGACAACCAAGTCTACCCATGGTGACATTCATAGATTCCTAGACAATCTACCCATACCCACGCTATCTGAGGAAGCAAGAACAGATATAGGGCAACAATTCACGTTAGCGGAGATTAAAACAGCCATAGATGAACTCACACCCCATAAGGCCCCGGGACCAGACGGGTTTACAGTAAAGTTTTACCGGACGCTTAACCCGATCATAGCCCCGATCCTTCTTCGGATGTTCAAAGGCGCGGCAGACAAAGGTTGCTTCTTAGCAGAATTCTTGGAGGCAAATATCACCACAATCCACAAAGAGGGTAAAGACCCACTATTGTGCTCTAGCTATAGACCCACTATTGTGCTCTAGCTATAGACCCATTTCGCTCATCAATGTCGATGCCAAGATTTACGCCAAAGTTTTAGCGAACAGATTAGGGAAACATCTGCCGACGCTCATACACCTAGACCAGGTGGATTTTGTCCAGGGCCGGCAGGGCACGGACAACACCCGGCGCTTACTGAATATTTTTTCAGAGGCAGCTGACATGGGGCTCCAGATGCTCACCCTGTCACTTGATGCCGAGAAGGCATTTGACAGGGTGAGGTGGGACTATTTATTTCAGACCCTGTCGATGTTTGGATTACCAGACCCCTACATTAAAGCGGTCAAAGCTCTATATTCGGCCCCCACAGCGGTCGTTCGAGGATTAGGTTTCTGCTCGCCTAAAATAACAATCTGCAATGGAACCAGGCAGGGCTGCCCTCTCTCCCCTCTCCTGTTTGTCCTTGCGATTGAACCCTTAGCCATAGCCATCAGGGAGGCGAGAGCGATCCGCGGTATCCAACTACACGATATCCCCCAGAAGCTGGCACTTTTTGCAGATGACCTTACGGTCTTCCTGACAGATCCCATTGACTCCCTCCCCCCATTAATGGAGCTTTTCAACCGATTCGGTGAGATTTCATACTATAAGTTAAACGTGACTAAGACGGAAGCGTATTCCATTAATATACCGCAAAGCGAGAAAGAAACCATTCAGCTTGCCTACTCCTTTAAGTGGTCCTCCAAAGGGATTCGCCACTTGGGAGTCTTCCTATCCCACACGAAAGCTACAGTGATAAAAGAGAACTTTGAGACGCTACTGGTAGCAGTCGCTTCAGATCTCCACTCTAAGAGATTCAGCGAGATATCCTGGCTCGGCAGGATAGCGGCCATCAAGATGATGGTGCTCCCTAAACTCACCTACCTGTTCCGCAGTATACCACTATCAGTTCCACACTTAGTAATTAAGAAGTTCCAGACCCTCTTTAATACATACACCTGGCACGATAAAAGGCCCCGGGTAGCAGCACACATCCTTCAACAGCCGTTGGAGAGAGGAGGCCTAGGTCTCCCCAACGTCAGAAAGTATCACGAAGCGGCAATGATCACGCATGCTACAGCCTGGGGAAAAGATCTCCCTCCGACGAGATGGAGAGAACTAGAGCAGGCCTCTTTAACCAGCATACATTTATTTAGAGGACCTGCTCTGGCTTCCTCCGCATTGGCGAACTAAGATACCTGTGGCAAATAGCATTGTGAAGGAATGCCAGGAGACCTGGCTTAAGTTAAGACATAATAAAACAGTTGCCCCGCACCCTTCACCGGTGCATTCTATAAGAGGCCTCCTGATAGGACTACCAAACACACATCTTAACGCTTGGACAGAATCGGATATAAATACACTAGAGGACTTTTACAGTAATGCACAGTTAAGACCACACCAAGACATGTTGAATCTCCCTACCCTGGCCCCCAAACTCCGGTTTGACCTCTTTAGACTGCGCACACTAATGAAATCTTGGGGCTTTTTAGAGGATTCCCTGAGAGACCTGACTACTTGGGAGATGAGGTGGAAGACTAACCTTCAGCAGTTTAAACCCCTCTCGACACACTACCACTGCCTTATACAGGAAACACCCCCCTCAAAAACAACCCACATCGAAACATGGGAGAGAGATTTGCAGTTAGCGTTCTCTTTAGATACTTGGAACAAAGCCATTAGCATAACAAAAACGGCAACCCACTGTGTGACCCTGTATGAACTATACTTTAAGGTAATCACCAGATGGCACCTAGTGCCTACAAAGTTACAGAAACTTTACCCTGAGCACTCGCCGCAGTGCTGGAGGGAATGTGGAGAACTGGGATCCCCCATACATATCTGGTGGACCTGCCCGAGACTAACGGACTACTGGCAGAAAGTGTGAAGGGTCTGTAAAGACTTAGGACTAACAACATCTTTACATCCGGCCCTGGCCATATTACATCTAGACATAGACAAAATTCCTAAAAACAAACAAAATTTACTGATATATGTCCTTATCTCTGCCAAGCTACTTATAGCCAGGAACTGGAAAAAGAGCCAACCCCCAAGGCTACAGAGTGTTCTTGATACCGTAAACTACATCAAAAACATGGAAAACTTTGTAGCTAGAGAACGGGGACAACTGAGCAACTACTGCATTACATGGGAACCCTGGGAAACTATGCAACACCGTCCAGTCCCTACCTAACTTTCTTTAGAACTCATGTTCCCGCCTTTTCCCTCTCCCTCTTCCATAATCTGCCCATTACCCTTCTATAGAAGTTAAGTTTAGACCACACTATCTAACATTTATCCTCTGAAATCCCCTAACTTAGACTAGTCCATTAAACGTTAAAAGCTCAAAGTTAAAAAAACAAAAAAAAAAACTTGAATATGAGACCTAACCTACGAGAAAACAGGTCATAGGCAGAGAGGGCCTGTGGGCCCCCCGAACTGATACGGTTAGGATTGTGCAACTTAAACTTGAGCTTAAATTCAACATAATTTCTTAAAACTATGTTTTGGAGTTACCACTATAGACTGGTTAGCTACCCTGAAGACCACTTCAATGCAGACCATTGTATTAAGACTCTATACTTTTGAAAGATCAATACATATTCATAAGTTACCTCTGTAAAAACGAGGACCTCCGTATAAGTGAAAATTTTGCATTCTCATTTATCGCCTATGCATCCAAAGTTCCCTTAACATCACTGTATTATTCATGTAAACCTAGATGTTTGTATGCTGTTTTCACTTTATTTGCGAAAGATTGTATATTACAACTATGTCCTCAATAAAAAGAATAAATATAAAAAATGAGGGCAGGGGTGTCTGAGGAAAGGAAATAAGGTAGCCAGGCAGCCAAGTGATCTAGAAAATGAGATGAGGAACAAGGGGGTCGGTATATTACTGCAACACTTACAGAGAGAGGGGAAAATAAGCGAATCATGTGGGTTTCGAATGAGGGAAATGTGAGTGAAGAGATGGGATGTATTTGTTGAAAGATGCAACGAGAGGAAAGTAAAATACCTACACCACCACCTTGTCTATTACCAGACCTAGGAGTGTGGCTGAAGTGGAGACCAACATGTGACAGAGCAGCAGTGGATGCTGTGTCTAGGGGAGAGAGCCAGGTTTCTGTTAGGGCCAGAAGGTTGAGGGAGCGGGAGATGAAGAGGTCATGTATAGAAGTGAGCTTGTTGCAAACAGAGCGAGAGTTCCAGAGTGCGCAAGTGAAAGGGGTAGTGGCTTTTGATGCAAGAGGAATGTGAGTAAGGATTGCAGAGTTTTGTTTTTGGAGTCTATGGGACGGTACACATGGATGTGCACGGCTAGGCAGTTGTTGGGGACCAGGATTAGGGGAGATGTCCCCAGCAGTAAGTAAAAGCAAGAGGGAGAGTGATATGAGATGAGTACAAAAGTAAGGTGAGTTTAAGAGAAATGGGTTAATGAACAGTGCAGGTGGAGAGGGAGGAGTAATTGAATAATGTAGTTTGTTATAGTGACAAGAGGTTGCAAAAATGATTGATTATATTGAGCATTTTGACAAAAGTGGGAACCAGTTAAACACATAAGACACAGGATTACAGTAGCAATTGCATAAGAAATCAAAAAGGTATATGAAACATATTACAAAAGTACTTGCCTTGTGTCTTGCCCCTTGCCCAATCCTTGTTGAAGACATTGGATAATAGTGCAACAAATGTAGGACTAAATTAACAAACTAAAATCATTTGCTCTATGTAAATATTCACATACCAAAATAGTTACAGGAGAGGAAAAAATCAGAGTGCAGTGAATGCTTTGCAGAATGACAGGGAATATAGTCACGTACCTGAAAGCAGAAGAGAGAGAATATGGTTAGCTTGATGTAGTGTGCATTTCTTCAGCAGATGTCAATAGGCAGCATGGTGTCTCAATTTCCTTAGCAGGCGATCCTTCTATCCAGGGGAATGGTCTCTCCATCCTGAGATGTTTGCGGAGATTTGTCTCAGATGGGGGATGCAGGAGATACACTTCATGGCGTCCAGACTCAATTGCAAGCTACCCAGATACGGGTCTCGGTCCAGGGATCCCCAGGCGAGCTGATAGATGCTTTAGCGGTGCCTTGGGGGTTCAACCTATTGTACATTTTTCCACCGTTGCTACTTGTACCTAGTGGCCCGTATCAAGCAGGAGCAATCTTCGGATATTCTGATTGCTCTGTCATGACAGCGGAGGACATGATTTGCGGATCTGGTGGAGATCGCAGGGATCTGTCGGTACAGGGTCTTTTTCAACATCAAAATCTAGATTCTCTGAGGCTGACTCTGTGGAGATTGAATGCTTAGTCTTGGTCAAGAGAGGATTTTCTGAGAGAGTGATTGATACTCTTGTTCAGGCCAGGAAGCTCGTCGTATCTATCACAAGGTGTGGAGGACTTGTCCTGGTGTGAGAAGCATGGATATCCTTGGCACAAGATTAAGGCAGCTACCTGGTCTTCCTTACATACTTTTACAAAAATTTTCAAATTTGACGTTTTTGTTTCGGTGGAAGCAGTTTTCGGGAGAGAGGTTTTACAGACTGTGGTGCCCTCAGATTAGGGTTCGCCTTCTTTTTGCCCTCCCGTTTTTCATTCAGTGTCCTCTAGAGCTTGGGTGTTTGTTCCCACAAGTAATAAATGAAGCCATGGACTCTCCTCCCCTTTAGATGTAAAACATAAATTATGCTTACCTGATAATTTTATTTCTATTGAGAGGAGGAGAGTACACGGCTCCCGCACGTTGCTCCGGTGGGCGGACCTTAATTTGTTTTTTTTGTTCTTCTGGCACCATTTATACCCTGATATTTCTCCTACTGTTCCTTGTTCCCTCGGCAGAATAACTTGTGGATGGGGGAGGTATTTAAGCCTTTGGCTGGGGTGTTTTTGCCTCCTCCTAGTGGCAAGTAATGAATGAAGCCGTGGTCTCTCCTCCACTCGATGTAAATAAAATGATCAGGTAAACAGAATTTGTTTTTGATTGTATTTAGTGGTATCGCTGTAGATACTCTTGCAACCAGAGAACAAGTGTTAAGAATATTTAGTCATGTGACATGGAGAATATATGGGGCATTTTAACTTTAGCCACTAGAGTTACATCATTTAGAATGTGGGAATATTGTTGTTGCCCTTTTGGTTTGGTAAATAATTATACGAATATTTAATTTGTAAACCTATTATCCATAAAGAGAGAGTGAGTTTATTTAATGCCTGAAATGTAAAGCAACATAACATATATGAGTTATTTATATTCCCCAAGGCACAGAAATTCTCTAAGGCTCAATAGATTTTATTTATTTATCATTTATTTTTTTGCTTTTTTAGCAAACTTATTAAAAAATTTTTTTTTTTTTTTAATTTCAGAGAGAGTATATACAGGCTGCTCCCGCAGACCACCCCTGAAAATGTGAGCAAAAACTTCAATCTGTACAGCATTGACCCTATGACACGTTACCCCAATGTCAACTTGCAGTTCCTGCGGCCTAGTCAGGTAAGGTCTTGGGATATGCCATAGGCATGGAATTAAAATGTTAAAGTAATGCTTCTTGTTAGTATTTAAAGAAATGGTTTTGAGACCATACATTGACATAGATAAAGTAAGTTCTCTCAACACCTGTTAAAGCATTATGAACTATTTTGCTTCATCAGTCTGATTAGTACACATACAATATGCATGGATTACAACAAATAAAAATGTGTAACAGATTTAAACTTTGCAAATTCTAGTGACAAAGTGGGTTAAATAATTTGCTAGCCAATTGAATTTATCTCAGAGGAGAGTTAAAGTCCATTAAAACCTCTATTTTATTTAAAACCCTTACAATTCAGCAAACATCCTGATACCCTGACCTACCACTTTTTCCAATGATGTTGCCTTTCAATTTAATTACAATGTACTGTGATGGCACCATTTACATATGGGCTCTGTACAAACGCATTGATTCTGAACAGAAACTAATGCAATTGCTTAAACAGTGAAGTCCCACAAACTGAATAAAAAGTAATAACAAATGTAGTGTAAAAACACTGTGTACAAATATTAATAAAGTATACAGTCCTTATGTTCAAACTTAATGGGGAAAGTAGTCTCTCTTTAAATGGATACTAAACCCAAATTAGGTCCAGCACCCTGGCTAGTGCTTGCTGATTGGTGGCTACATTTAGCCACCAATCCGCAATCGCAACCCAGGCGCTGAACTAAACATGGGCCGGCTCCCAAGCTTTGCATTCCTGCTTTTCAAGTAAAAATAGCAAGAAAACGAAGACAAATTTAAAATAGGAGTAAATTAGAGCAGGCAATTTTTCAGCAACTTTCTATCTGAATCATGAAAGACAAAATTTGTGTTTAGTATCCCTTTAAGTATGCTCTTCCTCCAGAATGACACTTTGTGGAGCTATAACTAAGCTCCTAGTATACTGGATTGCAATGAAATGTACTGATGAGTAAATTTAAAAAAAAAAACTTATGTCCCTTTAAATAATGTGACAATCGTTCACTTAAAATCTGCCGATTTTAATATGGCTGATATCTATTTACTGTGTTAATCTTTACTGTATTGCTGGGTATGTTTGACTTGCATCTTTTAGAATCTTTGAGATGTAGAAATATATTTTTTGGGTGATAATAAACAAAGACAGTGAAAGAAAAGAAAGATTTTTTTACCCCAAATGCATTTTTCATTAACCTTTTTTTTTGCTGGTTTATGATCTCTCCTTGACTGTCCAGGTCCGTCATTTGTACAATACCGGTGAGATGAAGGATTTGAACCTAGAGATAGGGAATCTAGTAAACAACAGGACACCAAAACTGGGGAGAAATGGTGAGTGCATTTGTGCTGTGGGATATTTCCTTTTCCCTGACTCATGTGTATAATGTTATGTATTTTAATTGTATTTTATTTATATTTCTGGGGGTGAGAAAGATTACTAGTTCCAGACCAAATCTAAGATACAAATGCTCCTTGTGTTTTGCCCAGAGCATAGTAAATATGCCTGTAAGCATAGACTTAGTCATAATTTATTGCCTGGTTATTGAGTTGGTGAAAAAATGTAATATTCATTAAAGGGCATTGTAATTTAACACAAAAAAATGCATATGAATGTACAGCAAAATGTGTAAGAACTGAAATGAGAAATATAGTTGCCACTTTGGTCACTGGTCAAGCTTCAGATTCAGCACAGGACAATTTTTCACTATTGTATAGCTAAAGTGCTATATCATTTGGTGGGGCTCCACAAATAAACGGCAAACAAGACAGCTGTATAGCTAGAATCACTGTTTAATAAACAAGACTGAACACAAACTGGCACATTCAAACAGTGTGTGCTGTGGGTGTACCCTGCTATCACTCAGCACTGTGTGCTGCAGCAAAATCGCCCTCTACTGGTTGCTTATATGAACTGCTACACACGCCAGCTTATGTATGGTCTGTATGTCCTCATTGGCTATAGCCAAGGGGACCAAGGTAACCATTTCAATTTGATAATAGAAGTAAATGGTATTTTTTTTTTTAATTTTATGCTCTATATCTGAATCATTAAAGTTTAATATTACTTTCATGTCTCCTTAAATGACCATTAAATAAAGTAGAATTGCATGATCACTAAATGCATAGTAAAAAGACAATGCAAAGGTCTGAATTTCAAATGAGTAATAGATTTCTTTCATGTAATTAGCAAGAGTCCATGAGCTAGTGACGTATGGGATATACATTCCTACCAGGAGGGGCAAAGTTTCCCAAACCTTAAAATGCCTATAAATACACCCCTCACCACACCCACAATTCAGTTTTACAAACTTTGCCTCCGATGGAGGTGGTGAAGTAAGTTTGTGCTAGATTCTACGTTGATATGCGCTCCGCAGCAAGTTGGAGCCCGGTTTTCCTCTCAGCGTGCAGTGAATGTCAGAGGGATGTGAGGAGAGTATTGCCTATTTGAATGCAGTGATCTCCTTCTACGGGGTCTATTTCATAGGTTCTCTGTTATCGGTCGTAGAGATTCATCTCTTACCTCCCTTTTCAGATCGACGATATACTCTTATATATACCATTACCTCTGCTGATTCTCGTTTCAGTACTGGTTTGGCTTTCTACAAACATGTAGATGAGTGTCCTGGGGTAAGTAAATCTTATTTTCTGTGACACTCTAAGCTATGGTTGGGCACTTTATTTATAAAGTTCTAAATATATGTATTCAAACATTTATTTGCCTTGACTCAGAATGTTCAACATTCCTTATTTTTCAGACAGTCAGTTTCATATTTGGGATAAATGCATTTGTTTCAATCATTTTTTCTTACCTTAAAAAATTTGACTTTTTCCCTGTGGGCTGTTAGGCTCGCGGGGGCAGAAAATGCTTCATTTTATTGCGTCATTCTTGGCGCGGACTTTTTTGGCGCAAATTTTTTTTTTTCTGTTTCCGGCGTCATACGTGTCGCCGGAAGTTGCGTCTTTTTTTGACGTTTTTTTGCGTCAAAAATGTCGGCGTTCCGGATGTGGCGTCATTTTTGGCGCCAAAAGCATTTAGGCGCCAAATAATGTGGGCGTCTTTTTTGGCGCTAAAAAATATGGGCGTCATTTTTGTCTCCACATTATTTAAGTCTCATTATTTATTGCTTCTGGTTGCTAGAAGCTTGTTCACTGGCATTTTTTTCCCATTCCTGAAACTGTCATTTAAGGAATTTGATCAATTTTGCTTTATATGTTGTTTTTTTCTTTTACATATTGCAAGATGTTCCACGTTGCAACTGAGTCAGAAGATACTTCAGGAAAATCACTGCACAGTGCTGGAGCTACCAAGCTAAGTGTATCTGCTATAAACTTTTGGTATCTGTTTCTCCAGCTGTTATTTGTATTGCATGTCATGTCAAACTTATTAATGCAGATAAAATTTCCTTTAGTACTGTTACATTACCTGTTGCTGTTCCGTCAACATCTAATTTTCAGAGTGTTCCTGATAACATAAGAGATTTTATTTTTTAAATCCATTAAGAAGGCTATGTCTGTTATTTCTCCTTCTAGTATACATAAAAGTCTTTTAAAACTTCTCTTTTTTCAGATGAATTTTTAAATGAACATCATCATTCTGATACTGATAATGGTTCTTCTGGTTCAGAGGTTTCTGTCTCAGAGGTTGATGCTGATAAATCTTTGTATTTGTTCAAGATGGAATTTATTCATTCTTTACTTAAAGAAGTGTTATTTGCATTAGAAATAGAGGATTCTGGTCCTCTTGATACTAAATGTAAACGTTTAAATAAGGTTTTTAAATCTCCTGTAGTTATTCCAGAAGTGTTTTATCTCCCTGATGCTATTTCTGAAGTAATTTCCAGGGAATGGAATAATTTGGGTAATTTATTTACTCCTTCTAGACGTTTAAGCAAATTATATCCTGTGGCATCTGACAGATTAGAGTTTTTTGGGACAAAAATCCCTAAGGTTATGGGGCTGTCTCTACTCCTGCTATTCCTACGGCAGATAGTACTTCATTTAAGGATCCTTTAGATAGGAAAATTGAATCCTTTCTAAGAAAAGCTTACTTATGTTCAGGTAATCTTCTTAGACCTGCTATATTTTTAGCGGATGTTGCTGCAGCTTCAACTTTTTGGTTAGAAGCTTTAGCGCAACAAGTAACAGATCATAATTTTATAGCATTATTATTATTCTATAACATGCTAATAATTTTATTGGTGATACCATCTTTTGATATCATTAGAGTTGATGTCAGGTATATGTCTCTAGCTATTTTAGCTAGAAAAGCTTTATGGATTAAACTTGGAATGCTGACATGTCTTCTAAGTCAACTTTGCTTTCCCTTTCTTTCCAGGGTAAATAATCATTTTCGTTCCTTTCCTCACAACAAGGAACAAAAGCCTGATCCTTCATCCTCAGGAGCGGTATCAGTTTGGAAACTATTTCCAGTTTGGAATATATCCAAGCCTTATAGAAACCTATAGCCAGCTCCTAAGTACCTATGAAGGTGCGGCCCTTATTCCAGCTCAGCTGGTATGGGGCAGATTACGTTTTCTTCAAAGAAATTTGGATCAATTCCGTTCTTAATCTCTGGTTTCAGAAACATTGTTTCAGAAAGGTACAGAATTGGCTTCAAGTTAAGGCCTCCTGCTAAGAGATTCTTTTCTTTCCCGTGTCCCAGTTAACACAGCAAAGGCTCAGCATTTCTGAAATGTGTTTCAGATCTAGAGTTGGCTGGAGTATTTATGCCAGTTCCAGTTCTGGAACAGGGGCTGGGGTTTTATTTTATCTCTTCATTGTACCAAAGAAGGTCAATTCCTTCAGACCAGTTCCGGATCTATCATTATTGAATCGTTATGTTAGGATACCAACATTCAAGATGGTTACTGTAGGACTATCCTGCCTTTTGTTTAGCAAGGGCATTATATGTCTACAATAGATTTACAGGATGTGTATCTGCATATTCCGATTCATCCAGATCACTTTTAGTGTCTGAGATTCTCTTTTTAGACAAGCATTACCAGTTTTGTGGCTCTACCGTTTGGCCTAGCCTCAGTTCCAAGAATTTTTTTCAAAGGTTCTCGGTGCCCTTCTTTCTGTAATCAGAGAATAGGGTTTTGGTATTTCCTTATTTGGACGATATCTTGGTACTTGCTCAGTCTTCTCATTTTCGAAGAATCTCATACGTATCGACTTGTGTTGTTTCTTCAAGTTCATGGTTGGAGGATCAATTTACCAATCAGTTCATTGATTCCTCAGACAAGGGTAACCTTTTTAGGTTTCTAGATAAATTCAGTGTCTATGACTCTGTCCTTGTCAGACAAGAGAAGTTTAACATTGATATCAGCTTGTCAAAACCTTCAGTCACAATCATTCCCTTTGGTAGCCTTATGCATGGAAATGTTGGGTCTTAGGACTGCTGCATCAGATGCGATCTCCTTTGCTCGTTTTCACATGCGACCTCTTCAGCTCTGTATGCTGAACCAATGGTGCAGGGATTACTCAAAGATATCTCAATTAATAGCTTTAAACCGATTTTACGACACTCTCTGACATGGTGGACAGATCACCATCGTTTAGTTCAGGGGGCTTCTTTGTTCTTCCGACCTGGACTATAATCTCAACAGATGCAAGTCTTACAGGTTGGGGAGCTGTGTGGGGGTATCTGACGGCACAAGGGGTTTGGGAATCTCAGGAGGTGAGATTTCCGATCAATATTTTGGAACTCCGTGCAATTTTCAGAGCTCTTCAGTCTTGGCCTCTTCTGAAGAGAGAGTTGTTCATTTGTTTTCAGATAGACAATGTCACAACTGTGGCATACATCAATCATCAAGGAGGGACTCACAGTCCTCTGGCTATGAAAGAAGTATCTCGAATTTTTGGTTTGGGCGGAATCCAGCTCCTGTCTAATCTCTGCGGTTCATATCCCAGGTATGGACAATTGGAAGGCGGATTATCTCAGTCGCCAAACGTTGCATCCGGGCGAATGGTCTCTTCACCCAGAGGTATTTCTTCAGATTGTTCAAATGTGGGAACTTCCAGAAATAGATCTGATGGCTTCTCATCTAAACAAGAAACTTCCCAGGTATCTGTCCAGATCCCGGGATCCTCAGGCGGAGGCAGTGGATGCATTATCACTTCCTTGGAAGTATCATCCTGCCTATATCTTTCCGCCTCTAGTTCTTCTTCCAAGAGTAATCTCCAAGATTCTGAAGGAATGCTCGTTTGTTCTGCTGGTAGCTCCGGCATGGCCTCACAGGTTTTGGTATGCGGATCTTGTCCGGATGGCCTCTTGCCAACGGTGGACTCTTCCGTTAAGACCAGACCTTCTGTCTCAAGGTCCTTTTTTCCATCAGGATCTGAAATCCTTAAATTTAAAGGTATGGAGATTGAACGCTTGATTCTTGGTCAAAGAGGTTTCTCTGACTCTGTGATTAATACTATGTTACAGGCTCGTAAATCTGTATCCAGAGAGATATATTATAGAGTCTGGAAGACTTATATTTCTTGGTGTCTTTCTCATCATTTTTCTTGGCATTCTTTTAGAATACCGAGAATATTACAGTTTCTTCAGGATGGTTTAGATAAGGGTTTGTCCGCAAGTTCCTTGAAAGGTCAAATCTCTGCGCTTTCTGTTCTTTTTCACAGAAAGATTGCTATTCTTCCTGATATTCATTGTTTTGTACAAGCTTTGGTTCCTATAAAGCCTGTCATTAAGTCAATTTCTCCTCCTTGGAGTTTGAATTTGGTTCTGGGGGCTCTTCAAGCTCCTCCATTTGAACCTATGCATTCATTGGATATTAAATTACTTTCTGGGAAAGTTTTGTTCCTTTTGGCCATCTCTTCTGCCAGAAGAGTTTCTGAATTATCTGCTCTTTCTTGTGAGTCTCCTTTTCTGATTTTTCATCAGGATAAGGCGGTGTTGCGAACTTCTTTTGAATTTTTACCTAAGTTGTGAATTCCAACAACATTAGTAGAGACATTGTGGTTCCTTCATTATGTCCTAATCCTAAGAATTCTAAGGAGAAATCGTTGCATTCTTTGGATGTTATTAGAGCTTTGAAATATTATGTTGAAGCTACTAAGTCTTTCCGAAAGACTTCTAGTTTATTTGTTATCTTTTCCGGTTTTAGAAAGGCCAGAAAACTTCTGCCATTTCTTTGGCATCTTGGTTGAAATCTTTAATTCTTGCCTATGTTGAGTCGGGTAAGACTCCGCCTCATAGGATTACAGCTCATTCTACTAGGTCAGTTTCTACTTCCTGGGCGTTTAGGAATGAAGCTTCGGTTGATCAGATTTGCAAAGCGGCAACTTGGTCCTCTTTGCATACTTTTACCAAATTCTACCATTTTGTTGTATTTTCTTCTTCTGAAGCAGTTTTTGGTAGAAAAGTACTTCAGGCAGCGGTTTCAGTTTGAATCTTCTGCTTATGTTTTTCATTAAACTTTATTTTGGGTGTGGATTATTTTCAGCAGGAATTGGCTGTCTTTATTTTATCCCTCCCTCTCTAGTGACTCTTGTGTGGAAAGATCCACATCTTGGGTAGTCATTATCCCATACGTCACTAGCTCATGGACTCTTGCTAATTACATGAAAGAAAACATAATTTATGTAAGAACTTACCTGATAAATTCATTTCTTTCATATTAGCAAGAGTCCATGAGGCCCGCCCTTTTTTGTGGTGGTTATGATTTTTTTGTATAAAGCACAATTATTCCAATTCCTTATTTTATATGCTTTCGCACTTTTTTCTTATCACCCCACTTCTTGGCTATTCGTTAAACTGAATTGTGGGTGTGGTGAGGGGTGTATTTATAGGCATTTTAAGGTTTGGGAAACTTTGCCCCTCCTGGTAGGAATGTATATCCCATACGTCACTAGCTCATGGACTCTTGCTAATATGAAAGAAATGAATTTATCAGGTAAGTTCTTACATAAATTATGTTTTTTCTGACAAATTTCAAAGTTCAATTTGCCTTCATCATGTGACAACCATCAACCAGTCACAAAATGCATATTCATGTATACCGAGTTCTTGCACATGCTAAGTAGGACCTTGTGCCTCAGAGTGTATATAAAAAGATTGTGCACATTGTGATAATGGAAGTGAATTGGAAAGTTGTTTAAAATTGTCTTTAGTTGTTGTTGTTAAAAGGGACAGTTTCCTCAAAAATTGTCTCCCCTTTAATTTGTTCCCAATGATCCACTTCAACTGCTGGAGTCTATTAAATTGTTTACAAGTATTTTCTTTACCCTTATATTGGCATTGTAAATAGTTTATTTAGCCTGTGGTATCCCCACCTATTCAGAAAGTTTCTCACCTTAGGTCCAAGCTATAGATAAGCTGTGTAGAATAAATTACACTCCCACTGGGGTATAGAAGAGATAAGGTAATAAAATGTTTATTTCTCCAACATTGGTGTGTCCGGTCCACGGCGTCATCCTTACTTGTGGGAATATTCTCTTCCCCAACAGGAAATGGCAAAGAGCACAGCAAAAGCTGCCCATATAGCCCCTCCTCTGGCTCCGCCCCCCAGCCATTCTCTTTGCCGCTCTGAACAAGTAGCATCTCCACGGAGATGGTGAAGAGTATGTGGTGTTAGTTGTAGTTTTTTATTCTTCTATCAAGAGTTTATTTTAAAATAGTGCCGGTTTGTCCAACAGAAAAGGATGAAGATTTCTGTTTAAAAGAGGAGTATTATTTTAGCAGCAGTAACTAAAATCAATTGCTGTTCCCACGCAGGACTGTTGAGCCCAGAGAACTTCAGTTGGGGGGAACAGTTTGCAGACTTTTCTGCTCAAGGTATGACTAGTCCATTTTCTAACAAGACTTAGTAATGCTAGAAGACTGTCATTTTCCCTCTTTGGGATCGGTAAGCCATTTTCTTAGACTCATAACAGAATGAAGGCTTATTAATGGGCTATATACTGGTTGACACTATTGTGGGCTAAATCGATTGCTTTATTTGATATTTATATGTGGTTTGAAGTGTTTTAAAACTTGAGAATAATTTGGTAACGTTTTTAAGTGCCAGGCAGTCGTTTAAGTGCCAGGCAGTCGTTTAGACACCTTTCCCAGTCAGGAAGGGCCTTTCACTCTAGTAGGCAGAGCCTCATTTTCGCGCCTTAATTGCGCAGTTTCTTTTGTATGCAGTGCATGCAGCTTCATGTGAGAGTGTCTGGTGGCCATTAAAAAAGTTCCTGGAAGGCTTATTTCTGTGGCGAATAACCCCCAAGGACAGGTGAAGCCGCAGCAAACGCTGTGGCTGGGACTGTAGTGGGTTTAAAATTATTTGATAAAACAGCTCCGGTTTCCTTATTTAAGGGGTTACAAACTTGAAAATTGGGGTGCAATACTTTTAAAGCATTAAGGCACTAGGGTGTAAATTTGGTAAAGATCGGATATTTCCTTCATAGTTTTTCACACATTCAGAAATAAAGTGTGCTCTGTTTAACATTTAAAGAGACAGTAACGGTTTTGTTTAAAAACGGTTTTATTGCATTAATAGCCTGTATAAGCCTGTCTAACATGTCTGTACCTTCAGATAGAACATGTTCTGTATGTATGGAGGCCAAGGTGGTCCCCCCTTCAAATGTATGTGATAATTGTGCCATGGCGTCCAGACAAAGTAAGGACAGTACTGTCACATTTAATAAGGTTGCCCAAGATGATTCCTAAAATGAAGGTAGTGGGGGTAGTTCACCATCCTCTCCTTCTGTGTCAATACCAGTTATGCCCGTGCAGGCGACTCCTAGTACATCTAGCGCGCCAATGCTTGTTACTATGCAACAATTAACGGCAGTAATGGATAATTCTATAGCTAATATTTTATCCAAAATGCCAGCATTTCAAAGAAAGCGTGATTGCTCAGTTTTAAATACAGTAGAGCAAGAGTGCGCTGACGATTTATCTGTCATACCCTCACACCAGTCAGAATTGGCAGTGAGGGAGGGTTTGTCGGACGGAGAAATTTCTGATTCAGGAAGAGTTTCTCAACAGGCAGAACCTGATGTTGTGACGTTTAAATTTAAATTTAAGTTAGAGCATCTCCGCGCCTTACTTAAGGAGGTACTAACTACTCTGGATGATTGTGACTCTTTGGTCATTCCAGAAAAATTGTGCAAAATGGACAAATTCTTAGAGGTCCCTGTGCACCCTGATGCCTTTCCGATACCTAAAAGGGTGGCGGACATAGTGACTAAGGAGTGGGAGAAACCAGGCATACCTTTTGTCCCACCTCCTATATTTAAGAAAATTTTCCCCATGGTCGACCCAAGGAAGGATGCATGGCAAACAGTCCCTAAGGTTGAGGGGGCAGTTTCTACGCTAGCCAAACGCACAACTATTCCCATTGAGGACAATTGTGCTTTCAAAGATCCTATGGATAAAAAATTGGAGGGTTTGCTTAAAAAGATTTTTGTTCAGCAAGGTTTCCTCCTCCAACCAATTTCGTGCATTATTCCTGTCACTACGGCGGCGTGTTTTAGGTTCGATGAACTAGAAAAGTCGCTCAATAAGGAGACTCCATATGAGGAAGTCATGGACAGAATTCACGCACTTAAGTTAGCTAATTCCTTTATTTTAGATGCCGCTTTGCAATTGGCGAGGTTAGCGGCGAAAAATTTGGGGTTTGCAATTGTGGCGCGCAGAGCGCTCTGGCTAAAATCTTGGTCGGCGGATGTATCTTCCAAGACAAAATTGCTTAATATTCCTTTCAAAGGTAAGACCCTTTTTGGGCCAGAATTGAAGGAGATTATTTCAGACATCACTGGGGGAAAGGGCCATGCCCTCCCACAGGATAGGCCTTTTAAGGCTAAGAATAAGTCCAATTTTCGTTCCTTTCGTAACTTTTTTCTTATCACCCCACTTCTTGGCTATTCGTTAAACTGAATTGTGGGTGTGGTGAGGGGTGTATTTATAGGCATTTTAAGGTTTGGGAAACTTTGCCCCTCCTGGTAGGAATGTATATCCCATACGTCACTAGCTCATGGACTCTTGCTAATATGAAAGAAATGAATTTATCAGGTAAGTTCTTACATAAATTATGTTTTTTCTGACAAATTTCAAAGTTCAATTTGCCTTCATCATGTGACAACCATCAACCAGTCACAAAATGCATATTCATGTATACCGAGTTCTTGCACATGCTAAGTAGGACCTTGTGCCTCAGAGTGTATATAAAAAGATTGTGCACATTGTGATAATGGAAGTGAATTGGAAAGTTGTTTAAAATTGTCTTTAGTTGTTGTTGTTAAAAGGGACAGTTTCCTCAAAAATTGTCTCCCCTTTAATTTGTTCCCAATGATCCACTTCAACTGCTGGAGTCTATTAAATTGTTTACAAGTATTTTCTTTACCCTTATATTGGCATTGTAAATAGTTTATTTAGCCTGTGGTATCCCCACCTATTCAGAAAGTTTCTCACCTTAGGTCCAAGCTATAGATAAGCTGTGTAGAATAAATTACACTCCCACTGGGGTATAGAAGAGATAAGGTAATAAAATGTTTATTTCTCCAACATTGGTGTGTCCGGTCCACGGCGTCATCCTTACTTGTGGGAATATTCTCTTCCCCAACAGGAAATGGCAAAGAGCACAGCAAAAGCTGCCCATATAGCCCCTCCTCTGGCTCCGCCCCCCAGCCATTCTCTTTGCCGCTCTGAACAAGTAGCATCTCCACGGAGATGGTGAAGAGTATGTGGTGTTAGTTGTAGTTTTTTATTCTTCTATCAAGAGTTTATTTTAAAATAGTGCCGGTTTGTCCAACAGAAAAGGATGAAGATTTCTGTTTAAAAGAGGAGTATTATTTTAGCAGCAGTAGCTAAAATCAATTGCTGTTCCCACGCAGGACTGTTGAGCCCAGAGAACTTCAGTTGGGGGGAACAGTTTGCAGACTTTTCTGCTCAAGGTATGACTAGTCCATTTTCTAACAAGACTTAGTAATGCTAGAAGACTGTCATTTTCCCTCTTTGGGATCGGTAAGCCATTTTCTTAGACTCATAACAGAATGAAGGCTTATTAATGGGCTATATACTGGTTGACACTATTGTGGGCTAAATCGATTGCTTTATTTGATATTTATATGTGGTTTGAAGTGTTTTAAAACTTGAGAATAATTTGGTAACGTTTTTAAGTGCCAGGCAGTCGTTTAGACACCTTTCCCAGTCAGGAAGGGCCTTTCACTCTAGTAGGCAGAGCCTCATTTTCGCGCCTTAATTGCGCAGTTTCTTTTGTATGCAGTGCATGCAGCTTCATGTGAGAGTGTCTGGTGGCCATTAAAAAAGTTCCTGGAAGGCTTATTTCTGTGGCGAATAACCCCCAAGGACAGGTGAAGCCGCAGCAAACGCTGTGGCTGGGACTGTAGTGGGTTTAAAATTATTTGATAAAACAGCTCCGGTTTCCATATTTAAGGGGTTACAAACTTGAAAATTGGGGTGCAATACTTTTAAAGCATTAAGGCACTAGGGTGTAAATTTGGTAAAGATCGGATATTTCCTTCATAGTTTTTCACACATTCAGAAATAAAGTGTGCTCTGTTTAACATTTAAAGAGACAGTAACGGTTTTGTTTAAAAACGGTTTTATTGCATTAATAGCCTGTATAAGCCTGTCTAACATGTCTGTACCTTCAGATAGAACATGTTCTGTATGTATGGAGGCCAAGGTGGTCCCCCCTTCAAATGTATGTGATAATTGTGCCATGGCGTCCAGACAAAGTAAGGACAGTACTGTCACATTTAATAAGGTTGCCCAAGATGATTCCTAAAATGAAGGTAGTGGGGGTAGTTCACCATCCTCTCCTTCTGTGTCAATACCAGTTATGCCCGTGCAGGCGACTCCTAGTACATCTAGCGCGCCAATGCTTGTTACTATGCAACAATTAACGGCAGTAATGGATAATTCTATAGCTAATATTTTATCCAAAATGCCAGCATTTCAAAGAAAGCGTGATTGCTCAGTTTTAAATACAGTAGAGCAAGAGTGCGCTGACGATTTATCTGTCATACCCTCACACCAGTCAGAATTGGCAGTGAGGGAGGGTTTGTCGGACGGAGAAATTTCTGATTCAGGAAGAGTTTCTCAACAGGCAGAACCTGATGTTGTGACGTTTAAATTTAAATTTAAGTTAGAGCATCTCCGCGCCTTACTTAAGGAGGTACTAACTACTCTGGATGATTGTGACTCTTTGGTCATTCCAGAAAAATTGTGCAAAATGGACAAATTCTTAGAGGTCCCTGTGCACCCTGATGCCTTTCCGATACCTAAAAGGGTGGCGGACATAGTGACTAAGGAGTGGGAGAAACCAGGCATACCTTTTGTCCCACCTCCTATATTTAAGAAAATTTTCCCCATGGTCGACCCAAGGAAGGATGCATGGCAAACAGTCCCTAAGGTTGAGGGGGCAGTTTCTACGCTAGCCAAACGCACAACTATTCCCATTGAGGACAATTGTGCTTTCAAAGATCCTATGGATAAAAAATTGGAGGGTTTGCTTAAAAAGATTTTTGTTCAGCAAGGTTTCCTCCTCCAACCAATTTCGTGCATTATTCCTGTCACTACGGCGGCGTGTTTTTGGTTCGATGAACTAGAAAAGTCGCTCAATAAGGAGACTCCATATGAGGAAGTCATGGACAGAATTCACGCACTTAAGTTAGCTAATTCCTTTATTTTAGATGCCGCTTTGCAATTGGCGAGGTTAGCGGCGAAAAATTTGGGGTTTGCAATTGTGGCGCGCAGAGCGCTCTGGCTAAAATCTTGGTCGGCGGATGTATCTTCCAAGACAAAATTGCTTAATATTCCTTTCAAAGGTAAGACCCTTTTTGGGCCAGAATTGAAGGAGATTATTTCAGACATCACTGGGGGAAAGGGCCATGCCCTCCCACAGGATAGGCCTTTTAAGGCTAAGAATAAGTCCAATTTTCGTTCCTTTCGTAACTTCAGGAACGGACCGTCTCCTAACTCTGCAGCCTCTAGACAAGAGGGTAACGCTTCCCAGGCTAAGCCAGCTTGGAAACCAATGCAAGGCTGGAACAAGGGTAAACAGGCCAATAAGCCTGCTGCTGCTACCAAGACAGCATGAAGGGGTAGCCCCCGAACCGGGACCGGATCTAGTAGGGGGCAGACTTTCTCTCTTTGCTCAGGCTTGGGCAAGAGATGTTCCGGATCCCTGGGCACTAGAAATAGTCTCTCAGGGTTATCTTCTAGAATTCAAGGAACTTCCTCCAAGGGGAAGGTTCCACATGTCTCGCTTATCTTCAGACAAGATAAAGAGACAGGCATTCTTACATTGCGTAGGAGACCTATTAAAGATGGGAGTGATAAACCCAGTTCCAACAGCGGAACAAGGTCAGGGGTTTTACTCAAACCTGTTTGTAGTTCCCAAAAAAGAGGGAACTTTCAGACCAATTCTGGATTTAAAAATTTGAAACAAATTCCTCAGAGTTCCATCGTTCAAAATGGAAACCATTTGAACTATTTTACCTACAATCCAGGAGGGTCAATATATGACTACCGTGGATTTAAAGGATGCGTACCTACATATTCCTATCCACAAAGATCATCATCAGTTCCTAAGGTTCGCCTTTCTGGACAAACATTACCAGTTTGTGGCTCTTCCGTTCGGTTTAGCCACTGCTCCCAGAATCTTCACAAAGGTGCTAGGGTCCCTTCTAGCGGTTCTAAGACCGAGGGGCATTGCAGTGGCACCTTACCTAGACGACATTCTAATCCAAGCGTCGTCCCTTTCCAGATCAAAGGCTCATACAGACATTGTATTAGCCTTTCTCAGGTCTCACGGGTGGAAGGTGAACGTGGAAAAGAGTTCCCTGTCCCCGTCTATAAGAGTTCCCTTTCTGGGAACAATAATAGATTCTGTAGAAATGAAGATCTTTCTGACAGAGGTCCGAAAATTAAAGCTTTTAAAGGCTTGTCAAGTTCTTCATTCTATTCCTCAGCCTTCCATAGCTCAGTGCATGGAAGTAATAGGTCTAATGGTGGCAGCAATGGACGTGGTTCCTTTTGCTCGAATACATCTAAGACCGTAGCAAATGTGCATGCTCAGACAGTGGAATGGGGATTATGCAGACTTGTCTCCCCAGATTCAAGTAGACCAGTTAACCAGAGACTCACTCCGTTGGTGGTTGACTCAGGATCACCTGTCTCAGGGAATGAGTTTCCGCAGACCAGAGTGGGTCATTGTCACGACCGACTCAAGTCTATTAGGCTGGGGCGTGGTCTGGGACTCCCTGAAAGCTCAGGGTCTATGGTCTCGGGAAGAGTCTCTTCTCCCGATAAACATCCTGGAACTGAGAGCGATATTCAATGCGCTCCGGGCTTGGCCTCAACTAGCGAAGGCCGGATTCATAAGATTCCAGTCGGACAACATGACGACTGTAGCTTACATCAACCATCAGGGAGGAACAAAGAGTTCCTTGGCGATGAGAGAGGTATCCAAGATCATCAAATGGGCGGAGGATCACTCCTGACATCTATCTGCAATTCACATCCCAGGAGTAGACAACTGGGAGGCGGATTATTTGAGTCGTCAGACTTTCCATCCGGGGGAGTGGCAACTCCACCCGGAGGTCTTTGCCCAGTTAACTCAATTATGGGGCATTCCAGACATGGATCTGATGGCGTCTCGTCAGAACTTCAAGGTTCCTTGCTACGGGTCCAGATCCAGGGATCCCAAGGCGCCTTGGTCGTTCAACCTAGCTTATGTGTTTCCACCGTTTCCTCTCATTCCCAGGCTCGTAGCCAGGATCAAACAGGAGAAGGCCTCTGTGATTCTGATAGCTCCTGCGTGGCCACGCAGGACTTGGTATGCAGACCTGGTGAATATGTCATCGGCTCCACCTTGGAAGCTACCTTTGAGATAGGATCTTCTAGTACAAGGTCCATTCGAACATCCAAATCTAGTTTCTCTGGAAATTGAACGCTTGATTTTATCCAAGCGTGGGTTTTCAAATTCAGTGATAGATACTCTGGTCCAAGCCAGAAAACCTGTGACTAGAAAGATTTACCATAAAATATGGAAAAAATATATCTGTTGGTGTGAATCCAAGGGATTCTCCTGGAGTAAGATTAAAATTCCTAAGATTCTTTCCTTTCTCCAAGAGGGTTTGGATAAAGGGTTGTCAGTGAGTTCTCTAAAAGGACAGATTTCTGCTTTATCTGTTTTGTTACACAAACGCCTGGCAGCTGTGCCAGATGTACAAGCTTTCTCCAACATAGGTGTGTCCGGTCCACGGCGTCATCCTTACTTGTGGGATATTCTCTTCCCCAACAGGAAATGGCAAAGAGCCCAGCAAAGCTGGTCACATGATCCCTCCTAGGCTCCGCCTACCCCAGTCATTCTCTTTGCCGTTGTACAGGCAACATCTCCACGGAGATGGCTTAGAGTTTTTTAGTGTTTAACTGTAGTTTTTTATTATTCAATCAAGAGTTTGTTATTTTGAAATAGTGCTGGTATGTACTATTTACTCAGAAACAGAAAAGAGATGAAGATTTCTGTTTGTATGAGGAAAATGATTTTAGCAACCGTAACTAAAATCCATGGCTGTTCCACACAGGACTGTTGAGAGCAATTAACTTCAGTTGGGGGAACAGTGTGCAGTCTCTTGCTGCTTGAGGTATGACACATTCTAACAAGACGATGTAATGCTGGAAGCTGTCATTTTCCCTATGGGATCCGGTAAGCCATATTTATTACGATCGTAAATAAGGGCTTTACAAGGGCTTATTTAGACTGTAGACTTTTCTGGGCTAAATCGATTCATTATTAGCACATATTTAGCCTTGAGGAATCATTTTATCTGGGTATTTTGATATAATAATATCGGCAGGCACTGTATTAGACACCTTATTTCTTAGGGGCTTTCCCAAAGCATAAGCAGAGTCTCATTTTCGCGCCGGTGTGGCGCACTTGTTTTTGAGAGGCATGGCATGCAGTCGCATGTGAGAGGAGCTCTGATACTTAGAAAAGACTTTCTGAAGGCGTCATTTGGTATCGTATTCCCCTTTGGGCTTGGTTGGGTCTCAGCAAAGCAGATACCAGGGACTGTAAAGGGGTTAAAGCTTATAACGGCTCCGGTTCCGTTATTTTAAGGGTTAAAGCTTCCAAATTTGGTGTGCAATATTTTTAAAGCTTTAAGACACTGTGGTGAAAATTTGGTGATTTTTGAACAATTCCTTCATGTTTTTTCGCAATTGCAGTAACAAAGTGTGTTCAGTTTAAAATTTAAAGTGACAGTAACGGTTTTATTTTAAAACGTTTTTTGTACTTTTTTATCAAGTTTATGCCTGTTTATCATGTCTGAACTACCAGATAGACTGTGTTCTGAATGTGGGGAAGCCAGAATTCCTATTCATTTAAATAAATGTGATTTATGTGATAATGACAATGATGCCCAAGATGATTCCTCAAGTGAGGGGAGTAAGCATGGTACTGCATCATTCCCTCCTTCGTCTACACGAGTCTTGCCCACTCAGGAGGCCCCTAGTACATCTAGCGCGCCAATACTCCTTACTATGCAACAATTAACGGCTGTAATGGATAATTCTGTCAAAAACATTTTAGCCAAAATGAACCCTTGTCAGCGTAAGCGTGGCTGCTCTGTTTTAGTTACTGAAGAGCATGACGACGCTGATATTAATATCTCTGAAGGGCCCCTAATCCAATTTGAGGGGGCCAGGGAGGTTTTGTCTGAGGGAGAAATTACTGATTCAGGGAACATTTCTCATCAGGCTGAATCTGATGTGATTACATTTAAATTTAAGTTGGAACATCTCCGCATTTTGCTTAAGGAGGTATTATCCACTCTGGATGATTGTGAAAAGTTGGTCATTCCAGAGAAACTATGTAAAATGGACAAGTTCCTAGAGGTGCCGGGGCTCCCAGAAGCTTTTCCTATACCCAAGCGGGTGGCGGACATTGTTAATAAAGAATGGGAAAGGCCCGGTATTCCTTTCGTCCCTCCCCCCATATTTAAAAAATTGTTTCCTATGGTCGACCCCAGAAAGGACTTATGGCAGTCAGTCCCCAAGGTCGAGGGAGCGGTTTCTACTTTAAACAAACGCACCACTATACCCATAGAGGATAGTTGTGCTTTCAAAGATCCTATGGATAAAAAATTAGAAGGTTTGCTTAAAAAGATGTTTGTTCAGCAGGGTTACCTTCTACAACCCATTTCATGCATTGTCCCTGTCACTACAGCTGCATATTTCTGGTTTGATGAACTGATTAAGGTGCTCGATAGTGATTCTCCTCCTTATGAGGAGATTATGGACAGAATCAATGCTCTCAAATTGGCTAATTCTTTCACTCTAGACGCCACTTTGCAAGTGGCTAGGTTAGCGGCTAAGAATTCTGGGTTTGCTATTGTGGCGCGCAGAGCGCTTTGGTTGAAATCTTGGTCGGCTGATGCGTCTTCCAAGAACAAGTTACTAAACATTCCTTTCAAGGGGAAAACGCTGTTTGGCCCTGACTTGAAAGAGATTATCTCTGATATCACTGGGGGTAAGGGCCACGCCCTTCCTCAGGATAGGCCTTTCAAGGCAAAAAATAGACCTAATTTTCGTCCCTTTCGTAAAAACGGACCAGCCCAAAGTGCTACGTCCTCTAAGCAAGAGGGTAATTCTTCTCAAGCCAAGCCAGCTTGGAGACCAATGCAAGGCTGGAACAAGGGAAAGCAGGCCAAGAAACCTGTCACTGCTACCAAGACAGCATGAAATATTGGCCCCCGATCCGGGACCGGATCTGGTGGGGGGCAGACTCTCTCTCTTCGCTCAGGCTTGGGCAAGAGATGTTCTGGATCCTTGGGCGCTAGAAATAGTCTCCCAGGGTTATCTTCTGGAATTCAAGGGACTTCCCCCAAGGGGGAGGTTCCACAGGTCTCAGTTGTCTTCAGACCACATAAAAAGACAGGCGTTCTTACATTGTGTAGAAGACCTGTTAAAAATGGGAGTGATTCATCCTGTTCCATTAAGAGAACAAGGGATGGGGTTCTACTCCAATCTGTTCATAGTTCCCAAAAAAGAGGGAACGTTCAGACCAATCTTAGATCTCAAGATCTTAAACAAATTTCTCAAGGTCCCATCGTTCAAGATGGAAACCATTCGAACTATCCTTCCTTCCATCCAGGAAGGTCAATTCATGACCACGGTGGATTTAAAGGATGCGTATCTACATATTCCTATCCACAAGGAACATCATCGGTTCCTAAGGTTTGCATTCCTGGACAAACATTACCAGTTTGTGGCGCTTCCTTTCGGATTAGCCACTGCTCCAAGGATTTTCACAAAGGTACTAGGGTCCCTTCTAGCGGTACTAAGACCAAGGGGCATTGCAGTAGTACCTTACCTGGACGACATTCTGATTCAAGCGTCGTCCCTCCCTCGAGCAAAGGCTCACACGGACATCGTCCTGGCCTTTCTCAGATCTCACGGCTGGAAAGTGAACGTGGAAAAGAGTTCTCTATCCCCGTCAACAAGGGTTCCCTTCTTGGGAACAATTATAGACTCCTCAGAAATGAGGATTTTTCTAACAGAGGCCAGAAAGACAAAACTTCTGGACTCTTGTCGGATACTTCATTCCGTTCCTCTTCCTTCCGTAGCTCAATGCATGGAAGTGATCGGGTTGATGGTAGCGGCAATGGACATAGTTCCTTTTGCGCGCATTCATCTAAGACCATTACAACTGTGCATGCTCAGTCAGTGGAATGGGGACTATACAGACTTGTCTCCGAAGATACAAGTAAATCAGAGGACCAGAGACTCACTCCGTTGGTGGCTGTCCCTGGACAACCTGTCACGAGGGATGACATTCCGCAGACCAGAGTGGGTCATTGTCACGACCGACGCCAGTCTGATGGGCTGGGGCGCGGTCTGGGGATCCCTGAAAGCTCAGGGTCTTTGGTCTCGGGAAGAATCTCTTCTACCGATAAATATTCTGGAACTGAGAGCGATATTCAATGCTCTCAAGGCTTGGCCTCAGCTAGCGAGGACCAAGTTCATACGGCTTCAATCAGACAACATGACGACTGTTGCGTACATCAACCATCAGGGGGGAACAAGGAGTTCCCTAGCGATGGAAGAAGTGACCAAGATTATTCTATGGGCGGAGTCTCACTCCTGCCACCTGTCTGCTATCCACATCCCGGGAGTGGAAAATTGGGAAGCGGATTTTCTGAGTCGTCAGACATTGCATCCGGGGGAGTGGGAACTCCATCCGGAAATCTTTGCCCAAGTCACTCAACTATGGGGCATTCCAGACATGGATCTGATGGCCTCTCGTCAGAACTTCAAAGTTCCTTGCTACGGGTCCAGATCCAGGGATCCCAAGGCGGCTCTAGTGGATGCACTAGTAGCACCTTGGACCTTCAAACTAGCTTATGTGTTCCCGCCGTTTCCTCTCATCCCCAGGCTGGTAGCCAGGATCAATCAGGAGAGGGCGTCGGTGATCTTGATAGCTCCTGCGTGGCCACGCAGGACTTGGTATGCAGATCTGGTGAATATGTCATCGGCTCCACCTTGGAAGCTACCTTTGAGACGAGACCTTCTTGTTCAGGGTCCGTTCGAACATCCGAATCTGGTTTCACTCCAGCTGACTGCTTGGAGATTGAACGCTTGATTTTATCGAAGCGAGGTTTCTCAGATTCTGTTATCGATACTCTTGTTCAGGCCAGAAAGCCTGTAACTAGAAAGATTTACCACAAAATTTGGAAAAAATATATCTGTTGGTGTGAATCTAAAGGATTCCCTTGGGACAAGGTTAAGATTCCTAGGATTCTATCCTTCCTTCAAGAAGGATTGGAAAAAGGATTATCGGCAAGTTCCCTGAAGGGACAGATTTCTGCCTTGTCGGTGTTACTTCACAAAAAACTGGCAGCTGTGCCAGATGTTCAAGCCTTTGTTCAGGCTCTGGTTAGAATCAAGCCTGTTTACAAACCTTTGACTCCTCCTTGGAGTCTCAACTTAGTTCTTTCAGTTCTTCAGGGGGTTCCGTTTGAACCCTTACATTCCGTTGATATTAAGTTATTATCTTGGAAAGTTTTGTTTTTAGTTGCAATTTCTTCTGCTAGAAGAGTTTCAGAATTATCTGCTCTGCAGTGTTCTCCTCCTTATCTGGTGTTCCATGCAGATAAGGTGGTTTTACGTACTAAACCTGGTTTTCTTCCAAAAGTTGTTTCTAACAAAAACATTAACCAGGAGATTATCGTACCTTCTCTGTGTCCGAAACCAGTTTCAAAGAAGGAACGCTTGTTGCACAATTTGGATGTTGTTCGCGCTCTAAAATTCTATTTAGATGCTACAAAGGATTTTAGACAAACATCTTCCTTGTTTGTTGTTTATTCAGGTAAAAGGAGAGGTCAAAAAGCAACTTCTACCTCTCTCTCTTTTTGGATTAAAAGCATCATCAGATTGGCTTACGAGACTGCCGGACGGCAGCCTCCCGAAAGAATCACAGCTCATTCCACTAGGGCTGTGGCTTCCACATGGGCCTTCAAGAACGAGGCTTCTGTTGATCAGATATGTAGGGCAGCGACTTGGTCTTCACTGCACACTTTTACCAAATTTTACAAGTTTGATACTTTTGCTTCTTCTGAGGCTATTTTTGGGAGAAAGGTTTTGCAAGCCGTGGTGCCTTCCATTTAGGTGACCTGATTTGCTCCCTCCCTTCATCCGTGTCCTAAAGCTTTGGTATTGGTTCCCACAAGTAAGGATGACGCCGTGGACCGGACACACCTATGTTGGAGAAAACAGAATTTATGTTTACCTGATAAATTTCTTTCACCAACGGTGTGTCCGGTCCACGGCCCGCCCTGGTTTTTTAATCAGGTCTGATAATTTATTTTCTTTAACTACAGTCACCACGGTACCATATGGTTTCTCCTATGCTATTATTCCTCCTTAACGTCGGTCGAATGACTGGGGTAGGCGGAGCCTAGGAGGGATCATGTGACCAGCTTTGCTGGGCTCTTTGCCATTTCCTGTTGGGGAAGAGAATATCCCACAAGTAAGGATGACGCCGTGGACCGGACACACCGTTGGAGAAAGAAATTTATCAGGTAAACATAAATTCTGTTTTTGTACAGGCTTTGGTCAGAATCAAGCCTGTTTACAGACCTATGACTCCTCCATGGAGTCTAAACTTAGTTCTTTCAGTTCTTCAAGGGGTTCCGTTTGAACCTTTACATTCCATAGATATCAAGTTACTATCTTGGAAAGTTCTGTTTTTGGTTGCTATTTCTTCTGCTAGAAGAGTTTCTGAATTATCTGCTTTGCAGTGTGATCCACCCTATCTGGTGTTCCATTCAGATAAGGTCGTTTTGCGTACCAAACCTGGTTTTCTTCCAAAAGTAGTTTCCAACAAGAATATTAACCAGGAAATAGTTGTTCCTTCTCTGTGTCCGAATCCAGTTTCAAAGAAAGAACGTTTGTTACACAATTTAGATGTGGTCCTTGCTTTAAAGTTCTATTTAGACGCAACAAAGGATTTCAGACAAACTTCATCTTTGTTTGTCGTTTACTCTGGTAAGAGGAGAGGACAAAAAGCTACTGCTACCTCTCTTTCTGGCTGACCTGATAAATTTCTTTCTCCAACGGTGTGTCCGGTCCACGGCCCGCCCTGGTTTTTTAATCAGGTTTGAAAAATTTCTTTCTCTATACACTACAGTCACCACGGCACCCTATAGTTTCTCCTTTTTTTCTCCTAACAGTCGGTCGAATGACTGGGGGGCGTAGCCAGAGGAGGGGCTATATGGGCAGCTTTTGCTGTGCTCTTTGCCATTTCCTGTTGGGGAAGAAAATATTCCCACAAGTAAGGGATGACGCCGTGGACCCAACACACAGTTGGAGAAAGAAATTTATCAGATAAGCATAAATTCTTTTTTCTTTCCTAAGATATGGTGAGTCCACGACGTCCCAATTACTGTTAGGAATATCACTCCTGGCCAGCAGGAAGAGGCAAAGAGCACCACAGCCAAGCTGTTAAAGGGACACTGAACCCACATTTTTTCTTTTGTGATTCATATAGAGCATGACATTTTAAGCAACTTTCTAATTTACTCCTATTATCAAATTTTCTTTATTCTCTTGGTATATTTATTTGAAATGCAAGAATGTAAGTTTAGATGCCGGCCCATTTTTGGTGAACAACCTGGGTTGTTCTTGCTGATTGGTGGATAAATTCATCCACCAATAAAAAAGTGCTGTCCAGAGTACTGAACCAAAAAAGCCTACATGCCTTCTTTTTCAAGTTAAGATAGCAAGAGAACGGAGAAAAATTGATAATAGGAGTAAATTAGAAAGTTGCTTAAAATTGCATGCTCTTTCTGAATCACAAAAGAAAAAAATGTGGGTTTAGTGTCCCTTTAAGTATCACTCCCCTTCCCACAAACCCCAGTCATTCTCTTTTGCCTTGGTGCATGGAGGAGGTGAAGTTTTGGTGTCTGAAGAAAATTAAATTTCCTTCACTTCAAGCAAGATTTTTGGGTCTAGCCGTACTCCACGTTAATCTCTTCAGTAGGTTAGTGGTGGCTTTAAAGCAGTTAGGAACTTGTGAGGTGGGCCTCACTGCGTTTTCCTAACATTTTGCTGCCCTTGTATAGAAAGCCAGAGTAGGTTTACTCTGTTTTTTCTTTTTTCCACAGGTCTCTGTAAGGAGTGGCGTCCTTTCATACCGTGTGAGCTGTCCTCCTGCCGGACAGCTAGATGTGCAGGTAAGTGCCTTTTGTCTTCTGCGGCAAGGAGGTTCTAAAGACTGCATTTATTAATGGGGCTACAATCCTAGGTTTAGGATTACTTTTGGCAGTGAGCAGGCACTATAAAAAAAAATATGTGACTTTAGAGACTGTGCTAATCTCCTTTATGGATCAGGAGTTAACTCTTTATGGTAGCTCATGGGTTCATTTTATTAGGCTCTTAAAATTTGCATCTGTGAACTATTATTTGTTTACACTTCACCTGTGTTGGGGCAAGAAATCGGATTGCAAGGTTGCTATGTCCTTAGCCGGCTCTGACGTATTATCCAGTCAGGAAGCGGCTTACTTTAATTTTAAGTGTTTTTTCGTCTGGAAGCGCGCGCTTTCACTCTGTGGCGCAGCTTCCATAGCCGATCACATGACGCACTCGTTCCGTTGCTAACAGAGACCCCAGAGCCTTGAAACTGCTTCTAGAAGTGGAATTGTTCTCACGGAGCTGCCCAGATTCACAGATTGCACTGTTGATATCCAAGTGGTGCAGGTAGGCACCCCAGTCACAGACTGAGGTGTTTTTAGAAGATCTTTTCACATTTTTGCTGCCCAGTTTAATTACACTACTTGGGGCTAAATGAATGTAACATTGTTTGGTGTGGGTGCTAATTGTCTTTTCAGTCAAGGATTTTTGTGCCTTTTCTAAATTTAAAGTACCTTTTACAAGTATATTTGCAAAAGATTTTTTATTACGTTATGGATCCGGATCCTGCTCTGGCTTTGTTTAGAGAGCCAAATTGTGCCACCCCTGTAATTTTGTTCCTCATGTATAGAGAGAACTCTAATGCATAAAGATAAACTTTTTGTTTCTGAGCCAACCGTCTCTCAGGATGATGCTGTTCAGGCAATTCCACAGTCTTCTCCTCAAATGTCCCAAGCCTTAATGGCATCACATGCAGTGCCCTGTGGTTCCTCTCAATCTCCTGGAGGAGTTTATTTGCAAGCAGAAATCGCTGCCCAGGTATCTTCTGCAGTATTTGCGGCATTAGCTGCCATTCCTATGCTACAAGGGAAACGCAAGAGGAAAATTATAGATCCAGATAGTAAGGTTTCTGCTCCAGCTTCTGCTACCCAAGTTTCTCTTCCTCATAATTCTGATGAGGAGGATACATCAGTGGCTTCTGAGGGTGAAATCTCAGATTCGGACAGTATAATTTCTCCTTCCGATGCTGAAGTTGTATCCTTCAGATTTAAGCTTGAACACCTCCATGTACTGTTAAAGGAGGTTTTAGCTACGTTGGACGACTCAGATAATCTTGTCGCTGTCAACCCTAAGATATCTAGTAAACTTAATAAATACTTTGATGTTCTTTCCTCTGTGGAGGGGTTTCCTGTGCCAGACCGGGCTACGGAGATAATAGCACAGGAATGGGAGAAGCCAGGGATACCTTTTCCCTTGTCTCCTGTCTTTAAAAAATGTTTCCTGTCACTGACTCCATTAAAGAGCTGTGGCAAATGGTGCCTAAAGTAGAAGGGGTCATTTCTACTCTGGCTAAGAGAACTACTATTCCTATTGAGGATAGTTGCTTCTTTAAGGATTCAATGGACAAAAAGATGGAGGCTTATTTGAAGAAGATTTATGTTCATCAAGGTCTCCAATGGCAACCTGCAGTGTGTATTGCCACTGTGACAAGTGCAAAGAGAAGAGGGCGACTCCTAGTGCAGAGCAATCAGGTATATGAACCCGTAAGCGGATCCCAAGTAGATGGATACTCACAATATGAATTGCACACAATAGTGCAAGTTTCGCCTACTGGGTGTATTACAGTGACCCAGTGCACATATGGATATCGAAAATGTATGTGTGTAGACCAAATGTGTCCCCTGATTGTAGATACAAACATCCGTGAAAGAACAGGAGACTCCAGGTATTTAAAAAATAAAAAACTTTATATAATGCTAAAAGAAATTGCAGATTTTTTTATTTTATTTTTAGTTTTGAGACCTTTGGGTGGTCTTCTACCTCCGGGTGAGTTAGATCTCCTTTTCGGAATCTACGTTTGCTGGAGGATGGTTGATCCCTGTGGGGACTTTGTTCAGTTCGGGGTTCTCCGGAGCTAGGAAAGCCTATCGCTTTTCTCTTCCCTGTGTCCTCTGCCTGTGTGGAGGTGATGGGGAGACTATCCCTGCTAGTAGGGTTTTTTGGACCTCAAGGTATCCTTTCTGTTGTCCTGGGACTTGAGAAGTTCTTTCATTCAACTTCTAGTCTGGCTCCTTGGAGCTTGGGACTTTGTCTAGAGGTGGTCCCTCCTTTTGCTCGGGGCTTTCAAGTTCCTCTTGCTATCCGGGTTCTCTAGATATGCTTCCATCAGGGGGTGTTCCACGGTAGTGGGAACTTGGGTTGTGTCTTTGCTCCATCTACCTGACCGGGTCAGAGTTGGCCTGGTTTTCGGAGTATACTCCTTACTACGGAGTATCCCATGTCATCAAGGGGTTACCTTGGTGGCTTGCGCCTCAAGGCTGTATGTTCATACCCAGCTGCAGGTGTTGGATTTCTAATTTCTGTTGCACCTTAGGGTTGCATTCCCCTGGTCAGTTTGTCAGTGTACCCGTGGATTCTCTGCTCTGCAAGTAAATGGGTTGGCAGTGCCCCTGTTTGGCGTGCAACTTGTAAGGGGGTCCTTTCTCTAGGACATTTGCATTGGGGATTTTTCTTCACACTTAGCCGGTGGCTTCGGGCCTTCAAGACAGTTGTCCTTCCGGTCTCTTCCCTTTTCATCGGGAATATTCTCCTTCCTATGGAGATGAAGTCCTTTTTCTCCAACATAGGTGTGTCCGGTCCACGGCGTCATCCTTACTTGTGGGATATTCTCTTCCCCAACAGGAAATGGCAAAGAGCCCAGCAAAGCTGGTCACATGATCCCTCCTAGGCTCCGCCTACCCCAGTCATTCTCTTTGCCGTTGTACAGGCAACATCTCCACGGAGATGGCTTAGAGTTTTTTAGTGTTTAACTGTAGTTTTTATTATTCAATCAAGAGTTTGTTATTTTAAAATAGTGCTGGTATGTACTATTTACTCTGAAACAGAAAAGAGATGAAGATTTCTGTTTGTATGAGGAAAATGATTTTAGCAACCGTTACTAAAATCCATGGCTGTTCCACACAGGACTGTTGAGAGGAATTAACTTCAGTTGGGGGAACAGTGAGCAGTCTTTTGCTGCTTGAGGTATGACACATTCTAACAAGACGATGTAATGCTGGAAGCTGTCATTTTCCCTATGGGATCCGGTAAGCCATTTTTATTCAGACAGTAAATAAGGGCTTCACAAGGGCTTATTAAGACTGTAGACATTTTCTGGGCTAAATCGATTCATTTATTACACATATTTAGCCTTGAGGAATCATTTAATCTGGGTATTTTTGTTAAATAATATCGGCAGGCACTGTTTTAGACACCTTATTCTCTAGGGGCTTTCCCTAATCATAGGCAGAGCCTCATTTTCGCGCCGGTATTGCGCACTTGTTTTTGAGAAGCATGACATGCAGTCGCATGTGTGAGGAGCTCTGATACATAGAAAAGACTTTCTGAAGGCGTCATTTGGTATCGTATTCCCCTTTGGGCTTGGTTGGGTCTCAGCAAAGCAGATACCAGGGACTGTAAAGGGGTTAAAGTTAAAAACGGCTCCGGTTCCGTTATTTTAAGGGTTAAAGCTTCCAAATTTGGTGTGCAATACTTTTAAGGCTTTAAGACACTGTGGTGAAATTTTGGTGAATTTTGAACAATTCCTTCATACTTTTTCGCAATTGCAGTAATAAAGTGTGTTCAGTTTAAAATTTAAAGTGACAGTAACGGTTTTATTTTAAAACGTTTTTTGTACTTTGTTATCAAGTTTATGCCTGTTTAACATGTCTGAACTACCAGATAGACTGTGTTCTGAATGTGGGGGAGCCAAGGTTCCTTCTCATTTAAATAAATGTGATTTATGTGACACTGAAAATGATGCCCAAGATGATTCCTCAAGTGAGGGGAGTAAGCATGGTACTGCATCATTCCCTCCTTCGTCTACACGAGTCTTGCCCACTCAGGAGGCCCCTAGTACATCTAGCGCGCCAATACTCCTTACTATGCAACAATTAACGGCTGTAATGGATAATTCTATCAAAAACATTTTAGCCAAAATGCCCACTTATCAGCGTAAGCGCGACTGCTCTGTTTTAGATACTGAAGAGCATGAGGACGCTGATGATAATGGTTCTGAAATGCCCCTACACCAGTCTGAGGGGGCCAGGGAGGTTTTGTCTGAGGGAGAAATTTCAGATTCAGGGAAAATTTCTCAACAAGCTGAACCCGATGTGATTACATTTAAATTTAAGTTGGAACATCTCCGCGCTCTGCTTAAGGAGGTATTATCCACTCTGGATGATTGTGAGAATTTGATCATCCCAGAGAAACTATGTAAAATGGACAAGTTCCTAGAGGTCCCGGGGCTCCCAGAAGCTTTTCCTATACCCAAGCGGGTGGCGGACATTGTAAATAAAGAATGGGAAAGGCCCGGTATACCTTTCGTCCCTCCCCCCATATTTAAAAAATTGTTTCCTATGGTCGACCCTAGAAAGGACTTATGGCAGACTGTCCCCAAGGTCGAGGGAGCGGTTTCTACTTTAAACAAACGCACCACTATACCCATAGAAGATAGTTGTGCTTTCAAAGATCCTATGGATAAAAAATTAGGTTTGCTTAAAAAGATGTTTGTTCAGCAAGGTTACCTTTTACAACCAATTTCATGCATTGTCCCTGTCACTACAGCCGCGTGTTTCTGGTTCGATGAGCTAGTAAAGGCGATCGATAGTGATTCTCCTCCTTATGAGGAGATTATGGACAGAATCCGTGCTCTCAAATTGGCTAATTCTTTCACCCTAGACGCCACTTTGCAATTGGCTAGGTTAGCGGCGAAGAATTCTGGGTTTGCTATTGTGGCGCGTAGAGCGCTTTGGTTGAAATCTTGGTCAGCGGATGCGTCTTCCAAGAACAAGCTACTTAACATTCCTTTCAAGGGGAAAACGCTGTTTGGCCCTGACTTGAAAGAGATTATCTCTGATATCACTGGGGGTAAGGGCCACGCCCTTCCTCAGGATAGGTCTTTCAAGGCCAAAAATAAACCTAATTTTCGTCCCTTTCGTAGAAACGGACCAGCCCCAAGTGCTACGTCCTCTAAGCAAGAGGGTAATACTTCTCAAGCCAAGCCAGCCTGGAGACCAATGCAAGGCTGGAACAAGGGAAAGCAGGCCAAGAAACCTGCCACTGCTACCAAGACAGCATGAAATGTTGGCCCCCGATCCGGGACCGGATCTGGTGGGGGGCAGACTCTCTCTCTTCGCTCAGGCTTGGGCAAGAGATGTTCTGGATCCTTGGGCACTAGAAATAGTCTCCCAAGGTTATCTTCTGGAATTCAAGGGGCTTCCCCCAAGGGGGAGGTTCCACAGGTCTCAATTGTCTTCAGACCACATAAAGAGACAGGCATTCTTACATTGTGTAGAAGACCTGTTAAAAATGGGAGTGATTCATCCTGTTCCATTAGGAGAACAAGGGATGGGGTTCTACTCCAATCTGTTCATAGTTCCCAAAAAAGAGGGAACGTTCAGACCAATCTTAGATCTCAAGATCTTAAACAAGTTTCTCAAGGTTCCATCGTTCAAAATGGAAACCATTCGAACAATTCTTCCTTCCATCCAGGAAGGTCAATTCATGACCACGGTGGATTTAAAGGATGCGTATCTACATATTCCTATCCACAAGGAACATCATCGGTTCCTAAGGTTCGCATTCCTGGTCAAGCATTACCAGTTCGTGGCGCTTCCTTTCGGATTAGCCACTGCTCCAAGGATTTTCACAAAGGTACTAGGGTCCCTTCTAGCGGTGCTAAGACCAAGGGGCATTGCAGTAGTACCTTACTTGGACGACATTCTGATTCAAGCGTCGTCCCTTCCTCAAGCAAAGGCTCACACGGACATAGTCCTGGCCTTTCTCAGATCTCACGGATGGAAAGTGAACGTGGAAAAGAGTTCTCTATCTCCGTCGACAAGGGTTCCCTTCTTGGGAACAATAATAGACTCCTTAGAAATGAGGATTTTTCTGACAGAGGCCAGAAAAACAAAACTTCTAAACTCTTGTCAAACACTTCATTCCGTTCCTCTTCCTTCCATAGCGCAGTGCATGGAAGTAATAGGTTTGATGGTAGCGGCAATGGACATAGTTCCTTTTGCGCGCATTCATCTAAGACCATTACAACTGTGCATGCTCAGTCAGTGGAATGGGGACTATACAGACTTGTCTCCGAAGATACAAGTAAATCAGAGGACCAGAGACTCACTCCGTTGGTGGCTGTCCCTGGACAACCTGTCACAAGGGATGACCTTCCGCAGACCAGAGTGGGTCATTGTCACGACCGACGCCAGTCTGATGGGCTGGGGCGCGGTCTGGGGATCCCTGAAAGCTCAGGGTCTTTGGTCTCGGGAAGAATCTCTTCTACCGATAAATATTCTGGAACTGAGAGCGATATTCAATGCTCTCAAGGCTTGGCCTCAGCTAGCAAAGGCCAAGTTCATACGGTTTCAATCAGACAACATGACGACTGTTGCGTACATCAACCATCAGGGGGGAACAAGGAGTTCCCTGGCGATGGAAGAAGTGACCAAAATCATTCAATGGGCGGAGACTCACTCCTGCCACCTGTCTGCAATCCACATCCCAGGAGTGGAAAATTGGGAAGCGGATTTTCTGAGTCGTCAGACATTACATCCGGGGGAGTGGGAACTCCATCCGGAAATCTTTGCCCAAATTACTCAACTGTGGGGCATTCCAGACATGGATCTGATGGCCTCTCGGCAGAACTTCAAGGTTCCTTGATACGGGTCCAGATCCAGGGATCCCAAGGCGACTCTAGTAGATGCACTAGTAGCACCTTGGACCTTCAAACTAGCTTATGTATTCCCGCCGTTTCCTCTCATCCCCAGGCTGGTAGCCAGGATCAATCAGGAGAGGGCGTCAGTGATCTTGATAGCTCCTGCGTGGCCACGCAGGACTTGGTATGCAGATCTGGTGAATATGTCATCGGCTCCACCATGGAAGCTACCTTTGAGACGAGACCTTCTTGTTCAAGGTCCGTTCGAACATCCGAATCTGGTCTCACTCCAGCTGACTGCTTGGAGATTGAACGCTTGATCTTATCAAAACGAGGGTTCTCAGATTCTGTTATTGATACTCTTGTTCAGGCCAGAAAGCCTGTAACTAGAAAAATTTACCACAAAATATGGAAAAAATATATCTGTTGGTGTGAATCTAAAGGATTCCCTTGGGACAAGGTAAAGATTCCTAAGATTCTATCCTTTCTTCAAGAAGGATTGGAGAAAGGATTATCTGCAAGTTCCTTGAAGGGACAGATTTCTGCCTTGTCTGTGTTACTTCACAAAAAACTGGCAGCTGTGCCAGATGTTCAAGCCTTTGTTCAGGCTCTGGTTAGAATCAAGCCTGTTTACAAACCTTTGACTCCTCCTTGGAGTCTCAACTTAGTTCTTTCAGTTCTTCAGGGGGTTCCGTTTGAACCCTTACATTCAGTTGATATTAAGTTATTATCTTGGAAAGTTTTGTTTTTGGTTGCAATTTCTTCTGCTAGAAGAGTTTCAGAATTATCTGCTCTGCAGTGTTCTCCTCCTTATCTGGTGTTCCATGCAGATAAGGTGGTTTTACGTACTAAACCTGGTTTTTCTTCCAAAAGTTGTTTCTAACAAAAACATTAACCAGGAGATAGTCGTGCCTTCTTTGTGTCCGAAACCAGTTTCGAAGAAGGAACGTTTGTTGCACAATTTGGATGTTGTTCGCGCTCTAAAATTCTATTTAGATGCTACAAAGGATTTTAGACAAACATCTTCCTTGTTTGTTGTTTATTCTGGTAAAAGGAGAGGTCAAAAAGCAACTTCTACCTCTCTCTCTTTTTGGATTAAAAGCATCATCAGATTGGCTTACGAGACTGCCGGACGGCAGCCTCCTGAAAGAATCACAGCTCATTCCACTAGGGCTGTGGCTTCCACATGGGCCTTCAAGAACGAGGCTTCTGTTGATCAGATATGTAGGGCAGCGACTTGGTCTTCACTGCACACTTTTACCAAATTTTACAAGTTTGATACTTTTGCTTCTTCTGAGGCTATTTTTGGGAGAAAGGTTTTGCAAGCCGTGGTGCCTTCCATTTAGGTGACCTGATTTGCTCCCTCCCTTCATCCGTGTCCTAAAGCTTTGGTATTGGTTCCCACAAGTAAGGATGACGCCGTGGACCGGACACACCTATGTTGGAGAAAACAGAATTTATGTTTACCTGATAAATTAATTTCTACAACGGTGTGTCCGGTCCACGGCCCGCCCTGGTTTTTTAATCAGGTCTGATAATTTATTTTCTTTAACTACAGTCACCACGGTATCATATGGTTTCTCCTATGCAAATATTCCTCCTTAACGTCGGTCGAATGACTGGGGTAGGCGGAGCCTAGGAGGGATCATGTGACCAGCTTTGCTGGGCTCTTTGCCATTTCCTGTTGGGGAAGAGAATATCCCACAAGTAAGGATGACGCCGTGGACCGGACACACCGTTGGAGAATGTAATTTATCAGGTAAACATAAATTCTGTTTTTAGGACTTCTCTGGGTCAGGAGGTATAGGGTGGATGTGGTTCCACCTGGGGCCTTGCCGGTTCTAAGTCAGACTGTGGTGCCTTGTTTTGATAGATATTTAACAATCTATGGCCTTGTCTGTGGTCAGAGTCAGGTTGTACTAGTCCTCTGGAGGGATGGCTATTCCATCTTTACGCTCGTTCCTGTATCAGTTTCGGGATTCTTTTGTTCCTGTACTGGATCCCTGTGGCTGGGTTGGTCCAGCTGGGTATGGATCTGCAGGTCAGACTGTCCGAGTTGTCTAGGGGTCGTAGTATCCCTTGTATGTGAGAGCTTGAGTCTAGCCTGATCGCTCTGTCTGCTGGGAGATGGTTTCTCTTCTTTTTTTTTCTCCTTGCTCCTTCACAGGAGATGGTTTACTCTTCCTTCGGGTTCTGAGGGTATACTCCTCGGGAGGCCTTGATGGAGGCTTATTTTTACCTTTTTAGGGGCCTGAGTGTAGGTACGGCAGCTCAGGTTGCCTGAAAAGTGTCCTCTGTTGAGGGACTGTTTTTGTGCGGTTTGTTTCTTGTGGACTGCTTCTTATTCTTCCTTGCAAGCTCCTTTTGTGTCGTCCTGTTATGGACTCTGTGTTCATGAACTTGAGGTTTTTGTCTGGGTCTATTACATGCTTTCATGGTCGAATACTTTGGTATTCTATGGGCGGGCGCATGGAGGACTTTGCTTCTTCAGTTGCGTCCATGCTTTCAGGATGTTGGGGGGCTGTTTTTCTGTCTCCGTGTCCGGATTATCCCGGTTTTCACTTCATATGGGCGTGGCCTCCTCTGTTTGTGTCTTTTTAGGTCTCGGTGAGCTGGGCCCACAAACGCTTGAGATGTTCTTTTCGTTTTAAGGGAACCTTTTGGTTTCCTCGGTTTTCCTTTACCTTGTCCCCGTGGGGCTTTTCCGATGGTTTCACCTTCATCTGAGGGGTGATTGGTGGCGGATCGTCTGTTGGACGACGGTGTCTCTTGGATTATTGTTGGCTCAGTCAAGTCCGTTCGCAGTCTCTTGTTTGGCTCTGGACTAGCTGCGAGTCAGTGTCAATTGGGCTTTTTCTTTAAATTTGTCTTGGCTTTAATGAAGCAGGATTTTTTTTATTGGGTTGTGGTTCAGGCCTGGTGCCCTCAGTTTGGGCCGCCTATTGTACCCTCCCATCTTGGCATTCAGTGTCCTCTTTAGCTTGGGTATTGATTTCCCAAAAGTAATGACTGCAGCTGTGGAATCTTTCCATTTATGAAGAAAAACATAAATTATGCTTACCTGAAAATTTCCTTTTATTCTGATGGAAAGAGTCCACAACTTCCCACCCGTAATTTTATGTGGGGCGTCCTTATATTCTTCCGGCACCTTTTCACCCAGATATTTATTCTACTGTTCCTTGTTCCTCAAGAGAATGACTGGGGGATGAGGGGAGTGGGAGGAGTATTTAAGTGTTTGGCTGGGGTGTCTTTGCCTCCTCTTGGTGGCCAGGTTCTTATTTCCCAAAAGTAATGAATGCAACTGTGGACTCTTTCCATCAGAAGAAAAGGAAATTATCAGGTAAGCATCATTTATGTTTTTGTTACACAAGCGTCTGGCGGGTGTGCCAGATGTGCAAACATTTTGTCAGGCCTTGGTTAGAATCAGACCTGTGTTTTAAGTCTGTTTTTCCTCCTTGGAGCCTTAACCTTGTTCTTAGTTTTGCAGCAGGCTCCGTTTGAGCCTTTGCATTCCATAGATGTCAAGTTGTTATCTTGGAAGGTTTTGTTTCTTGTTGCTATCTCTTCTGCTTGGAGAGTTTCGGAACTCTCGGCTTTGCAGTATGATTCGCCTTATCTTATCTTTGATGCTGATAAGGCGGTTCTTCGTACTAAGATGGGTTTTCTTCCGAAAGTCGTTTCAGATAGAAATATTAATCAGGAAATTGTTGTTCCTTCTCTATGTCCTAATCCTCCTTCTCTTAAGGAACGTTTATTGCACAGCTTCGATGTTTGTGCATGCTTTAAAATTTTATCTACAGGCAACTAAGGAGTTTCGCCAGTCTTCTGCCCTGTTTGTTTCTCTGGAAAGCGTAAAGGTCAGAAAGCTACTGCTACTTCTTTCTCTGTGGTTGAAAAGTATACTTTGTTTTGCTTATAAGATTGCTGGTCAGCAGCCTCCTGAAAGAATTACGGCTCATTCCACAAGGGCTGTCTCCTCTTCTTAGGCTTTTAAAAATGAAGCTTCTGTGGAACAGATTTGCAAGGTTCAACTTGGTCTCCTCTGCATACTTTTTCCAAATTCTACAAATTTGATACTTTTGCCTCGACTGAGGCCTCTTTTGGGAAAAAGGTTCTTCAAGCGGTGGTGACTTCTGTTTAGGTCTGCCTGTCTTGTTCTCCCTCCCTAGTCATCTGTGTCCTCTAGCTTGGGTATTGGTTCCCAACAGTAATTGAGGACGTCATGGACTCACCATATCTTAGGAAAGAAAACAAATTTATGCTTCCCTGATTTATTTCCGGATATGGTGAGTTCATGAGCCCACCATTTTTATTTAAGACAGTTATTTTTGACTAAACCTCAGGCACCTCTACACCTTTGTGTTATTCCTTTTCCATTTCCCTTTGGTCGAATGACTGGGGTTTGTGGGAAGGGGAGTGATACTTAACAGTTTGGCTGTGGTGCTCTTTGCTTCCTCCTGCTGGCCAGGAGTGATATTTCCAACAGTTATTGAGTACATTGTGGACTCACCATATCCGGAAATAAATACATTTATCAGGTAAGCATAAATTTTGTTTTTCCATTGTTTGTATTGGTCTTTGGTTTACAGACAGATATAAGATAAAGAAGCATGTATATGCACACAATGTGATAAAGTAATGAGATCTGATTATACCTACAAGCTCAACCCATATTATTAGGTTGTGGCTTCAAAACACAAAATCAGCCATTTTTATATACACAAGCCTTTAAAAAGCAAATTATCGTATATTTTATACTCTACAGATGGTAAAAAGTCATTGGAAACACATTAAGGGAAAAACTATTTTACAGTAGCGCTGAGGAATCTGTTGGCGCTCTTCAAATAACCGATAATAATAACACTGTCCCTTTAATGTTGCAGAAACCTTCCTAATTGCCTTGTCTGAAGAGAACTGTGTAAAAATTCAGTCACTCTTTATAATATCCCACTAAACACCAAATGAACAATTTCCATCTTCTTTGATTCATAGCATATATAAAGGTGGAAAAATAAACAAAACCTATCTTGTTTTTTTTTTTTTTTTTTTTTTTTTTTTTGCGTTATTGATAGTAGTGCAACTAGCAACAAAGAATATTTTGGTAATCTCGTTTACTATCTAAAAAGTGTCTAATGTTAAAGGGACATAAAAGTGCTTCAAAATGGTCTCTCTGCACTATTGTTTGCATAGAAATGTGTGTTTAACCTCTGCATAGAGGTTTAAACACATAATTAAAGTATGCTCCAGAGCAGCAACACAGCAGCAATTAACGTGGGGTAGCTCACGGAACACATCTAGTAAACCAATGAAAAGAGGCAAATAATATATACAGCCACCAATCAGCAGCTAGCTCCCAGTACTCCTCCTGAGCCTACCTAAATGCTTTTCACCAAAGGATTACATTTGATAATAGAGGTAAATTGAAATATGTCTTAAAAATTGCATGTTCTATCTGAATCCTGTACGTCCTGTCGGTATCAGCAGCTTGTCAAATAAGTTTGCCAAACACACACACATCACAATGCTATATAAATCTGCATATTACCTTCGGTTATTCTCTATTATACTGAAAATGAAACATGGTTGTAGAGCAGGTAATACACGTAAAGCGTACCTCCTATTTAAAGTGAAACAACAGTATCAGTTATTTACTTCTTTCTAATGCTTGTTTGCTGATAAGGCAACTCCCACATCTCTATTGGGGGAGAGGGACACACCTCTGCATGTCTGACAAAAAAAATGGTTTGTTCACGACAGGGACATGCGATAAAAATTGTTTTCTAATACCCTTTTCTTTTACAAGATATGACGAATCCACGGATTTCATCCTTACTTATGGGATATCGCCTCCTGGTCAGCAGGAGGAGGCAAAGAGCACCACAGCAGAGCTGTGTATATATAGCTGCTCCCTTCCCTCCCACCCCAGTCATTCTCTTTGCCTGTGTTAGTGATAGGAAGAGGTAAAGTGAGGTGTTAGTTTAAGATTCTTCAATCAAGAGTTTTTTTATTTTAAATGGTGCCAAAGTGTGCTATTTTAACTACCGGGCAGCTTCTGAAAAAAACAATTATGCTATGGGAACTTGTGAGGTTTTAGTTGCTGCCTGGATATGGACTTAGTGAATTTGCCTAAGACCCTTCTTTCTTCACAGGACCTCAGGAGGAAGAGTGGACCTCTTGACACTGTGTATTTTCATGCTGTTCCTCAGCATGGAGGTAAGTGCAGTCTCTTTACTTCTGGGGCTTTGATGCATATTCTCAGAACTGACTGTACTCTGCTATTGCGGTTTGGGGGTTATGGGCTCTGATAAGGGTCTCCCTGTGCAAGTATGTTGGATGTCATTAGCTAAAGTAAACGGATGACAACCCACACATTGTTAATTTTTCCAGACAGTCCAGCATTTCAGTAACATTAGCCCGAAATGCTGGGAGGTTTTCTATAGTGCTCAGATGTGAGAGTACAATAACGGGCATAACTCTGTTTATTTACATAGTGTTTGGCTGACGCTGGGGAGTAGACTGTTTGAAGAACTGTGGTGATTCCGGTACATGGCGTTAAAATGCCTTTATTATTTCCCGGGTTCTGTGCTCTTTTCTGCCCACGAAGGGCGGTCTTGATTTTGCGCGCTTGCCCGCGCAGTTACGCCTCAGTTGAGTCCCGGTGAAAATGTGCTTGGAGCAGTTTACTCGTGCAGCCCCCAAGTCCGCTTGTCATGATAGTCTACAATCGGTCTTAGGCACGCTGATCGGAGGGTAGCGGTGGTCACACGGAGACAGGTAGGAGCCGCAGCGGAGCTGTGGCGAGGTAAATGTGAGCTTCTGAGACTGGTGTATTTTTATAAACAGGGCCCACGTGAGGTGTGCGGGGTATAAATTGGACCGCACCTAACTGCTGTTTAATTATTTTAATCATTTTTGGGCTTAATGAAAAAACGTTTTCTAATTTTTGTTGCACTGATTGTTCTGATTGTTTATCAGTGACTTAACCACGCTTGCCTTTGCATCTGCTACTATGGATGACATCGAGCAAAGTACATGTCCCATGTGTTTAGATGCTATTGTGGAACCCCCTGTTACACTTTGTGACTCTTGTATTGAGAGAGCCTTACAATGTAAAGACAAAATATTTTTAATAAAGATGTCTACAGAATGTTCTCAGACTGATGAGATTCAGGGTATGCCGCAACTTTCTCCCAAAGCGTCACAGCCTTTAACTCCCGCTCAAACAACGCCATGTTCTTCAACAGCATCTGCTTCTTTCACTTTGCAGGATATGGCTGCAGTTATGTCATCTACTCTTTCAGAAGTTTTATCTATGTTGCCAGTGTTACAAGGCAAACGCAGCAGGACAGAAACCCATGTGGTCCCTGCAACTTCTGATGCTTTGATGGCTATCTCAGATGTACCCTCCCAGGGATCTAAATTGGGGGGTAGGGAGACCCTGTCTGAGGGGGAACTGTCTGACTCAGGTAGTGCATTGCCCCAGACAGATTTGGACGTCATGTCCTTCAGGTTTAAGCTTGAACACCTCCGTCTGTTGCTGTGGGAGGTTTTGATGACTCTGGACGACTGTGACTATTGTGGTATCTCCAGAGAAATTGTGTAAAATGGACAAATACTTAGAGGTTCCCTCTTATTCTGATGTCTTTCTGGTTCCTAAGAGAATTTCGGAAATTGTTACATGGAAATGGAAAACACCGGGTATCCCGTTCTCACCTTCCCCTAAATGTACCCTATAGCTGACACCGTTCGGGACTCTTGGCAAACAGTCCCTAAGGTGGAGGGTGCTATCTCTACCCTGGCTAAGCGTACGACTATCCCTATTGAAGACAGTTGTGCTTTTAAAGACCCTATGGATAAAAAGTTGGAGGGTCTTCTAAAAAAGCTATTTGTTCATCAAGGATTTCTATTACAACCGACGGCCTGCATTGTACCAGTCACAACTGCGGCTGCCTTTTGGTTTGACGCCTTAAAAGAGTCTCTTAAGACTGAGATTTCTTTAGAGGAAATAATGGATAGAATTAAGGCCCTTAAGCTGGCTAATTCTTTTGTTACGGATGCCGCCTTTCAGATTGCCAAATTGGCGGCTAAGAATGCAGGATTTTCCATTTTAGCGGGCAGAGCCTTATGGTTAAAATCTTGGTGTGCGGATGTGTCCTCTAAATCAAAGCTTTTGGCTATTCCTTTCAAAGGAAAGACCCTGTTTGGGCCGGACTTGAAAGAAATCATTTCTGATATTACGGGAGATAAGAGTCATCTCCTCCCTCAAGACAAAACATAGAAGCCAAGGGGTCGACAGAGTAATTTTCGTTCCTTTCGAAATTTCAATGGAGTCTCCTCTTCCTCTTCCTCTAAACAGGAAGGGAATTATCCTCAAGCCAAGTCCACCTGGAGACCCAACCAGGCTTGGAACAAGGGTAAACAACGCAAGAAGCCTGCTGCTGCTCTCAAGACAGCATGAAGGGGCGGCCCCCGATCCGGGACCGGATCTAGTAGGGGGCAGACTTTCTCTTTTTGTCCAGGCTTGGATAGGAGACGTTCAGGATCACTGGACTCTAGAAATCGTATCTCAAGGGTATCAGTTGGAGTTCAAAAATTCCTTCCCAAGGGGAAGGTTTCTTCTTTCACAATTGTCTGTAGACCAGACAAAATGACAAAAAGAGAGGCGTTCTTACGTTGTGTAAAAGACCTCTCCACTATGGGAGTAATTTGTCCCGTTCCAATACAGGGACAGGGGTTTTACTCATCTTTTTGTGGTTCCCAAAAAAGAGGGAGCGTTTTGACCCATTTTAGATCTCAAGAGTTTAAACAAGTTTCTCAGAGTTCCGTCCTTCAAGATGGAGACTATCTGGACAGTTCTTCCATTGATCCAGGAGGGTCAATATATGACTACCGTGGACTTAAAGGATGCATATCTTCATATTCCTATCCACAGAGATCATCACCAGTTCCTTAGGTTTGCCTTTCTGGACAAACATTTTCAGTTTGTGGCCCTTCCTTTCGGGCTGGCCACGGCACCCAGGATCTTCACAAAGGTTCTAGGGTCTCTGCTGGCGGTTTTCAGACCGCGGGGCATTGCAGTGGCGCCTTATCTGGACGATATTCTGATCCAGGCGTCGTCTTATCAGCTGACAGTCTCATACCGACATGGTTCTATCCTTTCTAAGGATTCATGGGTGGAAGGTCAATCTAGAAAAGAGCTCGCTAATCCCACAGACGAGGGTTCCTTTCCTGGGAACACTAATAGACTATCTATGAAAATTTTTCGGACGGAAGTCAGAAAGTTAAAGATTTTGAATACATGCCGATCCCTTCAGTCCATTCCTCGGCCGTCAGTGGGTTAGTGCATGGAGGCAACTGGATTGATGGTGGCAGCAATGGACATCATTCCGTTCGCTCGTTTTCATCTCAGACCTTTACAACTGAGCATGGAATGGAGATTATGCAGATTTGTCTCCTCAAATAGATCTGGATCAAGAGACAAGGGATTCTCTTCTTTGGTGGTTATCACCGGACCATCTGTCCCAAGGAACATGCTTCCGCAGACCCTCATGGGTGATAGTGACAACGGACGCCAGCCTGATAGGATGGGGTGCAGTCTGGAACTCCCTGAGGGCTCAGGGTGTGTGGATTCGGTCGGAATCTCTACTTCCCATCAATATTCTGGAGTTGAGAGCAATATTCAATGTGCTTCAGGCTTGGCCTCAGTTGGCTTTGGCCAAATTCATCAGATTCCAGTCAGACAACATCACGACTCTAGCTTACATCAATCATCAGGGAAGAACAAGGAGTTCCTTAGCGATGACAGAAGTATCCAAGATAATTCAGTGGGCGGAGGCTCACTCTTGTCATCTGTCAGCAATCTACATCCCAGGAGGGGACAACTGGGAGGCGGATTTTTTGAGCAGACAGACATTTCATCCGGGTGAATGGGAACTCCATCCGGAGGTCTTTGCCAGCCTGATTCTCAGATGGGGCAGGCCGGAGCTGGATCTTATGACGTCTCGTCAGAATGCTAAGCTCCCGAGATACGGATCCAGGTCCAGGGATCCTCAGGCAGAACTGATAGATGCCTTGGCAGTACCTTGGTCGTTCAACCTAGCTTATGTGTTTCCACCGTTTCCTCTCCTTCCCCGGGTGATTGTCCGGATCAAACAGTAGAGGGTTTCGGTGATTCTCATTGCTCCTGCGTGGTCTCGCAGGACTTGATATGCCGATCTGGTGGACATGTCATCTCTGCCACCGTGGAAGCTTAAATTGAGACAGGACCTTCTCATTTAGGGACCCTTCCATCACCCAAATCTAATTTCTCTGTAGCTGACTGCTTGGAGATTGAACGCTTGATTTTATCTAAGCGAGGGTTCTCTGATTCGGTCATTGATACCTTGATTCAGGCACGTAAGCCGGTTACTAGAAAGATTTACCATAAGATATGGTGTAAATATCTTTATTGGTGTGAATCCAAGGGCTACTCATTGAGTAAGATTAGGATTCCTAGAATTTTATCCTTTCTCCAAGGATTGGAGAAAGCGTTGTCAGCAAGTTCCTTAAAGGGACAAATTTCTGCGTTGTCTATTCTGTTACATAAACGTCTGGCAGATATTCCGGATGTTCAATCTTTTTGTCAGGCTCTGACTAGAATCAGGCCTGTGTTTAGACCAATTGCTCCTCCTTGGAGTTTGAATTTAGTTCTTAATGTTCTTCAAGGGGTTCCTTTTGAACCTATGCATTCCATAGATATTAAGTTGTTATCTTGGAAAGTTTTATTTTTGGTTGCTATCTCCTCTGCTCGCAGAGTTTCTGAGCTTTCAGCATTACAATGTGATTCACCTTATCTTATTTTTCATTCCAAGAAGGTAGTGTTGGTACCAAACCTAGTTTTCTTCCTAAGGTTTTTTCCAACAAAAATATTAATCAGGAAATTGTTGTTCCTTCATTGTGTCCTAATCCTTCTAAGAAGGAGCGTTTGTTACATAATTTGGACGTGGTCCGTGCCCTGAAGTTTTACTTGCAGGCGACTAAGGAATTTCGTCAATCATCTTCATTATTTGTTGTTTTTTTCTGGGAAACGTTGGGGTCAGAAAGCTACGGCTACCTCTTTCTTTTTGGCTGAAGAGCATCATCCGTTTTGCATACGAGACTGCTGGTCAGCAGCCTCCTGAACAAATTACAGCTCATTCCACTAGGGCTGTGGCTTCCTCATGGGCATTTAAATATTATGCTTCTGTTGAACAGATTTGCAAGGCTGCAACTTGGTCGTCTCTTCATACTTTTTCTAAATTTTACAAATTTGATACTTTTGCCTCGGCTGAGGCTGTTTTTGGGAGAAAGGTTCTTCAAGCAGTGGTGCCTTCCGTTTAGGTTCCTGTCTTGTCCCTCCCTTTCATCCGTATCCTATAGCTTTGTTATTGTATCCCATAAGTAAGGATGAAATCCGTGGACTCGTCATATCTTGTAAAAGAAAAGGAAATTCATGCTTACCTGATAAATTTACTTCTTTTACTATATGACGAGTCCACGGCCCACCCTGTCGTTTTCTCAGACAGGTTTTTATTTTTATTAAACTTCTTTCACCTCTTCACCTTGGCTTTTCCTTTCTCTTCCTAACTTTGGTCGAATAACTGGAGTGGGAGGGAAGGGAAGATCTATATATACAGCTCTGCTGGGGTGCTCTTTGCCTCCTCCTGCTGACCAGGAGGCGATATCCCATAAGTAAGGATGAAATCCGTGGACTCGTCATATCGTAAAAGAAATAAATTGATCAGGTAAGCATAAATTTCCTTTTTTTAAGATTAAAGGGATATGAACCCCAAAATTTTTCTTTCATGATTCTGAGAGAGAATGAATGTCTAATAGCGCTGATCTTTTGTGGCGTGGGATGGCTTATTAGAGGGAGGCGGGTGGGCGGCCTATCGCTGGAAGGGGCGGGACCGGTACAGCTACATCACGTCAGTGAGTGGGGAGGAGGGGGAAGGAGGAGAGGGGGATTCTACTTGGGATCCATGTATAATCCATCAGTCTAAAGGGATCTAGGAGGGGGTTGTTGCTAAGGAGCGGGGTCAGCTACACTACAGAAACATTTGTTTTCTTTTTCAAGATAAGATGAGTCCACAGATTTCATCCTTACTTGTGGGATATCGCCTCCTGGTCAGCAGGAGGAGGCAAAGAGCACCACAGCAGAGCCGTATAAATAGCTCCTCCCTTCCCTCCCAACCCAGTCATTCTCTTTGCCTGTGTTAGTGATAGGAAGAGGCAAAGTGAGGTGTTAGTTATAGATTCTTCAATCAAGAGTTTATTATTTTTTAAGTAGTGCCAGAGTGTGCTACTTTGTCCTAGGGTGTAGCCTAGACCAGATCAGTCTCTTCAGTAAAAAGAGAAGCATTTGGTGGCTTTAAAGCAATGGGAACTTGTGGGACATAATTCTCACTGCGCCTCCCATACTTGGTTTGCTGCCCTGCTTGTAGAAGTCTGAGGGAAGAGAATATACTCAGTACTTTTCTTTTTTTGCTCCACAGGCCAATGTGAGGTGAACAGAGGACCTCGCATGCCAGGTGGGCTGCCCTACTGCCAGGCAGCATTCTGAGGTAAGTGCTAAATTATATATTTGATCCAGAAGGATCGTTTGTTACATATTTGGGAGTAATCCGTGCTTTGAAGTTTTACTTACAAGCGACTAGGGATTTCGACAATCGTCTCCTTTGTTTGTTATTTTTTCAGGAACCGTAGGGGTCAGAAAGCTACGGCTCCCTCTCTTTCTTTTTGGCTGAAGAGTATCATCCGTTTTGCATATGAGACTGCTGGACAGCAGCTTCCTGAACGCATTATTGCTCATTCCACTAGGGCTGTGGCTTCCTCATGGGCATTCAAATATGATGCTTCTATTGAGTGGATTTGCAAAGCTGCAACTTGGTTATCTCTTCACTCTTTTTCCAAATTTTCCAAATTAGATACCTTTGCCTCGGCTGAGGCTGTTTTTGGGAGGAAAGTTCTTCCGTTTAGGTTCCCTGTCTTGTCCCTCCCGTTTCATCAGTGTACTATAGCTTTGGAATTGTATCCCACAAGTAAGGATGAAATCCGTGGACTCATCGTATCTTGAAAAAGAAAAGGAAATTTATGCTTACCTGATAAATGTATTTCTTATTCGATACGATGAGTCCACGGCCTGCCCTGTTCTAATGAGAGAGGTTCTTATTTTTGTTAAACTTAAGACACCTCTGCACCTTGGCTTTTCCTTTCTCTTCCTAACTTCGGTCGAATGACTGGGTTGGGAGGGAAGGGAGGAGCTATTTATACGGCTCTGCTGTGGTGCTCTCTACCTCCTCCTGCTTACCAGGAAGCGATATTCCACAAGTAAGGATGAAATCCGTGGACTCATCTTATCGAAAAAGAAATACATTTATCAGGTAAGCATAAATTTCTTTTTTTTTCTTTTTTCTATTTTTTTAATAAAAAAGGCCACATTTTTAGTAAACTGGATACTGACAGACAGCTGCCAGTACCCAAGATGGCAGCAAATAGTTAGGGGGGGAGGGTTAGAGAGCTGTCTGGGGGGCTCAGGGAGGTTGGGTGGTAAGGGGGATCCTACACTGCAGAAAATATATAATTAAAAATAAAACAAAACAAAAACTTATTTTTATGCTGGCAGACTTTCTGCCAGTACTTAAGATGGCGGTGACAATTGTGATGTGGGGGAGGGAAGAGAGCTGTTTAACAACTGTGGTTCGCATCGGCATTTAGTAGCCTTCTAATTACCAATAAGCAATGCCAAAGCCATAAATGTCTACTATTTCTTATCAAAAGGGATCCCAGATAAGCATTTACAACCATTTGAGCCATAATTGCACAAGCTGTTTGTAAATAATTTCAGTGACAAAACTAAAGTTTGGGAAAAAGTGAACAATTTTTTTTTTATTTAATCGCATTTGGTGGTGAAAAAAAATGGGCCTAGATCAATACTTTGGGTTGTCTACTAAAAAAAAAAAAATATACATGTCAAGGGATATTCCTGACAGATATCAGAGTTAGAATGTAACTATCACTAATTTAAAAAGAAAAAAAAATGCTTTGGAAATAGCAGTGTTACTTTTACTTATTGCCCTATAACTTGCAAAAAAAGCAAAGAACATGTAATGCTAGGTATTTCTACATTCAGGACAAAATTTAGAAAGTATTTAAGATGGGTGTTTTTTGGTGGTTGTAAACACAAACACTGCAGAAATGTAGAAATAGCCCTGGTCCTAAACGGTAAGAAAATTAAAAAATGCTCTGGTCACTAAGGGGTTAATGAGACATGAAAACCCCAAAAATTCTTCCCTGATTCAGATATAGTTTCCACATTACTTTTATTATTCAATTTGCTTCGTTCACATATTATTGTTCTTTGTTTGAGATATCTAGATAGGTAGCGCGTACATGTTTATAGAACTGCATGACAGGAAATAGTGCTGCCATCTAGTGCTCTTTCTAATGTATGACATTGTTGCAAAACTGCTGCTACATAGTGTTGCAGACACGTGCACGCTCCTGAGCATATTTTCCTACTTCTCAACAAAGGATAACAAAAAAACTAAGAAAAATGTATAATAGAAGTAAATTGGAAAGTTGTTTATAATTGTATTCTCTATCTGAATCACAGCATAACAACATATTTTTTTTTAATTTTTTTTATGTCCCTTTAAGGAAATTAAACAATGCGGCAGTGCCCATATTATTTATATATGCTTCTTCTCGTTTTGTAGAATCTGTTGCTCGTTCCAGTAAGCTACTTGGATGGTGTCAAAAACAGACAGAGGGTTACGCTGGAGTTAATGTCACTGACCTAACCATGTCTTGGAAGAGTGGCCTTGCATTATGTGCCATCATACACCGGAACCGTCCTGAGCTCATGTAAGAAACCTGAGGATTCTGGGTGATTTATACTGTGCCTGCTTTGTGCTTTTTCTTTATACAGATGGTTTCCATTATAGTAGTGGTAAGAGAATTAGTTTTGGTATTAAGGCTGTACACAGGAATAGAACTAAAGTCATGTGACACTACTTTTGTACATGGGGTATAACTCTTGCTAATGTGAAAATACTAGTCTTGGCTTCTCTGCATTTGCAGCATCTTGTTCCATTGTAACAAATTGTATTTGTTAAATTGTATTTTCTAATAATTTACAAAGAAGGAACAGCTTAAACCCACCCTACCATGATTAGAAGTAGGTTCTCACCAATGTAGAGCTGACAAAATGTGTTTAGGTAACAGCAGAACTAAAGAGACAGAATTGCAGTCTGTTTAGTAGCCATACAAGGCTATATGTATACAGATGTTTATAAAATACAAAAAGTTAGGAAAGAGTTAAAATTCTAGAAACAGCCTCTGCCCGGATTGGCACATTTTCATAATGATTATTGGCTGATAAATGCTTTAGGCTTATCCTTATTGGCTGGAAGTCAAGTTGGCAATATACTATGTAGTATATAGAGCTTTATATTTACCAGGAAGCTACAGTTTGGAATATACTATCCTAGCCTGGTGCAACTCTCACTCTAATGTTCTATGAAATAGAAGGGAAAAGTTAAACGAGGATTAGGGTGCACTGCAGTTAGCCTTAAAATATAGGCTTTACTAGATGCATTTAAAATCCGTGTATATAAGTAAAAGGCGATTTGAGTGACAAGTTATACGTACAAAAGGAGCTAGTGACCACTTAAAAGTAGCAAAAGGCCTTGGTTAGGATACAGATTACAAGTGGAGTGCTAATTAACGCTGATTAGTGTTGATTGCACTAAAAGTAAGCTTTTTGAGCTCATCTGGTTGTGCTTGTATTAGGAGTTAAAAGTAAACTGTTTTTGCTTGTGTGCGAACCCGACGAGTGCCAATAGATTAACTTAAAATATCAGGTTCACGTATTCCTCCATAGCAGTCAATAGAGAAATAGTGTGCACCCTAATATTTGTTTACCTTTTTGCTACTAATCCTTACTGGCTGGCAGATACTTCCTGCTAATGCTTATTGGATGATATAAAGATTCATTAAAGCACCATAATAGTCAAAATATAACAGTCTTAAAATGTAATTAAAGCATATCAACCCTGCACTACTGTGCGTTTAACCACGCAAAGGGATTTAACACAAAGAAGTACTGATTGGGAACCTCCGAGCACTGCTGGTTCCCAGTGGAAACTGCCGCTGATGCAATCAGGTCTGCTAGTCACACATCTGAGTTGTGCAAGTATCGCTGCTGATTGGCCCAGGCTCTGGACCATCAGGGCATTGGTGGTACTTTCATTGTGTGTTTAACCCCATTGCATAGCTAGTTAGGCTCAGGAGCAGCTTATTGGTGGCTGCACATATGTCTGTTTTCATTGGCTCATCGATGTGTTCAGCTAGCTCCCAATACTGCTTCTACAACAAAGGGTATCAAGTGAATGAAGCAAATTTAATATAAGTAAATGGGAAAGTTAATTAAAATTGCATCATCTGCCTGAATCAAGAGAGTGGAGTATAAACTTTTGATTATACTCATTAAACAATTTTCCTGATTTCCCCCCCCCCCCCCCCCCCAACACAAAACATGGACAATCGTTTACTTATGTTCCAAAATGAATACGATCTTTACCCCAGTTGTCAGATTTTAAACTTTTTTATGGGTCCATCATTTGGCCTTAAAATTACTGTGTGACCTTTTTAAGGCCTTTCCGGGGGCATATATGAGACTTTTGGCGTGATATTCATTGTGTATTCTCCTACAAGAATTGGAGATTTACTGTCCACCCTTACTAATTTTGCTCAGAACCCATAGGCCAGGGAAGCACTGAATGGTCATGCACCCTTCTAGACAACCAAAAATAATGGATTTGTAATAAACTTAATAAATCTCATATTTTTAATTAAAGGAGCAAGAAGGTATCATATCATATATAAATACCAATTAAAAATTGCTACCATATAAAACCTGCTGCCCTAGGCACAGATCTAGTTAACCCTAGGCCAAAATAACCCACTGCTCTAAAGCAATACAGAATTAAAGCAATGCATATTTTTTTTAAATGCATTCACATATGTTTAACATTATTCTTACATATTTATCATATGACAGATGTTTGCTATTCAGTATAAAGTTATGTCTACATATTGCTAAAGTTGTCTTTGTAATTAAGAACATGGGTATGAAATTTACTTTGGCCCTCATTGCTGTGGACCAGTGTGTGTTATTACACTTAGTCGTTGCTGTCTCTTCTCCCATGCAGAGACTTTGATTCTCTGGATGAGCGAAATGTAGAGCAGAACAACCAGCTGGCGTTTGATGTTGCTGAGCGAGAGCTTGGGATATCCCCCATTATGACTGGAAAGGAGATGGCTTCTGTGGGAGAACCAGATAAGCTATCTATGGTGGTGTACCTCAGCCAATTCCAGGAGATGTTCAAGGAATCGCCAAACTCAGGTGAACATGGAAAATTGTAATGTGAATCTCATATTTGGACTGTAAAAACCATCTTTGAATTTTTTTAAATTTTTTTTTGGTTGCAAATTTAATCAAGTATTTAGTCCTGTGCATTCGGCAGCTTGATTAGCTGCAGAGTGAGGAAGAATGCGGCTGCTCACGGCCTACGGCTCTTTTCAGAGCCAAATTTCTTCTTGTGGAAGTGCAACACACCAACACCTGGATTTGCACAGATTTTAGTGTTGAACTTTCACAAGAAGAAATCAACCTCCGAAAAGAGCCAAAGGACGCGAGTGGCCACGCGTTCTGCATTCAGAAGCTAATGAAGCTGCCGAATGCATAGGCGTACGACTGATACTTAATCTATGCAGGAGGAGGCGGCGGGGGGGGGGGGGGAATTCCAAGGGGATTTGAAAAAATCCTACATGTGTGCAGGAAGCGCTAGAGGTGTTACGTCTGAGGTCCTTTCTAGTTTGGATTATACATATTTAATCGGCTAGCTGCTTCACAAATTAAAATATTGTATCTGTAAATGCATCTGGTATATGTATATATGAAACAGTCATTTACCATTCTTGTTTCTTTACCGGCAGAGGATGCTGATCAGAATTCAGATGAGAAGGCTGCTTTCCTTGCCACCACAAAGTCTCCCATATCTTTCCTAAGTAAACTAGGGCAGACAATATCACGGAAACGCACACCCAAGGTAAGGTGCTATATATATTCATTTTTTTATTATACCCCCTTTTCCTATCATTTAAAGGGACATTCCAGTCAAAATTTTAATGCACATACATGAATTACAGCTTTGAATAGACACATTTGCAATATACATTTATTGGCAAAAATGCTTCTAATGAAAGTTATCGCTGTTTTAGTGTTAACATTTTTCTCTGCTCGTGCCTGGAAGCGTGGATAGACATTCTCGGTGTACCAGCATTTAAATACTGCTGCTCAGACAGCCAGTGGAGCTTATATCGTGTCACCACTTATCAAATGGAGTCATTACCAGCACCTTAAGCTCTCTAAACAAAGTCTAAATGTAGCCACCAATCAGCAAGCGCTACCCAGGTGCTAAACTAAAAATTGTCCGGCTCCTAAGCTTAGTCCTGCTTTTTTAAATACAGATACCAAAAAAACGAAGAAAAATTGATAATAGGAGTAAATTAGAAAGTTTCCTAAAATTGCATGCTCTATCTGAATCATGAGTTTAATTTTGACTAATCCATCCCTTTAAATACACTTTTGAAACGGCTATAGCTTTTACGGTAAACATTTTTGCTATAACATTTAAATACTAAAATGCTTTTATACAAAACTAAAATGCATCCATGCATATTCTAGTTTGGGCTGGAATGTCCCTTTAACGCTGAAAGGTGTGGGTTTTTCAGACCTAAAACTGAGGAAATATAAGATTTATTGATACCTGGATGGGTCAATTAATAAAAAGACAACATCCTGTTTCTTTTTTTAAACTGTTAAAATGTTTAACTTGGGCGGTTAGGAATGTTTCTTTCTCGGTTTCATATATTGATTCTGACAAACCTGGCAAATTGAACTAATTTGAAATGCAGACTAAGTGCTGTTGCAATGTCTTTTTTTATTATGCATTTGTTGAGTATGCCGTTCTGCTGTATTTAATGGTCCTGTATTTTATTTTCCTTTTTAGGACAAGAAAGAGAGAGACATTGACAGCTCAGGAAAGAGGCGAAAAACCAGCCAATCAGAAGATGTAAATATCGCGGAGGTTTTATTACAGTATATACCGTGTTTGGACTCATATAAGATCTTCTGTGATGATTTGCTGTATATTTTAAATCACTTAACACACATGACACATACCTCAGAATTCACGTGCGTTTTATGAGGTTTGGTTTGGGGGTCAGATAAGTAAATGCTGATAACCTTTTTTTCTCCAACATAGGTGTGTCCGGTCCACGGCGTCATCCTTACTTGTGGGATATTCTCTTCCCCAACAGGAAATGGCAAAGAGCCCAGCAAAGCTGGTCACATGATCCCTCCTAGGCTCCGCCTACCCCAGTCATTCTCTTTGCCGTTGTACAGGCAACATCTCCACGGAGATGGCTTAGAGTTTTTTAGTGTTTAACTGTAGTTTTTCATTATTCAATCAAGAGTTTGTTATTTTCAAATAGTGCTGGTACGTACTATTTACTCAGAAACAGAAAAGAGATGAAGAATTCTGTTTGTATGAGGAAAATGATTTTAGCAACCGTAACTAAAATCCATGGCTGTTCCACACAGGACTGTTGAGAGCATTAACTTCAGTTGGGGGAACAGTTTGCAGTCCTTTGCTGCTTGAGGTATGACACATTCTAACAAGACGATGTAATGCTGGAAGCTGTCATTTTCCCTATGGGATCCGGTAAGCCATGTTTATTACGATTGTAAATAAGGGCTTCACAAGGGCTTATTTAGACTGTAGACATTTTTTGGGCTAAATCGATTGATATTAACACTTATTTAGCCTTGAGGAATCATTTATTCTGGGTATTTTGATATAATAATATCGGCAGGCACTGTTTTAGACACCTTATTCTTTAGGGGCTTTCCCAAAGCATAGGCAGAGTCTCATTTTCGCGCCGGTGTTGCGCACTTGTTTTTGAGAGGCATGGCATGCAGTCGCATGTGAGAGGAGCTCTGATACTTATAAAAGACTTCTGAAGGCATCATTTGGTATCGTATTCCCCTTGGGTTTGGTTGGGTCTCAGCAAAGCAGATACCAGGGACTGTAAAGGGGTTAAAGCTTAAAACGGCTCCGGTTCCGTTATTTTAAGGGTTAAAGCTTCCAAAATTGGTGTGCAATATTTTCAAGGCTTTAAGACACTGTGGTGAAAGTTTGGTGAATTTTGAACAATTCCTTCATGTTTTTTCGCAATTGCAGTAATAAAGTGTGTTCAGTTTAAAATTTAAAGTGACAGTAACGGTTTTATTTCAAAACGTTTTTTGTACTTTCTTATCAAGTTTATGCCTGTTTAACATGTCTGAACTACCAGATAGACTGTGTTCTGAATGTGGGGAAGCCAGAATTCCTATTCATTTAAATAAATGTGATTTATGTGATAATGACAATGATGCCCAAGATGATTCCTCAAGTGAGGGGAGTAAGCATGGTACTGCATCATTCCCTCCTTCGTCTACACGAGTCTTGCCCACTCAGGAGGCCCCTAGTACATCTAGCGCGCCAATACTCCTTACTATGCAACAATTAACGGCTGTAATGGATAATTCTGTCAAAAACATTTTAGCCAAAATGAACCCTTGCCAGCGTAAGCGTGGATGCTCTGTTTTAGTTACTGAAGAGCATGACGACGCTGATATTAATATCTCTGAAGGGCCCCTAACCCAATCTGAGGGGGCCAGGGAGGTTTTGTCTGAGGGAGAAATTACTGATTTAGGGAACATTTCTCAGCAGGCTGAATCTGATGTGATTACTTTTAAATTTAAATTGGAACATCTCCGCATTTTGCTTAAGGAGGTATTATCCACTCTGGATGATTGTGAAAATTTGGTCATCCCAGAGAAACTATGTAAAATGGACAAGTTCCTAGAGGTGCCGGGGCTCCCAGAAGCTTTTCCTATACCCAAGCGGGTGGCGGACATTGTTAATAAAGAATGGGAAAGGCCCGGTATTCCTTTCGTCCCTCCCCCCATATTTAAAAAATTGTTTCCTATGGTCGACCCCAGAAAGGACTTATGGCAGTCAGTCCCCAAGGTCGAGGGAGCGGTTTCTACTTTAAACAAACGCACCACTATTCCCATAGAGGATAGTTGTGCTTTCAAAGATCCTATGGATAAAAAATTAGAAGGTTTGCTTAAAAAGATGTTTGTTCAGCAGGGTTACCTTCTACAACCCATTTCATGCATTGTCCCTGTCACTACAGCCGCATATTTCTGGTTTGATGAACTGATTAAGGTGCTCGATAGTGACTCTCCTCCTTATGAGGAGATTATGGACAGAGTCAATGCTCTCAAATTGGCTAATTCTTTCACTCTAGACGCCTCTTTGCAATTGGCTAAGTTAGCGGCTAAGAATTCTGGGTTTGCTATTGTGGCGCGCAGAGCGCTTTGGTTGAAATCTTGGTCGGCTGATGCGTCTTCCAAGAACAAGCTACTAAACATTCCTTTCAAGGGGAAAACGCTGTTTGGTCCTGACTTGAAAGAGATTATCTCTGATATCACTGGGGGTAAGGGCCATGCCCTTCCTCAGGATCGGCCTTTCAAGGCAAAAAATAGACCTAATTTTCGTCCCTTTCGTAAAAACGGACCAGCCCAAGGTGCTGCGTCCTCTAAGCAAGAGGGTAATACTTCTCAGGCCAAGCCAGCTTGGAGACCAATGCAAGGCTGGAACAAGGGAAAGCAGGCAAAGAAACCTGCCACTGCTACCAAGACAGTGTGAAATATCGGCCCCCGATCCGGGACCGGATCTGGTGGGGGGCAGACTCTCTCTCTTCGCTCAGGCTTGGGCAAGAGATGTTCTGGATCCTTGGGCGCTAGAAATAGTCTCCCAGGGTTATCTTCTGGAATTCAAGGGACTTCCCCCAAGGGGAAGGTTCCACAGGTCTCAGTTGTCTTCAGACCACATAAAAAGACAGGCGTTCTTACATTGTGTAGAAGACCTGTTAAAAATGGGAGTGATTCATCCTGTTCCATTGAGAGAACAAGGGATGGGGTTCTACTCCAATCTGTTCATAGTTCCCAAAAAAGAGGGAACATTCAGACCAATCCTAGATCTCAAGATCTTAAACAAATTTCTCAAGGTCCCATCTTTCAAGATGGAAACCATTCGAACTATCCTTCCTTCCATCCAGGAAGGTCAATTCATGACCACGGTGGATTTAAAGGATGCGTATCTACATATTCCTATCCACAAGGAACATCATCGGTTCCTAAGGTTTGCATTCCTGGACAAACATTACCAGTTCGTGGCGCTTCCTTTCGGATTAGCCACTGCTCTAAGGATTTTCACAAAGGTACTAGGGTCCCTTCTAGCTGTGCTAAGACCAAGGGGCATTGCAGTAGTACCTTACCTGGACGACATTCTGATTCAAGCGTCGTCCCTCCCTCGAGCAAAGGCTCACACGGACATCGTCCTGGCCTTTCTCAGATCGCACGGCTGGAAAGTGAACGTGGTAAAGACTTCTCTATCCCCGTCAACAAGGGTTCCCTTCTTGGGAACAATTATAGACTCCTCAGAAATGTGGATTTTTCTAACAGAGGCCAGAAAGACAAAGCTTCTGGACTCTTGTCGAATACTTCATTCCGTTCCTCTTCCTTCCGTAGCTCAGTGCATGGAAGTGATCGGGTTGATGGTAGCGGCAATGGACATAGTTCCTTTTGCGCGCATTCATCTAAGACCATTACAACTGTGCATGCTCAGTCAGTGGAATGGGGACTATACAGACTTGTCTCCAAGGATACAAGTAAATCAGAGGACCAGAGACTCACTCCGTTGGTGGCTGTCCCTGGACAACCTGTCACGAGGGATGACACTCCACAGACCAGAGTGGGTCATTGTCACGACCGACGCCAGTCTGATGGGCTGGGGCGCGGTCTGGGGATCCCTGAAAGCTCAGGGTCTTTGGTCTCGGGAAGAATCTCTTCTACCGATAAATATTCTGGAACTGAGAGCGATATTCAATGCTCTCAAGGCTTGGCCTCAGCTAGCGAGGACCGAGTTCATACGGTTTCAATCAGACAACATGACGACTGTTGTGTACATCAACCATCAGGGGGGAACAAGGAGTTCCCTAGCGATGGAAGAAGTGACCAAGATTATTCTATGGGCGGAGTCTCACTCCTGCCACCTGTCTGCTATCCACATCCCGGGAGTGGAAAATTGGGAAGCGGATTTTCTGAGTCGTCAGACATTGCATCCGGGGGAGTGGGAACTCCATCCGGAAATCTTTGCCCAAGTCACTCAACTTTGGGGCATTCCAGACATGGATCTGATGGCCTCTCGTCAGAACTTCAAAGTTCCTTGCTACGGGTCCAGATCCAGGGATCCCAAGGCGGCTCTAGTGGATGCACTAGTAGCACCTTGGACCTTCAAACTAGCTTATGTGTTCCCGCCGTTTCCTCTCATCCCCAGGCTGGTAGCCAGGATCAATCAGGAGAGGGCGTCGGTGATCTTGATAGCTCCTGCGTGGCCACGCAGGACTTGGTATGCAGATCTGGTGAATATGTCATCGGCTCCACCTTGGAAGCTACCTTTGAGACGAGACCTTCTTGTTCAGGGTCCGTTCGAACATCCGAATCTGGTTTCACTCCAGCTGACTGCTTGGAGATTGAACGCTTGATTTTATCGAAGCGAGGTTTCTCAGATTCTGTTATCGATACTCTTGTTCAGGCCAGAAAGCCTGTAACTAGAAAGATTTACCACAAAATTTGGAAAAAATATATCTGTTGGTGTGAATCTAAAGGATTCCCTTGGGACAAGGTTAAGATTCCTAGGATTCTATCCTTCCTTCAAGAAGGATTGGAAAAAGGATTATCGGCAAGTTCCCTGAAGGGACAGATTTCTGCCTTGTCGGTGTTACTTCACAAAAAACTGGCAGCTGTGCCAGATGTTCAAGCCTTTGTTCAGGCTCTGGTTAGAATCAAGCCTGTTTACAAACCTTTGACTTCTCCTTGGAGTCTCAATTTAGTTCTTTCAGTTCTTCAGGGGGTTCCGTTTGAACCCTTACATTCCGTTGATATTAAGTTATTATCTTGGAAAGTTTTGTTTTTAGTTGCAATTTCTTCTGCTAGAAGAGTTTCAGAATTATCTGCTCTGCAGTGTTCTCCTCCTTATCTGGTGTTCCATGCAGATAAGGTGGTTTTACGTACTAAACCTGGTTTTCTTCCGAAAGTTGTTTCTAACAAAAACATTAACCAGGAGATTATCGTACCTTCTCTGTGTCCGAAACCAGTTTCAAAGAAGGAACGCTTGTTGCACAATTTGGATGTTGTTCGCGCTCTAAAATTCTATTTAGATGCTACAAAGGATTTTAGACAAACATCTTCCCTGTTTGTTGTTTATTCAGGTAAAAGGAGAGGTCAAAAAGCAACTTCTACCTCTCTCTCTTTTTGGATTAAAAGCATCATCAGATTGGCTTACGAGACTGCCGGACGGCAGCCTCCCGAAAGAATCACGGCTCATTCCACTAGGGCTGTGGCTTCCACATGGGCCTTCAAGAACGAGGCTTCTGTTGATCAGATATGTAGGGCAGCGACTTGGTCTTCACTGCACACTTTTACCAAATTTTACAAGTTTGATACTTTTGCTTCTTCTGAGGCTATTTTTGGGAGAAAGGTTTTGCAAGCCGTGGTGCCTTCCATTTAGGTGACCTGATTTGCTCCCTCCCTTCATCCGTGTCCTAAAGCTTTGGTATTGGTTCCCACAAGTAAGGATGACGCCGTGGACCGGACACACCTATGTTGGAGAAAACAGAATTTATGTTTACCTGATAAATTTCTTTCTCCAACGGTGTGTCCGGTCCACGGCCCGCCCTGGTTTTTAAATCAGGTCTGATAATTTATTTTCTTTAACTACAGTCACCACGGTACCATGTGGTTTCTCCTATGCTATTATTCCTCCTTAACGTCGGTCGAATGACTGGGGTAGGCGGAGCCTAGGAGGGATCATGTGACCAGCTTTGCTGGGCTCTTTGCCATTTCCTGTTGGGGAAGAGAATATCCCACAAGTAAGGATGACGCCGTGGACCGGACACACCGTTGGAGAAAGAAATTTATCAGGTAAACATAAATTCTGTTTTTTTTTTTTTTTTTTTTTACTGGTTCTTTTGGAAAGAAACATGCTATTTTAAGCAACTTTCTAATTTACTCCTATTTTTTTCATTCTCTTGGTATTTTTTTTTTGAAAAGCTGGATATGTAAGCTTAGGAGCTGGGCCAAAAATGTGTCGGCTCCTAAGCGTACATATTCCTCCTTTTCAAATAAACATACCAAGATAACAAATAATAATTGATAATAGGAGTAAATTGGAAAGTTGCTTAATATTGCATCCTCTATCTGAATCATGAAAAAAAAATGGTTTTCATATCCCTTTAATGCAGCTATCCTCAAACTTGGCCCTCCAGAGGTTTTTGAACTTCATTGGCTGAGCGTCATGGGAAATGTAGTTCCAAAACCTCTGGAGGGCCAAGTTTGAGAATGTCTGTCTGCTTTAATATGTATATTTTAATACAAGTAATTGAGATTTTGCTAATTCTCTACCTAACAACCAGCCCCAGATATTTACAATCTTTTAACTTGTAGGAAGAAGGACCCCGGACACAGAGGGAGGAGAGGCCGTCACTAGTCAGTTCACTAACTGATCGACGTATTGATGTTGCTGTTGGGAACCAGAACAAGGTGAAATCAATGGCTACTCAGCTTCTAGCAAAGTTTGAGGAGAACGCTCCTGCCCCTAATGCAGGAATACGCAAACAGGTAAATATAGGGCCCATCCATGTAATCTGTGGGTTCAGTAGCTGCTTGTATGTTGTAAATTCACATCTTTATTTGTGCTTATGGATATAAAACTAAGCTCTATAATTTTAGTTTTAAAAATGTACAAAAAAATTACAAAAAAAACAAATGTGAGCACTGTGCAGTTGTATTGCACAAGTATTGATTTATGTATCTGAACAAATCTGTATTTTGATACTGTCTCTGAGATTATATTTCTTTTGTACTGTTGGTGTTTAGGAAAAAATTTTTTCCCATGGAAAGTCAATTGTGCCTTTTTAGGAAACATTTTTTTATTATAGTACAGTTAAGGGGCATTAAATGTATCTGTTGATGGTGTATATATAGAATTAAGTTCCTCTCTATTCAAATGGAGACAGGACAATTGTGATTCACTGGAGAAGGTCTTTATTATCAGATATGCATACGGAATCATGTAGAAAGTGTAATCTTAAATAATATATAAATAGATGGCGTGGAATTCAGTTATGTAAAATAAAGTAGACTTGTACTTAGTGTGATTTGCAGGTAGTCTGAAAGGTGTACACTAAATCTACACCAGAATTACACACTGTAACAATGAAGCAATGAACACGCTTGTCATTATGCATAACTTCAAAACTGGATCTCTGATGCTAATCAATGCTTTTTGTCCCCATGCATCTATGGTCATAGCAGACCTTAGAGTTATATACACAGTATATCAGCATTTTCTTATCTGACCGCATCAAACACACCAGGTAAATTATTTTTTTTTGGATGACTCTTGGGACTTTCTGATGCACCAACCATCTTTAAGTCTTAAATGTGATTTACTTTATATATATATTTGCATTGATCATAAGGCAGACTTACTGCTGGGGCTAAAATTGTGTTCCACAAGGGCAATGCCCAGTTCTTGGGCAGCTGCAGCAAACATTTTCTGATGTCCTGTAAGGCAGCCATTTGGAGTTCTCCTCACAGCGTTCTGAAACACTATTGGTTGGTTGGTTCCTGTGAAGCTAAACTACAATAGAACAGTTATCTGTTCTTTGTTGGCTTCTATATAAAGCATGGTTTGCTGGCTTTGTGTTTATTTTTTTATTTATTTTATTCTTCCTCATGTCTTGGTTGATGCTACTAGGGTGAGCAAGATGAACTGAAATTAAATGCTTCCAAAATATAAATGGGTTTAGTATCCCTTTTAAGTAGCACTCACCAAGCTTCCCTCCCTTTCATTACTGATTTTTAACATAGATGGTATGTGAGAAGAGTAGGAGTCATGCCCATTTATTAAGGTAAGTTTTCAGGCTTTGGGTTTTTGTCCACCTTCTCAATAAATAGATCAATCATTGGTGAGTGTTAATTTCTGGGGCATCTTTTTTGTAGCTTAGCTTGGAAACCAAGTGTTTCTGCTCTAATTACGTTATTTTTGTGTTTCAAATTCCCTTTGACCTTCTGCTGTAAGTGATATTGCTTGATGGGATGTAGGGTGAATGGCTTTTTGGATTGTTGAAACTAGTTGGATATATTCTTGATCTGAAGTCTGTTTTTTTTTTTATGTTCCGGTTGAGCTGTGTATGACCTTTATATTTTATTTTTGTCATGGTAATTTCCTACCTTCTCCTTTTCTGTTTATAATTTCCAACTGTCTCATTTATACCCAAATCTTGGTTAATTTATTTTATTTATCCTTCTCCCACTTTTACTCCTCATCTTTTTTGTTTTCTCCTATCTTCAATTTTGCTTCTTCCCATCATCTACCTGGCCGTTTCCAAGAAACCCATCCTACCTTATCAAGAGCGCTTGCAATACGAGGCTCTCCACAGGCAGAAAGAACCTCTGTGGAAACAGGTAAACTGCACACTTGGATTGGAGATGGTTGCACACTTTGCTTTGTTGGAGTCCACACTGTGTTTAGACTGTGTTCAGCACCTATGGTTGTGTGTTTGTTAGTGTTTCTCACCCACTCTGTACTGTGAAAGTGTCTGCACAGTTGGACAATAATTTTGTGATGTGCTATTGAAAATCAAAAATGTGGTGTTTTTTTTTTTTAATTTTTATTAAAGACGCACCTTAAAGGACAGTACTTACACCTTGAAATTGTAATATGAATTTTTTAATTCTATGTAATAAAACAACTTTTTTTCCCCATTTCTAAGTAAAAGTGAACATGCCAGGCTATATAAATTTAACCCTGCCACATATCTGTCCCTAACTGGCTTCAGAAAAGAGAGTTAGGTTACAAAATGCAAAACAATTGTTAGTTTACTAACGATATGTCACGGCTGGCTTTGCCTACTTCAGTAACAACTTGCGTGTTAATGCATTCCAAAATCTTTTACACCCTCCTAACATGTCAAAATTAATCTATCTTGAATTTCCATTATCAAAATGTACGCAATTGATAATCACACTTTCTGAGACACCAGCGCATTTTGAAGTAGCCGAGTTTGGGCAGTGTATTATTTTAAATATATCATTTTCTGCAGTCCAGAGCACAAATTAATCACACAATGTAACATAAATGTATTTCAAATTTTAGATAATTTTAGGTTAACATTGGCTAAAATTTTAGCCAGGGGGTGCACCCGCTAAAAAAAGTTCTGGGGAGATCACAGATATGCCAATGTCTTTCACATCATATGGGGGGGGGGGGGGGTGTAATCAAAGGGATATTAAACCCAATTTCTTTTAAAAGATATACCGAGTCCACGGGTTTCATCCTTTACTTGTGGGATATATTCCTCCTGCTAACAGGAAGTGGCAAGAGCACCACAGCAGAGCTGCTATATAGCTCCTCCCCTCAGTCATTCTCTTTGCTTATGCTAGCAATAGGAAGGGTAAAGTTTATGTGGTGATAAAGATAGTTTAGTTTTTCTACAATCAAGATTTTTTTATTTTAAATGGTACCGGTGAGTACTGTTTTTACTCTGGCATGACATAGAAGAAGAATCATGCCTTGAGTCTGATGATCTTAGCAGTAGTAACTAAGATCCATGTTCGTTCTCTCAAGTTTTACTGAGGAAGTACAGTAGAAATCTTCAGTATGGGGGAACGTTTTCTTGCTGCAAGCAATATCAAGGTATGTGCAGTCATTTACATTCTGAGGAGACCTGATATATCAGAATTTGGCTGACATATTTCTCATGCGGGGAAAGGGTAAGCAGTATTCCTTATATTAAAAGGGTGGTACTGTAGTAACCTGTGTATTATTATCCCATTCAAGATAACATGGGATACTTAAGGGCTATGTGATTTTGGACACGGGGGCAGCCTAGGAAACACCTAATGTTACGATTATGGGGTTTGAGGCTGAGTTTAATTTTTCTGTGGGGTTCACATGGCATGTTCATTACAAAAAAAGCAGTGTGTGCATATTTTTACTGTTGAAACGCTTCCCATGCGGTTTTCTCAGTTGTCGGTTCATCAGACATGATGGGCGGGGCCTAATTTCTTTCATGTAATTAGCAAGAGTCCATGAGCTAGTGACGTATGGGATATACATTCCTACCAGGAGGGGCAAAGTTTCCCAAACCTCAAATGCCTATAAATACACCCCTCACCACACCCACAAATCAGTTTTTACAAACTTTGCCTCCTATGGAATGAAGCTTCGGTTGATCAGATTTGCAAAGCAGCAACTTGATCTTCTTTGCATATTTTTACTAAATTCTACCATTTTGATGTGTTTTCTTCTTCTGAAGCAGTTTTTGGTAGAAAAATACTTCAGGCAGCTGTTTCAGTTTGATTTAAACTTTGTTTTGGGTGTGGATTATTTTCAGCGGAATTGGCTGTCTTTATTTTATCCCTCCCTCTCTAGTGACTCTTGCGTGGAAGATCCACATCTTGGGTAGTCATTATCCCATACGTCACTAGCTCATGGACTCTTGCTAATTACATGAAAGAAAACATAATTTATGTAAGAACTTACCTGATAAATTCATTTCTTTCATATTAGCAAGAGTCCATGAGGCCCACCCTTTTTATGGTGGTTATGATTTTTTTGTATAAAGCACAATTATTCCAAATTCCTTATTTTTTATGCTTTCGCACTTTTTTCTTATCACCCCACTTCTTGGCTATTCGTTAAACTGATTTGTGGGTGTGGTGAGGGGTGTATTTATTGGCATTTGAGGTTTGGGAAACTTTGCCCCTCCTGGTAGGAATGTATATCCCATACGTCACTAGCTCATGGACTCTTGCTAATATGAAAGAAATGAATTTATCAGGTAAGTTCTTACATAAATTATGTTTTTGCGCTTCAGTGCACAGTTAGTTTCTGGAGAGGTAGCAGCCATTAGCTCCGGTTGGAACCAGACTGTGAGGCTGTATTTTGGAGTGGGACCGGATCGTTTTGACAGGTCTTGGGGGCAGGTAGGCGCCACAGCAGAGCTGGGCGAGGTGCAGAATCCATTAAGTGAAAATTGTCTGCAGATCGTTTTTACTGCCTAATTTACTAAAAATAAGATTTAACTCTCATTACTTGTGGTGCAATATCAGATAGCACATTAGGCTCTCATATCAACAAAATTATTCATTTTGAATGTCTTTTTAACGACTTTGCAAAACAGTGTACACTTTTTATTCTTAAAGGCTCAGTAACCGTTTTTGTGCTGAATTGTTTTTTTCACATATAATAAAGATTGAGAACGACTTGTGCTGTTACTAGTCTGTACAACATGTCTAACATGGGAACTCAGTGTTCTATGTGTTTAGAAGCCATGGTGGAACCCCCTCTTACATTATGCCCTTCTTGTACTGAAAGGGCCTTACACTGTAGGGATCACATTTTAAATAAAGAAAGTGGGCCTCAGGATGGTTCTCAGTCTGCAGAGAATCAGGATATGCCATCTAATTCTCCCCAAGTGTCACAACCTTTAACGCCCACACAAGTGACGCCAAGTACTTCTAGTGCGTCTACTTCTTTTACTTTGCAAGATATGGCTGCATTTATGTCTACTACCCTTACAGAGATATTCTCTAAACAGCCAGGTTTGCAGGGTAAATGCCATAGGTCAGATATTAATGTAAATACTGACCCCTCTGACGCCTTAGTGGCTATTTCCGATGCACCCTCCCAATGTTCTGATTTGGGGGTAAGGGATTTTATGTCTGAGGGAGAACTTTCAGAGTCAGGAAATTTATTAACTTGTGTCCTTTAAATTCAAATTAGAACACCTCCGCTTATTGTTCAGGGAGGTTCTGGTGACTCTGGATGATTGTGGCCCGATCACGATTCCTCCAGAAAAATTGTGTAAAATGGACAAATATTTGGAAGTACCTACTTATGTTTTTCCGGTTCCTAAGAGAATTTCGGAAATTGTTTTCTCCCCCTCCTAATTTTAAGACAATGTTTCTCATATCTGACACCATGCGGGACTTCTGGCAATTGATTCCCAAGGTGGAGGGAGCTATATCTACTTTAGCTAAACGTACAACTATACCCATTGAGGACAGTTGTGCTTTTAAAGACCCTATGGATAAAAAATTAGAGGGTCTTTGAAAGAAAATATTTGTTCACCAGTCTTTCCTCTTACAGCCTATAGCTTGCATGGTTCCACTAACTACTGCAGCTGCCTTTTGGTTTGATGCCCTGGAAGAGTCTCTGAAGGTTGAGACACCTTTAGAGGACATTTTAGACAGAATTAAGGCTCTTAAACTAGCAAATTCTTTTATGACTGATGCTGCTTTTCAACTTGCAAAATTAGCAGCGAAAAACGCAGGCTTTGCCATTGTATAGCGTAGAGCGTTATGGCTAAAGTCATGGTCGGCTGATGTATTGTCTAAATCTAAGCTTTTATCTATTTCCTTCAAAGGTAAGACCGTATTCGGGCCTGAGTTGAAGGAAATAATCTCTGACATTACTGGAGGTAAGGGTCACACCCTACCTCAGGACAAGTCCCTCAAGATGAGGAGTAAACAAAATAATTTTCGTTCCTTTCGAAATTTTAAAGGAACATCCTCTGCTTCCTCTTCCTCCACTAAGCTGGAAGGGAACATTGCTCCATCCAAGGCGGTCTGGAGACCTAACCAGGCCTGGAATAAAGGTAAACAAGTCAAAAAGCCCGTTGCTGCTACCAAGACAGCATGAAGGGGCAGCCCCCGATCCGGGACCGGATCTAGTAGGGGGCAGACTCTTTCTTTGCTCAGGCTTGGGCAAGGGATGTACAGGATCCCTGGGCATTGGAAATTGTGACCCAGGGGTATCAGTTGGAATTCAAGGACTCCCCCCCCCCCCCCCCCCCCCCCCAGGGGAAGATTTCATCTTTCACGATTGTCTGTAGACCAGACAAAAAGAGAGGCGTTCTTACGCTTTGTAAAAGACCTCTACACTATGGGTGTAATTTGCCCAGTTCCAGATTGGGAACAGGGGCAGGGGTTCTATTCAAATCTATTCGTGGTTCCCAAAAAGAGGGAACCTTCAGACCGATTTTAGATCTTAAATGTCTAAACAAGTTTCTCAGTCTCGTCGTTCAAGATGGAGACTATTCATACAATTTTGACAATGATCCAGGAGGGTCAATACATGACCACGGTGGACCTGAAGGATGCGTACCTTCACATTCCTATCCACAAGGATCATCATCCGTTCCTGCGATTTGCATTTCAGGACAAACATCATCAGTTTGTGGCCCTTCCCTTCGGGTTGGCCATGGCTCTCAGGATCTTCACAAAGGTTCTAGGGTCTCTTCTAGCGGTTCTCAGGCCGCGAGGCATAGCGGTGGCGCCCTATCTGGACGATATCTTGATCAAGGCGTCAACCTATCATCTGTCCAAATCTCACACGGACATAGTGTTGTCATTTCTGAGAAGTCATGGTTGGAAAGTGAATGTAGGAAAAAGTTCACTAGTTCCACAGACAAGAGTTCCATTCCTGGGAACTCTGATAGACTCGGTAGATATGAAAATATTTCTGACAGAGGTCAGAAAATCAAAGATTCTAAATACTTGCTCTGCAGTCCATTCATCGGCCATCAGTGGCTCAGTGTATGGAAGTTATTGGACTAATGGTAGCAGCAATGGATATCATCCTGTTTGCTCGCTTTCATCTCAGACCACTACAACTGTGCATGCTCAGTCAGTGGAATGGGGATTATGCGAATTTATCACCTCAGATAAATCTGGACCAAGAGACCAGAGACACTCTTCGGTGGTGGTTGTCGCAGGTCAATCTGTCCCAAGGGATGTGCTTCCGCAGGCCATCTTGGGTAATAGTAACGACGGACGCCCGTCTTCTGGTGTGCAGTCTGGAATTCCCTGAAGGCTCAGGGTGTGTGGACTCAGACGGAGTCTCAATTGCCAATCAATATTCTGGAACTGAGAGCGATTTTCAACGCGCTGCTAGCGTGGCCTCAGTTGGCTTTGGCCAAATTCATAAGATTCCAGTTGGACAATATCACGACTGTGGCATATATCAATTATCAGGGGGGAACAAGGAGTTCTTTAGCGATGATAGAAGTATCAAAGATAATTTGATGGGCAGAGGCTCACTCTTGCCATCTGTCTGCGATCTATATCCCAGGAGTAGAAAACTGGGAAGCGGATTTTCATCCGGGGGAGTGGGAACTCCATCCGGAGGTGTTTGCACAATTGATTCAGCAATGGGGCACACCAGAATTGGATCTGATGGCATCTCGACAGAATGCCAAACTTCCACGCTACGGGTCCAGGTCAAGGGATCCCCAGGCTGTACTGATAGATGCTCTAGCAGTACCTTGGTCGTTCAACCTGGCTTATGTGTTTCCACAGTTTCCTCTCCTTCCTCGTGTGATTGCCAGAATCAAACAGAAGAGGGCTTCAGTAATTCTAATAGCACCTGCGTGGCCACGCAGGACCTGGTATGCAGATCTAGTGGATATGTTGTCTCTGCCACCGTGGAGACTACCATTGAGATAGGATCTTCTCATTCAAGGTCCTTTCCAGCATCCAAATCTCACTTCTCTGCAGCTGACTGCTTGGAGATTGAACGCTTGATTTTATCTAAGCGGGGTTTCTCTGAGTCGGTCATTGATACCTTGATTCAGGCTCACAAGCAGGTCACTAGAAAAATTTACCATAAGATATGGCCTAAATATCTTTCTTGGTGCGGATCCAAGGGATACTCATGGAGTAAGATTAGGATTCCTAGGATTTTGTCTTTTCTCCAAGAAGGATTGGAGAAGGGATTATCAGCTAGTTCCTTGAAGGGACAAATTTCTGCTTTGTCAATTTTGCTTCACAAGCGTCTGGCAGATGTCCCAAATGTTCAGGCTTTTTGTCAGGCTTTAATCAGAATCAAGCCTGTGTTTAAACCAATTGCTCCGCCACGGAGTTTGAATTTAGTTCTTAATGTTCTTCAAGGGGTTCCGTTTGAACCCATGCATTCCAAAGATATTAAACTGTTATTTTGGAAAGTTTTTTGTTTTTAGTAGCTATTTCTTCGTCTCGAAGAGTTTCTGAGCTTTCTGCGTTGCAATATGATTCCCCTTATCTTATATTCCATTCTGATAAGGTGGTTTTGCGGACTAATCCTGGATTCCTTCCTAAGGTTGTTTCAAATAAGAATATTAATCAGGAAATTGTGGTTCCTTCCCTGTGTCCTTATCCTTCCTCTAAGAAGGAACGTTTGTTACATAATTTGGATGTGGTTCGCTCTTTAAAATTTTATTTACAAGCGACCAAGTATTTCCAACAAACATCTTCCCTGTTTGTTGTTTATTCTGGGAAGCGTAGGGGTCAAAAAGCTACGGCTACCTCTCTCTCTTTTTGGCTGAGAAGCCTCGTCCGCTTGGCATATGAGACTGCTGGACAGCAGCCCCCTGAAAGGATTACTGCTCATTCCACTAGAGCTGTGGCTTCCACTTGGGCTTTTAAGAACGATGTTTCTGTTGAACAGATTTGTAAGGCTGCGACTTGGTCCTCCCTTCATACTTTTTACAAATTTTACAAATTTGATACTTTTGCTTCTTCTGAGGCTATTTTTCAGAGAAAGGTGCTTCAAGCAGTGGTGCCTTCCGTTTAGGTTCCTGTCTTGTCCCTCCCTTTCATCCGTGTCCTAAAGCATTGGTATCCCACAAGTAAAGGATGAAACCCGTGGACTCGGTATATCTTGTAAAAGAAAAGGAAATTTATACCGAGTCCATGGCCCACCCTGTCATTTCGGGACAGGATTTATTTTTTTTATAAACTTCAGTCACCTCTGCACCTTGTTCTTTCCCTTTCTCTTCCTATACCTTCGGTCGAATGACTGGGGGGAGGAGTTAGGGGAGGAGCTATATAGCAGCTCTGCTGTGGTGCTCTTTGCCACTTCCTGTTAGCAGGAGGAATATATCCCACAAGTAAAGGATGCAACCCGTGGACTCGGTATATCGTAAAAGAAATTTGATCAGGTAAGCATACATTTCCTTTTTTTTTCTTTCATGATTCAGGTAGAGCAGGCGATTTCAAGCAACTTTTTAATTTACTTCTATTATCAATTTTTCTTCGCTCTCTTAGTATCTATATTTGAAAAAGCAGGAATGTAAGCTTAGGAGCTGGTTAGCGCTTGCTGAATGGCGGCTACATTGGCAAGTCTGCAAAAACATCATATAATTGCAAGGTGTATACTGTTCCTTTACAATTGCTTTATGTTGTACAAAGAAGTGCCATTACTACATGACTAATTTTAAATCTCTAGACCCAGTTGTGGTGTTTTATTATTTTGGATAGTTTAATTGGTTTCATTTTGCTTTACAGCAAGCTTCCATTTTGTTTTCATGTTCATCACAGCAGCATATAAAGCTGGATATAAATCGGTACCATTGTGTTAATATTAAACCAGGAACTTCAAACAGTTAATCGAGATCCTTCTTAATTCTGTCCTCTTGCCTTTCACCAAATATAGTTTTTTTTCCTTTTAAAGAGACAATGTTGTGTGTTTTTTTGTCTCCTGTTTTGTGTGTCCCCTATGATCTGTTTTACCTGCTGTAGTGTATTAAAGTAATGGTAAAGTTCATTGATTTATATGAACAAAATTTGTAATAAAGTAAACGATGGGCACTTTCATTCATGAAAATCACTGTAAACGCTAAATTATATAATTACCCTTTCATGCTATACATTGCGCCGTTACGTTTCCCGCAGCACATACTGTGTTTAATAATGAAGCATGCTGTAGCTAATCGTATTGCGCCCCCTTTGGCGTCCAGCAAGTTAATAAGAACGCCCCTGGTTTTGACACCAAAATGGGTGCAGTACGATTTTGGCTACAGCATTATTCGTCATTGAACATTGAAATAGAGTATGTGTTTCGGGCAGAGGAACGGCACAATGTGTAACATTAAAGGGTAATTATTTATATAATTTAGGGTTTACAATGATTTTCATGAATGAAAGTGCCCATCATTTACTTTTTTATTACACATATTGTTAATATAATCAATGAACTTTACCATCACTTTAAATAGTTAACAAATATATGTTTTAATTTTATTTTTCATTTGAAATAGCCAATTTTGCCTGTTTTATCCCCACTTGCACTAAACATTTCAATACTTATGTACTGGTTATAGAAAAGCTAAGTAAACAAGAACATTTAGAAGAAATCCCATTAGGGGGTGAAACAGAGAGATGCTGAAATATTAATTTTCCATTGTTGTCTCTAAGGGCTCTATTTACAAAGAGATGAATTATAGGTGATCTATGCATTATGAAGGGCCAAATCAAGTAAATATCTCCTGCAAAGAGAGTTAGCCTTGCATAATGCATAGTTAATGCTGCATACAATTTACCTGCAGTTCTCATATTTTAGCTGAATTGTCCAAATAATTGACTATGCAATGTGCAGGGCTGGCAGGCATTGAAATGTTTCATTTCACCTGTCATTCATCTCTTAAAGGGATAGTAAAGTCAAAATTAAACTTGCAGGATTCAGATAGATTTTGTATGCAAAACACTGTTACCATTATTTGTGTGTGTATATATATATATATATATATATGTATATATATATATGTATGTATATATATATATATATGTATATATAGATAGATACACACACAGACACACAATGCTTGTCACTAGATTTTAGTCATATAATTTTCTTGTTCTAAAAATATTTGCTTCTAATTTCATATGTACATTCCTTTCTTTTTTGTTTTTTTTATAACAGGGACATGAAACCCATTTTTTGTTTCAGGATTCAGATAGAGCATACAGTTAAACAAATTTTCAACTTATTTCTTTTACATTATCTTCATTCAGTTGATATAATTTCCTTCCATAAGGAAGGGAGAGTCCACGACTTAATTCCTTACTGTTGGGAAATACAACACCTGGCCATCAGGAGGAGGCAAAGACAACCCAGCCAAAGGCTTAAATAATTATTTCACGTAAATGGCAAGAGTCCATGAGCTAGTGACGTATGGGATATACATTCCTACCAGGAGGGGCAAAGTTTCCCAAACCTCAAAATGCCTATAAATACACCTCCCACCACACTCTCACACCTTAGTTTTACAAACTTTGCCTCCTATGGAGTAAAGGGACAGATTTCAGCCTTTTCGGTGCTGTTACACAAGAAGCTAGCGGAGCTTCCTGATATTCAGTCTTTTGTTCAGGCTCTGTCCAGAATCAGACCGGTATTTAGACCTTCTGCTCCTCCTTGGGCTTGAACTTGGTTCTTAAGGTTTTCCAGAGAGATCCGTTCGAGCCTATGCATGCGCTTGACATTAAGATTCTCTCTTGGAAGGTTCTGGTTTTTTTTGGCTATTGCATCGGCTCACAGAGTCTCTGAGTTAGCAGATAACGGGTTTTCCAAAGAAACGACTTTTAGTCACTAATATGGGGAACATGTAAACCGGGTTGCTGGACTCAGAACGCGCCTTTCTTTGGAAAACCCATTATTTGAATTCAATTACCTTTAGAACTGTGGTGATTACTCAGACATTTGTACACCACTCCAGTATTGCACCTAGATAGTTTAATTGTTGTGAGGTTAATCCTCTTTTTTTCTTAGAATAGCTTACTGTGCAATCCGTGAGCCTTTTCTGGTGTGCCTGAGGTTTTTTACCCTACCTTTTCTTTACTAGTTCCACCGTTTTCCTTAGACTGCCTGAATACTATACTTAGTATTACCTTATTTGTTGTGAGGTTTATCCTCTTGCTCGCACATATAGATTATTTTTGTGCAGCCTATTACTTATACATACTAAGTTTAGGTATCATCCCCTTCTACTATTAGGATCACCTATATATGGATTTCCTATATATGATAAATACCTGGGTTTGCTGGTACTTTCTTTTTTGTATTTCAGTTTTTAATCTAAGTTTGATATACACCTACACTGTTAGTTTCTTATTGTTAATAGTATTCAATAAATGTTAAGTTTTAATCTGTAAACCTCCTTGGCGGTCTTTCCTGCCTTATACTGTTGCTCTAGCTTATCTCTTTTGAGTGCTCTAGAGTCCATCTTTCGCTCCCTGTTTTATTACTCTCTGATTAGGACAGTGAGTACCCCCACCACATAATATAAGTTTATAAGGGTTATTATACCCAATCTGCATTTCTGAAAGTATATCTGACAATGGATTCTTTCTGGTAAATCATTTTATTCATGGGGCAGTAATAGATCATATTTCCCTTTCTATTTAAGGTCACTCTATCTGCTAGTTCCCTGAAGGGACAGATATCGGCCCTGTCTGTGTTACTGCACAAGAGATTGGCTGAGCTTTCGAATGTGCAGTCCTTTAAGACTCTGACTAGGATCAAACCTGTGGTTAGATCTTGGGCTCCGTCTTGGAACCCCAATCTTGTTCTTCGTGTTTTGCAGCAGGCTCAGTTTGAGCCTATGCATACTGTTGATATTTAAATTGTTTTCTTGGGAGGTTCTTTTTTTGTTGGCTATTGCCTCTGCGTGCAGAGTTTGAGATTTTTGCTTTGCAATGTGACCCCCCCCCCTTATCTTGTTTTCAATGCTGATAAGGCGGTTTTACATACTAGTTGGATCATAACATTAATCAAGAAATTGTTGTTCCTTCCTTGTGTCCTAATCCTTCAGCGAAGGAACGCTTGCTTCAAAATCTAGATGTGATTCGTGCCTTGAAGTTCTATCTTCAGACTACTAAGGAATTCAGATATTCTTCCTCTTTGTCATCTATACGGGGAATGGTAAGGGGCAGAAGGCTACTACAACTTCCCTATCTTTCTGGTTGAGGAGTGTCATCCGCTTAGCTTATGAGACAGCGGGCGACAGCCTCCTGAGAGGATAACGGCTTATTCCACTAGAACAATGGCCTCCTCCTGGGCTTTTAAGAATGAAGCCTCTATGGATCAGATTTGTAAGGCGGCTACCTGGTCCTCCTCATACACTTTTTTTCCCTAAATTTTACAAGTTTGATGTGTTTGCTTTCGGGAGAAAAGTTTTGAAGGCTGTGTTACCCTCAGAATAGGGTCCTCCTCTTTTTTTTTTTGTTCCCTCCCGTTATTCCTTCAGTGTCCTCTGGAGCTTGGGTATAGTTTTCCCAACAGTAAGGAATGAAGTCGTGGACTCTCCCTGCCTTATGGAAGGAAAACTTAATAATAATTTATCATTTCAGGGGTGAAGATAAAGTGAAGACAAATTGACCTTCTTCACGGATGATATCTTATTTACTATTACCAAACCGCTCCTATCCCTCCCAAATTTATATAAGGAGCTAAATAAATTTTCTGTAATCTCAGGTTACCGAGTTAATTTAGATAAATTTGAAATGCTACCTATAGAAATCCCTCCCACATGAAGAAGCTAATAGAAATTAACTTGGAACTAGGACAAGCCAAATACTCTCTAAAATATTTAGGAATACAGCTAGCGGCACAGATTCAACTTTTATATAAATTAAATTATACCCCACTCTTCAAATCTATCAGGAAAGATCTTCTAAAATGGAGGAGTTGTAATTTCTCCTGATTGGGACGTGATTAAGATGAATATATTACTGCAACTCTTATACCTCTTTAGAGCCCTCCCAATTTAAAATTAGTTATCCTGAATTAGCATCCATCCAATTGGCAATTTTAACATTTACTAGAGGGAAAAAGTCAGCCAGGATTTCCAATATAATAATGACAAAACATAAGACTTTAGGGGCCTGTGAGTACCTAACTTATTGGAATATTATAGAACAGCTCAATTAGCTCGAGACACTTTAATCGGTAGATCAGAATTAGCTGCTATATGGATAAAAATAGAGGCAGATTTGGTGGGGTGGGAAGCCCACAATGCAATTCTATGAGACAATAAACCATTGGCTGGCCAAGGGGCTGACAGGGAATGCCTATCAGATATCTATTGGTGAGGGAACTTCGGAGGGACATAGACAAATGGGAGAATAAGGGCCAATATCGGGTAGCAGACCTATTAATACACAATAAAATTGTGACATTTTCTCAACTTCAGGAAAAAACATTTCCTATTAAGATACATTGGTATTTATACCTTCAGATAACCTCTTCCCTGACTAAATTCCTTAAGACCATTCCTGGCCAAACTAAGACCGCTCTAGAAAATATTTGTACATCCCGAACCAGGCCAAAACACACTATATCCAGGCTATATATTCAAAAAACTGGAGACTCGCCTAAGAACTCAGTAATGCTTAAGTGGGAAGCAGACCTAGAGATTTCTATAGATAAAAAAACATGGGATGAGGTTTTTGTTTTGGCCTCGGGGGGCTTACTGAGCGCGGACCTAAGAGAGAATTTGCTAATGACAATGTTCAGATGGTATCTGACCCCTCTGCGAACTTCACATATGGATCATAAGTCCAGGTTATGCTATAGGGGGTGCAGAGAGGTAGGTACATATAAACATATGTGGTTGGAATGTGGGGAAGTTCAGACCATCTGGAGATCACTCTCATCAATGCTTAGTTACATTCTAGATGAACAGGTTCAACTCACTATCACACAAGCATTACTTCATAAACGTATCCAGAAGTTTAATAAACCCATAAACACTTATCAAAATTGTATGTACGATGACAAGATCTTGCATAGCAAAATACTGGATTGGCATTCTATCATCGTTTGAAATAAAAAATAAAATACACCACACACACACAATGTATGAATTGGCAGCTTGGTCACTGGGAATGAAGGAAGCCAATGATCAAATATGGTTTTACTGGAATCTTAGAGATGGAACTGGCTACCCCAGATAGATTTTCAGCTTCCAAGCAGTAGTTATATAGCCTAAGTTGCCTCAAGATCTATAGGTGAGCTCCCACTACTTATCTAATGATTATTATGACACAGTCTCTGGCACCCAACCCTTGCTAGTTATTCTTTTGTTTTTGTTTTCTTTTTATCAAGATGTTATTGTTTATATATTTAGCTTTCCTAATCCCCCCCGCCCCCCCTTTTTACTGTAACATTTGAAAAATGAGTTATCCTTCCCCAGATATATCCATGATATTGAATGTTGCCTTGTATGACAATTGGATTATCAGGAAGAATATGTGGCTGTTGTTTCTTGAGGCTTAATGTAAAAAGTCGTTGACTACAATTTTCACATGATTCTGTTTACACATGTATTTATACCCATTGTCAAGGAATGACTTGATTTTATTGTATTACAAATAAAATGGTTTAATAAGATTTAAACATAAATAATTTATCATGTTCTTAATGAGATTGTTCAATTGGATTAGCTAATATGGCCACTGGCAACAAAGTTAAAGCAAATACATTTTTGCTCTGTAAAAAATAAAAGTATACTGCAAACATTCAATGCTGCTAGGTTATTTTACTACTAATTATCTGTGACTTACAACAAGTTATTGCCTTCTACCTAGATATACGTTTGGAGATAACATTTTAAAATATATTTTTTCATTTTCACCCTTAGATAGTTGTCTTTAATTATCTGTTAATGTTCCTTTGTCAGAGCTGTAGACTTAAAGGGACAGTCTAGTCAGAATTAAACTTTCATGATTCAGATAGGGGATGTAATTTTAAACAACTTTTCAATTTATTTTTATCATCCAATTTGCTTTATTCTCTTGGTATTCTAAGTTCAAAGCTAAACCTAGGTAGGCTCATATGCTAATTTCTAAGCCCTTGAAAGCCGCCTCGTTTCAGAATGCATTTTGATAGTTTTTCATAGCTAGAGGGCGTTACTTCACGTTACCTAGGAGTCAGCACTGATTGGCTAAAATACACGTCTGTCAAAGGAAAAGGAATAAGGGGGCAGTCTGCAGAGAGAGTAATCACATAGACTTAGACTAATTTAGATTAGTGACTCTTAAATCATCTACATTTAAGATCTTTCTTAAACAAAAATATTTTTCCCCCTCTTCCATCTAAAATTAAATGTTTTTAAATGTATTACAACACTATTCTATTTTTAAAGTTATCCCTGGGCTATAAAAAGTTGGTGTATTTGTAGGAGCTGTTAAAAAAAACACTAGACACCTCTTGCTTTATTTTTTGTGTGTAAACATTGTACTTTCTCCCACTCTCACTGGAGAGGCCATAAAGAAAACTCTAACTTTCAATTACTGAAAATCAAACAGCTGAAATAGGCAGTTTGCAGCATTTTGAAAACTTAGGCTATATAGTTTGCTTTATGACCTCTAAGGAATGTGGAATTTTTATACAAAAGGAAGATGTCTTTCACATCCCTTAAAATTTAATCAGCTTTAAAGGGACACTGAACCCTCATTTTTTCTTTTGTGATTCAGATACAGCATGCAATTTTAAGCAACTTTCTAATTTACTCCTATTACATTTTTCTTCATTCTCTTGGTATCTTTATTTGAAAAGCAAGACTGTAAGTTTAGATGCTGGCCCATTCTTGGTGAACATCCTGGGTTGTTCTTGCTGATTGGTGGATTAATTCAACCGACCAATAAACAAGGGATGTCCAGGGTCTGAACCAAAAAATAACTTAGATGCCTTTTTCAAATAAAGATAGCAAGAGAACAAATAAAAAATGATAATAGGAGTAAATTAGAAATTTGCTTAAAATTGCATGCTCTATCTGAATCACGAAGGAAAAAAATTAGGTTCAGTGTCCCTTTAACTTGATGTTTTTCACACAAAATATTGTAATCATGTTTAGCAGCCGCTATTTCATATACATGATAGAAAAAACAATTTATGCTTCTTTTTTAGATGTAGGCATTTTGTGCTTTATCTATCTATAGTTGAAATTCTTTGTCTATTAATAGTTGACCTTCAGGTACACATTGGACAAACCTGCAGTTTTTAGGGGCAGTCAATGGTTACCATCTTACGTCTTTTTTTTCCCCTACCCTCTTTTCTCTGACAAAGCCCAGGAATAACCACCGTTCTCGGACTTGCCCTAAAAAGATCATCACCCTGTATTCGTCTGTACCTTACTCAGTCCTGCAGGTGACTTGGGCTGCATGCTCGTGGGGCACACGGCTTCTTGCTGGTTCCATACTCCAGGTCTCTAAGAAACAAACCAGCCCTGATGTGCCCATCCCCTGATGTGCATTACTGGGGTCACTTGCACTGTAATTGTATTTTTTAGCTGAGAAAGTGACTAGTTCTGCCTGTTCATCTCAGACTGTACTTTACCCTCCTGTCAGGCAGTCCAGTAATTCTGAACATAATTAGCCCTGACATCTAGAACAGCATTTTTTGATAATAGTTTTGGTAAATTTATCCTTATGTCTTTGGTGAATAGGTTGGGGTTAGTCCCTTTTGTGGCTTGTGCACATTGGTATACCTGGTGCTGGCACTGAGCTATATTTGCTTGTAACAAACAGTCTTAATCTCAAATAATTCACATTGAGTTTAGAATTAGATGCCCATTTATACATTAACACCACTTGCAGCTTTGCAGCTCTTAACTCTTCACCAGAAAGGATTGTTCTTACCTGACTTCCATATACAGTTTTCTATATCTTTTCAGTACTTCCTGTCTCATCCTTTGCCAGTCTTGTTTTTTTTGTGTGTCCTCCGTTATGTTTCCTGACTGTCTTGTCTGTCCACATAAACATTCTGCTTTAGCTTGCAATTTTGAGCATTGCCCTTTACACCTGGCACATATGCCAATGTTTGGCATTGCTGAGTGAAATACCCACCTACAGTCCTTCATTGTTCATGAATTTATCATTCATTTTATTTATTCCTTCATTCTTTCTATCCTGTTCACAGAAAAACCTGGTGTCCACGAGTGACCGTGGAGAGCAGTGTCCCAGCCCGGACAGGGTAAACAGCATGGTTTTGGCATGCTTGCTCACCACATGGCTAAGATATAGGAGCTATTGGTTTTTGCTCACTGATTAGAAATGTGAACACTTCAATTAAATATTGCTTTTTGCACTGGGTGGTTTTAAAGGCTATGGCATTTCATATTATTTTTGCCACATAAAGAATAATTGCTTCTTAATATCTATATATAAAAAACTGTAGATGAAAGTTATGAACTGCTACCCAACATGCTGTAATGTTTAATGTGTATATTTCTTTCTAATGGCAGTGAGAGTCCACAAATTCATTACTTGTGGGACTACAACACCTGTCCACCAGGAGGAGATAAAGACACCCCAAGCAAAGCTTCCCTCCCTCTTCCCCTAACCTCCCAGTAATTCTTTGCCTCGTCTACAAGGAGGATAGCAGAGAGAGGTGCTCTGCTGAAGATGGGGTTATTAGTTCTTTAATGGATTGTTTCCAGCAAGAAAGGAATGAGGTGTATATCAGTAGCCAAGTAATTCTCTTAATAAGAGTTTTGGTGAAATTTAGACACTGGATGTCCCATGCCTCCTTCCAGTTTTTTTTGCTAAACTCCTTTAGGCAAACAGTGTTAGTTACACTGCTTTTCCTTTATATCCACAGGTTTCTGTCAGATATGAAGATACTGTCAGACCTGGAATCTGCTGTGCCTGCACTATGGCAGAGGATAAGAAGACTTCTAAGAGTACGTGATTACCCCTCTCATCCTTGTTAATGGCTTGTTGCCTTGCCTTGGGACACCTTATACTAATATTTAAGGATCTTATTATGGAACCAAGGATCGGGTCATGTAGGGGCAGACTCTTTCAGGAAACCTGGTGTTAGAATGTTCAGGACCCTTAGGTTCTGGATGTCATGTCCCACGAATACAGAATAGGTTTTAAATTTCGTCCTCCATGGGGCAGATTCCTGGATTCCAGACTTTCTGAAAACCCAGAGAAGAGAGAGGCTTTCCTGATGTGTGTAGAGGACCTCGTATCCATGGGGGTGATTGTCCCAGTTCCCAGATCAGAATGAGGACAAGGATTTTATTCAAATCTGTTCATAGTTCCCAAGAAAGGGGGGGGGGGGGACCTTTCGCCCTATCCTAGATCTGAAATGTCTTAACGAATTTCTGAGAGTTCTTTCATTCAAGATGGAAACTTTCAGGTCTATCCTTTCCTTAGTTCAGGAGGGGCAGTATATGACCACTATAGATTTAACAGATTCATACTTTCACATTCCCATCCACAGAGATCATCAGTTTCTGAGGTTCGCCTTCTTGACTATCAATATCAGTTCATAGCCCTGTCGTTTGGTCTAGTAAAGGCAAGAATATTCACATAAGTCATGGTAGCTCTTCTTGTAGTAGTCAGGTTACAAGGAATAGCTGCAGCTTCTTACCTGGACGATATCTTGATTTAGGCTCCCTCTTTACCTTTAGCAAACTCTTAACACCGAGAGACTTCTGGGGGTGGAAAATTGGGAAGTGGATTCCCTGAGCAGACAGACTCTACATCCTGGGGAAAGTTCTATGAATCAGGAAGTATTCCACAAGATCTCCCGCAGGTGGGGGTTTTCTGGAGATAGACCTAATGGCCTCCCGTTTGTATGCCAAACGGCCATGATACGGATTGAGATTGAGAGATCCTTGTGCAGAGCTGGTGAACACGCTAGCAGCTCCATGGAATTTCAATCTTGCATATCTTTTTTTTTTTTTTTTCCCCCCCTCCATTTTCTCTTCTTCGGGTGTTAGTCCCTGTAGGGCCACACAGGACTTGGTATGCAGATCTTGTAAGGATGTCATCTGCTCCTCCCTGGAGGCCGGATCTTCTTCTTTAGGGTCCTTTCTTTCACCAAAATCAAGTTTCTCTGAATCTAACTGATTGGAAATTGAACACTTAGTGTTGTCTAAGAGAGGATTCTCTAAGAATGTTATTGATACTTTGGTGCAGTCTCGTAAACCAGTGACCAGACGCATTTATCATAAAGTGTGGAGAACATATTTGTCTTGGTGTGAAGAACGAGGATTTCCTTGGCATAAAGTGAAGATTCCTCCTATTCTGTTGTTTCTTAAAAGATTGGAGAAAGGCTAGTCAGCTAGTTCCCTTAAGGGTCGGATTTCGGCCCTTTCTGTTTTGTTATATAGAAAGTTGGCTAGGTTGCAGATGTTCAGTCTTTTGTTCAGGCTCTTGTTAGAGTTAGGCCTGTTTGAAACCTGTTGCTCCTCCATGGAGCCTTAATCTTGTTCTTCGTGTTCTTCAATATGCTCCGTTTGAGCCTATGCATTCTCTTGATGTTAAACTTTTATCTTGGAAAGCTTTGTTCTTGTTGGCTTTTTCTTCTGCTTGTAGACTTTCGGAATTGTCTGCCCTATGGTGTGAGGCGCCTTATATTTCATGCGGACAAGGAGATGCTGCGTACTATGATAGGGGGTTTGCCTAAGGTTGTTTCTCACAATATTAACCAGGAAATTGTAGTTCCATCCTTTTGTCCTAATTGTTTGCTGCATAATCTGGATGTTGTTAGAGCTTTAAAGTTCTACCTCCATGCTACCAAGGAATTTTGTCAGTCCTCATCTTTGTTTATTTTGCATTCTGGAAAGCTCAGGGGTCAGAAGGCCTCTGCGGTTACTCTTTCTTTTTGGCTACGAAGTTTGGTTCATATGGCATAAATTGAAGCAGATCAACAGCCTCCTTCAAGGATCATTGCTCATTCTACTTGTGTAGTGGGTTATTCTTGGGCCTTTAAGAATGAAGCTTTAGTGGAACAGATCTGTAAGGCTGCTACGTGGTCCTCATTGCACACCTTCACTAAATTTGACAAATTTGATGTTTTTTGCCTCGGCTGGGGCTTCTTTTTGGAGAAAAGTTCTTCAAGCGGTGGTGCTTTCTATTTAGGACTGCCTTTTTTTTTTTTCTTCCCCTTCCTGATCATTTTGTGACCTTCTCAATTTGTGGACTTTCACTGCTATTAGAAAGAATACATAATTATAAATTTATTTTCTTTTTCTGCAGAGTGAGTCCACAAACCCGCCGTAAAATTCTGTAGTGGCGGGCAGTCTTCTGGCACCTCTGCACCCCTTGTATCTCTCTACTTTTCCTTATCCTCAGCTCGAATTGCTGAGAGGGTAGGGGAAGTGTGAGGGATATTTGAAGCTTTGCTTGGGGTGTCTTTGCCTTCTCCTGGTGGCCAGGTGTTGTATTCCCACAAGTAATAAATTAATTTGTGGACTATCACTGCCAAAAATATATATATTTTTTTTATCAGGTAAGCATAAATTTAGTGTGTGTGTATATATGTAGTATGTATAATGATAAAACAGCAAACTTAGTAAGATAACGTAAAGCTTGTGAAACCTGCTATGTGCTCTTAGGTTTCGGGTCTGGAAAATCCAATTAAATTACAGAAAAGGGGCAAAATAAAGAATGAAAGTGTATTGCAAAGTTTTTTTGTTTTTTTTTGGGGGGGGGGGGTGGTTCTGTGCATAATGTCAAAGTGAAATTTTATGATTCAGGCAGAGCAGCAATTTTAAACAACTTTCTTCTTTACTTCTATTTTCAATATTGCTTGTTATCATGGTATCCTTTATTGAAGAGTAAATCTAGGTAGGCTCTTCTCAAGAAAGTGTGTATTTTGTACTCTCTAGCAGCATTATTTGTAACAATGTATAACAAAGCTACAAACAATATTGCAAAACACTGCTGCCATACAAAAAACACACACAAGTTATGAGCCCGCCTAGATTTACCCTTCAATAAAGGATAACATGAGAACATGTTCTGATTTTCAGACTCCAAACCAAGCCCCAAAGTTGTAGATGTATACTGATATCTACAGACTTCTGGTTGTGTAATGGTTCTTTTCATATGCAGGGGAGAGGGGGAGTACCTGCCTTTTCTGCTTTCCCATCCTAAACTTATCAGCAGTGCTAACTGGCAGCTTCTAAGTAAGTTTATTAAAGGTTTTATACGGGATTATTCTTCTTTATAGTAGAGCCTATTACATGCTGTTATATGAAAACTGGTGTATACTGTCCCTTTAAAGAGTAATACTAGATCCATGTGTGTCTAGCCATTTGGCAGCAATGTTTTCAACAATGTAAATAGCAATGTTATACATGATTGCAAACACTGCTGCCATAGAATGCTGATGACCCGCCTATGTTTACTCTTCAACAAATTATACAAAAAGAACAATGGAAATTTGGTGGTTCAAGTAAACTGAAAAGTTGTTTAGAATTGCGTACTCGATCTGTATTGTTGGTTTAATTTTTACTTTACTGTCCTTTTTAAAGTATAGAACCATTTTCCTTTCATCAGTATTTTTATTTTCTGCAAGTTAGTAGAATTCCTAAAGAACATCTGCTAAGCAATCAGCTGTTTGTTGAGATATTAGCTGCTTGAATTTTGAAATTACATTGGGGTAGATTCCAGTCTTGTTGCCAGCAGCACAGTTTTTTTTAATTATTCACCAATATAACCTGAGATATGCAGACTGGGTAACAAAATAATCATTTTATAAGTCCCAAGGTAATTAGTCTATACTAATATTGACTGTGCAGGGCAAAGGACAAGGCATGGTAATGGTCAGAGTTCAGGCCAATGCCAGAGTCCTTATTTAGGCAAAGCAGAGTAATCCAGTTCAAGGGTTTTCTTCAGAGAGCTGGGAAACAAGATGGCTCTCAGAAAACTCTTCTTTGCACAGAGAATGGGGCGTGGTCACCAGATTAAATCACTACTGCATAACACACTTGCAGAGGCCATTTAATGCACTGATTTGCCAGGGGCACACCCATCAGTGATAACATTCTTGACTAACCCGTTGCAGTGTTATAAAGTATTATTTGCCTGTAAATTCAGTATTAACGTATTTTGGGTGGAATGGAATGTTTAGACTGTGGCCCCATAGTTCTCTCTTTGTCAGACACACTCCTAATATCTAATTCCTGATCAATCTCTTATACAACAGCTTGACTCAGAGACCCTTCGCCGTACCCCTCTTGACCAGTGGCAGCAATCCCTCACCCTGCGCTCCTCCGACCGCCCCTCCTCCCCTTCATCTGACTCCATCCGACAGGTAGCATGATTCTCCGTGCACTTAGGCAGCCAAGGGCTGTATCACGTGCACACAGCTGGTGTGTGCAGTGATTGGTGTGTGCGGGCTTTGGCTTGTTTTTTGTTGTACATATGTTGTGAGCACAAGTAGAGACTGACAAGCATGGTGTTTATTGAATTCTACTAAACAACAATGCAAAAGATGCTTATATATGAAGTTTTTTTTTGGGTTAATGAATGTTGCGAAAACAAACTAACTCAATGGGAATCTGGGAATGGCACTGCACAATCTTTCTGAAAGAATTTTGCATCTTATTTCTAAATAAACTTGTCACTGCATAGTTTTTGTTTTTGTGTGCATGGAACTCTCTCTAAAATGAGAGGTAACTCCTGTCCAGTCTGCATGCATGTTCGTAGATCCCACTTGGCAGGATATTTGACAAGCGTTGATTGGCTGTTACATGCGTAGTTACTGTTTGCTGGCAGCAGATGGCACTCCACCATAATTTCTCTTGTTAAGTGTGTTCAGTCCACGGGTCATCCATTACTTATGGGATATATTCTCCTTCCCAACAGGAAGTTGCAAGAGGATCACCCAAGCAGAGCTGCTATATAGCTCCTCCCCTCACATGTCATATCCAGTCATTCTCTTGCAACCCTCAACAAAGAAGGAGGTCGCAAGAGGAGCTGGAGTTTTTACTTAACTATTCTTCAATCAAAAGTTTGTTATTTTAAATGGCACCGGAGTGTGCTGTTTTTCTATCTCAGGCAGTATTTGGAAGAAGAAACTGCCTGTTTTTTTTCTATGATCTTAGCAGGCGTAACTAAGATCCACTGGCTGTTCTCGACATTCTGAGGAGTGGGGTAACTTCAGAAACTGGGAATAGCATGCGGGGTCCTCCGCAAATGAGGTATGTGCAGTACATTATTTTCTGGGAATGGAATTGACTAAGAAAATATTGCTGTTACCGTTTGATGTAAGTACAGCCTTAAATGCAGTAGTGGCAACTGGTATCAGGCTGATAAATGTATGCGCAGTCAAGTTATTTTCTAGGGACTAGAATTTGACTGAGAAAATACTGTTAAAACTGAAATACTTAAGCCTTATCTGCAGTGGTAGCGACTGGTAGCAGGCTTAGTGATAACTTTGCATGACATTGGAAAATGTTATTTTTTAATAAAACGTTTACTGGCATGTTATTCGTTTTTGTGAGGTACTTTGGTGATAAATCTCTTTGGGCATGATTTTTTCCCACATGGCTGACATATATTTTCTGCATGGAAACCGTTATATCAGGGCTCCCACTGTTGTGATAGGAGTGGGAGGGACCTTGGTTTAGCGCCTTGTTGCGCAGTTATAATTCTAGCACAGTCTTCCTGCTTCTTCCTCCTTGATCCAGGACGTCTCTAGAGAGCTCAGGGGTCTGCAAAATTCATTTTTGGGGGAGGTAATCAGTCACAGCAGATCTGTGACAGTGTGCTTGACTGTGATTAAAAGCATTAAATCTTAATTGATATCCGTTTTATCCGTTTTGGGTATTGAGGGGTTAATCATCCTTTTGCTAATGGGTGCAATCCTCTGCTAATATTACACATCTTGTTAAGAATTGTTTAATTATATCTGTATTTTTTGAAGCGCTGCAGCGTTTTTTATATTGCTTGTAAACTTATTGAAAGTGATTTCCAAGCGTGCTAGTTTCATTGCTAAGTCTGTTTAAACATGTCTGATTCAGAGGAAACTGTTTGTTCATCATGTTCAAAAGCCAATGTGGAGCCCAATAGAACGATGTGTACTAATTGTATTGATATTGCTTTGAATAAAAGTCAATCTGTACCGATAGAGAAACTATCACCAGACAACGAGGGGGAAGTTATGCCGCCTAACTCTCCTCACGTGCCAGTACCTGCGTCTCCCGCTCGGGAGATGCGTAGGATTGAGACACCAAGTACATCTAGGCCCTTACAAATCACTTTACATGATATGGCTAATGTTATGAAAGAAGTATTATATAATATGCCCGAATTGAGGGGCAAGCGCGATAGCTCTGGGTTAAGGACAGAGCGCGCTGATGACACGAGAGCCATGTCTGATACTGCGTCACAATTTGCAGAACATGAGGACGGTGAGCTTCATTCTGTCGGTGACGGTTCTGATCCGGGGAGACCGGATTCAGAAATTTCAAATTTTAAATTTAAGCTTGAGAACCTCCGTGTGTTACTAGGGGAGGTATTAGCGGCTCTGAATGATTGCGACACGGTGGCAATCCCAGAGAAATTGTGTAGGTTGGATAGATACTATGCGGTACCGGTGTGTACTGACGTCTTTCCTATACCAAAAAGACTTACAGAAATTATTAGTAAGGAGTGGGATAGACCCGGTGTGCCTTTTTCCCCTCCCCCGATATTCAGAAAAATGTTTCCTATAGACGCCACCACACGAGACTTATGGCAGACGGTCCCTAAGGTGGAGGGAGCAGTTTCTACTTTAGCCAAGCGTACCACTATCCCGGTGGAGGATAGCTGTGCTTTCTCAGATCCAATGGATAAAAAATTAGAGGGTTATCTTAAGAAAATGTTTGTTCAACAGGGTTTTATTTTGCAGCCTCTTGCATGCATTGCGCCTGTCACGGCTGCAGCGGCATTCTGGTTTGAGTCTCTGGAAGAGGCGATTCGCACAGAGCCATTGGATGAGGCTTTGAGCAAAGTTAGAACCCTTAAGCAAGCTAATGCTAATGTGGTAGTACATCTAACCAAACTTACGGCTAAAAATTCCGGATTCGCCATACAGGCGCGCAGAGCGCTCTGGCTTAAATCCTGGTCAGCGGACGTAACTTCCAAGTCTAAGCTACTTAACATTCCTTTCAAAGGGCAGACCTTATTTGGGCCCGGCTTGAAGGAAATTATTGCTGACATTACGGGAGGTAAGGGCCACACCCTTCCTCAGGACAGGGCCAAACCAAAGGCCAAACAGTCTAATTTTCGTGCCTTTCGTAACTTCAAGGCAGGAGCAGCATCAACTTCCTCCGCTCCAAAACAGGAAGGAACTACTGCTCGTTACAGACAGGGTTGGAAAGGCAACCAGTCATGGAACAAGGGCAAGCAGGCCAGAAAGCCTACTTCCGCCCCTAAGACAGCATGAAGACAGGGCCCCCTATCCGGAGACGGATTTAGTGGGGGGCAGACTTTCTCTCTTCGCCCAGACTTGGGCAAGAGATGTGCAGGATCCCTGGACGTTGAAGATTATATCTCAGGGATACCTTCTGGATTTCAAAACCTCTCCTCCACAAGGGAGGTTTCATCTTTCGAGGTTATCAACAAACCTAGTAAAGAGAGAGGCATTTCTACAATGTGTACAAGACCTCTTAATCATGGGAGTGATCCACTCAGTTCCGCGATCGGAACAGGGACAAGGATTTTACTCAAATCTTTTTGTGGTTCCCAAAAAAGAGGGAACCTTCAGACCAATCTTGGACTTAAAGATCTTAAACAAATTCCTAAGGGTACCATTGTTCAAGATGGAAACCATTCGAACCATCCTACCCATGATCCAAGAGGGTCAATATATGACCACAGTGGACTTAAAGGATGCTTACCTTCACATAACGATTCACAAAGATCATTATCGGTACCTAAGGTTTGCCTTTCTAGACAGGCATTACCAGTTTGTGGCTCTTCCCTTAGGGTTAGCCACGGCCCCAAGACTTTTTACGAAGGTTCTGGGCTCACTTCTGGCGGTACTAAGACCACGAGGCATAGCGGTGGCTCCGTACCTAGACGACATTCTGATACAAGCGTCAAGTTTTCAGAATGCAAAGTCTCATACAGAGATAGTTCTTGCATTTCTGAGGTCGCATGGGTGGAAAGTGAACGTGGAAAAGAGTTCTGTTACCACTCACAAGGGTTCCTTTTCTAGGGACTCTTATAGATTCTGTAGAGATGAAGATTTACCTGACGGAGTCCAGGTTATCAAAGATTCTCAATGCTTGCCGTGTCCTTCATTCCATTCCAAGCCCATTCAGTAGCTCAGTGCATGGAGGTAATCGGCTTAATGGTCGCGGCAATGGACATAGTGCCATTTGCGCACCTGCATCTCAGACCGCTGCAACTATGCATGCTCAGTCAATGGAACGGGGATTACTCAGATCTGTCCCCTTTGCTAAATCTGGACCAGGAGACCAGAGATTCTCTTCTCTGGTGGTTGTCACCGGTTCATCTGTCCAAAGGAATGACCTTTCGCAGACCAGATTGGACGATTGTAACAACGGATGCCAGCCTTCTAGGCCGGGGAGCAGTCTGGAATTCCCTGAAGGCTCAGGGTTCGTGGACTCAGGAGGAGAAACTCCTTCCAATAAACATTCTAGAATTGAGAGCAATATTCAATGCTCTTCTAGCTTGGCCTCAGTTAGCAAGACTGAGGTTCATCAGATTTCAGTCGGACAATATCACGACTGTGGCTTACATCAATCATCAAGGGGGAACCAGGAGATCCCTAGCGAGTCTCACTCTTGCCACCTGTCAGCGATTTACATCCCAGGCGTAGAGAACTGGGAGGCGGATTTCCTAAGTCGCCAGACTTTTCATCCGGGAGAGTGGGAACTTCACCCGGAGGTATTTGCTCAACTGATTCGTCGTTGGGGCAAACCGGATCTGGATCTCATGGCATCTCACCAGAACGCGAAGCTTCCTTGTTACGGATCCAGGTCCAGGGACCCGGGAGCGGTGCTGGTAGATGCATTAGCAGCCCCTTGGGTTTTCAACATAGCTTATGTGTTTCCACCATTTCCGTTGCTATCTCGACTGATTGCCAGGATCAAACAGGAGAGGGCATCGGTAATTCTGATAGCGCCTGCGTGGCCACGCAGGACCTGGTATGCAGACCTAGTGGACATGTCGTCCTGTCCACCATGGTCTCTTCCTCTGAGGCAGGACCTTCTAATTCAGGGTCCTTTCAACCATCCAAACCTAATTTATCTGAGGCTGACTGCCTGGAAATTGAACGCTTGATTCTATCTAAGCGGGGGTTTTCGGAATCGGTTATTGATACATTAATACAGGCTCGGAAACCTGTGACCAGAAAAATTTACCATAAGATATGGCGTAAATATTTATATTGGTGCTAATCCAAGAGTTACTCATGGAGTAAGGTTAGGATTCCTAGGATATTGGCTTTTCTACAAGAGGGTTTAGAAAAAGGTTTGTCCGCTAGTTCACTAAAGGGACAGATTTCAGCTCTGTCTATTCTTTTACACAAACGTCTGGCAGAGAATCCAGACGTCCAGGCCTTTTGTCAGGCTTTGGCTAGAATTAAGCCTGTGTTTAAAGCTGTTGCTCCTCCGTGGAGCTTAAACTTGGTTCTTAAAGTTCTTCAGGGTGTTCCGTTTGAACCCCTTCATTCCATTGATATTAAGCTTTTATCTTGGAAAGTTTTGTTTTTGATGGCTATTTCCTCGGCTCGAAGAGTATCTGAGTTATCTGCCTTACATTGTGATTCTCCTTATCTGATCTTTCATTCAGACAAGGTAGTACTGCGTACTAAACCTGGGTTTTTACCTAAGGTTGTTTCTAACAGGAATATCAATCAAGAGATTGTTGTTCCATCATTATGTCCTAATCCTTCTTCAAAGAAGGAACGTCTTTTGCATAATCTAGACGTGGTCCGTGCTCTGAAGTTCTACTTACAGGCAACTAAAGATTTTAGACAAACTTCTTCTCTGTTTGTCGTTTACTCTGGACAGAGGAGAGGTCAAAAGGCTTCGGCTACCTCTCTCTCTTTTTGGCTTCGTAGCATAATACGTTTAGCCTATGAGACTGCTGGACAGCAGCCTCCTGAAAGAATTACAGCTCATTCCACTAGAGCTGTGGCTTCCACCTGGGCCTTTAAGAATGAGGCCTCTGTTGAACAGATTTGCAAGGCTGCAACTTGGTCTTCACTTCATACTTTTTCCAAATTTTACAAATTTGACACTTTCGCTTCTTCGGAGGCTGGTTTTGGGAGAAAGGTTCTACAGTCAGTGGTTCCTTCTGTTTAATGTTCCTGCCTTGTCCCTCCCATCATCCGTGTACTTAGCTTTGGTATGGGTATCCCATAAGTAATGGATGACCCGTGGACTGAACACACTTAACAAGAGAAAACATAATTTATGCTTACCTGATAAATTTATTTCTCTTTTAGTGTGTTCAGTCCACGGCCCGCCCTGTCTTTTTAAGGCAGGTTCTAAATTTTAAAATTATAACTCCAGTCACCACTGCACCTTATAGTTTCTCCTTTCTCGTCTTGTTTCGATCGAATGACTGGATATGACATGTGAGGGGAGTAGCTATATAGTAGCTCTGCTTGGGTGATCCTCTTGCAACTTCCTGTTGGGAAGGAGAATATATCCCATAAGTAATGGATGACCCGTGGACTGAACACACTACAAGAGAAATAAATTTATCAGGTAAGCATAAATTATGTTTTCCCCATCTCAACTTTCTTTTTTGTCTCCGTCTGGAGCGGTCATGGGGGGACAAAGGTTATTTTGGAGTGGATGCCAGAGGATCTAGGATCGACACAGCGCTCTGTCGATACTCAGGCACCCACCCCAAGAAAACCTCCTGAGAATGATATTTACAAGTTGAACCCTGCAGGCAGAGGCAAAAAAAAAGATATTGGAGATGGGGGAATTTCAGCTTCTATGTGTCTGCTTTAGAACTCTTGTACTCGGCATGTTATTGTGAGGTTTAGGGAACTCCTCCACCCACATGTAACGGCCAATCAACGTTTGGCAAATATCCTTCCGAGTGGTATCTGCGAAAATGCAGTCTGTATGTCCTTTCTCTAATATGTGTACTTAGTTGTTGAAGAGACTCGATGTAGTCTCTTGAAAGTGAAAAATCTAAAGAAAAATAGTCTGTAGTCTTTGGAGGCTAGGCAACAGACATTATCTATTTATAAGTAGTATGTAGGAAATTGAGAAAATTATTTTTTAAAATATATTAAATATTTTAAAATAATCACTACTTTTAAATACTGACTATAGGTTGTGGCTACGGAGGAGATGTAGAGGTAAATATATAACTATTTCTTTCTAATGACACGGTGAGTCCACGGATCATCTTATTATTAGGAATATCACTCCTGCCCAGCAGGAGGCGTCAAAGAGCACCACGGCAAAGCTGTTAAATATCACCTCCCTTCCCTCCAACCCCAGTCATTCTCTTTGCCTACGTTAGAGCAAGGAATTGGTAAAGTTAGGTGTTTGAAAAGAAGATTCTTCAAGCAAGATTTTATTATTTTTCAGCAGTGCAAGATTGTTCTGCTTTGTCCTAGGGTTTAGCCGTAGTCCATATCAGTTTCTTCAGTAGAGCAGTGGTGGCTTTCAAGCAATGGGAACTTGTGGGGTACAATCCTCACTGCTCCTCCCATGTGTTAATGCTGCCCTATCCGTGCAAACCTGAGTAAGATTACTCAGGCTTTGTCTTTATTCACAGGTCCATGTGAGGGAACTGGCCTCTCAAACCTAGTGAACTGCTGTGCTGTCTGGCAGAAGTCTTAAGGTAAGTGCTAACTTTATTTTTTTCTGGGACACATTGCATAAAAAAATTGATGGCACTTTAAAACACATTTGTGGGACAAGACACATTCGCCTATTGCTAGGGGGATCGTTTATTAATGGCAGCAATAGCAGGCACTGGGGACGAGGAGACTGTCGTAGTCAATCCTAAGAAGTCTAGTAAACCAAACAAGTATTTTGATATACCTTCCATGGTGGAGGTTTTTCCTGTACCAGATCGAGCTACTGAGATTATTGCTAGGGAATGGGAGAGACCGGGTATCCCTTTTTCTCCATCCCCTATATTTAAGAAGATATTTCCTATAGCAGACTCTATCAAGGAGTCTTGGCAAACGGTACCCAAGGTGGAAGGGGCAATTTCCACGCTAGCTAAGAGGACCACTATTCCCATAGAAGATAGTTGTTCCTTTAAGGAGCCTATGGACAAGAAATTAGAGGGGTTACTCAAAAAGTATGTACACCAGGGTTTACAATGGCAATCTGTGGTGTCTATTGCTACTGTTCCTCGAAGAGATTCAGGATAGGATCAAGGCCCTTAAGTTGGCCAATTTTTTTTATTACGGATGCCTCCCTACAGGTTATTAAACTAGGAGCAAAAATTTCTGGTTTTGCCGTATTGGCTCGCAGAGCCTTATGGTTGAAATTTTGGCTTGCGGATGTGTTGTCTAAATCTAAGCTTTTGGCGATCCCTTACAAGGGAAAGACCTTGTTTGGGCCGGGTCTGGCTGAGATAATTTCCGACATTATGGGAGGAAAAGGTCATTTCCTCCGTCAGGATAAGAGGAATAAGCAGAAGGGACATCATAGTAATTTTCGTTCCTTTCGAAACTTCAAGGGTAAGCCTTCCTATCCCTCAACAAAACAAGAACAGTCCAAGCCTTCCTGGAGGTCCAACCAGTCGTGGAACAAGGGAAAGCAAGCTAAGATGCCCGCCAACGACTCAGTCAGCATGAAGGGTCTGCCCCTGATCCGGGACTGGATCTCGTTGGGGGTCAGACTATCCTCCTTGACTCAGGCCTGGGTTCGGGATGTTCAGGATCCCTGGGCGGTGGACATCATGTCCCAGGGATACAAGCTAGAGTTCAAAACTGTTCCTCCCAGGGGCAGGTTTCTTCTCTCAAGATTATCTGTAGACCAGATAAAAAGAGAGGCGTTCTTACACTGTGTTCAAGACCTTTCCGACCTGGGAGTGATAGTTCCTGTTACAATGCAGGATCAGTGTCTGGGATTTTACTCCAATCTGTTCGTGGTTCCAAAAAGAGAGGGAACCTTCAGACTAATTTTAGATCTCAAAGGTCTAAACAAATTCCTCAGAGTACCGTCCTTCAAGATGGAAACAATTTGTTCCATTCTTCCCTTGGTTCAAGAGGGTCAATTTTGACAACGGTAGATTTAAAGGATGCTTACCTGGATGTTCCCATCCACAGGGACCATCACACGTTTCTGAGGTTTGCATTTCTAGACAAACACACCAGTTTGTGGCTCTTCCATTCGGCCTTGCCACAGCTCCCAGAATTTTCTCAAAGGTTCTGGGATCCCTGTTGGCGGTGCTCCGATTGCGGGGCATTGCAGTGGCGCCTTATCTGGACGACATTCTGATTCAGGCGCCATCCTTTCAACAAGCAAGATCTCACACGGAAATGTTGTTGTTCTTCCTGCGATCTCACAGTTGGAAGGTGAATTTGGAAAAGAGTTCCTTAGTTCCAACTACAAGGGTAGTTTTCTTGGGAACCATAATAGATTCCTTATCAATGAAATTTTTTCTGACAGAAGTCAGGAAATCAAAGATTTTCGATTCCCGTCTAGCGCTTCAGTCCTCTCCTCGGCCATCAGTGGCTCAATGGAAAAAAAAAGGTAATTGATCTGATGGTAGCAGCCATGAACATCATCCCGTTTGCCCGTTTCCACCTCAGGCCTCTGCAGTTGTGCATGCTCAGGCAGTGGAACGGAGATTATGCAGATCTGTCTTCATGAGTACATCTGGAGCAGGAGACAAGGGATTCTCTTCTTTGGTGGTTGTCTCAGGAACATCTCTCCCAGGGGACCTGCTTCCGCAGACCCATCTGGGTTTTTGTGACAACGGACTCCAGCCTACTGGGATGGGGAGCAGTCTGGGGTCTCTAAAGGTTCAGGGGACATGGACTTGGTCCGAGTCTGTTTTACCCATAAACATTGTGGAACTAAGAGCAATTTTCAAGGCTCTTCTGGCCTGGCCTCAGTTAGCTTCGGCCCGGTTTATCAGGTTCCAGTCGGACAACATAACTTCAGTGGCTTACATCAACCATCAGGGGGAACTCAGAGTTCCTTGGCCATGGCAGAGATAACCTAGATAATTCAGTGGGCAGAGTCCCACAACTGCTGCCTGTCAGCGATACACATCCCAGGAGTTGACAACTGGTAGGCAGATTTTCTGAGCAGACAGACATTTCACCCGGGGGAGTGGGAACTCCATCCAGAAGTGTTTTCCAGCTTAATTCTCAATGGGGACAGCTGGAGCTGGATCTCATGGCATCTCGGCAGAATGCCAAGCTTCCGAAGTATGTGTCGAGGTCAAGGGATCCTCAGGCGGTACTGATAGACGCTCTGGCGGTACCTTGGAATTTCAGTCTTGCATACCTATTTCCCCCGTTTGTTCTCCTCCCTCGAGTCATTGCTCGAATCAAACAGGAGAGGGTTTCAGTGATCCTCATAGCACTGGCGTGGCCTCGAAGGATCTGGTATGCAGACCTGGTGGAGATGTCGTCACGTCCACCTTTGAGACTTCCATTGAGAAAGGACCTTCTACTTCAGGGGCCCTTCCTTCATCCAAATCTAGTTTCTCTGAAGCGGACTGCTTGGAGATTAAACGCTTAATTTTATATAAGAGTGGATTTTCAGAGTCGGTCATTGAGACCATGATTCAGGCGCGTAAGCCTGTGACTAGAAAGATTTACCATAAGATATGGCGTAAATATCTGCATTGGTGTGAATCCAAGGGCTACTCTTGGAGTAGAGTTCAGATTCCTAGAAGGGATTGGAGAAGGGTTTATCAGCAAGCTCCCTAAAGGGTCAAATATCTGCCTTGTCTATTTTGTTACATAAACGTCTGGCGGATGTACCAGACGTGCAATCGTTCTGTCAGGCCTTGGTCAGAATCAGGCCTGTGTTTAAGCCGGTTACTCCTCCCTGGAGTCTTAATCTAGTTCGTTAATTTTTTTCAACAGGCTCCATTTGAGCCTATGCATTCCTTAGATATTAAGTTATTATCTTGGAAGGTTTTGTTTCTGGTTGCTATTTCATCTGTTTGTAGAGTTTCAGAGCTCTCGGCATTACAGTATGAGTCTCCTTACCTTATTTTTCATTCAGATAAGGTAGTTTTGCGTACTAAGTTAGGGTTTCTCCCTAAAGTGGTTTCAGATTGGAACATTAATCAGGAGATTGTTGTTCCTTCCTTGTGTCCTAACCCTTCTTCTCAGAAGGAATGTCTGCTGCACAATCTGGACGTGGTGCGTGCATTGAAGTTCTTTTTACAGGTGACTAAAAATTTTCGGCAGTCTTCTGCTCTGTTTGTAGTTTTCTCTGGAAAACGTAAGGGGCAGAAAGCTACCGGTACTTCTCTTTCTTTGTGGCTGAGGAGTATCATTCGCTTGGCTTATGAAACTGCTGGACAGCAGGCTCCTGAGAGAGTTACGGCTCATTCTACGAGGGCTGTTTCTTCTTCCTGGGCATTCAAAAATGAAGCTTCTGTGGAACAAATTTGCAAGGCTGCAACTTGGTCCTCTCTTCACACTTTTTCAAAATTTTATAAATTTTGATACTTTTTGGGAGAAAGGTTCTTCAAGCAGTGGTGCCTTCCATTTTAGGTTACCTGTCTTGTCCCTCCCTTATGTGTCCTTGGGTATTGATTCCCAATAGTAATTAGATGATCCATGGAATCACTGTGTCATTAGAAAGAAAACAAAATTTATGCTTACCTGATAAATTTCTTTCTTTCTTGACACGGTGAGTCCACGGCCCGCCCTGTTTTCTTAAGGACAGAGTTTTTTGTTATAAACTTCAGACACCTCTGCAGCTTGTTGCTTCCTTTCTCTCCTTTGCTTCATTCGAATAACTGGGGTTGGAGGGAAGGGAGGAGATATTTAACAGCTTTGCTGTGGTGCTCTTTGCCGCCTCCTGCTGGGCAGGAGTGATATTCCCAATAGTAATTAGATGATCCGTGGACTCACCGTGTCAAGAAATAAATACATTTATCAGGTAACCATACATTTTGTTTTTACATAGAGATGTTCATGTGATATTTTCTAGACCAGGGTTCTTCAAGCTTTTGTTCCCAAGAACCCAGTACCATGATAACACATACTTACCCTATTTTTATGCTTGGTTTGAAAATTTCTGAAGCAATATACAAGATAGTGAGTAGTCAAACTTGAAAGTGTTATAAAAGGTAATAACACACACCCTCGGCACACACATTCTCATTCAACACACGCACCACACGCATTCTCATGCACCACACGCATTCTCATGCACCACGCGCATTCTCATGCACCACGCGCATTCTCATGCACCACGCGCATTCTCGTGCACCACGCGCATTCTCCTGCACCACACGCATTCTCCTGCACCACACGCATTCTCCTGCACCACACGCATTCTCCTGCACCACACGCATTCTCCTGCACCACACACGCCACACGCATTCTCATGCCACACACACACACGCCACACGCATTCTCATGCCACACGCACACACGCCACACGCATTCTCATGCCACACGCACACACGCCACACGCATTCTCATGCCACACGCACACACGCCACACGCATTCTCATGCCACACGCACACACGCATTCTCATGCCACACGCATTCTCATGCCACACGCATTCTCATGCCACACGCACACACGCCACACGCATTCTCATGCCACACGCACACACGCCACACGCATTCTCATGCCACACGCCACACGCATTCTCATGCCACATGCATTCTCATGCCACACGTATTCTCACGCCACACGCACACACGCATTCTCACGCCACACGCACACCACGCGCACTCTCACGCCACACACACACCACGCGCACTCTCACGCCACACACACACCACACGCACTCTCACGCAACACACACACACCACACGCACTCTCACGCAACACACACACACCACACGCACTCTCACGCAACACACACACACCACACGCACTCTCACGCAACACACCACACGCACTCTCACGCAACACACACACCACACGCACTCTCACGCAACACACACACCACACGCACTCTCACGCAACACACACACACCACACGCACTCTCACGCAACACACCACACGCACTCTCACGCAACACACCACACGCACTCTCACGCAACACACACACACCACACGCACTCTCACGCAACACACACACACCACACGCACTCTCACGCAACACACACACACCACACGCACTCTCACGCAACACACCACACGCACTCTCACGCAACACACACACCACACGCACTCTCACGCAACACACACACACCACACGCACTCTCACGCAACACACCACACGCACTCTCACGCAACACACACACACACCACGCACTCTCACGCAACACACACACACACCACACGCACTCTCACGCAACACACACACACACCACACGCACTCTCACGCAACACACACACACACCACACGCACTCTCACGCAACACACACACACACCACACGCACTCTCACGCAACACACACACACACCACACGCACTCTCACGCAACACACACCACACGCACTCTCATGCAACACACACACACACCACACGCACTCTCATGCAACACACACACACACCACACGCACTCTCATGCAACACACACACACACCACACGCACTCTCATGCAACACACACACACACCACACGCACTCTCATGCAACACACACACACACCACACGCACTCTCATGCAACACACACACACACCACACGCACTCTCATGCAACACACACACACACCACACGCACTCTCATGCAACACACACACACACCACACGCACTCTCACGCAACACACACACACACCACACGCACTCTCATGCAACACACACACACACCACACGCACTCTCATGCAACACACACACACACCACACGCACTCTCATGCAACACACACACACACCACACGCACTCTCATGCAACACACACACCAAACGCACTCTCATGCAACACACACACCACACGCACTCTCATGCAACACACACACACCACACGCACTCTCATGCAACACACACACACACCACACGCACTCTCATGCAACACACACACACACCACACGCACTCTCATGCAACACACACACACACACACACCACACGCACTCTCATGCAACACACACACACACACACACCACACGCACTCTCATGCAACACACACACACACACACCACACGCACTCTCATGCAACACACACACACACCACACGCACTCTCATGCAACACACACACACACACACCACACGCACTCTCATGCAACACACACACACACACACCACACGCACTCTCATGCAACACACACCACACGCACTCTCATTAACACAGGATTTTATTATTAAATTTAGGGAAAATGAGCCGTCATTAGGATAAATTCTACATTTTAAAAATATTAAGTCAATTGGAGCAGTTAATATTTTCTTCCTTACTAAAACTATTGATGTTCTAGATCATTTACGGTAATAAAGTAAAGTGTGCCACATGGTGTGGTGCTTTCTACATTTTTACTGGTTTGCAGAGTGCTTCCACAACCTATTATTCTTTCAGAGGTTTGGTAGGTAGCTTCCATTTAATGTAAATCATGGTAACACTTTGATGGAGAGATACAAACAAGTGATTTATAAAGTAAAATTGATGCTATTAGTGTTTGAATACAACCTGATGAATGCACAGAAGCAACAACCACCTAACATCCATGTTGCCGCCTTCCCCACATGCCACTTGTCTCTGCTGTATGAGCTTGCAGTGCTTTTCCACCACTCTTCTTCAGTGTGTCTTATTTATGTGTGTCCCCTTTCTCTTTAAATTTCATCCTTTCCTCCCTCTTTCTGGTTCAACCTCTCCTTCCTCAGAAGTACATAAAGATGTACACAGGCGGAGTGAGCTCATTGGCTGAACAGATAGCCAATCAGCTTCAAAAGAAGGAGACTCCCAAGCCACTGTTTGGGAAGAAAGTGGTAAGCTCCTTAGGTTTCCGGGGAGGGGACTACATTTTATGTGGATATAATTTAATTTAATTTGAATACAACTGTAAATATTATGTATATGCTTAACAAGTTAGTTTGTATAAGTATAATCTGGGATAGAATGACATATAAGGTATGTTCTTACCTATGCTGGTTTCTGGGTGGTTAATGTCTATTTAAATTTTGACCGGAATGTCCTTTTAATAAACATAGATGAATTAAATCTTTGGATAGAAACAGATTTGCAATATAAATGTATTTAGTAAAGGTTATCACTGTCTTAGCGTTAAAAGGACATTCCAGCCAAAATTTAAATGCACATAGATGAATTATATCTTTGAATAGAAACGTATTAGCAATGTACATATATTAGCAAAGATGCTTCTAGTAAACGTTATCACTGTTTTAGTGTTGGCATTTATCTATGCATGTGCATGTGAAGCATAGCTAGATATTCTCAGTGCACCAGCATTTTAAATACTCAGAGTGCCAATGGGGCTTGTATCATGACCACAATTAACAAATTGAGTCATTACCAGATGGTACAAGCACCTTAGGCTGTCTGAGCAAGTGCTGTGTTTAAAATGCTGTTGCACGGTGCATACTTAAAGGGATACTGAGCCCAACTTTTTTTTTTTTCCATGATTCAGATAGAGCATGCAATTTTCTAATTTACTCCTTTTATCAATTTTTCTTCGCTCTCTTGGTATCTTTATTTGAAACAGGAATGTAAGCTTACCAGGCGGCCCATCTTTGGTTCAGCACCTAGGTAGCGCTTGCTTTATTGGTGGCTAAATGTAGTCACCAATAAGCAAGCGCTATCCAGTGTGCTGAACCAAAAATGGGTCTGCTCCTAAGCTTACATTATTGCTTTTTCCAATTAAGAGAATTAAGAAAAAGTGCTAATATGAGTAAATTAGAAAGCTGCTTAACCCCTTAG